>NC_068440.1:2520992-3120992 GCF_023373465.1 Oncorhynchus keta | reverse complement strand
GAGACACATTTCCCAATGACCTTCAGATTCACATCTCAGGAGTTTGATGTTTATTGTCATCTATAATAGATTGGGTTACTTACTGTAAAGGACTGTGAAAACTGTTGATTTAAAAAGGGCTTTATTATTTGATTGATGATACTAACAGTCTTGCTGTTCTCCCTGTGTGTTGTCCAGGCGTCTGTGTTGGAGAACCTGAGGTTGGCTGTTCGCTCCCAGTTGGGTTTCACCTCTATCCACCTGCCCACCTCCGGTCGCCACAGCAACATCTGGCAACGCCTCTTCAACTTCACACGCTCACGGCGCTCCGGCTCACTGGCCCTGGTGTCTGCTGACGGCGAGGACAACAGCACCAGCAGCGGTAACGGTGGCTGCTCGGCCCACGAACCCGACAGGGCCGGACCCCACCGTGGGTTGCTGCCCCTCGACTCGGACGACACAGATACAGAGAGCGAGCGCCGGGATGTCCCTGGGGCTGTGGGTGGGCTTGTAGCCCCCCTCCCCGTAAAGACCCCTCCGGCAACTGCAGTGGAGGCCATCGTCTCGGTGTCGACAAACTCCACCACTCCCGCCCCTCTGCCCAGCCGTAGGGACAGCCACCGGGCTAGGGCCAGCCCGGCAGTGGTGGAGGCACACACCATGGAGACCCCAGGGGGAGAGGCAGCAGAGCCTCAGTGTACTGCGACCGGGAGGAGCCAGCTGAGCAGTGCCCTGAGCCGGGTCACCCGCAGCCTGCACTGGGTACGTTTCTCCCTGGGCCGCTCCGGAGGCTCCTCGGGTGGGGGAACCCAGAACCACAGCCCTCTGAGGCACCTAGAGCACGGAGCAGGGACCAGGGAGGACGAAGACGACGTGGAGCTGCTTATCCCTGTATCGGATGCTGCCTCGGACACTGACTCCACCAGCGAGACCTCCAGGCTCCTCAGCTTGGAGGTAGGTCTAGATCAGGCTGCCCCCCGCCTATCATCCCCAGCCTCTCTCAGGTCAGGCCGGGTGTCCCTGGGCCGGAACGGGCCCTGTGAACACTGTAGCATGGTTCACACCGCACAGATCCCAGACGCCTGTCTGGAGGCCACAGGCAAGACGGAGACCAATAGTGATGACGAGTTACTTCTGCTCTGCTAATAGCTCTAACCTAAATGACATTACAGTTTGACTCAACTGACTGTCAAAATGGACCATCCCTGTAAAACTTTTCCATTTATTTTCTCTGGAAGAGGGCGGGGGTAAATGTCATTTTTATGCCCTGTTTTTGAAACGTCTGTAGTTCGTACTGTATTGCAGTCTTCTTGGTGTATTCATCAGATGGTACAATCTCTGCCCAACCTCCCCCTCTTCCCCTCCAAGTTCCACCTTTCCCTCGGGAGTTCCAACTCAGCCTGGGAACTGGGGAGTAGAACTACTGAACCTTGACTTTGTCTAGCCGAGCAGAAGTTGAATTGCCTCCATAGCAACAAGACACGTGCACCTGTGAGTGTGAGTTAGGCTTAGCTCAAGGCAAGCAGAGTGGGACTGAGGTGTATAACAACGCAGGCACAGCACTTCTTCTCACACTCATTTGGGATGAAGCAGAATAAATCAGCTGTCTTTTTATGTTCAAGAATAATGGTACGAGAGAGACCAAGTATAGAGTACGGACAATTAACAAACTAGAGCCTGTGAAAAGCTAAACGAGATTTAAAAATAGCTGTCAGCTTTATTTGATGTCAGTTGTTTCTTCTTCTTCGGTACAGGGAATGTGAGGGTGAGGGCTCTGAGTATCTGTGGCTTACCGTGTGATGGTATTGTTTGTTTCATTTCAGTTCAATGGGAGGCTTTGTAACTCCTTTTCTATTGAAAGGTACTGATGTGTTCTCATGCGTGATCTTAGCAAGAGCAAGTTTATTTATGAAAAGTGAATTGCAGAGAACCTCTTTCTGAAGACGAACGTCGTATAACATCCACAGATGTTTGTTGTATTTATTGTTTTGTTACTGTTTTGGTAACTTCGGTGTTTTGGTACTGAGAATACTTGTGCCACTTGTGTATTTATTTCATTTTCAGTAGTTATTACTTGTGAAGATGCATGTCAAATTGTCTTGTGCTATTGTTTTGTTAAAGTGATACATTGAAAAACAAGTATATAAGCATAACTGTTTTCTGCATGTAGAAAATCAGAATAAAGCATTCATCCTGCTAACTTGTCTGTTTCTTTTTTGGGATATGAGGTGAATTTTGTAATACTCAAAGTCAATAGTAAATTCAGGACTAATGTTTGTACCTGTATTGCTGTCAATATTTGTTTTCTTTACTGAATCACCTGCTGGTCAACAATATCACTTGACAACTAGCCTGCAGCTAGACACAAATGCGTCAGGTAGCCTAGTGGTTAGAGCGTTGGGCCAGTAACCGAAAAGTTGCTAGATCGAATCCCCGATCTGATGAGGTACAAATCTCATTCTGCCCCTGAACAGGGCAGTTAACCCACTGTTCCTAGGTTGTCATTGTAAGAATTTGTTCTTAATTGGCCGGCCTAGTTAAATACAGGTTTAATAAAGAATGCGCATCCAAGTATACTGAACAAAAAGATTTAAACAAAATCAGTCAATTCAAATAAATTCATTCGGCCCTAATTTATGGATTTCACATTACTGGGAATACAGATATGCATCTGTTGGCCACAGACACCTTACAAAAAAAGGTAGGGGCGTGGATCAGAAAACCAGTCAGTATCTGGTGTGACCACCATTTGCCTTATGCAGTGCGACTCTACTTATCTACTTTGCATAAAGTTGGGTAGGGTGTCTCTGGCAAAAGCTCTGGTGGACATTCCTGCAGTCAGCATGCCAATTGCACGCTACTGTGCCTCAACTTGAGACATCTGTGGCAGTGTTGTGTGACAAAACTGCACATTTTAGAGTGTTCTTTTATGGTCCCCAGGACAAGGTGCACCTGCGTAATGATCATGCTATGCTGTTTAATCAGCTTCTTGATATGCCACACCTGTCAGGTGGATGGATTATCTTGGCAAAGGAGAAATGCTCACTAACAGGGATGTAAACTACTTTGTGCACAACATTTTAGAGAAATAAGCTTTTTGTGCGTTTGGAACATTTCTGGGACACTTTACATGTTGCGTTTATATTTTTGTTCAGTGTACAGTATATGTTAATGACAGCAGGCCTATAGTTAACTATTTTGGTTAGAGGCATTCGATTTTGAATTAGCATATGCCTACAATATGTTGGATTTGTGTGAGATCTGTTTTCACGGCAAGACATAATGAAAGGTTATGTAGGTATAGTTACACTTATGGTACATTTTCTGAGATCTCCAAGATCCATGATTCGTACAGGGTTTAAGTTCAATGTTCTAATTTAATTGTTAAATGCTACATAACACTAATGTAAGGAAAGAAATGTAGTGTTTTATATCACATGATCTGTGAAGACTTCAAAGCATTAACTCGTGAATTATGGACAATTCATGAACTAGGGTGCAAAACATGCATTATATTACATGTAGTCTATTCTGTGTATGTTCAAGTGTTTAACATTGCCTTGGCTGAGAGGGTAGGCTATCGGCAGTGGTGTAGGCCAAGTGGAGGGTAAAAGTTGAAGTTATTTCTTGGACAATCAGATGAAGATATCCTGACTGGTTGAGTTCATGCCACATTAACATCTACAGTTTATTATTAGGCCCTCAAGAAATATCATGCACAATACTGAGACCTTCCCAAATGTCATGGCGTCATTCACATTCTGGTACAACCCTTATATTGTACGACAACGGGCTTGGGCAGTTGCCATGGTAATACCTGGCATTGGAGTATTCTGTAAATTAGCATTTTGATGGTCATGATGCATGCAAACTGTGAGAAGATATCTCTCTAGTGGCAGGACTTTCCATTCCATGTCCACTTTCATAAGCAATATAAACAACAAAGTACATCACTGAAGAACACGTTTATTTGGGCCTGTTCAATGTGAATTGTTCAATAGCAGAACTAGTTTGATGTGTCTTTTATTGGAAACATGCTGTTGTGGTGATGTTAGGCCTATCTATCTTAAAGCCAATTCATGCTTGATCCGAAAATGTGGTCGGAGGCGCCGTATCGGATGGTGTTACGCAATTGCAGAGCCTATGTTGGCATGCAGAAGCTCCGTACGAGAGGTCCAGTATAAGCACAAACTCGCTTCCTTGACAACTTCCTTCACAACAGCGAAGTGCAAGAAGTACAGTTGAAGTCAGAAGTTTACATACACCTTAGCCAAATGTATTTAAACTCAGTTTTTCACAATTCCTGACATTTAATCCTAGTAAAAACTCAGTTTTAGGTCAGTTAGGATCACCACTTTATTTTAAGATTGTGAAATGTCAGAATAATAGTAGAGAGAATGATTTATTTCAGCTTTTATTTCTTTCATCACATTCCCAGTGGGTCAGAAGTTTACATACACTCAATTAGTATTTGGTAGCATTACCTTTAAATTGTTTAACTTGGGTCAAACATTTTGGGTAGCTTTCCACAAGCTTCCCACAACAAGTTGGGTGAATTTTGGCCCATTCCTCCTGACAGAGCTGGTTTAACCGAGTCAGGTTTGTAGGCCTTGCTCGCACACACTTTTTCAGTTCTGAACCCTCGACAACATCCACTGAAAAGGAAGAGCGTGAAATTAAAAAATATTTTTTGAAAATATTTAACTTTCATACATTTACAAGTGCAATACACCAAATTAAATCTTAACTTGTTAATCTACCCATCACAGTGTCCGATTTCAAAATGGCTTTACAGCAAAAGCACACCATATGATTATGTTAGGTCAGAGCCTAGTCACAAAAAACATAGAGCCATTTTCCAGGCAAAGAGAAGGAGTCACAAAATGCAGAAATAGAGATGAAATTAATCACTAACCTTTGATGATCTTCATCAGATGGCACTCATAGGACTTCGTCTTACACAATACATGTATGTTTTGTTCAATAAAATTCATATTTATATCCAAAATCTCATATTACATTGGTGTGTTTTGTTCAGTAATGTTGTGCCTTGAAAACATCTGGCGAATTTGCAGAGAGCAACATCAATTCACAGAAATACTCATCATAAACTTTGATAAAAGATACAAGTGTTATGCACAGAATTAAAGATATACTTCTCTTCAATGCAACTGCTGTGTCAGATTTCAAAAAAGCTTTACGGAAAAAGCACACCATGCAATAATCTGAGTACAGCACTCAGACACAAAACAAGCCATACAGATACCTGCCATGTTGTGGAGTCAGTAAAAGTCAGAAATAGCATTATAAATATTCACGTACCTTTGATGATCTTCATCAGAATGCACTCCCAGGAATCCCAGTTCCACAATAAATGTTTGTTTTGTTCGATAAAGTCTATCATGTATGTCCAAATACCTCCTTTTGTTAGCGCGTTTAGTTCACCAATCAAAATTCACAAGGCGTGGGTTCAGACGAAAAGTCCAAAAAGTTATATTACAGTTCGTAGAAACATGTCAAGCGATGTAAGGTATCAATCTTTAGGATGTTTTTATCATAAATCTTCAATAGTATTCCAACCGGACAATTCATTTGTCTTTAGAAAAATTAAAAGGAACGCAGCTCGCTCTCACGGCCCGCGCGCATGATTTAGCTCACGGCCTTCTGCCAGACCCCTTAGTCAAACAGCTCTTATTCGCTCCCCCTTCACAGTAGAAGCCTGAAACAAGGTTCTAAAGACTGATGACATCTAGGGGAAGCCTTAGTGTAAATGGGGTTATATTGCACTTCCTATCTTGGAAAGGCAATGAGCTGAAAAACTACAAACCTCAGATTTCCCACTTCCTGATTGGATGTGTCTCAGGTTTTTGCCTGCCATGTGAGTTCTGTTATACTCACAGACATCATTCAAACAGTTTTCGAAACTTCAGTGTTTTCTATCCAAATCTACTAATAATATGCATGTCCTAGCATCTGGGTCTGAGTAGCAGGCAGTTTACTCTGGGCACGCTTTTCTTCCGGACGTGAAAATACTGCCCCCCACCCCAAAGAAGATAACACATCTTCATTGCTATAAAATATAACTACTTTTCTCTGTTACTAAACATGTCAAATTTCACATTTGTGTACTCAACCTGCGTAACATGCAATTTTCAATAACCACACATTTATTTCCCCTTTACTTTTTTGATTCGCTCTCATCACTTGAGGCAATAAACATATTTTGAGTGTGTATTTATTTGTTTTTACTAAATGCAGTCTCTGTCCAACAATACTCTATTGTGGCTCTATTTGTTTTCAGATAGAAAAACATTCAGTCCAGGTTCCTGTAGTGATGTCTCGGAGTCATACATAATCTCCAGGTTTCAGTTTAAGTGTCTTGCACTTTAGTCGTGTCACTGTTTTTGTTTGTCTTTGTTTTTCCTTTGCGTGTTTGACTTTTGAGCACCTCTAGGTGTTAGCAAGTCCTGGGTAGGTTGGTTCTGATGTGATGTTCCATCAACATTTGTTGCGGTAGATTATCAGACATTTTAGGACATTCTCCTTTCCATTTGCCTTTTTCATCAGACCTTTGACAATTTTGACTGACCTCCCTGCTAAGCCATTGGACCTTGGATAGTTGGGGCAGGAGGTGTTGTATAGGAATCCCCAGTCGTTAGTGAACGATCGGAATTCCGAACTTGAGAACTGCGGGCCATTGTCTGAGTACAGTTCAGACGTAACCCCATGTCTTGCGAAGACTGATTTCAGGTAAGTGATTACAGCTCTGCTGGAGGTAGTTAACAGTGTTGCTACTTCAGGGTAGTTTGAGTTATGATCATTTCGACTTAGGCCTGAATCTCAGTGTTTTTCTGTATGTTGGCTCTCTCTTTCTTATCAAATGCTCTAGAAAGAGTGTTGTGGCGAACATGAACTTTCCCGGGGTGTAGATCATCTTCACAACACACTTTTGCAGTCTGATCAACATTCTCTGGATTCTTATTGGACAATCATTCAGTGGCTTAGACATGATCAACACCAATGGTTTGTAGTTGGTTTCTACTTTGAAGGCTTGCCGGTAGGCGTATTGGTGAAACCTTCCACACGTGTATGGGCTCGCCAGTAGTCCTTTCTCGATTTGTGCATACCTTGTTTCTCTGCCTGTCAAGGCTCTGGACACATAAGCGACAAGTTGTCATGTGTCGTTATGCTGTTGCAGAAGAACTTCTCCCAGGCCAAACTGATGCGTCTGCAGAAATCTTTGTGCTTTTCTCTGGATCATAGAACCTGAGCACTGGCTCTTTTGTGATTGTCTTCAGGTTTTGGAAGCAGTTTTCCTGCTCATGGGCCCATTCCCAATCGTTTTTCTGTTCCTGAAGACGTGAGTGGAGTGGATGGTGCTGACAGTTGAGATATGAACTTTGCAAGGTAGGTGCCCATGAAGCGTTTCACGTTGTCCTTATTCTTCGGGCGTTCTAGGTTGTTGATGGCTGATTTCCTCATGTCTCCCATGAAGAAAGTGTTTTCATACCAAACTCGCATTTATTCTTGTTTAGTTTCAGTTTGACTTTCTGTGTCAGGTCCAGCACATGCGAGAGTGAGACGTCGTGTTCTTTTTGTGCCCCCCTGACGATACATGGTTTCTACCCCTGGAATGTACTTGAAAATCTTGTGGATTGTCATGATGTTGCCGAGAGAATCACATATGCTAGACAAAGAAATCTATACCTGCCCTCAGTTGTGTTGAACGTGTATAGCCTTGAGCTTGAATCATCTAGCTTAATTTGCCAGAATGCTGATGAGGCATCAAGCTTTCTGAACTACTTTGCTCCAGCAAACTGCTACATTATCTCTTCTCTGGTTAGCAACTTGAAATGCTCTCGCTTGATAGTATTGTTGAGATCTCTCGGGTCTAGACATATCCTGAGCTTGCCGTTCTTTTCACCACAATAACCAGTGAGCTTACCCAATCTGTCAGTCCATCTTTTCCACGAGTCCGAGTTCCTCCTTGAACTTTTTCCTCAGTGCAAATTGTACTTTTCTGGTTGCACAACTGGAGTAATTTTGTCATCAGTACATATTTTGCATTCTTCAGGTAAACATCTGAGACCCTCAAACACGTCCTCATACTCAGCCAGTAGTGATTCTTGGTCATTTTCAGTCTGTAACTACATACCCTCTTCATTTGCACACAATACAATTTTTTTTAGCCATGAGCACAGTCAATGTCCAATGCATCCTCTTCAATAACATACAGAAAAATGGAAGCTTTCAATTTGTCATATCTAACCTGCTCCACTGGCTGCTAAGTAGATATTGAACCTCTACTTGAAATGTTTCCAATTGTTGGCTAAATTGCCTGTTAACTGCATAGGAGTAGAATAACTAAGCCTATCCATGACGGGAAACACTCGGGAACAGGTACAGTTTCAATTTCTCTTACTTCGGTATGTTGATCATCAACTTGCTCGTAAACAGATTCCAATGCAGCCTCGTTCTCACTGCTGTCACTCTTGCTGCTGCTCAGTGCCATCACTCTTGCTAGCTAGTATCTTCGACTACTCACGTCACTTGACTTGCCGTAGAATGTTACATTTTTGTAGCGGAAATTTGCGGAGATCATCCTTTTCTCTGTCTCTTCATAGCGACTATCAATCTGACACCATGTTATGTTTGTTCCTTGTTAAATGACAAACCGGACATAGGTTTAACTACTTTTTAATAAACAGATACTTCAGCTAGCAATATCCTTGTAGCCATTCAAGGCATACTTCAACTACCCACACCCTCGCATAGCATGCTGGGTAATGTAGTCATAATGTTATTAACACAGTGTACATTAAAAAAAATCCAAGTGAGCCTATAATTAAATCTTAAATATTAGTGCATTAAATCTCGTGAAACTACTTTATTTAATAGAGAGAATATCAAAATGTTTGTTGAATTATTTTCTTCAAAAATATACCTTTTTTTCGTCGATTATTGCCTCATTTCAGGGCTTTGTCTAGCTAAGATTCTTCAATCCTTGGTAAATGTACAACAATGCTCTTTTTTCTGATAAATGTATTTTGAATGTAAACCAATCAGGGTTTAGGCCTGGGCATAGCACGATGAAAGGAACCTTTTAGTTTATTAATTTGACCATTTAAAAAAACAAGCACACAACTTAAAGCCATACATGCACATTAATAAAATCATTGAGGATGACAAAGTCTAAAACTTATTTCCATTGTGGTCCTGTTGAGACAAGATCTAACACAGTATGGCAGTGATCACTTTAGTTATTAATGATGTTGTCAATGCTTTAGACACAAAATTAAATGTGTTGATATGTTTGGACCTGTCAAAAGCTTTTGACTGTTGACCATGCTATTTTGTTGAATAAGATGTCCTCAATTGGCCTGAGCTCTGATGCCTGTTCATGGTTTCATGATTATCTTTGTAACAATTTCTTGAAGTACATAAAGATGTTCACAGGGTGAGTTCTTTGGTGTCTAGAGAGTTGGGTAGATCAGCCTTTGGTTTCCTTGCGCCTTTGTTGTGGAATGATCTACAATGCCGTTTAAAATTCGAGGAATTGGTGCCTCTAGGGCAGGTATTCCCAAACTGGGGTGCGCGTCATGGCACAGCTGCTCTATTTGGATAGACAGTGAGAATTCCCTGCATAATTGTTTTATCAGAAATATGCTGTCCCAAAAACCATGGTAATAGAGGTGCTGATATGGCCATTATGCGTATAATGGGTATATAAAGGGTGTAGAATGTTTTAAATAGTATATTTCCGAGGTTCTCAAGGCTCCAATGTCAATATAAAACCGTTTTTATATATATACAGTGCCTTGCGAAAGTATTCGTCCCCCTTGAATTTTGCGACCTTTTGCCACATTTGAGGCTTCAAACATAAAGATAATAATTTTGCACGCCCAATTTTTCAGTTTTGATTTGTTAAAAAAGTTTGAAATATCCAATAAATGTCGTTCCACTTCATGATTGTGTCCCACTTGTTGTTGATTCTTCACAAAAAAATACATTTTTATATCTTTATGTTTGAAGCCTGAAATGTGGCAAAAGGTCGCAAAGTTCAAGGGGGCCGAATACTTTCGCAAGGCACTGTACATACATACATACATACATACATACATACATACATACATACATACACTTGTTTTCTGCCATGAAGCTCTATACACCCCTATAAAACCATCTATTTTATCAAGCCATGTCTGGTCATGGAATAACCAACATTTTATTTTCAGTTTCTGGTAGCTCAGACGTGTTATTCTGCAATTACTGCATCCAAAATACCAGTCGACTGCAGTTACAAAAATGCAATCTTTTCTTGTACGGGAGGTCTCAACGTTACAGAACGGTCACTCAATGGCACAATCAAACTATAACAACACTTCAGAATTGACCAGAAACATACCGATTTTAAGTGTAACTTTTATTGCCAGCTAATGAATGTATGTATGGCTTATACATATTGTAGCCACAGGATGTTGGTGGCACCTTAATGCAATACTCCTTAGCCGGCCCACAAGAATGGAATGGTCTACCACAGGTATTCTCCCAGGGGTACGTGCAATGTCGGGGGTACGCCAAATAAAAATGTGATTCACATTGACATATATACTGTATATACGTCAAATACAGGTAGCCTAGGCAAATAATTAACATCCAATCACATGAACTGTTACTCTCTCGCAGGAATTCCAATATCGTTCCTTATGTAGCCAAATTCAGCTTCTGCTCATGTTGGTATCTATACTAATGGGGCAAAAACCATGACAGGGAGACATAGTGGAGTGGTAATGCGTGTGTAAGCAGTAGCTCCCGATGCCACTTGTGTAACGGTTTTCTAGGTGTGGTGAAGGAGAGTCAGACCAAACTGCAGCATGTAGATTGCGATCCATGTTTAATGAACAAAAAACATAACACGAATCTAAAACACAAACACTACAAAACAAAGAACGTAACAAAAAAACAAAACGGCCTATACTAGTGAAAACTAACATAGACAGGCACAAGGACACTAAGGACAATCACCCACAACACAACCAAAGAATATGGCTGCCTAAATATGGTTCCCAATCAGAGACAACGATAAACACCTGCCTCTGATTGAGAACCACTTCAGACAGCCATAGACTTACCTAGAACACCCCACTAAGCTACAATCCCACTACATACACACCAAAACCCCAAGACAAAACACACCACAATACAAAAACCCCATGCCACACCCTGGCCTGACCCAATACATGAAGATAAACACAAAATACTTTGACCAGGGCGTGACAACTTGGGTACACTGCAGCATCCACCGAGAGGCACTTGCTGCCAAGGGAATGCCTGACAGCTTGAAAGACGTTTTGGACACGACAGTGAAAATGGTTAACTTTGTTAAGCAAAGCCCCTGAACTCTCGTGTTTTCTGCACTATGCAAGGATATGGGCAGTGACCATGTAACACTTTTACAACATACAGAAGTGCGCTGGTTATCAAAGGGAAAAGTATTGACACGTTTTTTTTTTAAATTCAGAGACGAGCTTAGTTTCCTTTACTGACCATAATTTTCACTTGTCTGACCGCTTCCATGATGAGTTGCTCACACGACTGTTCTATCTGGGTGATGTTTTTTCTCGCCTGATTGATCTGAATCTACGATTACAGGGACTCTCTGCAACTATATTCAATGTGTGGGACAAAATTGAGGCTATGATTAAGAAGTTGGAGCTCTTCTGTCTGCATTAACAAGGATAACACACAGGTTTTTCCATTGTGTGATTTTATTTTTGTTGTGTGTGCAAATGAACTCAAGCTGACAGACAATGTCAGATATGATATAGCGAAGCACCTGGGTGAGTTGGGTGCGTAATTATGCAGGTACTTTCTGAAACAGATGACACAAGCAACTGGATTCATTATACCTTTTATGCCTTGCCTCCAGTCCACCTACCGATAGCTGAACAAGAGAGCCTCGTCGAAAATACAACAAGCGGTTCTTTGAAAATTGAATTTAGCGTCGGTCCTTAAAACATGGTACATTTTAGTAAAGGAATTCACTTTCTTTCTCTTTCCCTCTCCCATGCAATATGGGCCAAGGAACAAGTCATGGTCTCTTTCGCTCTCTGATCATGCTTAGAATAATGCTTTGTTAATGTCAGTATTGCCTTGTAACTTATGCGTTATGCCTTGTAGAATCCATTCATTTTACAAAGTAATTAAATACACTTAAAATTCCATTCTCTGACATTTCTTGATTTCCTTTCACTGTAACTCAACTAGTGTTCTTGTATATTGCTATTTATCTTATGGAGTCAGATAATTAATTTAATTGGCTAATTGCTTAGTCTTATTACGAGTCGTATGTGAGGTAAATATAATTATTACCTCTACACATTAGGAAAGGAGTTGGCGCTTAAAAACCCGAAAAAGGCACAGCGCCTCAAAGTACAAATAAGTACTTTGCTTTATGTTTTTGAATGTTCTCTGTTAGTGTTTGCTCAGCCTACTTACTATGTATTCATACTATGACTCTCCCATTTCCATGGAATGTCCACCACCCTCCTATGACATGTGTGCTAAAAAAAAATATTTGGTTCTGAAATGATAGACGGAACAGACAAGGTTAACTTTGAATCTATATAAGTAAAAGCCAACAAAATCCAATTTATTGCATGGAATGTACCCGGGCTCCACGATTGCAAGAAAAAGCACAAGGTTCTTGAACATTTAATGTCATATGAATGTTATATTTAATGATGTGGTCTTCCTGCAAGATGTACATTTAATAAAAGGAGAAATGTTATATTTAAAGAGGAGCTGGGTTGGAGAGGCCTATGCTGCACCTACTGCAGAAACATCGGAGATGTAGGCATCCTGCTTAACAATAATACACCACTTTCCCTTATATCCCAGGACATGGAACAAGAAGGCTGTTTTCTAATTTTGAATGATATATTATATAGTGTAAAATACATGAATCTCATTGTATATCCCAGCAGGGACAAATCAGATTTTTAAAAATAGAATTCAAGCTATATTTGATCAAATCCATACAGGAACTATTATCTTCGGCAAGTTAGAAAGACAAAACAATAAAAAGGGCAAATTTAAGGAAACAGGACACCTAGAGATTATTCCAAATTAATATAGGCAAATCATTTTTTTCTCAAAGAAAAGCTATTCAAGAATTGACTACATTTATATTCACAAAAATGAACAACAATTTATTGGTTTAAAAAATCCATGAATGTGATATCGGATCATTCTCCTGTATCATGCTTAATTACACAAAAAGAAAATACACTCAGTGACAGAATATGGAGAATGAACAGAGCACATTTTCAAGACCTGAATACGTAAATAAAAAATTCAAATCTTAACTTTTACAAATGCAGACATAAAGGACAGAGAAAAGCAGACCCGTGACATAATTTGGGATGCTTTTAACCTCTAGGGTACACTAGCGTCCCACCTCGTCAACAGCCAGTGAAACTGCAGGGCGCCAAATTCAAAACAACAGATATCTCATTCCTCAAACATGCATGTATTTTACACCATTTTTAAATATACACTTGTTGTTAAGCCCACCACAGTGTCCGTTTTCAAAAAGGCTTTACGACAAAAGCACACCAAACGATTGTTAGGTCAGAGTCAAGTCACAGAAAAACACAGCCATTTTTCCAGCCAAAGGAAGGAGTCACAAAAAGCAGAAATAGAGGAATGAATCACTAACCTTTGATGATCTTCATCAGATGACACTCATAGGACTTCATGTTACATAATACATGTATGGTTTGTTCTGTAAAGTTCATATTTATATCCAAAAATCTGAGTTTACATTGGCGCGTTACGTTCAGTAGTTCAAAAACATCTGGTGATTTTGCAGAGAGCCACATCAATTGACAGAAATACTCATAATAAACATTACTAAAAGATACAACTGTTATGCATGGAATTTTAGATCCACTTCTCCTTAATGCAACCGCTGTGTCAGATTTTTTTTTTACTTTAAGGAAAAAGCAAACCATGCAATAACCTGAGTACGGCGCTCAGACAACAACTCAAGCTAAACAGATATCCTCCATGTTGGAGTCAACAGAAGTCAGAAAGAGCATTATAAATATTCACTTACCTTTTGATATTTATCAGAATGCATTCCCAGGAATCCCAGTTCTACAATAAATGTTTGTTTTGTTCGATAATGTTAATTTTATGTCCAAATACGTCCTTGTTGTTCGCATTTAGCCCAGTATTCCAAATTCATGACGTGTGATCACTAGGAGCAGACAAAGTCAAAAAGTTCCGTTATAGTCCGTAGAAACATGTGAAACGATGTAT
Source organism: Oncorhynchus keta (assembly GCF_023373465.1). NCBI lineage: Eukaryota > Metazoa > Chordata > Actinopteri > Salmoniformes > Salmonidae > Oncorhynchus > Oncorhynchus keta. The sequence goes on along the minus strand of NC_068440.1, from coordinate 3,106,688 downwards.
AGAATCAATCTTTAGGATGTTTTAAACATAAATCTTCAATAATGTTCCAACCAAAGAATCCCTTTGTCTTCAGAAATACAATGGAACTCAAGCTAACTCTCATGTAAACGCGTGTCACCAGCTCGTGGCTCTCTGGCAGACCTCTGACTCATTCCCCTCTCATTCACCCCCAATTCACAGTAGAAGCATCAAACAAGGTTCTAAAGACTGACATCTAGTGGAAGCCGTAGGAAGTGCAATATGACCCCAGAGACGCTGTGCATTCGATAGGCCAAGAGTTGAAAAACTACAAACCTCAGATTTCCCACTTCGTGGTTGGATTTTCTTCTCAGGTTTTTGCCTGCCATGTGAGTTCTGTTATACTCAGACATCATTTTAAAGAAACTTCAGAGTTTTTTTTATCCAAATCTACTAATTATATGCATATTCTAACTTTTATGGCTGAGTAGCAGGCAGTTTCATTTGGGCACGCTTTTCATCCAAAATTCCCAATGCTGCCCCCTACCCTAGAGGAAATTAAAGGCAGAGATTACGGCATTGGTCACCAACCTTTTCTGGGTCAAGATCACTTTCCGAGTGAAAATGCAAGCCGAGATCTACCGCTCAGGCATGAATCTGAGCAAGTTTGATGTGATGAATGTTTGTTGAAATGTATGTACAGTGGCAAGAAAACGTATTTGCCAAAGCAGCAGCTACTTTTCCTGGGGTCCAGCAAAATTAAGGCAGTTTATACAATTTTTAAAACATTACAATACATTTACAGATTTCACAACGCACGGTTTTCCCTCAGGCCCCTACTCCACCACTACCACATTGTGTGTGTGTATACATGTGTCTGTTCCAATGTTTGTTGCTTCACTGTCCCGCTGTTCCGTAAGGTGTTTTTTAACTGTTTTTTTTAAGTCTCTCATTTTACTGCTTGTGTCAGTTACTTGATGTGGAATAGAGTTCCATGTAGTCATGGATCTGTGTAGTACTACTACCTTGTATCCTTTTCCCTCTCGCTCTCATCCAACACTTCCCACACTGCCCCTACTCGGATGGTATCGCGCCGTCCCAACCTTCGCTCTCTCTCCCCCGCTACTCTCTCCTCTTCCATCCTATCATCTCTTCCCTCTGCTCAAACCTTCTCCAACCTATCTCCTGATTCTGCCTCCTCAACCCTCCTCTCCTCCCTTTCTGCATCCTTTGACTCTCTATGTCCCCTATCTTCCAGGCCGGCTCGGTCCTCCCCTCCCGCTCCGTGGCTCGACGACTCATTGCGAGCTCACAGAACAGGGCTCCGGGCAGCCGAGCGGAAATGGAGGAAAACTCGCCTCCCTGCGGACCTGGCATCCTTTCACTCCCTCCTCTCTACATTTTCCTCCTCTGTCTCTGCTGCTAAAGCCACTTTCTACCACTCTAAATTCCAAGCATCTGCCTCTAACCCTAGGAAGCTCTTTGCCACCTTCTCCTCCCTCCTGAATCCTCCTCCCCCTCCCCCCTCCTCCCTCTCTGCAGATGACTTTGTCAACCATTTTGAAAAGAAGGTCGACGACATCCGATCCTCGTTTGCTAAGTCAAACGACACCGCTGGTTCTGCTCACACTGCCCTACCCTGTGCTCTGACCTCTTTCTCCCCTCTCTCTCCAGATGAAATCTCGCGTCTTGTGACGGCCGGCCGCCAAACAACCCGCCCGCTCGACCCTATCCCCTCCTCTCTTCTCCAGACCATTTCCGGAGACCTTCTCCCTTACCTCACCTCGCTCATCAACTCATCCCTGACCGCTGGCTACGTCCCTTCCGTCTTCAAGAGAGCGAGAGTTGCACCCCCTCTGAAAAAACCTACACTCGATCCCTCCGATGTCAACAACTACAGACCAGTATCCCTTCTTTCTTTTCTCTCCAAAACTCTTGAACGTGCTGTCCTTGGCCAGCTCTCCGTTATCTCTCTCAGAATGACCTTCTTGATCCAAATCAGTCAGGTTTCAAGACTAGTCATTCAACTGAGACTGCTCTTCTCTGTATCACGGAGGCGCTCCGCACTGCTAAAGCTAACTCTCTCTCCTCTGCTCTCATCCTTCTAGACCTATCGGCTGCCTTCGATACTGTGAACCATCAGATCCTCCTCTCCACCCTCTCCGAGTTGGGCATCTCCGGCGCGGCCCACGCTTGATTCGCGTCCTACCTGACAGGTCGCTCCTACCAGGTGGCGTGGCGAGAAGCTGTCTCCTCACCACGCGCTCTCACCACTGGTGTCCCCCAGGGCTCTGTTCTAGGCCCTCTCCTATTCTCGCTATACACCAAGTCACTTGGCTCTGTCATAACCTCACATGGTCTCTCCTATCATTGCTATGCAGACGACACACAATTAATCTTCTCCTTTCCCCCTTCTGATGACCAGGTGGCGAATCGCATCTCTGCATGTCTGGCAGACATATCAGTGTGGATGACGGATCACCACCTCAAGCTGAACCTCGGCAAGACGGAGCTGCTCTTCCTCCCGGGAAGGACTGCCCGTTCCATGATCTCGCCATCACGGTTGACAACTCCATTGTGTCCTCCTCCCAGAGCGCTAAGAACCTTGGCGTGATCCTGGACAACACCCTGTCGTTCTCAACTAACATCAAGGCGGTGGCCCGTTCCTGTAGGTTCATGCTCTACAACATCCGCAGAGTACGACCCTGCCTCACACAGGAAGCGGCGCAGGTCCTAATCCAGGCACTTGTCATCTCCCGTCTGGATTACTGCAACTCGCTGTTGGCTGGGCTCCCTGCCTGTGCCATTAAACCCCTACAACTCATCCAGAACGCCGCAGCCCGTCTGGTGTTCAACCTTCCCAAGTTCTCTCACGTCACCCCGCTCCTCCGCTCTCTCCACTGGCTTCCAGTTGAAGCTCGCATCCGCTACAAGACCATGGTGCTTGCCTACGGAGCTGTGAGGGGAACGGCACCTCAGTACCTCCAGGCTCTGATCAGGCCCTACACCCAAACAAGGGCACTGCGTTCATCCACCTCTGGCCTGCTCGCCTCCCTACCACTGAGGAAGTTCCCGCTCAGCCCAGTCAAAACTGTTCGCTGCTCTGGCTCCCCAATGGTGGAACAAACTCCCTCACGACGCCAGGACAGCGGAGTCAATCACCACCTTCCGGAGACACCTGAAACCCCACCTAGGATAGGATAAAGTAATCCTTCTCACCCCCCCCCCCTTAAAAGATTTAGATGCACTATTGTAAAGTGGCTGTTCCACTGGATGTCATAAGGTGAATGCACCAATTTGTAAGTCGCTCTGGATAAGAGCGTCTGCTAAATGACTTAAATGTAAATGTAAATGTAGTACTATGCACCTCCCATAGTCTTTTCTGGACTTGGACTGTGAAGAGACCTCTGGTGGCATGTCTTGTGGGGTATGCATGGGTGTCCGAGCTGTGTGCCAGTAGTCATTCAACATGTCAATACCGCTCATAAATAAAAGTAGTGATTATGTCAATCTCTCCTCCACTTTCAGATTGACATGTGTATTATTAAAATTAGCTCTCTGTGTACATCCAAGGGCCAGCCGCGCTGCCCTGTTCAATTTTTCAAAGTCCTTTTTGTGGCACCTGACCACAAGACTGCACAGTAGTCAAGGTGTGACAACTAGGGCCTGTAGGACCTTCCTTGTTTATAAAGTTGTCTAGAAGGCAGTGCATTGCTTTATTATGGAAATAGACTAGATTCCCACATTACTCATTACGAGATGTAGTTGAGGTTTAGGGTTTAGTGAATGATTTGTCCCATTTACAAAGCTTTTTTTGGTCCGATATACTTGGCTGTGTAGTGTTGGCGTTTGTTGCTGGAATGTCATCCCTAAATTTAGTTTATCTTGTCAATAAAAAAGGCATTAAAGTAGTTGACAATATCAGTGGGTTTTGTGATAAATGAGCCATCAGATTCAAGGAATGATGGAGCAGAGTTGGCTTTTCCCCACTATTTAATTGAAGGTACTCCAAAGCTTTTTACGATCATTTTTATTTTTTTCATAGTAATAGTTTATTTTTATTTAGCTTAGTCACATGATTTTCTTACATTTGCAGTATGTTTGCCAATCAGTTGGGCTGCCAGACGTATTTGCCATACTTTTTGCCTCATCCCTCTCAACCATACAACTTTTCAATTCCTCATCCACAGGGATTTAACTGTTTTTAGTCATTTTCTTAATGGCTGAATTCTTATTAGTAACTGGGATAAGCAGTTTCATAAAGGTGTCAAGTGGAATGTCTGTTTGCTGATCATTACACACCACAGACCTACACATATTTACATCACCAACATAGGAATCACTACAAAATATATTGTATGACCTCTTATACTCTATATTTGGCCAAGCTATCGGAACTTTGCTTTCCTAGATATGGCTACTATATTGTGATCACTAAATCCGATGGATCTGGATACAGCTAATTTCTGCAGCATTAGTAAAGATGTGATCAATACATGTTGACGATTTAATTCCTATGCTGTTTGTACTCTACCCTGGCAGGTTGACTGGTAACCAGAACCAGGTTACAGGCACTGGTTACAGTTAGATGCTTTTTCTTGAGTGGGCAGCTTGATGAAAGCCAGTCAATATTTAAATCACACAGAAAATATACCTCTATCACATACATTATCAAGCATTTCACACATGTTATCCAGATAGTGACTGGTAGCACTTGGTGGTCTATAGCAGCTTCCCAAGAGAATGGGCTTTAGGTGAGGCAGATGAACTTGTAGCCATATTACTTCAACAGCATTTAACATGAGATCCTTTCTAATCTTTACAAGAATGTGGTTCTGAATAAAAACAGCAACACCACCACTGGAATTTCTGTCTTTCCTGTAAATGTTATAACCATGTATCATCAAAAGGTATTGTCTACACGAGTTTCAGAGAGGGTCAGAATATGAATGTCTTCTGTTACTTGCAAGTTATTCATTTCATGAACCTTGTTTCTTAAAGCTACATATGTTAATATGGGCTATTTAAAGCACTTTTCTGGGATGCCTGCTTGTTTTCACTGCTTTACTAAGAAGCTTAGCAGAAGTATATATGCTCATGTTATTTGTGTTAGTGCAGGGTGAGCTGCACACAGTGGACTTCCTACTAGGGAACACCGCCTCAGTGCTAACACATACATCTGGTTCATAGGCACATGATTGCTAAATACAATAGTTGTAGGATCGGCAGAGGCATTCAGAGGGATATAAATTAGGGAAAAGGGGATACCTAGTCAGCTGTACAACTGAATGCATTCAACTGAAAGGTGTCTTCTGCATCTGAATCAGAGAGGTGCTGGGGGATGCCTTAATCGACATCATCTGTGCCCGGGGAACAGTGATTTAACTTCCTTGCTCAGTGGCAGAAAGACGTTTTTTTTTTTTACTTTGTCAGCTCGGGGATACAATTCAGCAACTTTTCGGTTACTGGCCCAATGCTCCGACCCGACTGTGTCTACCAATGCCCCTGGAATAATGTACATTTACTAAAGCATTATGATGACTCAGTGAACACAATGGTAGGGATTAACTGAACTGGGCTTGGGTCATTGATAAGTTATTGTCTCAACGCAGGCTTATAATCCAGTGAAAGGATCCAGAAACTCAAATGATTTGGGTGGATCCCATCCTCCTTATGAAACGTGTTGTTTGCAAAAGCTATCGAAATTGTCAACAAAAGTTACACCCATTGTGCTGCAATAATCATGTAGCCAGTTGTGAATCCTCCTAAAGCATTCAATGCCACAATTCAGAGGGCACAGGGCCAGATATGATGGGTATTTTATTAGTGTCTAGCAGAGAATCCATCAGCTCTTTGACATTCAGTTTCAACTGTTCAGAGCTGACTTCATAATGTCATTAAAACCCACATAGACTACAGTAGAATCAATGTCCATGTCCTGACGTAGTACATTCGGGAGCAGCTTAGTAATGTCATTTACTTGAGCTCCGGGATAGGACATTGTTTTTGCACCAGGAACAGTCACATTTCTTACCATGGAGCTGCCCAAAATCACGGATGGCAAGAAGGACGAGGAAATCCGCCTACTCCCACGCTTCACAGGATGGTTGCAGGCCTCCGACAGATGGAGAAGCCCCACTCGATCCAGAGCAGGGATGGAAGGTTGCCGAAGTCAAAATCATAGGGGTAGGAGTAGGCACAGCGGTCTGAAGTTTGTGGAAATGTTAATTGAATGTAGGAGAATATAACACAGTAGATCTGGTGGAAGAAAAGAGAAAGAGCATACGTTTTCTGTTTTTTATTGTTGTAGTATCATCTTTCACATGTACTAGAATAGCCACAGTCAGATAGGATGCTGGAGATACGTTGTAGGTGTGCAAAGTTTCAGACTGATAACTTCAGGAATGGGTGAGCTACATGACATTTAGCATGAAGTCACCCAGGTGTCCCACACAAGTTGCCCAAATGTACCCAAGTGGCCGAATTGGTGAAATGACCTATAACTATATACAGCTGTGCAAATAACTATATACATCATATCAAAAAGCAATTCTAACACACACACACAAAAAAATGTTACAAATAATATTAGAAAATAAATATTTTTAAAAATACAGTACACCCCTTGGAAGTCCTAGTCACAATATTTTGCTGCCTGTGCCATGTCCCATAGCAGTCTCTTTCTGATGTAAAGCAGAGGCAAACTGAACAAGTGGTGCAGGTCATGCGACACAGACACAACGACGCCTCCATGCTGTGCCCTTTTGGCCCTGAGGCACAGTCATGCCTGCAGTAATGAACTGTGGCATATGAACACCACTGGGGGCAGAGGTAGAGTGGGCAGCTTGGCACCGGGGGCTCCCAGTCGGAGTCGCTATCACTGTGAAAGAAAACATTTAAAAAATATTCGTATTGTATGAGCCTTTTATCATCACATAAAATAAACAGATATGTATTGTATAGAGCAGAGGGAACAGTCACTAAGGTGAAGTGTAGTTCCATTCAACTCCGGCCATTGTTATATATATATATATATATATATATATATATATATATATATAAAAAACAATGATGTTTGGCTGTGTTGCAAACATCCAGAGGAATGCACTGAAACCAACCATGACTATATAAACAATTGTGTACGGGGGTAATCATGTCGAATGCTCCGTAAAAAATTGATAGAGATAGAATTCAAGGCACAAACGGTTTACAAAATGTTTCGATTTAGGCTATAAAAACGGCACTTCATTTGATCACTGGGACCCTCAGGAAGAAAGAGAAATAAGAGCAAGATATCAGAATGTAAGTTCTAATTTTACCTTAAATGGTAAATAAGAATTTGTTCTGAACTGACTTGCATAGTTAAATAAAGCTGAAAATAAAATATTGTATTAAGCCTAGGAACAGCTTGTGGATTTGATCTAGCAACCTTTCTGTTACTGGCCCAATGCTCTAACCACTAGGCTACCTGTAAAGTAATGAGACACATAGTCTATGCTATTTTATGTCAGTCATACTGCTGCTATAGCCTATACATGATGCTTTGTGATCTTATGCTGCCATCTATTGATTATATTTAGCAATAAAAGTTAATTCACATAAAGACATTGGTGAAGCAGCTGAGAAATAAAGAGTATTTTTCTTATTCATTCCTGAGATCAGTCTCAAACCTGCCCCACCTATCCAAGCAAATTGCTGGACTTTTACATATAGGTTACTAAGTCACACCCAGTTCAAACCACATTTGAAAAATAAAATGTGGTTTGTTTAACAAGTGTTCTGCCTTGCAATAACCACAACAAAAAATGTGAAATGCTTGCATAGGTTTTGATTAAAAAACATCAATGCTATTTAGTACTATAATGGTATTTACTAACAAAATTATTTTTGTTAGTAATATTAAGTGTTCTAGGCTACCCTACCCAAGAATTAGGGTTAAGGATAAAATAGTTTATACCTATTGTTGGGGCTACAATAGGTTATTACCTATGATTAAGGCTAAAATAGGTTATACCAATGGTTAGGGTTTTTAAAGCAAAAAACAGTATGGGTTTATGGGTACTACATAACTAATTCGTGACACTTGCTAGGCTCATAATCTGAGGTAGCAACTGCGTCAGATCTACAAATCAATGAGCTAGACCTATTCATTTGGTTTGCAACTCTGTGAACCTGCGCAGCATTCGCTCCATTCGATGCCAACTAACAAACAGATTTGGATGCATATCAAATTACCATTTTGTTTAGATTAACCATATTTTCTTTCAAAAAATGTGTAAACTATGACCGGAAAATGTTTAATGTTCGATGGCTATGCGCCAGCCATCATTAGCACTGTGGATCACAATACCATGTACCCAGGTGAACAGTGAGTGTGTTCACCAAGTAGCACTGTTGATGTTAATAATAATAAATTACTTGAGGTAAGCCTATGATTTCAACGTGGGCATGTCTCAATGCCAACAATAGCAAAGCAGGCATTGTGACGTAGAACAATGGGCTGGGAATAGAATGTTCGGGTGTTGAGTTGGTGCCACTGTGCTCAATAGAACTAATAAGAGCCGGCAAGGTGAAAAATACCCTATAATCCCTACAATCCCATACCTCTTTCACACCACGGGGAATTGAGTTGACAGAGTAATGTGTTCCCTCTTCCTAGAGGTGTACGTAACACCCAACTTTTTTTTCACCCACTGTGAAATGGATCAGCCAAAAGGCAAGTGCTGTGTATTGATATTCTAGTTTTGTCCCTTTTAGGGCACCTGTAACCCCCTTGCTTACCTACATTGAAATGCTTGGAATGTTCTTCATGTGAAACCCAAGTTAATTTCTACTCCTGTCTCATGTCTTGCTTGTCCTTATATTAGCTGTATAAGTAATAGTGTGCTTATACAACAGCAAGAGTCCATTTTTTCCATAAACATCACTCCTACTGTCACTCCTCTTTTTCCTGGTCCTTGGTGCATTCCAGTCTCCAATAACTTCACCACACCTACCACCGAACTTCACCCTCATTCACTTTAATTTCTCCTGACTTCAGCTCCCTCTGCTTACATTTTCTTCCATTCTTTAACAAACTATTTCCCTTTTGTCTGCCATTTTTATCTGACTCGAGCAACCTCTTCTTCTCTCTCTCTCTCTCTCTCTCTCTTAGACCGCCACTCTCTTTTCTCCTCCATTCCCCCGTTCTCCAAGTATTCATCGCCTTATGATAATACTGCACTACTCCTTCCGACCATCTTGTTCTTGCTTTCTCTAGGGACTCCATTTCCGCCGAGGCGTCCCGTATCGTCCTTGTCTAGGAACAAGCACAGCCTAGCTACGAGAAGTCATTCTCTGTTTTTTCAAATTACCGTCCGGATCTCATTTTGAACTTAGTTTGAATATGATGACGATGTATTTCATGGACGTCACTAATCCATCTGACTGACATCTGATTGACCAATAAACGCGACTTTGAAAAACCCATTTTGACACTTGGTCCCACCTACTAGGCTCACTTGCCTCCCATTGGAAACGACAGGATGTGCTATATTTTAGTAGAACATCTTTGATATCGACGTCATTAGCTGCTGCATGGTCTTCTGTGGTAGCTAACAATAAACAAGTTATATTTTTCAGCTAGCTAGCACGTTCCCTATTAATCTAGCTGAGCTAGATCAACATGAGTTTAGCATTTAGCAAAGAGCCCCGTAAAACGGCGGGGAACCGCATGTCTAAGTTGTTAGATGCTGAAGAAGAAGATGAATTCTACAAGACCACATACGGCGGATTCAACGACGTAAGTAGCTAATTTAGCTAGCTGTCTTGGCAGATAGCTAGTTATTGGGTCGCATTAGTGATTGGGAAACGAAGTTTCAAGTAATAATGTAGCTAGCGAACATTACACAGTACCCAGATCACAGGATTTGGAAGAGGTGGCCAGCTCTCTAAATTCATGGGGTTTCTACTTTAGCTGCAGTGTTTTAATATCAAGGGACAGAGAATAGAGTAGGGACGTCAAACGTTCAGCCTGCGCCTGGATAAGACCCCTCGGTATTTCATTTACTATCATAACATTTTCATTTTCTGATTTTAAACTATTTAAGGACAGCTTCCTAAGATTGTTTTGCTCCCCCCCCATTTTGCCATCAGAACAGCCTCAATTCGTTGGAGCATAGACAACAATGTGTCGAAAGCGTTACACAGCGATTGTGGCCCATATTGACTCCAGTGCTTTCTTTCCACAGTAGTGTCAAGTTGGTTGGTGAACCATTTCTTGATCCACATGGGAAACTATTGAGCAGTTACAGTTCTTTACACAAACCAGTGCACCTGGCACCTACTACATACCCTGTTAAAACAAATGCACTTTTTTATTTTAGGTTACCCTTATTTTACCAGGTAAATTGACTGACAACACATTCTCATTTACAGCAACGACCTGGGAAATAGTTACAGGGGAGAGGAATGAGACAATTGGAAGTTGGTGATAATTAGGTGGCCATGATGGTATGAGGGCCGGATTGAGAAATTAGATTTTGTTTTTAAAACAAGAAATGTATTAGTAAGAAGTAATGTGGTGTATTGCTCAATTTCATAAAAATGTGTGACCAGAGTATTTTAATCAAAATATTCAGAGGCAAAATGTTCAGGAGCTCCTGGGTTGAAGTTTACCGTGGTAACAGGGCTACTGGAGTCCTGTGGTATGTATCAACTTTTATTTGTCACATGTGCTGAATACAGCAGGTGTAGCCTTTACAGTGAAGTGTGTGTGTGAGAGATTTGGGATCTGACTAGGATGTCTAATTTGAGTGTGCTGCTTCAACTTATAAAGTTCAAACTAAACAATGTAAATAGCCAAGAAACACGAGGACAGTCTCACTTTGTATACTTTCGAGTAAATTCCACCAAATTTTAGGCCTATGCCAAGCGCCTCCAGAAATGAATCTGTCAAGCACTTGGCTCATTGCACACAGCTCCCATGCCAGGCAGTGTTGCTGCGCTAAGTGGGATATGTATTTATTTGTGAAATTAGCAGCTATGAAACAAAACAGGAGAAACACTTTGAAAACCGCTACTGCAGCATTTTTCTAACCAAAACTTCCACGTGCTCATATTGACTTATGACTATTTTTATTCTCAAATGTAATGCTCTCACTGTAGAGCCCTGCAAACGGATCACCTGCCAATGTGGTGACCTTGAGTCGGTTAGAAATTGCGGAAAAAAGGGAGATGGTTTGTTTTAGAATAATGGTAGAAAGTATAAGCAGAGTGAGCTGAAGACAGGAGGAGAAATGTAAGTGATTGAAGGCAACGTATTGGAGGTGGTAGGTATGGTGAATTTCTCGGAGCCTGAGGCTTGCACCAAGGGTCAGGATAAAGATGAGTCTGACAGTAGGAGTGAAGTTTTTGGAAAAAGTGGACCCTTGCCTTTTGGCTGATCTATTTGTGGTTTCAGGTTGGGTGGAAACAGAATTGGGTACTGTGGAATCGGTGAGGGTAACCAGAAGTGGTCTTGTGTTAACTGTTTGTGTTTCAGCTGGTCAGAGGGAGAAGGCGCTCTGCGTTAAATGAATGGGGGCAAGAAATCTGAATTGTTTCACTCTTAAAAAAAAAAAAAAAAGGGGTGCAGTTGAAAGGAGTGATTACTGGGGTAGCAGTAAATGTTAAAGTTGACCAACTGAAGGGGAAGATTCCCAGTGTTTGTGATGCTTGTCGTTTGGTGCAACGCAGACAGGGTGGCGTGAGTGGTGAAACAAAGTCATTGCCTGTTCTTTTGAGTTTTGATGTTGAGTCTTCTTCGCCCGGCAAAATGACGTACAGGATAACTTGTATATCCTAACGAGATTTTGTACTGAATACATTACGTTGCTACAGGCAGCAGTGTGTAGGAGGGTGAGAAGTGTGCAGAAGGGCATGAGACAAATGAATATGAAGCATACGGGGAAGTAGGGTGCCCATGGGGTTGGGGATCAGAAATGTCTCGTGTGAGAGCGGCAGGTTGAGGTTTCCAGGGTTAGAGTAGTGCAGAAGTTGTCATATGCTGAGGCAGTGAATAAAGTAGAGGAAGATGGGTCAAGGGGGAGGGATCCTGAGAGGAGTAGTAGATTTGTACCAGTACAGAGGGATAGGCCAACAAGTGATATGTTTCAGTAAGATTGGATTTTTGGCATTTATAGCAATGGTTATCAGCTGTACTGCAGGGATGGAATGTAAATTGCAGAAAATTGAGGTTAGTGGTGGGAGCTGCAGAGGGGCATTTGGGTGTGCGAGACTTGACATCAGAGGGTACAGGGTGTTAAGTGATGTCCCATCCTTTCAGGTTGTTGGCATGAGGTAGGACTAAATATATTTAAATAGTGGAGTAAGGTGGTATTTTTATTTTATTTGTAGAGTAGTGTTAGATGGAATGGAATTTGTTTATTTATACATGTCTTTTTCAAGCAAAGTATAACGGAGTTGTACTCCAGTCTAGTAGGTGGCGGTAACGCAACATATTGGATGCCAACCGCCATGAAATCTTATCGAAGAAGGTTCTTTAGTGCCGTCAAACCTGAAGAAGAAAAAGTATGTCGCACCATATCTACGTCATTAGCTGTATGCATAGTATTTTGTGGTAGCTAAGGTTAACTAGAACTTGATTGTTGTTAGCTTTCAACAAGCTAGCACGTTCCCTATTAATCTATCTGAGCTAGATCAACATGAGTTTAGCATTTAGCAAAGAGCCCCGTAAAACGGCGGGGAGCCGCATGTCTAAGTTGTTAGATGCTGAAGAGGAAGATGAATTCTACAAGACCACATACGGCGGATTCAACGACGTAAGTAGCTAATTTAGCGTCGCAGTAGTGATTGAGAAACGAAGTGTACCGTAATAATGTAGTTAGCGAACAGTACCCAGATCTCTTCCAAGTCCTGTGATGGTCAGCTCTCTAAATTCAGGGGGTTTCTACTTTTATCTGCAGTGTTTTAATATCAAGGGACAGAGAATAGAGTAGGGACGTCAAACGTTCAGCCTGCTGCTGCTGCACTGACCACATGGTTAAATTGTGCATAAGATAATTTTTTACATCTAAGTGATTCAATTTAGTGAGGAATATGTGATTATTAAAATCATCTGAGTTCTTTTTCATTTACTATAATCTTAAATTAAGATTCAATTATTTTTCAATTTCTGATTGTACAAAATTTAAGGACACCTTCCTTAAGATTGAGTTGCACCCCCCCATTTTGCTGTCAGAACAGCCTCAATTCGTTAGAGTATAAATTACAAGGTGTTGAAAGTGTTCCACAGGGATGCTGGCCCATGTTTATTCCAGTGCTTTCCACAGTGGTGTGAAGTTGGCTGGTGGACCGTTCTTGATCCACATGGGAAACAGTTGTGCAGTTGCAGCTCTCGACACAAACCGGTGCACCTTTCACCTACTACATACTCTGTTCAAACAAAGGCACTTAAAATAACGGTAAACAATTTATTTCTATCAGATTTAGTTGACTGACAACACTTTCTCAGTTACTGCAACGACCTGGGAAATAGAGGAGAGGAATATGACAATTGGAAGCTGGGGATGATTAGGTGGCCATAATGGTATGAGTGCTGGATTGGGAATTTAGCTTCCAATTGGAGTGGTGTGTTTGTGTGAGAGATTTGGCATCTGACTAGTAGAGCCTTGCAAGTTGACCACATGCCAACGTGGCTGGTGAAATAGACATTCTTACCCACCAGTACCTAAATTGACCTGCATTTGGTGGGTGGCTGGTGTTAATTTTATGCCCTGTTTAGTGAACACAGAGAGTCAGGACACCTGTGTAACATTCCATCTGAAAGACGGCACCCTACACAGGGAAATGTACCCAATCACTGCCCCGGGGCATTGGGGGATATATATTTTTAGACCAGAGGAAAGAGTGCTTCCTACTGGCCTGCCATCACCACTTACAGCAGCATCTGGTCTCCCATCTAGGGACTGACCAAGACCAACCCTGCTTAGCTTCAGAGGCAAGCCAGCAGTGGATCCAGGGTGTTATGCTGCACTGAATGGCACATACACAATCCTTGTCTTAAGGCTTGAATTCGGTCTCCGTCCCTTCATCTACACGATTTGAAGTGGATTTACCAAGTGATATCAATAATGGATCATAGCTTTCACTTGGATTCACCTGGTCATATCTAAAGTGTCCTCTAAAATAACCCTAATTTATAAGACAGTTCTTATTTGATTAATGGTGGTCGGACCCATCTATGTGAAGCTAGTGGACACAATAGTGGACTTTGCGGTTAGCCTTCAGAATTAAAGTAGACTTTTGGAATGTTATATAAAATCAGCAAAAGACCATTTGTTAATTTGACAAAAATCACACTGGATGGATTATACTTTTGAATTGCATTGGGTGCATACTTATTTCACTGTGCAGCCCTACCCCATGTCATTGATCCACAATCCATAGGTATCAGTCTACTCAGTGACACCCAGAGAACATTAGCATCATAGCTCTTATTGCTGGACTCTGAAACAACTGTGAATTGAGCCACATTTATTGTCAACCTATCTGTATTGAACATTATTCCAGCGTAAAAACAATACTGTGTGGATGTTTTGGAGTCTAACTCTGAGGAGGGCTTTGGGAAAAAATATATTTGGTATTGAGCAGACAGATACCCCATTTCATTGATCCACAATCCTTAGGTAAAGCTGTACAGTGCAATATGAATGTCAATAGGCTGACTGGGGAGGTGATTTCACACTGTCACAGTCCCGCGATATGAGCTATAACACTAATATTTAGTGGCCGGTGGTTGCTTGTTTGCAGACTTTTTTGTATAGCTTTGACAGTGCTACTGATAGTAGTGGTGGTGCTTGGCTTGCACGTGCAAACTCAGAACACACATCATTCTATAATGGAACTGTGTTTGATGTGTCAAATTAAAAGATAATGCATAAAATAGTGTTATTTGACATTCGTTTTTTGACACTCAAAGACCCAAACGGTGTTCCATAGTATGTCGTGAAGCTAATAGCAGTGACGCTAGTACTGTGTAACTCCGGTAGTTACACAGAAAAATAGCGTACTTGGTAACGTTAGTCGACCAGTCGCGAAAGCCAACATCACCCACGACAGAAACGGTTGATTGTCAAGGGAAATTAATTATATTATCTTGCCATTAATGGATTTCGCCTTTGAGTTGTATCGCAGGAAAAAAATGTACTCTTTGAAATGACTGCTGGACTTGTTGACTGCTCGATCCACACAGCAGACATTGTGGGTGAGGTTAGGAATGCTGTGTTGCACGTGTAGCGCTACATTTTACGTGGCGTCATTACGTCATGTACCTACGTTATATAGGTATGCATGTCCGCTTTGACATATGTTTTGCACATCGGCGTTAAACTAGACATCGGGCCGATACCAACGTTAGCATTTTTACTAATATCATATCCGATTCCGATATGTTCACCGATATATCGTGCATCCCTACTCGAAAGTATTCATTAAAATACTTGTTTCCAAAGTTGTCCTTGATGGTAAAAACATTAACACATATAATGATTTAAAAGGCAAGACAAAATTACTAACAACCATAAATACATGAATTTAGATTAACATCCTAAAAAGTGGGACTATTCACTGCACTTCTCCCTAACCTTAATAATCAACCATATTCAATTAACATTAAAACAATCTATTAATTAGTTTTACTGGGGGAGGTCAGGTAATGTGGCGTTTTGTGCTCGTGCACATAATTACATCTATGTTTGTCCTTTCCGAATCTACCATGTCAGTCATTTTTACATGTTAGGAGAGTGACAATTCCAGCCAGAATAACCTTCTGTTTTTTGCGAACTCCAAGGTCCTCTGATAATGCTAGTCCCATGCGAATCAACATCCCTGTGTTTTTGAGGTAAATGTTTGAGTTTGACAGGTGTCGGCCGCGGTTTGTGCAAGAAAACAATAGCTCATTCGATAAACTTAATTAATGTTATAGTGAAATGCTTGTGTTTCTAGCTCTGACAGTGCAGTAATATCTAACCATTTCACAACATATACACACAAATCTAAGTAAAGGAATGGAATTAAGAATAAATAATATATGGATGAGTAATGTCAGAGCGGCATAGACTAAGATACAGTAGAATAGTACAGTATATACATGTATATATATATATGAGATGGGTAATGCAAGAATATGTAAACATTTATTAAAGTGACTAGTGTTCCATGTATTGGGGCGGCAGGGTAGCCTAGTGGTTAGTGTTGGACTAGTAAGCTTGCAAGTTTAAATCCCCGAGCTGACAAGGTACTAATCTGTCGTTCTGCCCCTGAACAGGCAGTTAACCCACTGTTCCTAGGCCGTCATTGAAAATAAGAATTAGTTCTTAACTGACTTGCCTAGTTAAATAAAGGTAAAATACAATTTTAAAGTGGCCAGTGATTTAAAGTCTATTGACAGAAGCCTCTATGTGCAAGTGATAGCTATTTAACAGTCTGACGGCCTTGAGATAGAAAAACAGATTCTATCGCCCGTTCCCGGCTTTGATGCATCTCTACTGACCTCGCCTTCTGGATGATAGCAGGGTGAACAGGCAGCGCCTCGGGTGGTTGTTATCTTTGACAATCTTTTTGGCCTTCCTGTGACATCGGGTGCTGTAGGTGTCCTGGAGATGCGTTGGGCAGACCGCACCACCCTCTAGAGAGCCCCGCGGTTGCGGATGGTGCAGTTGCCGTACCAAGCGTTGATACAGCCCGAGTGGATGCTCTCAATTGTGCATCTGTAAAAGTTTGAGTTTTTCAAAGGCAAAATCCGTTAAAATCAAGATATTGGAATTCATTGCCCTTAACAATCAACTGCTCTTTGTCATGGGTTATGTTGGCTTTCGCCGACTGGTTGAGGACCGGTACACACTACCAAGTGTGTTATTTTTTTTTTAGATGTTGCCCTACTGGAGTTACACAGTAATAGCTTCACGACATGAATACTATGGAACGCAAACACCGGCCACGTACGATGTGTTTACAATACCGTGTTGGTGATAAAGCATCGTTTGTTCAACTGCAACTTCTGGGTTCGCTAGCTTTAGCTTGGTACCTAGCCAGAACCAATACAACCAGCCTAAAAACAATGACCAGTAGAAACTGCAGTCATTTTCATTATTCTTAGCAATGATTTAGTAATCCTTGTGAGTAAGTATTAGCTACGTTTCCCCTTGTTTGCCTATTGTAATTGAACTTCAGTTCATGAAAATAAATAACTAGCCAGCTACTTAACCCTGTTGCCCAAAGTTAACATTGTAAGCAGCCAGCTAGCTGTCACGTTGTCAAGCTAGCCACAATAAAGGTTAGGCACAATAGTGGAATTTGCAGTGTGCCTTCAAAATAAAACTGTCATTTGTATTTATTATGGGTCCCCATTAGCTACTTCCAAAGTAACAGCTACTCTTCTTGGGGTCCAGCAAAAATGAAGGCAGTTAATACAATTTTTAAAAAACATGTGTTCCCTCAGCCCGCTACTCGACCACTACCACATAACGTGTGTGTGTGTGTGTGCGTGTGTGTGTGTGTGTGTGTGTGTGCATGCATGTGTGTGTGCCCATGTTATAGCGTTGCTTCACATACCCCGCTGTGTTTTTTTAATTTTTTAATCTAATTTTACTGCTTTGTGTAAGTTACTTGATTTGGAATAGAGCTCCATGTATTCATGGCTCTATGTAGTACTGTGTGCCTCCCATAGTCTGTTCTGGACTTGGGGACTGTGAAGAGACCTCTTGTGGCATGTCTTGTGGGGTATGCGTGGGTGTCCCAGCTGTGTGCCAGTAGTTTAGACAGACCGCTCGGTGCATTCAACATGTCAATACCTCTCATAAATACAAGTAGTGATGAAGTCAATCTCTCCTCCACTTTCATCCAGGAGAGATTGACATGAATATTATTAATTTTTGCTCTGTGTCCATCTAAGGGCTAGCCCTGTTCTGAGCTAATTGCAATTTTCCTAAGTCCCTCTTTGTGTCACCTGACCACACGACTGAACAGTAGTGAAGGTGTGACAACTAGAGCCTGTAGTACCTGCCTTGTTGATTGGGTTAGAATGCAGAGCATCGCTTTTATTATAGACTTCTCCCCATCTTAACTAATACTGCATCAATATGTTTTGACCATGACAGTTTACAATCTAGGGTTACAATTTAGTCATCTCAACTTGCTCAATTTCCACATTATTTATTACAAGATTTAGTTGAGTTTTAGGGTTTAGTGAGTGTTTTGTTCCAAATACAATGCTTATAGTTTAAAAAATATTTAGTGCTAACCTATTCCTTGCCACCCACTCTGAAACTAACTGTAGCTCTTTGTTGATTTGTTGCAGTCATTTCAGTCTCTGTAGTAGCTGACGTGTTGAGCCATCCGCATACATAGACACTCTGGCTGTACTCAAAGTCAGTGGTATGTGATTAGTAAAAATGGAATAAAGCAAGGGACCTAAACAGGTACTCTGGGGGATTCCTGATTCTAACCTGATTAAATGTGAGAGGCTTCCATTAAAGAACACTCTGTGTAATAAATTAAATCCAAAAATACCGATTTCCGATTGGTAGGAGAACTTGAAATCGGCCCTAATTAATCGGCCATTCCGATTCATCGGTCGACCTCAACTGAATGCCTCGACGCCTGCTGTATATAGCAAGCCACGCCCATGTGACTCACTGTCTGTAGGAGCTATCTATTTTCATGAACAGGGTAGTGTACCTTTATAAACTGCCGTGTGTGATTATTTGTAATTATTTTTGTCGAACGAACAGCTGACTGAATGACCACAATGCAGCAGCACACAGGCCAGGAACCTATAACCCTAGCAATTTGTCTGGTAAACTCATGGATACGCACTCAGTGGCTGACTGGTATTGTGATGCAGTCATTTCCATGGTAATATAGAATGTTCAATCAAATGATAACTGATTTAGCTCATATATTTTTTGTAATGTGAATCAAGAAATCACAGCACATATTTTAGCTCATTTTACTTCCTGTTTTGCTGCTATGGACACTCTCTCGCAAATGGCAAATTCTACACAGGGGCACTCAAAGTCTATCTTAAATTAATAATTCTTTATTATCAGTGCCCTGGAGAGGTTCCAACCAACTCAATGCACCAAGTACACATGTTGATCAGGAGCTCTCCCAAGCCAGTCCTGTTCTCTTATATACTGCAGACAAGTTATATTTGCATGATTTAGCTTATTCGTCGTTCATAATTAATTTATCATTAACGTTTGCTTCATGCATGTGACAGACCAATACCTCGCGAGGCTTCTTCTCTCTAAGCTGAGACGTTGAAACAGATCTTTCATTCTCAAATCAAGGGTCTGGGCGTACTGCCAAATTGCAGATACTGATAGTGAGGATTCGTTCAATCAGTCACTTGCATGAACACAGAAATTGGTTATTAGAAAAGCACAAACATTTTCCATCACACCATCATTGATGTGAATGGGGAAGCCCGTTCTAGCCATTCTAATTCTATGACCGCAGATGCCGTCAGGAGAGGAGAACATTTCAAATAAATAAATGCTATTCGAAAAGTTTTTACGGTGACCGTGGTCATTTTGCTGGCCAATTACATCATCCAAAATGCCATGACCGTCACAGCCCTACCTATTAAGACACTTTGTTGGTGTGTCCTTTATTTCAACAATTTTTTTTCTGGTTGTTTATCAACGTTAGCCAACGAACTCGCCCCCAATTGAGTCCTGTACGGCTTGTGTGCTTCATTATGCTTGTGTTCCTTGGAGTTTTAGCTTTTAAGAATAGCTAATAGCTCCAAACGTTCAAAAGTTGGACCCAAATTTGTAGGAACAAAACAGAAACTGCTCTTTGTCCCCACCGCGAATAGCAGATATCAAAGCTTACTCAAGTAAATGTGGTTCTATAACTAAGCTATGACCCCATTTTCAAATGGGGGAACTTTGTGTTTGTGAATCCTAATTTGGGAAACGCTGAAGTAGAGAAAATAAAGAGATTGGCGGATTTTTGTGTGTCCCCCCTGTATCTTTGACTCTTCACTGTGTAGTCTTATGAGTAGGTACATCGCTGGCTCACATTTTCACACCACACAAAGTGTTATTCAATCCATGTTCTGTGGGGGGAGGTGTTGTAGGGGCTACTAGCATTGAGTGAGTGATATATTTCTCTCTTGAGCTTATTTCTACTAGCTGGCATGCATAAAGATGGCGGCTTCATTGCAGTTACTTGTTTGCTAACTTTGCCGTGTTGTAGTTTGTCCTTTGGTTCTCTGTTTTTGAATGAGCAAAGTATGCATGGTCCCAACTCCTGGACACCAGCAATTTTTATAAAGTAGACTGTGTTGCTTTATGGGTTTATTTGGTCCTTGTAAATAAAACATGTATTTGGCCATGCCCATTTGCTATCGACCATTATTAATATGTATGTTTGATTTGGACTCTCCCTCAAGGAATCGGGAGATGATGAGTACAGAGGGGAGCACTCGGACACAGAGGACGAGGTCGACAGTGACTTTGACATAGATGAGGGTGACGAGCCTGATAGTGACCAGGAGGATGATGCTCCTCGCAGGAAGAGTCGAGTTGTCACCAAAGCTTATAAGGTAACTTAATGAACTTGCATCCTCACTACTTCTACCAACAACTACAATGTGGACCCCTGGGGGACCGCGAACATAGGCGATCAACCACTAGACTACAACTCTGATAATACTGGGTCATTCCATATTGAATTAATCACCCTTTTTGATTTGAACAAAAATTACCATGCACATTTACCCATGAGAACTGTTTTTATTAGGGCCACGTGTATGCCTAACAGATTTTGGCAAACCCATTGATAGAACATCATCTTGGCACAACTCGCGTATGACCATCCATTCAAGAGCAGAAGGTGCTCAAAGTTAACCCATATTGGACCCCCTACCATGCGACATTGATATCCTCATTAATATGCATAATTCGATTTTGGTATCGTTTTTAGAGCCGACCCCATTTAGTCGACTGGTTGATTGTATGGTCGATAGGCTATTGGTCGACCGAGATGTATTTTCGGTGAGCAGTAGCAACACAAAAAAAATGAAATATCATGGTGTACAAGACACCGGTCTGATGCGCGCCTTAATGTGTGGACTGATCCGTTTTGGAGGCTGTGGGGATGGCACATATTCAGACCTCTTCTCTTTTTACACATTTTGTAATGTTAGACTTAATTCTAAAATTGTTTACATGTTTTCCTCATCAATCGACACACAATAATGACAAGGCGAAAACATTTTTTTTTTAAACAAATGTGTTAATAAAATTTAAAAAAAAAAAAAAAAACATTTACAGAAGTATTCAGACCCTTTACTCAGTAATTTGTTGAAGCACGTTTGGCAGCGATTACAGCCTCGAGTCTTCTTGGGTATGATGCTATTTGCAGATCCTCTCAAGCTCTGTCAGGTTGTCGCTGCACAACTATTTTCAGGTCTCTCCAGAGATGTTTGATCGGGTTCAAGTCCGGGCTCTGACTGGGCCACTCAAGGACATTCAGAGACTTGTCCCGAAGCCATACCTTCGTTGTCTTGGCTGTGAAAGGGTCTGAATATTTTCCAAATGCACTGTATATGGAAAAATACAGGTTTTACTATTTGGTTAAAAGAACAGACTCTTGGTCGACCAAGTTTTTTTTCCTGTCCGGGACAGCCCTAATTGTTTTAGATAATGCCATTTATGAAAAGGGACATTTATCAAAGTATGAACTCTCAAGGTGTATGAATAAATCATGTGCGTTTTGCATGTGTTTTTCATACTGTATGCACATTTTTCACGCACATGTTGATTGTTTTATTCCAAGGAACCTCTGAAGGTGACCAAGCCTAAACCAAAGAGGCCTTCAGAGGAGCTGAAGAAGACGGAGAAAGCCAAAATGGAGAGGAGGGTGCCGCAGGAGTTTCAGGAGTTTGGAGAGAGTAAGAGGCCTCTATCTATACGGGCTCTATTTTCAACAAAGTAACTTATTGCCCAAACGCAAGTGGGTTTACAGTATTGTCTGTGGTATTTTCCTACCATAACGTAAGGATTGGCAATTTAACATTAGCAAGCTTACGCTGAGGTGGGAGTGGTGGCAATATCTGAGATGTGTCCTTTCAAATGCCCATATGCCCAGGGAAAATTGCACATTTCATTGAATATCATGTTTAAACGGAATTCTCTGTCAACAAACATGGGCGTTGCAGATATGCATGGTGGAAAGAGTCAATTAAAATAACTACGTCTAGGCTATCTCGTTGGAAAGGGTAGGAATGTAATTTTGAGACCAAATTATGATTCATTTTGGGCAAACATTTTGAGACACAGTAGCGATGAGTAATTTCGCCAATATCAGCAACAATCGCAATTTAGTTTTTACTGTCAGAAGTTGCTTATTAAGCGAAAGTAGTCGTTAACTCCTAGTGCTGATACACACACGCTCAGCCTTCCTCATAATAACTGGATTCAAATTCGGGTGTCACCACCTGCACCATAGCTGGATCTACACAACCGATGTCACAGAGATATTTATATATGGTATCATTTTTTATATATTTGTGTGTGTATGTATATATAGTTGACGTTGGAAGTTACATACACTTAGGTTGAAGTCATTAAAACATTTTTCAGCCACTCCACAAGTTTCTTGTTAACAAACTATAGTTTTGGCAAGTGGGTTAGGACATCTACTTTTGTGCATGACACAAGTAATATTTCCAATAATTTTTTACAGACCTAACTTATAACTTACAGTGAATTATAAGTCTATCACAATTCCAGTGGGTCAGAAGTTTATATACACTAATTTGACTGTGCCGTTAAACAGCTTAAAAAATTCCATAAAATTGTCATTCCTTTAGAAGCTTCTGATAGGCTAATTGACACAATTTGAGTCAATTGGAGGTGTACCTGTGGATGTATTTCAAGGCCTACCTTCAAAGTCAGTGCCTCTTTGCTTGACATCATGGGAAAATCTAAAGAAATCAGCCAAGACTTCAGCAAAAAAAAATTGTAGACCTCCACAAGTCTGCTTCATCCTTGGGAGCAATTGCCAAACGCCTGAAGGTACCATGTTCATCTGTACAAACAATAGTACACAAGTATAAACACAATGGAACCACCCAGCTGTCCAACCACTCAGGAAGGAGACACGTTGTCTCCTAGAGATGAACGACTTTGCGAAAAGTGCAAATCAATCCTAGAACCGCAGCAAAGGACCTTGTGAAGATGCTGGAGGAAACGGGTACAAAAGTATCTATATCCACAGTAAAACGAGTCCTATATCGACAACTTGAAAAGCCGCTCAGCAAGGAAGAAGCCACTGTTCCAAAACCGTCATAAAAAAGCCAGACTATGGTTTGCAACTGCACATGGGGACAAAGATCATACTTTTTGGAGAAATGTCCTCTGGTCTGAATAGAACTGTTTGGTCATAATGACCATCGTTATGTTTGGAGGAAAAAGGAGGAGGCTTGCAAGCCGAAGAACACATCCCAACCGTGAAGCACATGTTGGATCATGTTGTGTATATATTTTTATCTCTCTCTCTCTCAGTGCATTTGGAAAGTATTCCAACCCCTTGACTTTTTCCACATTCTATTACATTAACGCCTTATTATAAAATTGATTTAAATATTTTCCTTGTCAATCTACACAATACACCATAATCATGAAGCAAAAACAGTTCCCCCTAATTTTTGCAAATGTATTAAAATAAAAATTCGGTCCCTTTGCTATGATACTCGAAATTGAGCTCCGGTGCATCCTGTTTCCATTGATCATCCTTGAGATGTTTCTGTAACTTGGAGTCCACCTGTGGTAATTTCAATTGATTGGACATGATTTGGAAAGGCACACACCTGTCTATATAAGGTCCCACAGTTGACAGTGCATGTCAGAGCAAAAACCAACCCATGAGGTTGAAGGAATTGTCCGTAGAGCTCTGAGACAGAATTGTCACGGCACAGATCTGGAGAAGGGTACCAAAACATTTCTTCAGCATTGAATGTCCCAAAGAACACAGTGGCCTCCATCATTCTTAAATGAAAGAAGTTTGGAACCGCCAACACTCTTCCTAGAGCTGGCCGCCCGTCCAAACTGAGCAATCATTGGAGAACGGCCTTGGTCAGGGAGGTGAACAAGAACCCGATGGTCACTGACAGTTCTCCAGAGTTCCTCTGTGGAAATGGGGGAACCTTCCAGAAGGACAACCATTTCTGCAGCACTCCACCAATCAGGCCTTTATGGTAGAGTGGCCAGATGGATGCCACTCCTCAGTAAAAGGCACATTACAGCCCGCTTGGAGTTTGCCAAAAGGCACATAAAGGATTCTGACCATGAGAACCAATATTCTCTGGTCTGATGAAACCACAATTCAACTTGTTGACCTGAATGCCAAGCGTCACGTCTGGAGGAAACCTGGCAGCATCTCTATGGTGAAGCATGGTAATGTTAGCATCATGCTGTGGGGATGTTTTTCAGCGGCAGGGACTGAGACTAATCAGGATCGTGGGGAAAGATGAACTGAGCGAAGTACTGAAAGATTGTTAATGAATGCCTGCTCCAGACCGCTCAGGACCTGACTGGGGCAACGGTTCACGTTCCAACAGAACAACAACCTTAAGCACACAGTCAAGACAATGCAGGAGTGTCTTCGAGACAGGCGTCAATGTCCTTCAGTGGCCCAGCCTGAGCCCGGACTTGAATCTGACCAAATATCTCTGGAGAGACCTGAAAATAGCTGTGCAGCGATGCCCCCAATCCAACCCGACAGAGCTTGAGAGGGTTTGCAGAGAAGAATGGCAGGAACTCCCCAAATACAGATGTGCCAAACTTGTAGCGTCATACCCAAGAAGACTCGAGGCTGTAATCGCTGCCAAAGGTGTTTCAACAAAGTACTAAGTAAACGGTCTGAATACTTATGTAAATGTTATATTTCTGTATTTTTATTTTATTTTTGTATACATTAGCAAAGGTTTTTTTTTTTTTTTACAGTTTTTAATTGTATTACCATATGGCCCAATGCCTTACCAACAGTCCAGTCCAACTTGTATTACAAAAGTATCCCTTTCTGAAAAATGTGCCAACATTACATTTGTGAAAATAGTTTATGTAAGAACACATAGTATGAAAAGGTACAAGGCACACTGTTCAAATGACTCATAGAATGCAACATAACTTGGTGGAACTTGCAACTGGGTTATGGGGATCACATAATTCCATCCAGGAGGGAACTACCAGTTAATTATACGCCTGAGCAACAGTCCAGGAAATCATTAACTTTGGCTTAATGCCCATTGAAACCCCATTTGACAACGTTAAAAGGGAGATACCCACCCACAAGGTTACACATGCTGTCACAGAAGGGATTAATGGCAAAGATGGGAGGTGTGTCCTCTACCTTTTTTTTTTTTTACTCTGATTTAGCCAATAGTGTAAAATCTAATGCAGACACGTATTGGGGAATTGACTAGTTTAGTAATGTTAAATTGTATTTTGAGTGGACCATCCCTGTAAGCCTTGTCACTAACTGGCAACTTCCCCAGCTCGGAAGTCTGTGCGCCAGTCGACCAGCGAGCATACGCGGAAGACCAACCTGCGACTGCAAGAAAGACAGGATGCCCCCCGACGGCGGAGGGGAGCCCACCACGACCGACCCCTGACCCAGGAAGAGTTGCTGGCTGAGGCCAAAATAACTGCTGAGGTCAACCTCCGATCCCTAGGTAAGACGAAAGGGGGAATCTAAATGGTCACGAGTTGACCTGTTAATTCCCAAAAACGACGACATGGTTAAAGTTCAATTAAGTTTACTGATTCATAACATCACCGTCCACATAGGCACAGTGAAACGGTAACAAGAAACTTCAAAAATACGAGGGAGTGCACACCGTAATTGCAGGTGTTTAAACTACCTGACTCGTAATTACAGACACATAGTGGCACTTGAATATACAAGTTAACAGCTCATGTTACCTGAGTGGATTGCAATGTGTTCCTATTAATCCCTATTACATGGGTTGATATTAATGAAGTTGGTGGGAAATAAACTGTCTAAACTCTATTTAGAATGGAGGTTTAAGGACAAAAGCAGGGAAGGAAAAATGGATGTCGCTCAGAATGAGACGCGGCGGAGATTTGTCCATGCACAAAGCCGTTTTATGGGTCTCTTGCCCATCCAGAATAATTGACAGAAAAAATACCTAGCACTAAAAGATATGACACATGGCAGTGCATACTGAACAACGTGAGAAAATATGTCCAGAGCTTGGCCAGGGTCGTGTTATTTGACCATTTCTGTATTTTCTTATTTTAAAGAGAACTACGAACGTCTTGAGGCTGACAAGAAAAAACAGGTCCATAAGAAGCGGCGATTTGAGGGCCCCACCATCCGCTACCACTCTGTCCTCATGCCCCTGGTGCCTCACTCCATCTTAAAAGAAGAAAATGTGGATGTGGAAGGGTAAGGAGACACATATTTAGGTGGAAGAGTTTTGTTTTGCTGAAAAAAATTGCTACATCTGCATTGAGTTTCAGAATTTTTTACAAGAATGTAGCAATGCTATTGGAAACAGTTTGTTAAAAGCCTTCTAGTATCTGGATAAATGCAGGGCCGGCAGCAAAATTAATCAGTTGGACAGGCATTTGATATCCATAGATGGCACGTTTTTTTTCAAGGGTGTTGTCCAAAAGACAGGCAGACATTGTCATGTGGTTAATCATAAAAATCAGAATAGTCGAATTAGAATTTTCAGATTTTTATAATTTTCTAAGGCGAGAGCACCAGCCTCTGCCATATGGACACATTGATAGCCTACACTGTGATCCATTGGCGGCTAAAGAAATGAGCACATGGAACTCAGAGAAAGCCAATGCAGCAGTCTTCAACTAAATAAAATACATATGCCTAAAGCCGATAAATAAATAAAAACACAACCTGATGAAAATGTTCCAATACCAACATGTTTCAAGCAGACCACCATAGTCCCTGTGGCCAAGAATGCTAACCTTCCTAAATGACTACCGGCCCGTGCACGTCTGTAGCCATGAAGTGCTTTGAAAGGCTGGTCATGGCTCACATAAACACCATCATCCCAGAAGGAACACCTACGTGAGAAAGTTGTTCATTGACTACAGCTCAGGTTTCAACACCATAGTGCCCTCAAAGCTCATCACTAAGCTAATAACCCTGGGACTAAACACTTCCCTTTGCAAATGGATCCTGGACTTCCTGACAGGCCTCCCCCAGGTGGTAAGGGTAGGTAACAACTCGCTGATCCTCAACACGGGGGCGTGTGCTCAGTCCCCTCCCGTACGCTCTGTTCACCCATGACTGCATGGCCAAGCACGATTCCAACACCATCATTAAGTTTGTCGACGAGACAGCCTATAGGGAAGAGGTCAGAGACCTGGCCGTGTGGTGCCAGGTAAAATAGATGGTATCATGAGGAAGGAAATTGTGGATATATTGCAGCAATAATGTTCATAATATAAAACACACAGAAATACAAGCCTTAGGTCATTAATATGGTTAAATTCGGAAACTATCATTTCGAATACAAAATGTTTATTCTTTCAGTGAAATATGGAATCGTTCCCTATTTTATCGAACGGGTGGCAACCTTAAGTCTAGTGCTGTTAGATGTCAGAATTATGTCAAATTCTGGCAAATTAATTACGGTCTTTGTTAGGAAGAAATGGTCTTCACACAGTTCGCAACGAGCCAGGCGGCCCCAACTGCTGCATATACCCTGACTCTGCTTGCACTGAACGCAAGAGAAGCGACACAATTTCCCTAGTTAATATAGCCTGCAAACACTAATATCTAAACTAAAATATGCAGGTTTAAAGAATATACTTGTGTATTGATTTTAAGAAAAGCATTGATGTTCATGGTTAGATTCATTGGTGCAACGATTGTGCTTTTTCGCGAATGCACTTTGTTAAATCATCACCAGTTGGCGAAGTAGGCTGTGATTCGATGATAAATTAACAGGCACCGCATTGATTATATGCAACGCAGGAGCTAGGTATACTAGTAATATCAACCATGTGTAGTTAACTACTGATTATTTTAATATTATTGTTTTTTTATATGATAAGTTTAATGCTAGCTAGCACCTTAACTTTGGCTCCTTGCTGCACTCTGGAAACAGGTGGTCAGCCTGCCACGCAGTCTCTTCATAGATTGTAATGTAATCGGCGTCCAAAAATGACCGATTTTAAAACTTGAAATCGGCCCTAATTAATCAGCCATGCCGATTAATCGGTCGACCTCCTTGTTTCCACTGGATATATGGGATCATCAGATCTTTATACATTTCTCTTTTACATCGAGGCCGGGGAGAGTTGGAACATTTTTCAAGTACTGCGACTAACCATTATTATTCTCAAAGGATGTAAAAACAAAAAAACAGACTGGCTCAGTTTATTAGTGGTGGACTTTGAGTTAAGTCAGAGATCAGGCATCCCAAATGGGCACTTCTACAGGTAGGCCTACTTCTATGCGTACACAGGCACATGCGCTCCCTCTATGTTTCTAGAGAGTAGGATTAACGGTACATTTACTAGGCCTACTTGTGACATGATAAATATACAAACAGCAAACAATTCACACAATGAATGAGCAGGAATTGGCGGCAGACAGCTGAGCTCTTTCTGGAGAGCTGAGTGCACGTATTCTGGAGAAAGACGTGCCATATCTTCGCCACACACCCCTCCCCTTCTTGTTGCAACATTTTAAATTATACTCAAGACACATTATCTTCACACACATTTTAGATGCTTTTCACTGACAGCTGCAACTCAATCAGCTAGGACTATTGCCACACGCTGCCCAAATTGAGTGCTTCCCAAATAGGCATAGACCTAAGCACTTGTGATTTTAAACAATCCACTGCTATTTTTTTTTTTTTTCAAAACAGTGATCCTCTTTGGCTAAGTCATGCTCCCTGGTGAAGTATTTTGAAGTATTTTATTTAGATGGGTAATTATATAGTTTTGGCAAAACATCAATTTACTTTAGTGGAAGCCAGCATCTGAACTGTGCAATTGATTTCTTTCCAATTCGTAAGAAGAAAAAAAACACATCTGAATATAATGACGAGATGCTCATGTGTCCGTCCTAACAAGGAGAGTCATTGTCCCAAAGGCGGGAAGGTAGGCTTAAAGTTTAGGTCTGCATAATATGTCAATATAACCACTTTGGGCTTATTCTATACAGATTTTGGCGAGAGTGAACCCTCTCGCTTCGCCTCTTCCTCTCTGCTGAAACTATCACCTGAGAGAGCATCCGAGCGAGCCAATCAGCGCCCCTCTGTCTTACTATATGTAGCCCATGTAAATGATCCTGTCTGGCCAGAAATAGTATGACATGCCATACTCTTATTGTCCAGACAGCATCAGATACATGGTTTACACATACTGAGACAGAGGGGTGCATGCGGTACCTGTAAAACAAATCAACTCAATTATTTCGTTGACATTACTTAATGGTGATTTGGCATAAACATTATTTTTTTTACCCCTTTTTCTCCCCAATTTGGTGGTATCCAATTGTTTTTAGTAAGCTACTATATTGTCTCATCGCTACAACTCCCGTACGGGCTCCGGAGAGACGAAGGTTGAAAGTCATGCGTCCTCTGATACACAACCCAACCAAGCCGCACTACTTCTTAACACAGCACACATCCAACCCGGAAGCCTGCCGCACCAATGTGTCGGAGGAAACACCGTTCACCTGGCAACCTTGGTTAGCGGGCACTGCGCCCAGCCCGCCACAGGAGTCGCTGGTGTGCGATGAGACAAGGATATCCCTACCGGCCAAACCCTCCCTAACCCGGACGACGCTAGGCCAATTGTGCGTCGCCCCACGGACCTCCCGGTCGTGGCCGGTTACGACAGAGCCTGGGCACGAACCCAGGGTCTCTGGTGGCACAGCTGGTACTGCAGTACAGCGCCCTTAACCACTGCGCCACCCAGGAGGCCTTGGCAAAAACATTTAACCAGGCATTTGATAGGGCTGTTGCGGTGACCGTATTGCCGCCACACATGAGTCATGACTGCAGTGAAATTCTACGTGACCGCTGAGTCACGATAATCTCTTATACACTCTAGACATGTTAGTAGTACCCAACTCACTATTGATCATCAGGTCACTAATGGCTTGGCACTCAGGGCTCTATTGTCCTTCTAACCACTCTGACATCAGTGCAAATGCAATCAAAAACCACCGCAAACACTTATCAAAATAGTATGTGCTTTTGAAACTCACCTCACTGTGATTAATCAATTTGAAGAAAGAAGTTCAACATCAGGTTGTGGAAAATATGGTTGTTGTGGATGTTTCAAAACCTAACCCAACGACATGGACAGTGCTTTCTAAGGTGATGATTAATTGTGCACAATCTATTCACATGTGTATATATATATATATATATATGACATAGACCTATATTAAAAAAAAAAATATTGTGCCATTAGACAATACAGATCTAAGATATCTTTGGTACATAATTGGTCTAGTCTAAATTAAACACATTCAAAGTTAGCCTACAATTAAATGAATTTGGTTTTGAATAGCTTGTAATTGGGCTTTTTTAATATTTTCATAATAGGCTGACACATTACCTTTAGCTAAAGGTAATATCACCACTGTGCATTTCCATCTCCTTTTCATTCCTTTCTCCAGTGCGCAGAGAGGGGCTGTTTGGGCTGAGATCCCGCTAACGGGATCAATATGACAATAGCCAGGGAAAGTGCATGGCGCCAAATTCAAAACAACAGAAATCCCATCATTAAAATTACTCAAACATACAAGTATTTTACACCATTATAAAGATGCACTTCTTCTTAATCCCACCACAGTGTCCGATTTCAAAAAGGCTTTACAGCGAAAGCAAACCAAACGATTGTTTGGTCAGAGCCAAGTCACAGAAAAACATTTTTTTCCAGCCAAAGAGAGGAGTCACAAAAAGCAGAAATATAGATCAAATTAATCATTAACCTTTGATCTTCATCAGGTGACACTCATAGGACTTCATGTTACACAATACATGTATGTTTTGTTCGATAACGTTCATATTTATATCAAAAACTCTGTTTACATTGGCGCGTTACGTTCAGTAGTTCCAAAACAGCCACATCAGTTTACAGAAATACTCATAAACATTGATAAAAGAAACAACTATTATGCACGGAATTATAGATACACTTCTCCTTAACTTGTTATGGCAATCCCGATATCGGGATAAGTGTCATCAACAACCGCTGAATAGCATAGCGCTACATACAATAAATATTTATATTCACGAAATCACAAGTGCAATATAGGAAAACACAACTCAGCCTTTTGTTAATCCACCTGTCGTGTCATTTTGAAATTATGCTTTACAGCGAAAGCAATCCAAGCGTTTAAGTTTATCGATCGCACAATAAAACATTAAGTACACTTAGCATCAGGTAGCTTGGTCACGAAAATCAGAAAAGCAATCAAATTAATTGTTTACCTTTGATCTTCGGATGTTTTCACTCACGAGACTCCGTTACACAACAAATGTTCCTTTTGTTTTTAGATCCAAAATACCTCCGTTTGTTTGTCGCTTTATGTTCGGAAATCCACAGGAAAGAGCGGTCACGACAACGCAGACAAATTCCAAATAGTTTCCATAATGTCCACAGAAACATGTGAAACATTTTTGTAATCAATCCTCAGGTTGTATATGTAATAATATATGAACCGCAAATGTCTTTCACAGTAGGAGAGGGGAAAACAATGGCTGTCCAAATTCTGTTACGCGAGCAAAACTCGTGACCACTTGACGCGATGTTATCGTTCTGGCTCATTTTTCAAAATAAAAGCCTGAAACTATGTCTGAAAACTGTTGGCACCTTGAGGAAGCGATAGGAAAACGAATCTGGTTCATAACCCTTTAAATGGAGCAAAGGGAGGCTATGGAACATGGAGTTTTCAAAATAGAAATCACTTCCTGTTTTGATTTTCCTCAGGGTTTCGCCTGCAATATCAGTTCTGTTATACTCACAGACAATATTTTGACAGTTTTGGAAACTTTGGAGTGTTTTCTATCCAATACTAATAATAATATGCATGTATTATCAACTGAGACTGAGGAGCTGGCCGTTTACAATGGGCACCTTTTCATCCAAGCTACTCAATACTGCCTCTGCAGCCATAAAAAGTTAATGCAACCGCTGTGTCAGATTTCAAAAAAACTTTACGGAACCCAAACAGATATCCGCCATGTTGTGTAGTCAACAGAAGTCAGAAATAGCATTATAAATATTCAATTACCTTTGATGATCTTGATCAGAATGCACTCCCAGGAATCCCAGTCCCACAATAAATGTTTGTTTTGTTCGATAATGTCCATTTATGTCCAAATACCTCCTTTTTGTTCGCTCGTTCAGCCCAGTAATCCAAATTCATGACTCGTGATCACTAGGAGCAGACAAGGTCCGTAGAAACATGTAAAACGACGTATAGACTATATCTTTAGGATGTTTTTAACATAAATCTACAATAATGTTCCAACCGGAGATTTCCTTTGTCTTCAGAAATACAATGGAACTCAAGCTAACTCTCATGTGAACGTGTGTCGTGGCTCTCTGGCAGACCTCTGACTCATTCCCCTCTCATTCACCCCCACTTCACAGTAGAAGAATCAAACAAGGTTCTGAAGACCGTTCACATCTAGTGGAAGCCTTAGGAAATGCTATTTGACCCCATAGACACTGTGTATTCGATAGGCCAAGAGTTGAAAAACTACAAACCTCAGATTTCCCACTTCCGGGTTGGATTTTTTTCTCAGGTTTTTGCCTGCCATATGAGTTCTATTATACTCACAGACATCATTAAAACATTTTATAAACTTCAGATTGTTTTCTATCCAAATCTACTAATATGCATATATTAGCAACTGGGCCTGAGTTGCAGACAGTTTACTCTGGGCACCTTATTCATCCAAGCTACTCAATACTGCCCCCAGCCCAAAGAAGTTAATGGAATATGTTTCCTTGTGAAAACGTCTTACTATCGATGTTCTTGGTTTCCCAAATCAAGCACTTGGTAGTGTTAGGAACAGAATTGGAGAGCCCATGGCATACAGAGTTTGGGCGGAATATCACCTGTTGCACCGAGAAATAACCAAAGTAGCCTCCTGCATGAACCAGCAGGAGAGTGGCCTCCATTCGCTATTTGAGTGCATACAGATTACATGCATGTTTTTCTCTTTCCCCTCTTCCTGCCCATTTGATAATGGGCCATTCTAAATCGAAACTAATTGTATTTATTAGTAAAGACTAGATAAAATTGAGTCTGGTCTGATGGGTGAAAATATGATCACTTGATGAAAGAACAGCTTGCAGCCTGAGGGAAGGAACAGAACGCAAGCTTTTTTTTGCAACTTTCTCAAATGATCAATAGCCTATAGTCTCATCAACCAGCCCATATCTTTTGATTTCTAAGGCATCTATGATTTGTATCATTCTCAACTAAAGTTGCCAAATAACTCTAAATCTAGCATATAGGACCTGTTTCAAATTATCACCTTTACGCTCAACATAGCCACTTCAAATGGGCCTTCTCGAGCCAGAATGGGAAAAATATCCCATCTTTTATTCAACAAAATTTAATTATATTCTTCTTATTGTAAAATCATATGATATTAAACAATTGCACAGGACTTATTATCTTGTCAGCTTGAAGAACAAGCCTACAGCCTATGGCATGGCAGATAACATATGGTAGGCCAACTATTCTGTTCTTCTGAAATACATCTTCTGAAATGCATATCACGTTTCTTTAGACCTTCCTGAAATTAATACTGAATTTATTTGTGATGGTGTATTTTCAATTGATTTATGACTTGTATACGGCTTGTATGCATAGATGTGTTTATGTTCATTAACAGTCAATTACCGTGAGACCGGCAGTCTTTTACATGACAATCGTAATTTTATGACTGCCACAGCCCTAACTGCATACCTTAATTCCATTTGATTTTGGAACACCATATTTAGTATGAAAATCAACGTTGCTATCTTAAATCAAACAAACACTGGGGCGGCAGGAGGGGTAGCCTAGTGCATTGGACTTGTAACCGAAAGGTTGCAAGATCGAATCCCAGAGCAGACAAGATAAAAATCTGTCGTTCTGCCCCTGAACAAGGCAGTTAACCCACTGTTCCTAGGCCGTCATTGAAAATAAGAATTGGTTCTTAACTGGCCCAGAAGATAGGATATGCATATAACTGGTAGATTTGGATAGAAAACACCAAGTTTCCAAAGCTGTTAAAATAGTGTCTGTGAGTATAACAGAACTGATTTGGCAGGCGAAAACCTGAGAAATCCATTCAGGAAGTACGATTTTTTTTTTTGGTTTGTTGTAGTTTTCTATTCAATGCCATTACAGTATCCATTGACTTAGGACTCAAATTGCAGTTCCTATGCCTTCCACTAGATGTCAACAATCTTTAGAAATTGTTTCAGGCTTGTATTCTGAAAAATGAGGGAGTAAGAGCAGTCTGAGTGGACCCTGCTGTGTCAGAGCTTTTTCATGCGCGCGACCGAGAGTGCCTTTCTGGTTTACCTTTTATATTGACGACGTTATTGTCCGGTTGAAATATTATCAATTATTTAGGCTAAAAACAACCTGAGGATTGTTTATGAACATCGTTTGAAATGTTTCTATGAACTTTACGGATACTATTTGGATGTTTTTGTCTGCCTGTTGTGACTGCGTTTGAGCCTGTGGATTACTGAAGAAAATGCGCGAACAAAGCGGAGGTTTTTGGATATAAAGATACTTTATCCAATAAAAGGAACATTTATTGAATAAATCTCTTTTGAGTGCAACCATATGAGATCATCAAAGGTAAGTGATTAATTTTATCTCTATTTCTGACTTGTGTAACTCTTCTACTTGGCTGGTTACTGTTTGTAATGATTTGTCTGCTGAGCTATGTTCTCAAATAATTGTACGGTATGCTTTCGCCGTGAAGCATTTTTTAGATCTGACATCGTGGTTGGATTCACAAGAAGTTAATCTTTGAACCTATGTAAAATAGTTGCATCTTTTCTGAATTATTATGAGTATTTCTGTATTTGAATTTGGTGCTCTGCAATCTCACAGGATGTTGGCCCTAGAGGTTAAATAAAAATAATAAAACACGCAGACAGGATGCAGCAGCCGTCTTGCTGAAATCAAGTACTATTTGAATGTGAAATTAATATTGGATGCATTTTCTTTATAGTTTTTGTCTTTGTTATTTAAGCCCAAGTAGCTACTGTAGCCTAGGCTACTTGGCAATGGCCACAGTGTGGACCTGGAGTAGAGTACAGCATTGTTTACAATAAAGCTATTATTGCCCTTTGTCAGTAGTCTGTTTTTATTACATATTTAACCTTTATTTAGCCAAGGAGTTTATGTACCACTAACTAAAGTGTTTGTATTTGTTTTTTTTAAAGGTTAGACCAGGACACACCGCTGCCTGTTGCTCCTGTGGCACCAAGTCCAATGCCTTCCCAGCAACCCTTGGGAGGTCTTTGCTCCCGCACTTACATCACCTTTAGCGACGAGGAGGCCTTTGAGGCTGCCTTCCCCCAGGGTGTGCGGACCGGCTCCCAGCCCCCCACCCAGGAAGTCTGTCCTGTCACCCACAAGGCTGCATTATACAGAGACCCAGTTACAGACATCCCCTATGCCAACACACGAGCCTTTCGCATTATTCGCGAAGCCTACCGCAAATATGTGGCAGCTCATGGATTCCCCAACTCTGCTGGGGGTTTCTCTGTGGTTGATGCCTCAGGTTCCAGGAGTGCACGCCAGAAAATTGTCAAGCAGAGCACAGTTGCAAGGTAGAGGCTTATATTCTCTCATAAGTCTGTCCTCCTTTTATTTAGAGCCCCTCATCTGTTCAAAGATTTAAATCTACAGTTTGGGATTCATCTTTCAGCGAAATGGCAGCCCCAGTACTTGTTTTGGTGTACAGCTGAAGCATAGGGCTATGGAAATTCTTGTTTGTAAACATTGGAGTAATAGAATTTACATTTAGGATAGAACGGGGCGTTCCAACCGTGTTCCTGGAGAGCTACTGTCCTGTAGGTATGTGAATAAAATTTTCAATAAATTTCCTTTAACATCCTGGGCCCTTTTTTGCCTGGAACTAAGTCGGCGCAAGTGTCAAACCTAAGTTGGTTTGCAATTTCGTCATGGAAAAACATGCGCACTGGCATTTTACAGACCTAACACCAGGTTTGGCAATTTACCTGTGGGTCCAGTGGCAATATTTAAGACTCACAAAAAGCAGGTGTTAACGATAACGCAGTTGATAATGGATGGATTGTGAGAAACACAGTCGATCCAGTCATGACGCACAGTGCTCATGGAAGGAGAGATGTGCCTTTCGTGCCGGTAAATCTCATATTTAGAAACGTAAAAGAACACTCTGTTTCTTCTCCCCCCCACCCCCATTTCATTTAACTTGATTAAAAACTAAGCACAACCTTCCCTCTCCTTAATAGCAAATCTCATCCGTGTGTATTTTTATGCTGGCCATTAGCCAAGTAGCCTATGAATAAAGGAGTTTTAAATGGTCTACTGAAACTGCTTGGAAATATTTGAGGTTTTTGCCCTCATGCTTTTTCATTATTCAAAATTCACATAGCTGCATTTCACTTGTTCAAGTAGGCTATCATCCTCATTTTCAAAGAGCGCCGCTCATCTGATTACCAAAGACATGCTCCTTCAAACTATTCAGTCCTCCATATCAACTGCTGATTTCTTTTGAGCATCTACAATTTACAGTTGTCCTCGCCCCTATATCAATGTGAATGCTATAGCCTATGTTTAACAATGCATTTCCATATTGAAGCAAATGCTGTTAGTACTATGTGGACTGCAAACATGTTCAACATATTTAGCAAATATGGGGCAGACTATTTAACGAACTAACATTCGAATTGGTCTTGATGACAACGCAATACATGACTGTAAATACACAACTTGAAGCAAACGCATAGAGCGCCTTTTGAATGTATTCCCAACCCTTTACTTTTCAACATTTTGTTACCGCCTGGATTTGAAATGGATTAGAGATTTTGTCACTGATCGACACACACACTACACCGTAATGTCAGTGGAATTGTGTTTGTAGAACATTTTACAAAATTAAAATCTGACATGTCTTTAGTCAAGTATTCAACCTCTGTGTTATGGGAAGCCTAAATAAGTTCAGGCGTAACAATGTGCTTCACAAGTCACATGAGTTGCATGGAGTAGTGAATTTCAAGCACAGATTCAACCACAAAGACCAGGGAGCTTTTTCAATGCCTCGGTAGATGTGTTTAAAAACAATTATATTAAAAGCAGACGGTGAATATCCCTTTGAGCATGGTGATTAGGCTTTGGATGGTGTATCAATACACCCAGTCACTACAAAGATACCGGTGTCCTTCCTAACTCAGTTGCCGGAGAGTTGAGAAGAGGGACCTCGGAAAACTACAATTGGCACAGAACAGCATAGTCAGCACGGCTGGCCCTTAAATGTACACGGAGAGCTAGCATTAATTCTATGCATGTAAATCTCTCGTGGCTCAAAGTGGAGGAGAGATTGTCATCACTACTTGTTTTTTTGTAAGAAGTGTTGACATGCTGAATGCACAGAGCTGTCTGTTTAAACTACTAGCACACAGCTCAGACACCCATCCATACCCCACAAGACAGGCCACCAGAGGTCTCTTAATAACAATCCCCAAGTCCAGAACCGACTATGGGAGGTGCACATGGAACTCTATTCCACATCAGGTAACTGATGCAAGCAGTAGAATCAGATTTAATAAAACATAAAATTATACCTTATGGAACAGCGAAGAGGCCCATGATAAGGGAAAGTTATACAACTGAATGCCTTCAACTGAAATGTGTCTTCTGCATTTAACCCAACCCCTCTGTATCGGAGAGGTGTGGGGGCTGCCATAATCGACATCCACGTATTCAGGCCGCAGGGAACAGTGGGTTAACTCCCTTGCTCGGGGGCAGAATGACGGATTTGTACCTTGTCAGGTCGGGGATTCAATCCAGCAACCTTTCGGTTACTGGCCAACGCTCTAACCACTAGGCTACCTGCTGCCCCACGCACTCTTTACACACACACCAGGATTTTGTATTGTAGATATGTGGTGGTGGTCTAAGGGAACACACTGAATGTGTTGGGTACGGTGTTATGAAATGGAATGCCATGTATTTTTAACTATATGTAACCGTCTTATGTTGCTGGACCCCAGGAAGAGTGCTAATGGGGATCCATAATAAATACAAGCCTGAGACCGGGTTTGGTCATTTGTAAGTCTAAATTCAATTAATGATGATCATAGGAAGTTTCTGCATGAGTGCTTTGTAGATCAACCCAAGAAAATGCTGCTTGCATTGTGTTTTTGCTACAAAACACAATGGTGAGTTCTATAACCAGCACCAGTAATATACCTAAGGGCACAATGGACAACAGCATCTAGTGGTTTAAGTGTTGTTGCTGCTGCATGCATTTAGAAAATATCCTCATAATCTAACGTAGGCAAGTGACCTGGGGAATTTCCTTCCTTTTAACAAAAGTCAGACATTCTTTGTTTCTGTAAAAGAAACCAACCTTGAACTTCTTCTTCAGCTTAGTGACATGTTTTTTTTAAATGAGTGTCATCAAGCCAGATACAAAGATTTTTGTAGGATGGGACTCACTCAATTTGTGTGCTAGCCGAACTAGTCATTACTATTTAATTTATATCTGTGTTACGGGACTTAGAAAACAGCATGCGTTCTGTTTGCATGTACCACTAACTTTAGATCCAATAGTGACCTCTGGAGTGCTTGAAAGTCAGACATCGAATGTGAAAAGGCTTGTCCAATCAATGGAGCAATGGACTGCAACACTATCATCTGCATACAATTTACTAATTTTATTTTTACATTATTACCTATGTCATTTATATAGATTGTAAACAGTAGTGGGCTGAGTATCTCACCTTGTTATGTAACTCAAGGAACTCCTATTCGACCCCAACTACCTTGATGGCCTGAGTTCTGTCATTTGAGTTAATTATGAAACCATCAGCAAACATCAGTACCCAACCCTACAAAGAACCGAATGACATATTTTACAGCAGTGTTACTCACAATTTTTTTGTAAGGGGGCCACTTTGGGTTGAGACAATCATTCAGAGGGCCGCACAGAATTTTAATTTGTAGTACTTTTTCTTCCAATATTATTAGTCGAGTGCAATAGAGCACATCACAAATATATACATCACAAATATATACATGCACACATTAAATAGGCTACATCATATGTATAAGACCCATATTAAGGGTTGCCTCAGTAGTTGGGTGGGTGAAAATGTCCCTTCTGCTCCTTGACTGAATTCATTCGAAATGTCTTGTTACTATCCTTGAGGCAGTCCAGGCGTGCATTGGTCAGTCTGTTTCTCTGTTTTTGTTTCACAATGTTCATTGTTGAAAATGTTGCTTCACAGGAATAAGTGCTGACAAAAAAAATGTCACATTTTGCACACACTGCTTCAGAAGTGGATACTCTGTGTCTGACACAAGGCTTCAGAAATGGGTAACACCTGATCTTCGTTCACCTTGCAATGTGTCATTTGCCTGCAGCTCCACGCGCACGACTTGCTGCATCACGTTCTATAAGTCAGTCTGAGTTTAGTCACAAGTGCGTCATGATGAATGATACAATGAAACGTAACTAATTCTGGAATATCCTCTTTCTCATCAGGCTTATGAGTCCCTTCTCCTTCCCTCGCGTGTTTGAGGCACTGTCAGTGCACACCGATGTCAGATTAGACCAGTCAATATTATTATCAGCAACAAATATAACAAGGCCTTTCAGAATATCCTATCCTTGTGTTTGTCCCTGAAGGGGCATAAAACACAAGTTCCTCTCTGAACGACTCATTTTGAGGGAACATCAGCGCCTTTGTCAAGCGAAATACTAAAACACGGCGCCACGGATATGTCAGTAATCAGTTGCTTAACGACGTCCTCGCCAATGTCTTCTATGCGTCTTGTTATGGTCGAGTCAGCGTTTTAGTCCCGTAACTTGATTTAAAATAGCTTTCTTGTTTGTGAAATCCTATATTTCATCTGAGGCCAAAAAACATTTTGACAATATCCGCGTCTGTGAAGGCGTTCTTTCTCATGAGTATCCAAGCAATGTCATATGTCGTGTCTCTGACTTATCATTAAATGTGAAGACTTATTTTATCAAATCAATTCTCTGTAATTATTATTACGTGATTAAACTAATCATGTAAATTGACTAGGAAGTCAGCATACAATGGACAATGTTGGTTTACAGTCAATTTTCCAAATGTAACTGTAAAGATATTTTAATATCTGATCAATTAGTCTTCTATTAATTATTATTATTATTACCGTCAATCTCATCTGAACGTCGTAAAATTATTGGTTATCTGCACAAACCCAGCCTTTACTTATGAATCAACCATACACAAATTGGCTCAATTATTTAATTACTAACTAATTAAACAATGACAGAATATACAATACATAACATTTATTCAGTAAATACTGTCCCTAGTGGACTAAACAAAAACAGTTTGTTTATAACACGATAGATTCAAAGAGAAGAAAAGTGGGTTTTGGAAGGAAGACTAAAGGAACATGGGTCTCTATCGGACCTGGGAAGCTATTCTCACAAATACATATGCACCTAATGATCGCTCATTCGAAAAAGCAATGCATTGTATTTACGTGAAGCTGGCTTCGATAGTTAAGCTGGTGATGTGAGGCTCTGGTTTGCCCAGTCGAGGTCACCATTGTCCTTTGTAGATTCTGCCGGGTCGTTGTGGAGTGAGATTCACGTGGTCTGAGAGGTTAATCTCACTCTGGAGATGCTTCCTCGTCGGTCAGTGTTCTCTTACTAGATGTGTGCATATGTTCATCTGCAGTGTGATATATGCTAGTTTAGTATGCACTTCTTCAGGTGATCAAACCATTTTACGTATGGAGCAAGAGCTCACGTTTCCTGGTCCGTAGAGTTGAAATTAGAATTAGCCCTTTTTTAAATGTGAGGACAAGTCCTCATGGTATTTGGAACTGAGTTGACTTTTCGTCACAGTCTTTTATTCAAGAGTGGAAAAGTTTTTTTTTTTTTCAAAATTTTCAACCAATGTCTATTCACTTGGGCGTGGCTACTGACTCAGTCAAACTTTACGATGAAGGCCAATTCTCTCATTTTAAAGGTTAACATCACATTACATCATTTTGCAAATATTTTCATCTTTACTCACTCATTTTATACAAGAATTAGATGCACTCTATATAAATAGAGTTAAGATAATGTGCCTGTATTGTCTTTCATGAGGTCACAAACATGAAACAAAACGGACCGGGTCTTAGCTGGCTTCTCCACTGACCGTTTACACATTCTCCAAAATTAGGAATATTGTTCAATTCTCAAATTCTGGGATGTAGTAGAATTTGGCGCGATAGTTCTTTTGTTCTACTGTAACCCTCTCTGTCCCATACGTCATGGTCAGGGAGACGAGTCTCTGTAGGAAATGTACTACATGGTTGTAAAGTCATAACTGCCCCCTCTCCCCTCCTATTAGGGGCTAAACCTTCCTAGGGACCCCAACCCCTAGGTCTACCGGTAGTATATACAGTTGGCCTCCTGAATAAACTCTGGCTTTCCATATCTTTTCATTTGTCTTCAGCCTACAACTCTCATCTCCCTAAGAAGTCAGAATGAGTATTAACAGGTGTAGGAACTGTGCCTACCTTGTTTTTAGGTGCTGGCTGATTCCACTGATTCAGACTCACCAGTTCAACTATAAATCGTGGTGAATCCTGCCGACAACGCCGACTGTTTTTCTATCGCAAGGCCATCCGACTGTTAAATAGCCATCAGTAGTACAGAGATGCTGCTGTCTACATACAGACTTGAAATCATTGCCACTTTAATAAATGGAACACTAGTCAATTAATAATGCCACTTTGTGTGTTACATGTCTTGCATTACTAATCTCACATGTATATACTGTATTCTACTGTATCTTAGTCTAAGCCGCTCTGACTTTGCTCATCCATACATTTATATATTATTAATTCCTTTACTTAGATTTGTGTATTAGGTAATTGTTAGATTTTACCCTGTCTCTCAAAGATAATTTGTAAAAATCCAAATAACTACACAGTTCTTTCCGTAAAGGGTTTTAACACTGTTCACCATGCTTGTTCAATGAACCATTAATGAACATGCACCTGTGGAGTGGTTGATAAGACACAGCTTACAGATAGGCAATTAAGGTCACAGTTATGAAAACTTAGGACACTAAAGAGGCCTTTCTACTGACTCTAAAAAACACCAAAAGAAATATGCCCAGGGTCCCTGCTCATCTGCGTGAATGTGCCTTAGGCATGCTACAAGGAGGCATGAGGACTGCAGATGTGGCCAGGGCAATAAATTGCAATGCCCGTAATGTGAGACGCCTAAGACTGCGCTACAGGGAGACAGGATGGACATTTGATCGTCCTCGCTGTGGCAGACCGCATGTAGCAACACCTGCACAGGATCAGTACATCCGAACATCACACCTGCGGACAGGTACAGGGTGGCAACAACAACAGCCCGAGTTACACCAGGAACGCACAATCCCTTCATCTGTGCTCGGACTGTCCACAATAGGCTGAGAGAGGCTGGACTGAGGGCTTGTAGGCCTGTTGTAAGGCAGGTCCTCACCAGACATCACCAGCCTCAATGTCGACTATGGGCACAAACCGACCGTCGCTGGACCATAGAGGACTGGCAAAAAGTGCTCTTCACTGACGAATCACAGTTTTGTCTCACCAGGGGTGATGGTCGGATTCGGGTTTATCATTGAAGGAATGAGCGTTACACCGAAGCCTGTACCCTGGAGCGGGTTCGATTTGTAGGTGGAGGGTCCATTATGGTCTGGGGCGGTGTGTCACAGCAGGCAATCTCAACGCTGTGCATTACAGGGAAGACATCCTCCTCCCTTATGTGGTAGCCTTCCTGCAGGCTCATCCTGACATGACCCTCCAGAATGACAATGCCACCAGCCACACTGCTCGTTCTGTGTGTGATTTTCCTGCAAGACAGGAATGTCAGTGTTCTGCCATGACCAGCGAAGAGCCTGGATCTCAATCACATTGAGCACGTCTGGGACCTGTCTTCAGTTTATGTCTGTTGTTGAATCTTGTTATGTTCATACAAATATTTACACATGTTTGCTGAAAATAAACGCAATTCACTGTGAAAGGACGTTTATTTTTTATGTTGAGTTTACTATAATGATTTTTTTATTGGCAAGATTAGCAAATTTAGGCATGACATGCAATCAACAAACGCTGACACTACACATCCAAGTATATCTGACCAAATTGTGAAAGGCAACCATTTTCATTTTGAATTTCGTAAAGTGATTGTGGAAGAGGTGAAAAACGTCTTGTCTATCAACAACGACAAGCCACTGGGGTCTGACAACTTGGACTTGCCACATTTTAGCCTACTAGAAAGTGTGTGCCCTAAGGCTTGGAGGGAAGCAAAAGTAATTTCCGCTACCTAAGAATAGTA
The DNA here is from genome assembly GCF_023373465.1 of Oncorhynchus keta. Classification (NCBI taxonomy): domain Eukaryota; kingdom Metazoa; phylum Chordata; class Actinopteri; order Salmoniformes; family Salmonidae; genus Oncorhynchus; species Oncorhynchus keta. Next base: position 3,063,091 of record NC_068440.1, on the reverse strand, counting down.
AAGGCCCCTTTTATTGTCTCAAAGAGCTGACCAATCAACCTGTTACCAACCCTTAGTAAACTATTGGAAAAAATAGCTTTTGGCCAAATACAATGCTGTTTTACAGTAAATGAATTAACAACAAACTTTCAGTATGCTTATTGGAAAGGACATTCAAAAAGCACATCACTGACACAAATGACTGATTGGATGAGAGAAACTGATGATGATAAATATATTTGGGTGGCTGGTTTGTTAGACTTCAGTGCAGCTTTTGATATTATTGATCATAGTTTGCAGGTAGAAAAACGTGTGTTATGGTTTAACACCCCCTGCTTTATTGTGAGTTAAATATCTAACGGAACACAGAGGGTGTTCTTGAATGGAAGAAACAGGAATTCCCCAGGGCAGGTGTCTTGGCCCCTTACTTTTTAAAATCTTCACTAACGACATGCCATTATCTTTTAATTAAGCCTATTCAGTCATGTGGTCAGGTGCTCAAAGGGACAGCACAGCTGACCTTTTTGGATGTACACTGCTGGTCAAAGGTATTAGAACACCTACTCATTAAAGGGTTTTTCTTTATTTTTACTATTTTCTACATTGCAGAACAATAGTGAAGACACAAACTATGAAATTAAACACCATTTCAATTTGATTGAGGTTGGGGGATTGTGGAGGCCAGGTCATCTGATGCAGCACTCCATCCATCACTCTCCTTCTTGGTAAAATAGCCCTTACACAGCCTGGAGATGTGTTGGGTCATTGTCCTGTTGAAAAACAAATGATAGTGGGACTAAGCCCAAACTAGATGGGATGGCGTATCACTGCAGAATGCTGTGGTAGCCATGCTGGTTAACTTCTTGACGCTACCAATCACTGTAGCGGGATCATTTCCGTCTGCAACTGCTGAATAGCATAGCGCAACAGTCAAATAGTATTACTAGAAAATATTCATATTCATGAAATCACAAGTACAATATTTTGAAATTTTGGCCTACTTTTTTGCATGGTCGCTGCGGTCAGACAGAGCAAGTTTCGGTCAAGTGGGGCATCTTGAACCCGGCACGGCCTAGAGACTATAGTGATGCCATTTTCAAACACTTTTAATGTTGATTTCAGTCTGTCATTTTGGTGATGATTCATCACTGTTTAAACTTATTGCAAATGGAGAAAAGTCAGCCAGCAAGTCAGAGTCCATCAGTAAATAAGATATCATTCTGACACCAAACTGACACCAAACCCACTTTGTCCAACTCGTTTAGAAGCCAAATATCACATATTTCGGAGCAGGCCCAACATTTTGACTGGATCTGTAACTTTTTTGAAAAAGAAAACCATCACCAATTGTACATTGTACGATTTCTCATAAATTACAATAGATACATGGCTGGTACTTTTTTTCCTGACACCGTAGGTTCATGTACGTTGACTTGAAGCGGTCAAATTAGCACTCTATTTTTGTTTTTGACTTCTTACGGCTGAGATCCCGTTAACGGGATTGATATGACAACAGCCAGTGAAAGTGCAGGGCGCCAAATTCAAACAACAGAAATGTCATAATAAAAATAAAAATTCCTCAAACATACAAGTATTTTACACCATTTTAAAGAAAAACTTGTTAATCCCACCACAGTGTCCGATTTCAAAAAGACTTTTCGATAAAAGTACACCATCTGATTATGTTCGGTCAGTACCTAGTCACAGAAAAAAACAGCCATTTTTCCAGCCAAAGAGAGGAGTCACAAAAAGCAGAAATATAGATCAAATTTGATGATCTTCATCAGATGACACTCATAGGACTTCATGTTACACAATACATGTATGTTTTGTTCGATAAAGTTCATACTTATATTAAAATATATTTTTACATTGTCGCGAATTACAAATTCATACTCATGTCATAATGTTTTGTCAACCATCTTTGCTGAAGAAAGTCACCAGGGACAGGTGGCTTGTGTCACTGACCTGAGCCCTAGGACCGTGCCCCAGGACTACCTCATTGGAACCACTTGATATGATTGGTCATATCTTGGTCAAAAACCTTGGGACCCAAATAGGCATAGGGATAGCCACCGTGCTTTTACACCTGCATTGTTTGCTGTTTGGGGTTTTAGGCTGGGTTTCTGTACAGCACTTTGAGATATCAGCTGATGTACGAAGGGCTATATAAATAAATTTGATTTGATTTGATTTGATTGGTCATATAAAAACCTTGGGACCCAAATGCATAATGAGTGCTCTAACTCCCCCTTGCGTTGGTCTGGAGAAATCAAACTTGATGGACATCAGAAATAGAGGAAGGCCAGGACTAAAAACAAAAAAAATATAACTATTGTAAAATAGATTGTCTGTAAAATGTGTATAGTATGTATAAGCTGGAAGTAGAAGCCTAAGTGTTGTTATTGTGGTGGTAGGGTTTGCGGTGAATAATAAAGGAAGGTATATTCTAAAAACAAGTGTGTATGTATGTAATAGGTATGAATGTTTACACTACTGTTCAAAAGTTTGGGTCATTTAGAAATGTCCTTGTTTTTGAAAGAAAAGCACTTTTTTGTCAATTAAAATAACAAAATGTGTAGACATTGTTAATGTTGTAAATGAGTAGTAGCTGGAAACGGCTGATCTGTACTTCAAAGCACATATGGTGTGCATTATAAAGAAAGAGGAGGTGGGGAGAGAGGGGTTGAAGACAGAAAAGGAAAGAGGTAAAACAGGAGCAGGGAAGACAGCATATGACTAATGAATTACAGTGCTACCCTAATATTCTCTCAGTTCATCACAATTACATATGGTCTCTAGCGGTGCCTCTTAACCAGCCTTGGGCTCCCAGTCGGCCCGAAGGTTATCTGAAGAGCGGGTGAGGTGGCGATGACGGGACTGGCTTCCTTTCTCACATCAAAACATACCTGCAGACGAGAGACAGATGGATAGAGAGAGAGCATGATTAAGCTTTTTTTTCCTTTTTCTAACACGGTCAGTCATAATCATCAGGAGGTGAAATGCAAAACTGAACTTGGATCCTTAACTCTGGGACTACTACATCTATCTGTATTTCAATGTATAGCATCTCTTTAATAATACTTCCTGTATAATATAAGTATAATATCCCTTACAACAAATCATGATAACATTGGATGGATAGATAGATAGAAACATGTGCAGCGTGTGACAATAACAGGATCATATCAAGGATAGCATCACAAATGAATACATAAATACCACTTGAAGCTTGATGATGAGTTGAGCATTTGAATCAGCAGTGCAGTGCTGAGGCAAAAACTAAAATGTGCACCTCTGAGTCCCCAGGACCAGGACTGAGAACCACTGCTCTTCATTGGGACCTCTTAATCTGCAGACAGGCTTTAATAGCTCTCTACATCTGAGGACAGAAAACCTCACAAGAAATAGACTACTGCTCTATCCAGAATAGCCTACTCTCTCTTTGACAGCTGGGCCTGCTATCTTTTCACCTTCCTCCAAAAAAAATACAAATTGTTGCCATTATCAAGAGTGGAACTGGGGCTAAAACAATATCCTACATAGTGTGGCAGGACTGCACCTAAAAAGGCTGAAGACTCATAAATAATCGAAGAGCATGCGTGTATATGTCCTCACCAAAGGATTAGGAGTCAGTGGTAGTGTTCCACTTGATGTTGCAGCACAGCAAGATTCTCAGTAGACATGGGATGTCAGGAACAATGACCCCACTGTCAGAATGTACAGATTATCCTCCCGTATAAAGCATGTCCTCCACCTGTTGTAGTACTGACATATCACAGCACTCCAAACATCTCTCCATAAGCTTTCCACTCTAACAGAGAGAAAGAAAAGGTTATGTGGTCCTGCTCTGAGGTGGGTCAGAGGTTATAGAGATGCAAGTTGCATGTGCCTCTGTGAGTGGTTACTGACTGTATGTGACGCAGACACTTATCTTGAGTGTACCTGAAACATTTAAATATAGAGGGCTATGTGTCTCACCACTTGGTTATTGCAAGGCTAAACCCCAAGGAAATCATGACTTGGCAGAAACGGGCTTGACAGTCCAGTGAAAATTGCTGAGTGTTTATGTGGTGTACATTTTTTGATCAGCTCGCACTCTGAAAGTAAATAAAATAGCTTATTTTTTGTAGATATGAAAACAATAACTGAGATATATAACAAAATGTTACAATATGCATAATACAAGGGTATATTTTTTTCATTCTACTGTAACAATATTTACCTTGAAATTCATCCATTTCTGCCGACTCCATCTATAAAGTACCCAAAAGCAGTTGCTGCTTTGTTATTGGTCGCAGTGTCCAGATAGGACATCTATACAAGAGGTAGCCTACAATTCACACCAGACTGGTATTGTGCTTGTTCATTCGGTGATGGGAAATGGGAAATATGCCATATGCATACAAAATAATATACTTACCTTCCTTGAAAATCCATCTATACCGCCAAAGATGACAATGTTGTGTCTTGAAAAAAAGCATTGGAATTAAAAGTGAAATGTTAAATAATGAAGCAGGTTAATAGGTGTATGTATTACCAGTTGATGAAGAACAATATCAATTTCATACACAATTGAACATTTGTCTTCGAATAAGTAATAATAAAAAAGTTTCAATAACTTCTTAGATTTGATGGAGACATTATACATCTTAGTACCTTATCAATTTATGATTTGTATCAATGTGGACGAGAGACAGCGGAGCAGGAACAGAGCATCTTTGCCGAGCAATGCAACGAAGCTGGATCACTATGGCAATGATACCTGTACCATCTACACCAGGGCTGCCCAACCCTCTTCCTGGAGAACTACCGTTCTGTTGGTTTTCAGTCCAACCCTAATTTAACACCTGATTCTACTAATTAGCTGCTCAATAAGACCTTAACTAGCTGAATCAGAATTGCTAAATTAGGGTTGGACTGAAAACCTACAGGACAGTAGATCTCCAGGAAGAGGGTTGGGCAGCCCTGATCTACACGCTGCAAAGACTCCCTAACTCTTCGCCATTGTACACGATGGTCCATTACTTGGAGACTTCCTTTGATCATTTTAAAGCCCACATGGGGCATCCTTGCCTTAATGGCCCTGACTTTCTGGTCTAACTCTTCAGCTGACATATCCGAATTGCATGCGTGTTCTTTCATTCATCTTTCTGTAAAAAAAATCTAACCTTTACACTGTCATGAAACAAATAGGACATGGCCTGCTTATTAGTTGCCATGAAAGAAAGTTTGATGAATTGAACCGAAACTGGCGAGAACAGGTGTTCATAGCTAAATGTTTTTGGGTTAGCTTGAGAATAATAATTTCATGGTTTATCATTCTACGGTATGTATGTAATATAGTAGAATGTTATGAACCGACACTGAATTGTAGGAGCTAACTACTAGATATGTAAAAGTTGGGCGGAAGAACGCCCAGTGCTGCTTACCTGAGATGCCATCATCACACAGTCCTTCGTAGGTGTCCGCTATGACTTCCTTTGTGTCGGAAAGAAAGACATAACAGAATTTTAGTTGTAGACATACTGACACTCAAAAATTATTTTTCAAATACATTTTTTGTTCTCTAAATATTTTGGGGGAATAAAATGCATAGTTTGCCCTCTATTACAAAATATTTGATATAAAAAATATGTTACTTTGAAGCCTCGTTTTTGCTTTCAGAATAATTATTTTTGATTGAAAAAAAAAGTTGCTTTTGCTAAATTATTTTTGATTGAAAATATAACAGTTTTGCTCTCGACAAAAAGACACAAATGAACCTCCATTGCATATCCTCAAACTTTTTGCCCGAACTCCAGCGCACTGTACACCAAAAGCATGCTCTAGCCACAGAATCGAAAGAGCGTGTCCTCACGGTAGCTTGCTACTCAATGTAATAAAGTAATGACTTTTCAAAAAAGTTACCTTACGCGTTATGTTGGCTGACAATTTGTTAGTTACGCTGTCCTTACGAACCACATAGCATATCATTACAGCAGTATGTACCGGTATGTTAGCTAGCTACCTAACGTTAGTAGTTATATCCAACAACCTTGACAGTTTATTAACTATAGGCTATCTAACAACCCAATGTTTATTGACTTGATTATTCCCATCATTGTTAGCTTAGCTAAATGGTATAGTCGTTGTGCGTTCTCAATGGACATTCAGGGGCTTTTGTAAATTCACTTTGGCTATGTAGTCCGTTTTCAGAGCACTCTCGTCTGAGTGTACCAGTGCGCAGAATACTGAATTTACGATCGCTCATCACCCGTTGAATATGGCCGGTGTCAGTAAACGTCAGCAAAAAAGCGTAATTAAATTGTTTCCAGCAGCACAATTACAGCCTAATTAACAAATGCAGGTGGCTGATATCTTCAAAATGCTTTAAATTCTTTATTATCCAAATGTAAAAGCATATACTGTACAGTAGTGTATTTCTTCATTAGCGTCTTTATGCGTTCGTTAATAAAATAATGATAAAAATACTCTTTCAAAATGCAATGTTGATTTAGTTATGGATCCATAACAAATTACTATGGGAATAAATATCACTGCTTTCCAGAAATATTGGAACAAAGTTGTCTAATGAAGGCAAACAATTTAGAATCCTCTTATGCTGTAGCCTACTCCTGACCGTCACGTTGTAAAGCGCCATAGTTTCCATTCCATCCTAATGGACACCCTGAGGGTTTCATTATTCTAGGAATAGAAACACCATAATATGAATCAAATAAATTAAGCCAAATTTCTTAAAATCAATCCCATATACTTTGTTATTACAAAGAAATGGTTTAAATTATCTGGTAATGCCAAGATGGAAGACTATCAAATGCTTCTCAAAGATGCCCTCTGTTGGTCAAACTAGCAGTGACTTGCATTAACAGAAAAAATGGCTGACAATTAGATAACGTGCCAAAGGATGCTGCAGCAGCAAGGTGTTCTGCAGTATGATGCAACTTTATTACTGACTCCATGCTGTATGTTTTACATTTGCTATCTAGTTTTTAGCCCCACCCTTCAGCTCCATTCCACCTCTTAACACAATCCATTTTGGATTTCTATTTGCCATATATTTTTCAATTGTGCTGTGATGCTTCACAAAAGTACGGAACCTTTCTGGTCTCATGGTTTCTACAGATTGTAAATTAAAGATATACATGTTTGCTAAAATAATAATTATATTATTGATCGATTGATTATGACTTCAAATCATCCAGTATTGCTAGGTAAATGTTGCAAATCTTCAGCCATTCCTGGACCTGTGACCAAAAACGAGCTATATATGGACAGTACCAAAATAAATGATCGAATGACTGCATCCTCGCAGCAAAATCTGCATAGCTGGGAAGATTGTATCCCCCATAAATATAACATTATATTGGTTGCAAGAATTTTGTATATTTTAAATTAAACATTTTAAAGTTTTGAATCCAGCGTCGTTTTGCGTGTCTAATTCATAAACCATGTGCCATGGGATTGGTACATCGAAAATCTCTTCACGACTATTTTGCAATTTATATGGCACAGCTGTTAATTTTTTGGTCCTTAAATGAAACTGGTATATATTTTTATTTATCACAATTTCTTTAATCAATTTTGGTCTTTAATGCAGGGCCGACAGACACGTTCTTTACTTTTCCCCCTTCCACTTGTCTATTCCATTTTTTGTCGTAATGCTACAATTAGTTGGTAGCAGTTTTGGGTAGAGCATACATTTCCATATGTCTGTGTTAGATGCAAGTGTGACATACCTTCTTCACCAGTCCTATTTATGATATAATTTCCAAAGATTATATTTTCTTTTTAAATGTTATCAAAAAATATATATAATTTTTAAATCGATTAGTATATGTGAGTTTAACCACAATATTTGTTCCATCACTTGTTCTGTCTTTTCAGGTGGATTAAACTGAAATAGCTAACAACTTTCTATGGCTTGTTTAAAAAATAATATTTTGGAGATTATTTCATTTTCAAATAAACAAAAGTGTACAGTTGTAATATGAATAAAGGGAAAAAGGACATTCTTGAACATGGGGTGAGACATACTTACTCATTTACTAGAGAACCATTTCGGATTTAAGTATAACTTCTGTATGACTGATGCCTTTAGTGAGAGGTCTAATGCTTTAATATTTAATCATTTCTGCCCTCCGATATTCACATTTATTATATAAATAGGCCCTTTTTGTTAGGCTGGAGCGGAACGGGTGAACCCAAGAGCAGACTCAGACTGAGACCCGGCATGAAGTAATCAAGGTATTTATTGGAACACAGGCGGAAGATTGAGTGCAGGTCAGGGGAAGCTCTGGCGGGATGTTGGAGACCAGGTTAAGAGGCTGAGGCTGGAACGAGAGGGGTTGAGATAGGGTAAGCAGGTCCGAGGAGGAATCCAAGGGAGTAGTGGAGTGGGGAATCCAGAACAGAGCAGCAGGATGATGAGACGTGGAACAGGAGACAGGGACCGGAGTCAGAGCGGGCAGAACTGCAGCGGAGAGGAAAACAGCGTCAGGCAGAGAAACAGGCAGAGCAGGGTAACAGGATACTAGTAGTAACAAATAGCTAGAAGCGTAGACTGACTGAGCAGAGATTACGATCTGGCAGTGTGGAAGTGGCAGGACTGAGTATTTGTAGAGGTCATGATTATGGAACAGGTTGCAGCTGGTGGGGATCTGCTCTGACTGCAGCACACCTGTCTCTGCCCACACAATCACACACATAAACACAGAGAGAAGGAAAGAGCACTGGCGGAGGCGGCAGGTCAAAGAGACACAAGATGCAGGAGCCGATGTGACACTTTTAATTTTGTCTGGTTTGCCATTCCAAATAAAATGAATATGTTTTGCTCATTTCATTTAAAAAGCAGCTCTCTAAGTGTAAGCAAATAGGTAAACTGTGATATGACTAAAGAGTTAACTAGTGTGGTTTTTCCACAAATGGACAGACAGGTATTTTCCTTCCCATGGTAGCAAGATCGTATCTATTTTTGTTAACTTTCTATTGAAATGTATTGGAGTGAGATCATTTATTTCTTTTGGGATATGTATACCGAGTATATCCACATCCCTGTCAGACCATTTTATTGGTAAACTACACGGTAATGTAAAAGTAGCATTTTTTTGTGATCCAATACGTAATATCACTTATATCATAATTTGGTTTTAATCCAGAGATGTTAGAAAAAGTATCTAGATCCTCTATGAGGCTGTGTAGGGATTCTAATTGTGGATTTAAAAGATAACATGAATCATCAGCGTACAATGACATTTGTTTTTAAGCCATGGATTTCTAATCCCTTAATGTTATTGTTGTATCTAATTATAACAGCTAACTTTTCGATGGCAATAATAAATAGATATGCTGATAGTGGACTACCTTGTTTTACTCCGACAGTTTAAAACTTTCTTAGATGTAGCCATTATTTACGATTTTACACCTAGGATTACTATACATAACTTTATAAGAGATTTATAAGAGATTCTCCAAAAGTGAAATATTCCAGGCATTTATATATAAACTCCAGTTGTACTTTAGCAAAAAGTTCTGAGGGAGGACCCCCTGACCCCCCACCAGGTTATGTCCCCCCCACTTCTAAAACGAAAAGTGGCATCCCTGGTTCTCTACTACATAATTTAAAGTAAATATTTTACGGTTGAAAATCCCAAATTATATCCCTATTCAGTTCTCTACTACTTTTAGGTAGAAATTACCTCAAATGTTATTTTGTAACATGATAATGACAAAATGATTGAGAACTGTGTTTAAAATGTTTAACTTTAAAACACAAAACATTGTCTCCAGTCATTTAGAAATATATTTTAAAAGGTTGAAACTCTCGTATTCAGCCTGCTATGGCCGTAAGGTATGGAATGAGAGTTGGATAGACTATTTCACACTATTTATTAACCACAGGATGGTTGTGCTAACGCAGGCTAAATCACCAATCAGGATCTTAACTTTATTAAAAACGTATCGATAAGGGGGCTGGTCACAATATACACACAAAAGTGAATAGAATGAGAGCCCACTGAGTGGAGTGATTATTATAACCCAGAGGCTCACTCAGGATAGGTGCAACCTAAGAGATGACGTACAATGGTTCCAAACACTAACCCCACAAATCCTGTGCCAGCACTTGACCTCCAGTACAAATAACTTGTTGTTTTGTTCAGTACTAAGAACATAAAATGACATCTTTCGTTACTTAGTCTTTTTGGGGACTGTAATGACTCTCATGTTCAGATCTGAAGGATAAGGTTACAGTGGGTTCGCTCTACAGCACCCTCTCTCTCCCGTAGAGAGTTGGCCATTTTGACGAGAATTGAGGGGAAAGAGAACCTATTGAGAACAAACACATTCTTTCCGCCAAAACTCCATCATCCAAAAGTGAGGAATGAAACAATACTTCTTTAAATCTAAGCGGTTGGAGTGGTGTGTGGGTACTCGAAGAACAATTATGTCAGATCAGTTGTGTTTTGGGATCTCTTGAAGGACAGTAGAACAACATAACTGTATCTCTGAATGTGTATAATTCTCAGTGATCAGATTCACATCCAAATGTTGGGGAACTGATATGATTAAGTCAGTCACATTACCGATTACCTTTCAGCCATTAAAATAATCTAAGTTCTCGGTGCCATTCTTGTATCTATAACACTGGTACTCATCAGGAGTTAAAGTGAACCGAGGTGGGTTGGCCGAGTACTTCAATCTGGCCAACCCAATCCCTGTAAAGTTATTTGCCTTCCTAGGGAATTGTTTAATGTTTACCTTAAATCCTATGTCTTGATCTTCTTTGACTCCTTATTCTGTAAGACACTCATCAGTGTATCATGTAGTTTATCTATTACTTCTTAACAATGACAACGGCGTCATATAATTAGTACCGGAAGGTGGTGGATCTGGATGTATCAGAAAGGTTACCAAGACTATGATGCAGCTCAGAGCCCCTACTCTTCCCAAAAACCACCAACCCTCTCCTGCCCTTCGTCGGTCTGCTAGGTACCACCCCAGTCTCACACTTCTAAGATCACCCACAGTGATGAACGGTCGGGATAGGAAATCTTCGTTAATTAAGGAGGTAACCCCCGGACCCTGTTGGTACTCGGTTCTTCTCCTAACTGTGTGTGATCAGCCGTGCTCATATGTGTACATACCTTCTTGCAGTGGGTAACGTGGACCCAAGTGACTCTCTCAGCTATTCTAATGGCAAAGGTGGTTTAACAGAACCTGGTATGTGCCTTCCCAACAGGGCTGCTTCCAGTCTGTTCTCCTCAGGGACTGGACCCACACCCAGTCTCCTGGTTGGATTGAGTGAATAACCTTCTCATGTAATTCACCTGTTGGACACAAAATCTTGGACATGCTGGTTTGGTTAACAAACAGTCTTCTCATGTGTTCTGCTAGAATATCTTGAACTTCTATGTCTACCTGTTCTGGTCTTCCTAACTCTGGCATTCTATTTGTTCTACCTGATTAGCTAAAATGTCATCCATTATTTAAAGAAATAGATCCTAGTAAACCAGCTCTAGGGATAATATCTTGACCTAATATTTTAACTACCATAATCGTGTCCGCCAAGTAAATTGGGAATGCATCTGCCCATTTAAAATACTTACCTATTATTGTTAAACACCCATTATTTCCCTCACTTCTGAATAGTTCAATCAACTTATCCTTTTACCAAATCTCTTCTGAATCCCTCTATTCCTGTCTTAGGATGTGTGACTCCTTCTCATGCCCTGGCTACATCCCTCTGTGTTCATGCCCTAAAGACTTCTATCATGCCTGGTTATTTTCCGTCCCCAGCTCTGGGGTTGGGTAAGGTTATGAGTGGGAATTGGGGTATCTTCTCATTGTCATCTAACTATTCTGTGTCACTACTATCTTCTCTCAATCCTCGCTTATTATGAGATTCTAATCTTCGTAACGCTCCCGGTCTCCTGCTCTTGGCTTAGAATATGTTCTAAATACTTAACATAAGTCTACCATTATTAACTTCATGGCGCTACCTATCCCTTTAGCGGGATAATTGTCATCAACAACCGCTGAATTGCAGAGCGCCACATTCAAATAATGTTACAAAAAATATTTATATTCATGAAATCACAAGTGCAATATAGCAAAACACAGTTTAGCATTTTGTTAATCCACCTGTCGAGTCAGATTTTGAAAATATGCTTTACAGCGAAAGCAATCCAAGCGTTTGTGTAAGTTTATCGATCACTAGACAAAACATTATAATGGGGATCCTAATAAATCATCATCAAAGTAGCTTGGTCACGAAAATCAGAAAAGCAATCAAATTAATCGCTTACCTTTGACGATCTTCAGTATGTTTTCACTCACGAGACTCCCAGTTAAACAATAAATGTTCCTTTTGTTCTATAAAGATTATTTTTATATCCAAATCCGTTTGTTTGGCGCGTTATGTTCAGAAATCCACAGGCTCGAGCGGTCACGACAACGCAGACGAAAATTCCAAATAGTATCCGAAATGTCCACAGAAACATGTAAAAGTTTTTGTTAATCAAGCCTCAGGTTGTTTTTAAAATATATAATCGATAATATATCAACCGGCACTGTATTTTTCAGTAGGAGAGGGAGAGACGATGGCTGCCCAAGACTCATGCAAGACTCAAGACTGTTGACACTTTGAGGAAGCGATAGGAAAAGGAATCTGGTTGATATCCCTTTAAATGGAGCGAAGGCAGGCTATGGAACATAGCGCTTTCAAAATGGAAGCCACTTCCTGGTTTGATTTTCCTCAGGTTTCGGCTGCAATATCAGTTCTGTTATACTCACAGACAATATTTTGACAGTTTTGGAAACTTTAGTGTTTTCTATCCTAATATGTCAATTATATGCATATTCTAGCATATAGGCCGTTTACATTGGGAACGTTATTTTTCCAAACATAAAAATAGTGCCCCCTAGCTGAAAGAGGTTAAACTTATTCTTTCTAACTTTATAACCCTGTTCAACAACAAAATATAATAATACTATTATATCAATTTCACAGCCTTGTTGTGTTAAATGTCTTACACTGCATACAACAACAGCTGATTACCTAAGGGAAAATAAAACTTTGCTAGATTACTAACCATTACTTAAGCCAAAATAGTGGGGGTTTCAAAATAACCTTTTTGACAGTTTTTATAAACCCACCTTCGCCCCATTTTTATCCCATAATTCTCCATGAGAGTATTGTAAAAAAAAATACTACTACTGGTCAAAAGATAAAACAAAGTTTCAAATAACATAATCAGATCAATATCACTACTCTGAAACCCTCCACAAAGAAATATTATTGTACCCTTATGGCCATAGGAAGAGAGACTTAAGGAAGTCTACCCTGAGTCAAAGGTTGTGCTCTTTCTTTGTTCGTAATGGTTCAAATTACAAATATATCAAAGAACTATAAACTCCATCATATTTATCAATTACACAAATGACCTTAAAATCAGTATCACAAATGACCTCAAATTCATTATCCAAATGGCTCTCCCATGAGGCTGATCAGACCACAAAGGAAAGCCATGATAGAGGTCAAAAGTCATATCACCCCTTCAAAGAAGTGTTTCTTACTCGGACCTCTGTCTGTGGTCTTCCCAGTTTCTCCTCTGGCCCCTCCTCATCGGTCGATCTCAGCCTCTTTTGTTGCCATGGTCACCTGGAAGGGTCCCATCCGTCTTGGCTGGTTCCATTTTATTTTATGGACTCGTAGTTTCATCCAGTCTCCAATGTTTATGGGAAGCTCGTCAGGGTCTTCACCTGGGGGAACCTCGTTTGCTTTCCTAGTGTGAGAGTGGAGAAAACTTAAAACAGAGGTTAGCTCTATCATGTACTCAAGATGGTCACACTGTGTCTCAGTTATTTCTATCTGTCGATCAGTAATAGGTCTCCCCCCTGTGGTGTTCATTGGTTGTCTTGTTACCATCTCATAAGATGTACACCCAATATCTTTGTTGAGGCTGCTGTGCATTTTCATGAGGACACGGGGCAAGCATTCCACCCAGCTCATTTTTGTGGAATGGCAAGCTTTTGCAAGCCCCCCTTTGATAATTGAATTAGCCCTCTCTGTAATACCGTTACTCCACGGGTGATAGATGGACACAAACTTCTGGTCAACACCCATCATTTTGGCCACTTGGGCAATCACACCCCTTGTGAGATGGGTCCCATTGTCTGCAGACAAAACCTTGGGCACTCCAAACCTGGGTATAATTTCCCTGACTAGCATTTTTGCAACTGTTCGCGCATCACAGTTGGTGGTGGGAAATGCTTCCACCCACCTGGTGAACCTGTCAATTATCACCAGGCAGTATCTCTTTCTTTCTTTTCGCTCTACCATGTCTATGAAATCCATAGCAAGGTGGACAAAAGGTCCTTTTCTGGTTGCAGTGGAGTGGGGACCTTCCTTGGTTACAGTGGAGTGGGAAACTTCCCTGGTTGCAGTGGAATTCACTTGTCTATGTTATATGTTGCGCAATGATATATGAACTGTTTCACGTGCTGATTCAAATTTGGGCAAAACCATTGGGCTGAAATCTTCTCCACCATATCCCCCTTTGACGAATGGCTCACCCCATGAGCCAATCGGCAAATAGTAGAGATCATGGTTGATGCTAAACAGGGCATGCCAGACAAAAGATGGAGCCATAAGCCAGACCTATTAGTAAACCCTCTTGCTCTCCAAACCCCACTACCATATGCTGAGTTGGAGTAGACAGTGAGGGCCTTCCATTACTTAATGTCCACAATCTGTTTTCAGATTTCAACTGTGAACTGGGTATGTAGTCTACTGTGTAATGCTGAAGGCTTGATGCATGGCAAGATATAATAGTTATGATGACTTGTTGAGTAGTTATAGATATTACTGAAAACCCCCTTTAGGAATAGTGGCTTTTGTCTGCATGGTGGTATTGTGAAAGTGGGGTGTAATTTGTCTTGATCACCCAATGAAGCACTACTCTTAGTATTTATTCTTCCTTTTTCTTCAAGGAAGAAGATGTTCTTCTAAGGGACACCCTAGAGGCAGCAAGGTGGTGCGAACGTCAAACATTTAAAGGCACTGTTTCCCTCCCTAGTGTAATTGGGATGGACAGGGAAGACCGCATTACAACCCTTATGTGTAATGCGGTCTTATTTAACCAGATAGGCCAGTTGAGAACATGTTCTCATTTACAACTGCGACCTGGCCAAGATAAAGCAAAGCAGTGCGACACAAACAACACAGAGTTACACATGGGATAAACAAACGTACAGTCAATAACACAATAGAGAAGTATATGTACAGTGTGTGCAAATGTAGTAAGATTAGTGAGGTAAGGCAATAAATAGGCCATAGTGGTGAAATATTTACAATTTAGCAATTCAACAAGGGACTGATAGTTGTACAGAAGATGAATGTGCAAGTAGAGTTACTGGGGTGCAAAGGAGAAAAAAGGAGGAGTTGGCTTTGGGGATGACCAGTGCTAATGGTGATCAGTGATCTGAGAAAAGGTGGGGCTTTACCTAGCAAAGTCTTATATATGACCTGGAGCCAGTGGGTTTGGCGACGAATATGAAGCGAGGGCCAGCCAACGAGAGCATACAGTTCGCCATGGTGGGTAGTATATGGGGCTTTGGTGGCAAAATGGGTGGCACTGTGATAGACTACATCCAATTTGCTGTGTAGAGTATTCGAGGCTATTTTGTAAATGACATCGCCGAAGTCAAGGATCGGTAGGATAGTCAGTTTTACGAGGGTATGTTTGGCAGCATGAGTGAAGGATGCTTTGTTGCGAAATAGGAAGCTGATTCTAGATTTAATTTTGGATTGGTGATGCTTAAAGAACTATGGTTGTATGGTGGCCTGGATGAAGAGGAAAATATTCTCAAGGAACCCTTCATGTTCCAGCTACAGAGAGATTATGAGATGTTCTACATTGAGGCAGTTGACAACAAGAACATTACTGTTTGTCTCTTTTGAGGAGCAGGAGTGAAGCCATTTTTGAAGAGGGGTCAAACCTTGTTTTTGTCTGCTGGGTTAATTGTTTCAATTGTTTAGTAAAGATGACATAGAAGTCACCCGAATCTCTGATCTCTGTACTGGAGCTGGTATAACTTAATGTAAAAGCACATTCAGCTTGTCACTGTGGTATAGTCTGTCTCCATTTTCATGAGGAAAGTAAGTAGCAGTATAAATCAGGACAGGTAGCAACTGTGTGTGTGTGTATATATGCTCAATTAAATAATATAATTACAAAGTTATAACATTTATCAACACAATTTTAAGAGTACATAACTTACACAACAAGTATGTTCACTGCAACAATATCAGTAGCTTGTCTCAAAATATAGCATGAAGCAAAAAGTGTTACAACACATCTGCCGTGTACTGTCAAACCTCAGATGGACAAAAATAAAGTGGGTGGGGTCAAACGTGGGACTCCACCCACATTGAGCCAGGCCCCGAATTGCACACTGCAGTCAGGGGTATTTTGGGTTCGGCAGCAGCTTGAAGTCCGGCAACGCTGAATGCCTGAGCTGAACAGGAGGGGGAGCCAAAGCGAATGCTGGTGTGACACTAATGATGAACTTTAGCTGTTTTTATGACCAAACTCAAGGTTGATTTGTTTTCTATCCAAACAAATTCTCTTTCAAGATCAATGTCTCGATTGACATTGATTACTGTGTGTTTATGTTACATAGAGCTAGTTAATGCAACAACAACAAAAACAACTTAATGGAGGAGAGAGTAAAACAATTAATAAAATAAATATTTTAATTAAGCGTTAACACTGAAAAAAAAGTACAACAATTACCCCACTTGAAAGCTACTCTATCATCTGCATATGTTTTCGTAATCTTCATGAATAGGTCTACTGTCCATCTTGACACACTGAAACTGTTCACGCATGGGAAATAGAGAGAACTCACAGAACATGAAATTATTTTATTTTATGCTAATCAAAGTCAGAAGTGGAAAGAGTACTGAAATATCCTACTCAAGTAGAAGTTCTGTTACTTTAATTACATTTTATTCAAGTAGAAGAAAAATGACATTTAAAAAAAACTACTGAAGTAAAAGTCAAAAGTACCTAAATTAAAAGGTACTTAGAGTAAAAGTAATTGAGTTACTTAAAAAAATACATTGACCTTGATAATTAAGGTTACCTGAATGTTGCTACACATGATATTTTCCATGCATTAAATTAAAAAAGGAAGAGAGGAAATTGTTACTTGACATCTTAGACCTTCCATCAAAATACATGTTTCGCATTTAAAAAGCATTCTCGAAAAGCTTCACATCTATTTGGTATTTTATTAGGATCCCCATTAGCTGTTGCAAAAGCAGCAGCTCCTCTTCCTGGGGTCCACACAAAATATGAAACAATACAGAATGACATAATACAGAATATCAATAGACAAGAACAGAACTACATACATTAAAAGAAAAAGGCACAAGTAGCCTACATATCAATGCATACACACAAACTATCTAGGTCAAAATTCCAATATTGAGATGCTGCCTCAAAGCATTGAAGAATGGGAATAGTTTCAGTATTTCATCCACAAGTTATAATCAACTATTAAAAATGTTTTGTTGTGGATACAGCCCCTGTGCTGCATCAGGATAGTGCTGCCTGTCTATAGTCAACAATGAATTGATGAATGAAATGACTAATATATTCATGAATAATTGAATGAATTAATTACTAATAAATGAATGAATTATTAATA
The DNA here is from genome assembly GCF_023373465.1 of Oncorhynchus keta. Lineage (NCBI taxonomy): Eukaryota > Metazoa > Chordata > Actinopteri > Salmoniformes > Salmonidae > Oncorhynchus > Oncorhynchus keta. Next base: position 3,045,397 of record NC_068440.1, on the reverse strand, counting down.
TTATTGACAATTTTTTTAAGGGGAAGTTCGCCCATTTCACGTGGCCTTATTTTCACTGTTTCTGTGCTTGTAGTTGATCCCCCAAAATGTATTTAGTTTATTTTTCGTTTGGTCAGAGAAAATTGGTTGTCACTTTTTGAGTCATCACTTGCCATTGACTACAATGCACTATGAAAATGTGTCTAAAGCATGTTAGAAAAAGCTCCAAAAACACTCCAAAAAATCTCATATCACATTCTGAATGTCTCTGCATTTGCTAAAAAATATTGTGCTCAAGATAAAAATAATAAAATATATTAAAATGTTAAAACAGTTTTGGGGGATACTACAAGCACAGAAATAGTGAAATTAAGGCCACGTAAAAATGAGTGAACTTCCACTTTAACGCTTTGGTCATGCATGAGATCTGATCAAGAGGTGTAAAACATAAACTATTGAATTGCATTATATTGTGAGTGAAAAACACACATTTGATTTTGTTTTGGTGTTGATAAATAGCAACCAGACAGTGAGACGAAATAAACCCAGTACACGGTTTGCTGATCAGAGCGCTGTAAAATACATTATTTGGGTACTCGACCTGACAATGTAGGATAGGGCGTGATTTAAATCCATGCAACATGTTGAAATAATCCGAAATGTTAGATTTGATAGGACAACATGCGGATTCAGAATTCATTATGTTAATCTGACCCCGCCCTCTTTGTGTGCCCTCCGCCCCCTCTGCACTACCGTCTCTAGTAGCCGTTGACGGCTCTTGTAGTGACGGATTAAGCTCTCCTGTAATATTTTTCTTTTTCATTGGTTTTGTGGAAAAAGAAAAAGGAGTACAAGTAAGCCGCTTTACACACATCAATCTCCAATATCCCCTCTCTTATTTTATAACGTTAATTAATTTGTAGTTTGAGCTAGCAGAGTGGTAATTTTGCTCGCAAGCTAGGGTAAACGTTACTTGCCAGCGACAGCGTGAGCAATAAACTAGCTAACGTTAGTTAGTAGAGGGCTAACGTGATAACATTATTCTGCGATACAACTCGAGACAAGTCGGGACAAGACCAGGTTAGTACTTACATCTTGTATTTCCTGATGTAACATATTAGCTAGCTAGCTAACTATATTATAGTTGAAATGTAACGATGGCAACCGCTAGATGTGTGCTAATGTGGTAACATTAGTTAACTAACGTTAGCATCGGCTAACAGTCACTCGCTAGCGACAATAGTGTTGGTTAGCTAGCTATTAGCTGGATGGTTTGGTTCATAGCAGGGCGAGATGTAGAGAGATCTATATTACAGATGGCTAGGTTACTAATGTAGATATATTGGTTCTACTGTATAGTTATACAATCTTGTCGCACAACAACCATGCCCATGTGGGTCATAGCTACATGCAATGTTTGCATCGTATAGTTAGCTAGCTTAATTGCTAACCGGTTTGTTATAATGCAGATGGCCTACCCGCACCGCCATTTTGTTTTGTTCTCTTCATAAAATAATTTGCCAAATCGCATAGTTCCTAGAAATTAAGATTTATACAATCTATACTAAAGCATTAAAAACTGAGTTGATTGACGCATTCACTGTTATTCAACGAGGAATGTAAACTAAACTAATTTCACCACGGCAATTTATCTGGGTATGCATTTCGAAACATCGCAGTCCCCCTCCCAACGTGAATATGGAGGCCGTATTAGATTGCTGTTCAGAGTTAGCTATGGCTACAGACAATGTGATGTTTATGCTAGAAACTATTTTTGGTGAAGTGGTATACTTGGACTGTGTTGTGCTGACCCTTGCCTTTGAGTGTGCTGTTATGATGGCATGCTGTGGCTGGCCCTGAACTCCTTTTTGCGTTACAAGGCCCTTTCCTGGTGTATTACATTGATGGCTTGCTTATCTGCCCTCTTAATCCCTGAACAACATGTTATTTGCCGGCCATCCCACGACCTAATTTTCTAATCTCATCGGGGTATTGAGGCACACAAGGTGTGCTGCTATTTGGCTGTGTTTGGGACAATAGTATGACTAAAAGTACATTTATCCCATTGAAGCAACTCGTATCTTTACGTCATACAAATGTGCATTGAACACATCCTTTATTTATCATGTAGTGTATTTAATGGTGGGTGCCTGCTGGTCTCTAATAATATTGTCTTTTAAATGGGTCAAGTTATCTTGTCAGTTGCTCTTGTGGTTTGCAGTGCACTTACAAGGGTTCTCAAACTTCTTGAGGTCGGGGGAACCCTTCTATGATGGCAAAGTAATAAGGTACCCCTCATAGTTGAGTGAGATAGAAATAACATACAAGCTGTTTTACCATGACTTGATGTCTCGGGCCCCGGGAAGGAACATTTTAATGGTCCGCCTCTTGGCATTGGAGAGAGAATATTACAGTTTCCAAGCTAATTTCTTGCAATTCTACACATTTTCTACATAGTTTAGTGCAGAAAACGTGATGATTAACTACGATGACCATATTCCATTGTGGCGGCTACTTGTCCGGTCTGTAATGTGAATAACTGATGGTTAATAAGTGATAATCTATCATGAGACTTTTGTTTTATTCTGCGCTATAGCATTCAACCAACAATGCATAGTGCATTTTAATGTTAAAAAAATATTATTGAAATCGAAAATCTTTCTATTGTTAATAATCTAACTGAAACCGAACCGACCTCAAAAGGCACTAATCGCTCAGCACCAATTCTGAAATTCTACACATTTTTCCATGAGGCAGAGCGAGAACTTTGCCATATTAAAGCTTATTAGTACTCTCCAGTGTAATTATATGAAATATGACCTATAATTAATTACAATATGAGTTTTCCCACAAAAAAAATTGTGGTCATGTATGTTTAAAAGCAGCCTTTTCTGCTGATTGGTCAGCTCATCCTCAGACAACAAAGCAGCCAAAAAGATATCCTCCATATTGGGTAGTCAACATTAGTCAGAAAAGGCATTATAAATATTCACTTACTTTTGATGATCTTCATCAGAAAGCACTCCCAGGAATCGCAGTTCCACAAATGTTTGTTTTGTTCGATAATGCCCATTTATGTCCAAATAGCTTCTTTTGTTAGGGCGTTTGGTCAACAAATCCAAAAGCGCGTTCAGGTCCAGCCGAACATCGGACGAAAAGTTCAAGAAGTTCCGTTTACAGCCCTTAGAAACTTGTCAAACTAAGTATAGAATCAATCTTTAGGATGTTTATATCATAAATCTTCAATAATGTTCCAACCGGAGAATTCCTGTGTCTGGAGAAAAGCAATGGAACGAGAGCTAACTCTCTCGTGACTGTGCGATACGAGCCTGTGGCACTCTGCCAGACACCTGACTCATTCCTCTCTCGGTCCCACTCTCAGTAGAAGCCTTAAACAAAGTTATAAAGACTGTTGACATCTAGTGGAAGCCTTAGGAAGTGCAACATAACCAATATCCCACTGTATCCACAATAGGGGCTGAGTTAAAAAAAAAACTACAAGCCTCAGATTACCCGCTTCCTGGTTGGATTTTTCTCAGGTTTTCGCCTGCCATATGAGTTCTGTTATACTCACAGACCTCATTCAAACAGTTTTAGACACTTCGGGGTGTTTTCTATCCAATACTTCTACTAATATGCATATATTAGCATCTGGGACAGGGTAGCAGGCAGTTTACTCTGGGCACCGTATTCATCTAAGCTACGCAATACTGCCCTCCTGTCACCAAGAAGTTAACAGGTGTACCTTTTTAATTTGTGAAAATATTTCCTTTAATGAGTTTTAGCCAAGCAGCTGTGATAAGCTAGGGGTGGTATAAAGAAGATAGCCCTATTTGGTAAAATACCAAGTCCATATTATGGCAAGAACAGCTCAAATAAGCAAAGAGAAATGACACTCCATCATTACTTTAAGACATGAAGGTCAGTCAATCTGGAAAGTTTCAATAACTTTGAAAGTATCTTCAAAGTGCAGTCGCAAAAACCATCAATCGCTATGATGAAACCAGCTCTCATGAAGACCGCCACAGATAAGGAAGACCCAGAGTTACCTCTGCTGCAGAGGATAAGTTCATTAGAGTTACCAGCCTCAGAAATTGCAGCCACCACTACTAAAGGATACCAATAAGCGGAAGAAACTTGCTTGGGACAAGAAACACGAGCAATGGACACTAGACCGGTGGAAGTCGGTCCTTTTGGTCTAGAGTCCAAATTGGAGATGTTTGGTTCCAACTGATGTGTCTTTGTGAAACGCAGAGTAGGTGACCGGATGATCTCCGCATGTGTGGTTCCCACCGTGAAGCATGGAGGAGGAGGTGTGATGGTGACACTCTTATTCACTTAGAATTCAAGGCACTCTTAGCCAGCATGGCTACCACAGCATTCTGCAGTGAAATGCAATCCCATCTCGTTTTGCGCTTAGTGGGACTATCATTTGTTTTTCAACAGGACATTGACCCAACACACCTCTAGGCTGTGTAAGGGCTATTTGACCAAGACTGTGAGTGATGGAGTGCTGCATCAGATGGCCTGGCCCCCACAATCACCCGACCTCAACCCAATTGAGATGGGTTGGGATGAGTTGAACCACAGAGTGAAGGAAATGCAGCCAACAAGTGCTCAGCCTGTGTTGGAACTCCTTCAAGACTGTTGGAAAAGCATTCCAGGTGAAGCTGGTTGAGAGAATGCCAATAGTGTGCAGAGCTGTCATTAAGGCAAATGGTGGCTACTTGAAGAATCTAAAATATATTTTCATTTGTTTTACACTATTTTTGGTTACAACATGATTCCCAATGTTTAATAGTTTTGATGTCTTCACTATTATTGTAGAAAATAGTAAAAACAAAAAAACCCTTGAATGAGTAGGTGTGTCCAAACGTTTGACTGGTACTGTACATTCATTCTAATCTTGACAAATCCATCCTTATTGTTCTGAAATCAAATCATATATCAAGCATACTACTTTTTGCCACAAGGACTCAAACGTACATGTGCAGTAGGGTGATGAAACCCCTACATCACAAACAAAAAACTTCTCCCCAAATAGAAGCAGATTTTCTGTCGCTATATTTTACATAATATAAATATTTATGTGTGGAGGGTCACCAGTCAAGTCAGTGCAGTTGTGGAGAGAGACGAGTCCTGTTGTAGTGAAACCAGCCCAGCAACATGTGACAGAGCTGACATTCTCACCGTGCAGTACCAGCACAAACAGGACTGTTGTTTTGGGTGACGCACACAGAGACAGTAGGTAGGTTGGTATGTCTTTTCTGGGTCATTCTAGATGAAAACCCCTTGGAATGACTTGTTTGGTACTGTATATATTTTGAGATCTGACTGCGGACCCCCTGCATTTTGTTACGTATGGGTGGTCCCAGGAATCGAACAAACCATCCTGGCGTTGCAAGCTCCATGCTCTACCAACTGAGCTACAGAGGGGCCCAGTTGCCCGTTAATTCATTTGATAATCATCAACTTAATGTGCAGTTTGCAATTGACCTCCATCTTTGTAACATGACAAGGGGGCAACATTTTCCCCAAACAATATTGCGCCGCCTACAAAGACGGATATTGTTTTTGTAATATATGATCCGTTTACAGACACAGAACAACTCTCAAGCTGTAGCCAAATCTTTATGAATTGGACCAATGTCAGCCCAGTGGATTTTATTGGTGAGCTGGAAAATGGGCTCAACCCTGGTGTTGTTGCCATGGAGGCAACCCCTCTCAAGGCAGTCCTAGAAAAAGTTAACATAATTTATAATGCATCACCATGGAAACTATGCCATGGATCGCATTATTCTCTCGGTACAGTATTTCCTGTGTTGACTTGTTCATGGCAATGTACTGTTCACGTGCTAGCTCTGCTCCTACATTGGTCTCTAATGTTATTGACCTGTTCTGAGCACTGTCCCCCCCCCTGTCTGTCCACACTACAAACTTTGTAATGCATACACTGATAAGAAAAGACTGGATATCGGGACTCGTTTTGTTGTTTAGAACCTGCATCAACTCAACACCACGTTTACCTTCACGTTCAGTGACGCATACATGGTGTCAAATGTCTCAATCTCTTTCTCTCTTCCAGTCTCAGGGCTCACCTTACTCAATGAGCGGACAGCGCAATGTCAGAGCGCTCTGGGCAAACTGCAAAGGGGAAGGATGGCAAATCCAAGTATGCGTCTCTCAACCTGTTTGATACCTACAAAGGAAAGAGCCTTGAAGCACAAAAGCCTGTTGGTGAGTATTCTCGTTTCCATTGTCCAGGTAGTGTGTTAGTGTGTGGAACAATTTCAGGTGTTGACGTGAGGTTTCCTTATCCAGGTCATCGGATCATTTTCTGATCCATCATAGGTGATTGGATTTGTTCATATCGATTGTGATAATAAGTCATATTATGCAATCATTTTCCAACATGAGATGTATGGGCCAACTTGACAAGAAGTGCATACACAACCCACATTTTTAGCACTTAACATTTTAGCGTTTAGTTTTAAGTTTTAATGTCACATGCACAAAATGTGCAGTGAAATGCATTTCTTGCGAACTCAAAACTATGGCTGTGGCGGTCAATTTCGTCAGCCAGTGATTGTCAAGCAATTAACTGCCGGTCTCACGGTAAATGGAAAAAAAAAAAAAAGTTAAAACTTGTTAGGGATTAGCTCCCTCTGTGGGGATCAAATCAGCGGAAATTTCAAGAGCGCCACGTGTAGTTTTTGATAAAAATCAAACTTTCATTAAAACACACATGCAAGGTACTGAATTAAAGCTACACTCGTTGTGAATCTAGCCACCGAGTCAGATTTGTAAAATGCTTTTCTGGCGAAAGCATGAGAAGCTATTATCTGATAGCGTGCACCCCCAAAGTACTGTAACGTCACCTAAAACGACAGATTTTGCGGTAGCCGGCGCTACCCAAAACGCAGAAATAAAATATAAAACATTCATTACCTTTGACGAGCTTCTTTCTTGGCACTCCTATATATCCCATAAACATCACAATTGGGTCTTTTTCCCGATTAAATCAGTCATTGTATAGCCAAAATGTCATTTTCTGAAGACCGGTCTGATCCAGGAATATTCCCTTTTACAAGACGCAACGTCACTTTTTAAAATTACAAAAGTTGCCTATAAACTTTTACAAAACACTTCAAACTACTTTTCTAAACCAACTTTAGGTACTAATAAACGTTAATAATCTACACAATTCATCGCGGGGCGATCTGTATTCGATAGCAGCTAGTCTTGAAATCAGCGGCCATCTTTTCCATGAGAGACTAAAACAGGAAAGGGCAAAACAACCAAGGATTAAGTCTGATAGAAATGCCAGCACTGGCGACATCGTGTGGAAGCTGTAGGCGTTTACAGGGCATCTTTATGTATTTGCAGTCCCCTTAAACAATACATTGACTGGCGGATTAATATATTTTTTGTGTTTTTGGAGAACAGTTTTTCGAGGGATTTTTACTCCTAAACACGTTGCGTTATAGCCACAGACACGATTTAACCAGTTTTAGAAACTTCAGTGTTTTCTATACACACATACTTATCATTTGCATATACTATATTCCTGGCATGAGTAGCAGGACTTTGAAATGTTGCGCGATTTTTAACAAAAAGCTGCGACAATTCACATGATCCATAAGTAACACATTTAGCATCCCCTGGCTTCCTTGCATTAAAAAAAAACGTATTATATAACCAGGAAGGACTCATTGCGATTTGAAATGTATTTTTCAAGAGCGTCCTGGCCAAGTTTAGCAGCACCAAGTCATTACACAATTACAGACAGACAACATGAAAACGACAAGTCATCTAGTAAGAACTGGAAGTCGACCGATTAATCGGAATGACCGATTAATTAAGGCCGATTTCAAGTTTTCATAACAACAACCGCTGTCAGCCAGGTGGAGAGCGAAGAGGAGCAGCTTGGACGAGACACTCAGCAGAGGGAAAGGGAGGGTTACTTAGGTAAACTTTGAGTAAAGAAGTGCAAATGCCGATTAAAAGATTATTCGAGTTGGGGGAGACCCGCTATCTTTACACCAGCAAAACTAAGTAGTTTGCACTACACAACAAGGAAAGTATAGATTTGCGCCACTATAAATGAATTGTTATTAGTAGGTTAAAAACTACTAATCACAGACAAACGACTTGACATGCTGCCATCTTGGATTGAGAGACTGCATAGCCTACAAGCCACTGATGCAGACCTTTGAAACAACTATATTTAAAAAAGTAATATAGCCTACGTCATCACAATATATCCATTATTTATTTTAGACTGCTCTAAAGAAACATGGTATATAGTCTATTGCAGAAGAACAGAATAGCATACTCTGAATTGTTGTTATGTTAGGCCCTGATCTGGCTGTGGGCTACACTTGTTCATTTTGCAGACAAGATTTGCTTTGAATTCCGTGGCATTATTTTATAGTACGAAGAATACAACAGGGCTCTACAGTGCTACCATTTTGGGGGCATATGCTCCTAAATATTTTTGCTGTGCCTCCTGGAATTATAATTTGGGAGCACAAGTGCCTCTGAAAAAAATGTAATAATAATCACCAAGATCAAATCAAAATCTAATTTTATTTGTCACATACACATGGTTAGCAGATGTTAATGTGAGTGTAGCGAAATGCTTGTGCTTTTAGTTACGACAATGGAGTAATAACCAACGAGTAATCTAACCTAACAATTCCAAAACTACTACCTTATACACACAAGTGTAAAGGGATATATAATATGTACACAAAGATATATGAATGTGTGATGGTACAGAACAGCATAGGCAAGATGCAGTAGATGGTATCGAGTACAGTATATACATATGAGATGAGTAATGTAGGGTATGTAAACATTATATTAAGTGGCATTGTTTAAAGTGGCTAGTGATACATGTATTACATAAAGATGCAGTAGATGATATAGCGTACAGTATATACATATGAGATGAGTAATGTAGGGTATGTAAACATTATATTAAGTGGCATTGTTTAAAGTGGCTAGTGATACATTTTTTACATCAATTTACATTATTAAAGTGGCTGGAGTTGAGTCAGTATCTTGGCAGCAGCCACTCAATGTTAGTGGTGGCTGTTTAACAGTCTGACGGCCTTGAGATAGAAGCTGTTTTTCAGTCTCTCGGTCCCTGCTTTGATGCACCTGTACTGACCTCGCCTTCTGGATGATAACGGGATGAACAGGCAGTGGCTCGGGTGGTTGTTGTCCTCTGATCTTTATGGCCTTCCTGTGACATCGGGTGGTGTAGGTGTCCTGGAGGGCAGGTAGTTTGCCCCCAGTGATGCGTTGGGCAGACCTCACTACCCTCTAGAGAGCCTTACGGGTGTGGGCGGAGCAGTTGCCGTACCAGGTGGTGATACAGCCCGACAGGATGCTCTCGATTGTGCATCTGTAGAAGTTTGTGAGTGCTTTTGGTGACAAGCTGAATTTCTTCAGCCTCCTGAGGTTGAAGAGACTGCTGCGCCTTCTTCACAACGCTGTCTGTGTGGATGGACTAATTCAGTCCTCCAACAATCTCTGTCTCACTTTCCCGATCAATTTCTTCTAAAATTGTGTGTACATCTGTATAGCTAGACTTAGATTTAGCTTTCCCTGACTTAGTCGCCATACTGATTGATATATAAACAGCTGAAGATGCGCTTTACCAAAAAAGTGCTGTGAGTAACATGCGCTCCTTCCAGTATGAATCTTCAATGGCGAATGACCCTCTTTACACCGGAGTTTACTACATGGGTTGGTCTTCCAACACAACCATTACATATTGCCGTTTACCTCAGCTCATTGGCTATCTACCCAGCTAGATTTCAAGACGATCAGTGGTCATTGGGTTAAAATACAGTCAATCAACGAAACAACGGTCATATCATTGGTGCACAATGATGTCATTACTTGTTGTCTTCAAATCGGTTTCTTTCAGCCAATACTTCCCGCGAAATGACCCATCAGGTTTGGTTGTGTTACAAACAAACCAGTTGATTGCAATGAAACCAAACATGACTGGAAAAATCACGTTTAGTGTGTGTATTTACATCGAATCTGCTGTCGAAAATTGAATGAGACGGAATATTAGACTATAAAAATGGATTTTATCAAACAAAAGACCATTCATTGTGTAACAATGAGCATTGGGATTGCAAACGGAAGAAGATCGTCGAAGGTAAACAATTTATTTTATTGCAATTTGTGATTTTGTTACGCCTTGTGCTGGTTGAAATCGTTTGTTTTTATTGGGCTCTGTTCTCAAATTAACGCATCGTATTATTTCGCAGTAAATCCTTCTTTAAATCTGACAACGCAGTTGGATTAGCAAGATTCTAGGCTTTCGAAACATGTGAGACACTTGTATTTTCATGAATGTTTAATATGACTATTTATGTAGCGATCACTGTATGTTGTCGAATTTAATCCCGCTAACGGGTTCGGTGCGCAGAGAGGTTGGTGGTATTTTTTTTATTTAGCCGTTGCTGACCCCATGCTTACATCTTTATCACAAATAAGACAATTTGCTTTCCCTGGTGCCAATTCCATGTAATAGTCTCACAAGGGTGCTCTGCTTTTCTCTGCCATCTGTAAAACATGCACACAGCTCTGAGGTGACAATGATAATGAAGAGTCTGCTTAGGAGACAAATACTCTCAACTGTTTGAATAAAAATAGAGTTTAAGTTACCTGTGATGAATGTTGAAAACAAAAACTGTAATTTCTATATGCAGGAAATCTTATTTTAATAATGGGCATGGTACCAAAGTGCGAGTCATAATTCCCATGACACCTTCTAGCAAAATCTGAAAAGTGGTTCCTTCATTCATTTATTCCATAGGATATTTTTTAGATTCACTTAAAATAAGGTCTGTGTTTCGTGTAGTCTAACACCACCTTGCCAATTTTATAACTGTAGATATCCATAGGACAAGGTAACTCAGATCAATATAGGCTAAATATGAGCGAAGATCATTTTTTTTGTAGAGTGGATTTATGAACATATGTTGACAAACGTTACCTTATCCTAGTGAGATTTACACGGGTATCAAAACGCTGAGGCACGAAACACAGACCTTGTTTGGGGCAGCAGTGTTTAGAGTTCGAATCCCCGATGTGACAAGGTACAAATCGTTCTACCCCTTAAAACAGGCACTGTTCCTAGGCCGTCATTGAAAATAAGAATATGTTTATTAATTGACTTGCCTAGTTAAAGAAAGGTAAAATAAAACCTTCTTTGAAGTAGATCAAGACATGACTTTCAACCTTCGTCTCTCCCTAGCCCATATGGGAGTTGTAGCGATGAGAAAAGATAGTAGCTACTAAAAACAATTGGATACCATGAAAAGGGGGTACATTTTTTAAAAATTGAGAAACGGGCCCTATATACTTATTTTTGTTATTTATTTCACTTTAGTTGTGATACAAATGTTGGGCTATATGTTTTGATTTTTAATACATTAAGGCTGCATGGTGCGACTGAAGATTTGAAAAAAGTTGCATGAAAGGCATGAGCACTGCTTTGTTTTTTTGTGCAGGCTGTACACACTTCATCAGTCTCTCATTCACAATTTGACAAGCACTTTATAATGCATCGAATTTCCCGGCGGCATCCTCTTTGTGTGGCCGTAATGACCCCTAAAAAATTCATGCCCCTTGTGGCTGTTGTGCCCTTGGGCTGAATATAATAATTATAATTAGGGCCGATTTTCAAGTTTTCATAACAATCGGTAATCTGCATTTTGGATGCCGATTATGGCTGATTGCATTCCATGAGGAAACTGCGTGGCAGGCTTGACCACCTGTTACGCTAGTGCAGCAAGGAGCCAAGTTAAGTTGCTAGCTAGCATTAAACTTATCTTTATAAAAAACAAACAATCTAAACTTCTTGACGATACTCATCCCGTTAGCGGGATAATTGTCATCAACAACCGCTGAATTGCAGAGTGCCACATTCAAATAATATTACTAAAAATATTTATATTCATGAAATCACAAGTGCAATATAGCAAAACACAGTTTAGCTCTTTGTTAATCCACCTGTCGTGTCAGATTTTGGAAATATGCTTTTACAGTGAAAGCAATCCTAGTGTTTGCGTAAGTTTATCGATCACTAGACAAAACATTATGAACACTTAGCATCAAAGTAGCTTGGTCACGAAAATCAGAAAAGCAATCAAATTAATCGTTTACCTTTGCTCTTCGGATGTTTTCACTCACTCACTCCAAAATACCTATGTTTGTTTGGCGCGTTATGTTCAGAAATCCACAGGCTCGAGCAGTCACAACGCAGACGAAAATTCCAAATAGTATCCATAATGTCCACAGAAACATGTCAAAAGTTTTTATAATCAATCCTCAGGTTGTTTTTAAAATATATATAATTGATAATATATCAACCGCGACTGTCTTTTTTTAGCAAGAGAGGGAGAGACGATGGCTGCCCAAGCTCTGTTGCGCAAGCAAAACTCATGCGAACACCTGATGCGATATCTTTCTCGCTCATTTTTCAAAATAAAAGCCTGAAACTATGTCTAAAGACTGACACCTTGAGGAAGTGATAAGAAAAGGAATCTGGTTGATATCCCTTTAAATGGAGCGAAGGCAGGTTATGGAACATAGCGCTTTCAAAATAGAAGCCACTTCCTGGTTTGATTTTCATCAGGTTTTCGCCTGCAATATAAGTTCTGTTATACTCACAGACAATATTTTGACAGTTTTGGAAACTTTAGTGTTTTCTATCTTTATCTGTCAATTATATGCGTTTTCTAGCATAGGGGCCTGAGAAATAGGCCGTTTACTTTGGGGACGTTATTTTTCCAAACATAAAAATAGTGCCACCTAGCTGAAAGAGGTTAACATAACCAGTAGTTAACTACACATGGTTGATATTACTAAGATAACTAGCCTGTCCTGCGTTGCATATAATCAACGTGGTGAACAGGTGACGTTTTAACAAAAGCGCATTCGTGAAAAAAGCACAATCGTTGCACGAATGTACCTAACCATAAACAACAATTCCTTTCTTAAAATCAATACACAGAAGTATATGTTTTAAACCTGCGTATTTAGTTAAAAGGAATTAATTTGAGCAGGCAATATTAACTAGGGAAATTGTCACTTCTCTTGCGTTCATTTCATGCAGAGTCAGGGTAAATAAAGGTGAAATAAATCAAATAAAAAATGCAACCGTTTGGGCCGCCTGGCTATTTGCGAACTAATCTGCCAGCATTTTACATAATTATGACATTGAAGGTTGTGCAATGTAATAGCAATATTTAGACTTAGGGTTGTCACCCTTTAGATAAAATACGGTTCCGTATTTCACTGAAAGAATAAACGTTTTGTTTTCTAAATGATAGTTTGCGGATTTGACCATATTAATGACCAACGGCTCGTATTTCTGTTTATTATAATTAAGTCTATTTTATTTTTTATTTTAGTTATTTCACCTTTATTTAACCAGGTAGGCAAGTTGAGAACAAGTTCTCATTTAAAATTGCGACCTGATTGAGTGGTGGTAGGCAGCAGCAGGCTTGTAAGCATTAATTCAAACTTTACTGCGTTTGCCAGCAGCTCTTAGCAATGGTTGATTCACAGCGCTGTTTATGACTTCAAGTCTATCACATCCTGAAATTAGACTTGGCAATAATGAAGTGCCTATTAGAATATCCAATAGTCAAAGGTATATGAAATACAAATGGTATAGAGAGAAATAGTCGACGCGTTATAATTCCTATAATAACTACAATCTAAAACTTAACTGGGAATATTGAACCACCAGCTTTCATATGATATGCTATTTTGGCCATATCGCCCAGCCCTAGAACCCCTAGGCTAATGACTTCTCCAAAAGCTAATTGGAGTCAGGAGTCAGCTATTGTGGAGTCCAATCAATGAGACAAGATTGGAGATGTTGGTTAGAGCTGCACTGCCCTGTAAAAAATACTCACAAAATGTGAGTTTGCTATTTACAAGAAGCATTGCCTGATGTGAACCATGCCTCGAACAAAAGAGATCTCAGAAGACCTAAGATTAAGAATTGATGACTTGTATAAAGCTGGAAAGGGTTACAAAAGTATCTCTAAAAGCCTTGATGTTCATCAATCCACGGTAAGACAAATTGTCTATAAATGGAGAAAGTTCAGCACTGTTGCTACTCTCCCTAGGAGTGGCCATCCTGCAAAGATGACTGCAAGAGCACAGTGCTTAATGCTCAATGAGGTTAAGAAGAATCCTAGAGTGTCAGCTAAAGATTTACAGAAATCTCTGGAACGTGCAAACATCTCTGTTGACCTGTCTACGATACGTAAAACACTAAACAAGAATGGTGTTCATGGGAGTCACCACGGAAGAAGCCACTGCTGTCCAAAGAAAAACATTGCTGCATGTCTGAAGTTGGCAAAAGTGCACCTGGATGTTCCACAGCGCTACTGGCAAAATATTCTCTGGACAGATGAAACTACTGTTGAGTTGTTTGGAAGGAACACACAGCACTATGTGTGGAGAAAAAAAAGCCAACATCAAAACCTCATCCCAACTATAAAGTATGGTGAAGGGAGTGTCATGGTTTGGGGCTGCCTCGGCCTGGACAGCTTGCTGTCATCGGTGCAAAAATGAATTCCCAAGTTCATCAAGACATTTTACAGGAGAATGTTAGACTATCTGTCCGCCAATTGAAGCTCAACAGAAGTTGGGTGATGCAACCGGACAACGACCCAAAACACAGAAGTAAATCAACAATAGAATGGCTTCATCAGAAGAAAATACACCTTCTGGAGTGGCCCAGTCAGATTCCTGACCTCAACCCGATTGAGATGCTGTGGCATGACCTCGAGAGGTTCACACCAGACATCCCAAGAATATTGCCGAACTGAGACGGTTTTGCAAAGAGGATTGGTCCAAAGTTCCTCCTGGCCATTCTGCAGATCTGATCCGCAACTACAGAAAGTGTTTGGTTGAGGTTATTGCTGCCAAGGGTTCACATACTTTTCCCACCCTGCACTGTGAATGTTTACACAGTGTGTTCAACAAACACATGGAAACATATACTTTTGTGTGTTATTAGGTTAAGCAGACTGACTGTCTATTGTTGTGACTTAGATGAAGATCAGGTCAAATGTTATGACCGATTCTTGCATAAATCCAGGTAATTCCAACGGGCTCACACTACTTTCCACTATATGTACAGAGGTAAGGTGACTAGGCAACAGAAAATTAGAAAGATTAATAGCAGCTTGTATGTGTGTAGAGTCAGTATTAATGTAGGTGCATATTATGTGTGAGTGAGCAGATGATTGAGAGTAGCTTACATCCTTCATGAGAACTGGAGTTACACATGTAAATCCTGTCTTGGATTTGGCTCCGTTTCATATAAAATGCCTATGTAGTTTGTTCCCTCCATTGATCACGTAAACTCTGTTATAGTATATATGCTTTGCTTGGGCTTACTCCAGGGCTATTCAACTGGTGGCCCGCGGGCCAGATTCGGACCGTTTATTATTTTAGACTGGCCCTTTGATACATTTTTAATGCTACTGTCTTACTGTGTCAGTGAAAGGGAGAACTCCAATACATGATGGCAAGCCATATTAGCTAGTATCTAGGCCAGTGTCTAATAATGTTGATTGGGGGAAAGATGAAAGGAGCAAAGTACTGAGCGATCCTTGATGAAAACCTGCTCTGGACTTTAGACTGGGGCAAAGGTTCACCTTCCAGCAGTACAACGTCCCTAAGCACACAGCCAAGACAACGTAGGAGTGGCTTCTTGACAAATTCAATTATTAGTGGGTCTCATGGTTGTGGAAGGCTTATTTCTTTCTTTATTTAACCTTTACCAAACTAGACAAGTTAAAGGTTTATATTTAGCTGGGTATAATTTCACAAGCACTGCATTCATTCGATTTTCGACTACTATTCGAAATGCAGTAATAGTTGACCCTTTACATTCTACAACATTAAAAAAAAATCTAGATATGCTTTTTAGGCCTTCTCACCCAGCCCTAGTTGTAACTCAATTCTCTGCAGTTCTTGCGGAGTCTTTATCAAACGCCTACATCTTGTCGGCGATAACCACTGTTGTTTTCATGACCTCATCTCCCTCCCATTTGGTTCTCAGTGGTCTCAAGTTACTGTGGTCGTTCTGCTAATGACCTCATCTCCTCTCTTCCTCCCCCATCAGTTCCCCCCCGCCATGGCCTGCAGTCTCTTGGTAAAGTTGCCTCCGCGCGGCGCATGCCACCCCCTGCCAGCCTGCCCAGTCTGAAGGCGGAGAACAAAGGCAACGACCCCAACGTCTCGCTAGTTCCCAAAGACGGCACAGGATGGGCAAGCAAGCTGGAACCAGCAGACCCAAAGAGGTGAGGAGGGGGGCCCCCTTGCACACTCCCCATGAGGCGCTCTATCGATTTCACTATACTAAATTATTCTCAGTCGGCACTCTATTCACTGAGCTTTACTATTTAACGTGGCTGGGTATTATTGCCTCTTGTTAAAAATCTACATCTGCCCAGAACTCGAATTGAATCGATTTATCATCTATACTGATGATTTATCTGAATTAGCAGGATTGTGTCCATCTTCAGAATAAATATTTTCTAATGGTGATATGAATATACAGAAGCTATGTTATCTCAGGAAAGGCCAGCAATACCGCCGTGGAACATCGGTAATAGGCCCCTACTAACTCGGTAACTGGCACAATTGTCGGTCTGACTGACTGGCGTGTCTGACACTTACCCATCTGGCGTTTCTCTCTCTCCTTCTCTCAGTACCGATGTATTGTCAGAACCGCAGCTGGAGTTGCCGCAGCCTGTGGTTTCACAGACGCCTGTACCGACCCGCCCGAGAACCCCGCCAGCTCCGGAGGTACACACCAATTCCAATGTGAACTGAAACACAAAATGGTTCCATACCGCCATGGTCCTTATTGTTGTGTGTGTGTGTGTCTCAGGTTCCACCTCCGGTTCCCGCCCCGGTTTCAGCCCAGGCCGCAGGGGCAAGGTCCTGGGCTCAGGCCAGTGTTACACATGGAGCACAAGGAGATGGCGAGTATCATACTTTACATCTGTCACGTCTCCGCAGACTTGACTGCATCATCAATGGCTTCCTAACTAACTCGCGTCTGGATATTTAACTGTGAGTAACCCCTCCTCTCTCGCACCATACAGGTGGAAAGGGATCAAACCAACCGTCGCCATTCTCTCGAGAGGAATTTCCCACCCTGCAGGCGGCTGGCGACCAGGACAAAGCTGGCAGAGAACAGGGCACTGCAGATCAGTGGTATGGGCCCGGACCAAGCCTCCGCCCTCCGAGTGAGTAACGCTCATTTCTTTATAGGTTATTATAGACCACACAGTGAAGAGGGCTACCAACAGAACAAGAAGCAGTGGTCAGAGCAAGTGCATATTTTTTCATTTCTTTGCAAAAAAAATAAATTTAAAAACAAGTCCTAAAATTCCCGCATTTTCCAGACATGCCAGTTGGAGAATTACCTCCCTGCTTATTCACTCCTGAGTCTAAGATTCCTCTCACTGAAAGAAAGGAAAGAATACATTTTTGGAAACAGTTCTGTAACTAGGACATCGGTTATGGCAAGATTTCATTGCATGTCCAGTGTTTCTTCCTGAATACAAATGCTGGTATAAGTGGCTTCTATTCCCTCCTGTTTTTTTAACCTCTTTTCCTTGTTTTCCCCCCTCTCCCCAGACATGACGAGTTGGCGGGACGGTGGGGGCCGCGCCTTGGCACCCACCGGGGAGGGGGTCGCAGAGGGTGGCCCAGGCGGGACGCTGGTCATGGAGGGGGCTGCCGTTGGTGGCCAGGAAGGCCAACCTCTCCACCAGCAGCAGAACCCACAGTCCCATGGGCCGCCTAGGAACCCCCCTGCCAGCAGCCCTGTGCTGCCCCAGACCCCCGTGGGCCCTGGCTTCCCACAGTACAGAGGGATCATGCCTCCATTCGTAAGTCTACTCCTGGTGTGATCTCTGCATGTGTGCTCACAATAGATGTGGCTTTCAGAAAGTAGTCACGCCCCTTGACTTTTTCCACATTTTGTTATTACAGCTTGAATTTAAAATGGATTACATTTAGATTTTGTGTCACTGACCTACACACAGTACCCCATAATATCAACGTGGATTTTCATATATATATTTTTTTATGTTAATAAAAAATGAAAAGGTGAAATGTCTTGAGTCAATAAGTATTCAACCCATTTAAGGAAAATTCTAGTTCAGGAGTAAAATGTTGCTTAATAAGTCACATAATAAGAGCGCATGGGATTCACTCTGTTTGCAATAATAGTGTTTAACATGAGTTTGTAATGACTACCTCATCTCTGTACCCTACACATACAATTATCTGAAAGGTACCTCAGTCGAGCAGTGAATTTTAAACACGGATTCAACCACAGACCAGGAGGTTTTCCAATGCCTCGCAAAGGACGACACATATGAATCCAAGATGGCGTAGCAGTCGGACGTCTTGTCGTGTCCCTTGTATATATGGGTTTTTTTAAACATATTTTCCTTCGCATATCTTTTAAAACATTTTGCTAAACCTCAACTTCTAAATACTCTCCTGCAACCCGCCTCACCCAATGTAGCTATTCTTTTCTAAAGTATTTATATTTACTTCGGATCCGGAACCCCTCAACTGAAGCTAGCCAGCTAACTACCAGCTATCACTACCAGCTATCAGTCAGCAAACCATTGCTAGCGATCTTCAGCTAACCGGTCATCAGCTAACCTTTAGCTCGGAAAGCTCTCGCCAGTTCGAACAACGCGACTCTAACCAGAGCATAACGGACTTATTATTTTTTTATCACTGGATTCCCACCGGATTCCCACTGCAAGCGGAACATTTTCAGCTGGATCTTCACAACTAGCTAACTAGCTAACTGCAACCCCGGATGATTACTCCTGGCTAGCGTTTCCACCCACTTAGCTTGAAGCTAGCCCGTCAAGAGCTCCTGTGCTACCACCGAAGCATACTCCTGGGCTACAATATCCGGACCCACGACCGGTCTATCGATGTCACTGCATGAAGAGGCATAAACAGACTCACCCCATCGCGACGCCCCCCAAAGGCTAACTTTCTCGCCCTTGCTATCTCCTTGCTTGCTAATTCGGCCTGCTAACTGCTAGCTTGTTTAGCCCCGGTCCGCTAACTGCTACCTTGTTTAGCCCCGGTCCGCTAACTGCTACCTTGTTTAGCCCCGGTCCGCTAACTGCTACCTTGTTTAGCCCCGGTCCGCTAACTGCTACCTTGTTTAGCCCCGGTCCGCTAACTGCTACCTTGTTTAGCCCCGGTCCGCTAACTGCTACCTTGTTTAGCCCCAGCCTACTAACTGTTAGCTTGTTAGCACAGGCCTGCTAACCGTCTGAATCGCCGCGTCCCAAACACTCACTGGACCCATATTTACTTTCAATCTCTTTTCGATTTTTAATTTGTTTATACCTTCCGGTAACCTGCCTCACCCAATGTGATACGGAATCCCTATTATTTTTAATTTTTAGAACACACTCAAGAACCTCCAGAAGCTAACCAGCTAACTAGCTACAAGCTATTTAGTCATTGTTAGCCACTGCTAGCGGCTTTTGTTTTTGGCACAGCCAGCCAGTTTTTTAACACCTGGATAATACTCGCCAGTCCAGCTTCCCTGCCCCATCCACCGCTGCCCCCTGGACACTGATCACTTGGCTACATAGCTGATGCATGCTGGACTGTCCATTAATCACGTTACTCCATTCTGCTTGTTTATGTTTTATCTGTCGGCCCCAGCCGCACTCAGGCTCTGTGTAGTTAATCCGACCCTCCCTGCCAAGTCAACGCCATTTTACCTGCTGTTGTTGTGCTAGCTGATTAGCTATTGTTGTCTCACCTACTGTTTTAGCTACTGTTTTAGCTAGCTCTCCCAATTCAACACCTGTGATTACTGTATGCCTCACTCAAATGTCAATATGCCTTGTATACTGTTGTTCAGGTTAGTTATCATTGTTTTAGTTTACAATGGAGCCCCTAGTTCCACTCTTCATACCCCTGATACCTCCTTTGTCCCACCTCCCACACATGCGGTGACCTCACCCATTACAACCAGCATGTCCAGTGATACAACCTCTCTCATCATCACCCAGTGCCTGGGCTTACCTCCGCTGTACCTGCACCCCACCACACCCCTGTCTGCGCATTATGCCCTGATTATATTCTACCATGCCCAGAAATCTGCTCCTTTTATTCTCTGTCCCCAACGCTCTAGGCGACCAGTTTTGATAGCCTTTAGCCGCACCCTCATTCTACTCCTCCTCTGTTCCGTGGGTGATGTGGATGTAAACCCAGGCCCTGCATGTCCCCAGGCACCCTCATTTGTTGACTTCTGTGATCGAAAAAACCTTGGTTTCATGCATGTCAACATCAGCAGCTTCCTCCCTAAGTTTGTTTTACTCACTGCTTTAGCACACTGCTAACCCTGATGTCCTTGCCGTGTCTGAATCCTGGCTCAGGAAGGCCACCAAAAATTCAGATTTCCATATCCAACTATAACATTTTCCGTCAAGATAGAACTGCCAAAGGGGGAGGAGTTGCAGTCTACTGCAGAGATACCCAAACAGTTCGAACTACTAATTCTGAAAATTACTCTCTCCAGAAATAAGTCTCTCACTGTTGCCGCCTGCTACCGACCCCCCTCAGCTCCCAGCTATGCCCTGGACACCATTTGTGAATTGATCGCCCCCCATTTAGCTTCAGAGTTTGTTCTGTTAGGTGACCTAAACTGGGATATGCTTAACACCCCGGCAGTCCTACAATCTAAGCTAGATGCCCTCAATCTCACACAAATCATCAAGGAACCCACCAGGTACAACCCTAAATCTGTAAACAAGGGCACCCTCATCGATGTCATCCTGACCAACTGGCCCTCCAAATACACCTCCGCTGTCTTCAACCAGTATCTCGGCGATCACTGCCTCATTGCCTGTATCCGCTACGGAGCCGCAGTCAAACGACCACCCCTCATCACTGTCAAATGCAGATATAGCCCTTGGTTCGCTCCAGACCTGACTGCCCTCGACCAGCACAAAAACATCCTGTGGCGGACTGCAATAGCATCAAATAGTCCCCGCGATATGCAACTGTTCAGGGAAGTCAGGAACCAATACACGCAGTCAGTCAGGAAAGCTAAGGCCAGCTTCTTCAGGCAGAAGTTTGCATCCTGTAGCTCCAACTCCAAAAAGTTCTGGGAAACTGAAGTCCATGGAGAACAAGAGCACCTCCTCCCAGCTGCCCACTGCACTGAGGCTAGGTAACACGGTCACCACCGATAAACCTATGATTATCGAAAACTTCAAGCATTTCTCAACGGCTGGCCATGCCTGGCTACTCCAATCTCGGCCAACAGCTCCGCCCCCCACGCAGCTACTCGCCCAAGCATAATATGTAATAATAATATGTGCCATTTAGCAGACGCTTTTATCCAAAGCGACTTACAGTCATGTGTGCATACATTCTACGTATGGGTGGTCCCGGGAATCGAACCCACTACCCTGGCGTTACAAGCGCCATGCTCTACCAACTGAGCTACAGAAGGACCACCAAGCATCTCCAGGTTATCCTTTACCCAAATCCAGATAGCAGATGTTCTGAAAGAACTGCAAAACCTGGACCCGTACAAATCAGCTGGGCTTGACAATCTGGACCCTCTATTTCTGAAACTATCCGCCGCCATTGTCGCAACCCCTATTACCAGCCGGTTCAACCTCTCTTTCATATCGTCTGAGATCCCTAAGGATTGGAAAAACTGCCGCAGTCATCCCCCTCTTCAAAGGGGGAGACACCCTGGACCCAAACTGTTACAGACCTATATCCATCCTGCCCTGCCTATCTAAGGTCTTCGAAAGCCAAGTCAACAAACAGGTCACCGACCATCTCGAATCCCACCGTACCTTCTCCGCTGTGCAATCTGGTTTCCGAGCCGGTCACGGGTGCACCTCAGCCACGCTCAAGGTACTAAACGATATCATAACCGCCATCGATAAAAGACAGTACTGTGCAGCCGTCTTCATCGACCTTGCCAAGGCTTTCGACTCTGTCAATCACCATATTCTTATCGGCAGACTTAGTAGCCTCGGTTTTTCGGATGACTGCCTTGCCTGGTTCACCAATTACTTTGCAGACAGAGTTCAGTGTGTCAAATTGGAGGGCATGCTGTCCGGTCCTCTGGCAGTCTCTATGGGGGTGCCACAGGGTTCAATTCTCGGGCCGACTCTTTTCTCTGTATATATCAATGATGTTGCTCTTGCTGCGGGCGATTCCCTGATCCACCTCTACGCAGACGACACCATTCTATATACTTCCGGCCCGTCCTTGGACACTGTGCTAACCTCCAAACGAGCTTCAATGCCATACAACACTCCTTCCGTGGCCTCCAACTGCTCTTAAACGCTAGTAAAACCAAATGCATGCTTTTCAACCGTTCGCTGCCTGCACCCGCACGCCTGACCAGCATCACCACCCTGGATGGTTCCGACCTTGAATATGTGGACATCTATAAGTACCTAGGTGTCTGGCTAGACTGTAAACTCTCCTTCCAGACTCATATCAAACATCTCCAATCGAAAATCAAATCAAGAGTCGGCTTTCTATTCCGCAACAAAGCCTCCTTCACTCACGCCGCCAAACTTACCCTAGTAAAACTGACTATCCTACCGATCCTCGACTTCGGCGATGTCATCTACAAAATTGCTTCCAACACTCTACTCAGCAAACTGGATGCAGTTTATCACAGTGCCATCCGTTTTGTCACTAAAGCACCTTATACCACCCACCACTGCGACTTGTATGCTCTAGTCGGCTGGCCCTCGCTACATATTCGTCGCCAGACCCACTGGCTCCAGGTCATCTACAAGTCCATGCTAGGTAAAGCTCCGCCTTATCTCAGTTCACTGGTTACGATGGCAACACCCATCCGTAGCACGCGCTCCAGCAGGTGTATCTCACTGATCATCCCTAAAGCCAACACCTCATTTGGCCGCCTTTCGTTCCAGTTCTCTGCTGCCTGTGACTGGAACGAATTGCAAAAAACGCTGAAGTTGGAGACTTTTATCTCCCTCACCAACTTCAAACATCTGAGCAGCTAACCGATCGCTGCAGCTGTACATAGTCTTTCGGTAAATAGCCCACCCATTTTTACCTACCTCATCCCCATACTGTATTTATTTACTTTTCTGCTCTTTTGCACACCAATATCTCTACCTGTACATGACCATCTGATCATTTATCACTCCAGTGTTAATCTGCTAAATTGTAATTATTCGCCTACCTCATGCCTTTTGCTAACAATGTATATAGACTCCCCTTTTTTTTCCTACTGTGTTATTGACTTGTTAATTGTTTACTCCATGTGTAACTCTGTGTTGTCTGTTCACACTGCAGGTCGCAGTTGCAAATGAGAACTTGTTCTCAACTAGCCTACCTGGTAAAATAAAGTTGAAATAAAATAAAAAATAAAAAAATTCAATTTTTTTCCCTCGCTGTATAGGGTATTGTGTGTAGATGGTTGCGAGGGGGGGAAAACACATTTTATCATTTTTTTAAAATTCAGGCTATAAGACAATAAAATGTGGAATAATTCAAGGGGTATGAATACTTTGAGGGCACTGTATTATCTCAGTAACTAGTTTTTCATCCATTTGTAAAAGATTTTCAAGCGGCAATGCCTGTTCTTATCCTCTCTGGGATATATTACCCAACTGGCCAACATCCATTGAAAATGCAGAGCGCCAAATTCAAATAAATTACTATAAAAATGTATCTTCCATGAAATCACACATTCAATATACCAAATTAAAGCTACACTTGTTGTGAATCCAGCCAAAGTGTCAGATTTCAAAAAATGCTTTACGGCGAAAGCAAACAATGCTATTATCTGAGGATAGCACCCAAGGAAACAAACACAGACCATCGTATTTCAACCATCCAGGCGCGACACAAAACTGCAGAAATAAAGATATAATTCATGCCTTACCTTTGACAAGCTTCTTCTGTTGGCACTCCAATATGTCCCATAAACATCACAAATGGTCCTTTTGTTCGATTAATTCCGTCTATATATATCCAAAATGTCAATTTATTTGGAGCGTTTGATCCAGAAAAACACCGGTTCCAACTCGCGCTACATGACTACAAAAGTTACCTGTAAGCTTTGTCCAACTTTATGTATTTTTTTGCGTAAGTAATCGATAAAATTTAAGACTGGATGATCTGTGTTCAATACCAGAGGAAAACAAAGTGTAGCTGGCTTTCAGGTCATGCGCCTCAAACAAAGGGTACACTTCCCTGGAGCTTCATGGCTACTTCTTCATTTCTCAAAGGAAAAACCTCAACCAATTTCTAAAGACTGTTGACATCCAGTGGAAGTGATAGGAACTGCAAGAAGGTCCCTTAGAAATCTGTATTCCCAATAAAAACCCATTGAAATGAGGGTGACCTCAAAAAAATAATCTGAATGGTTTGTCCTCGGGGTTTTCGCCTGCCAAATAAGTTATGTTATAGTCACAGACATGATTCCGAGTGTTTTCTATCCAAATCTACTAATAATATTCATATCTTAGCTTCTGGGCATGAGTAGCAGGCAGTTTAATTTGGCATGCTTTTCATCCAAAATTCCAAATGCTGCCCCCTATCCTAGAGAAGTTAATATTCACACAAAATATATGCACACTTTACCGGCAGCCATTTCCATCAAACTGGCTTGTTGCGAATATAAAGCGTGTGTGATTACTTTAAAAGCACTTTGTCGTATAACGTTTTATATACCAAATATAAAACTGAACTTCAATGTGTTTCCATTGTTTTTTTTGCTCTGTTGGTTTTGGAACGAAGTCTTGACAATACTGTCATTTTAATTAGGTGTTTCTGTACATCATTGGGTATCTCGTTAGCGACGTTTCCCATTGTATATTAAGGTGTTAGAACACCACGCTGTTACAGGTACAACCAGATGGGCTCTCAGCCTGTTAGCCACCAGTGTAGCAGCAGTCTGTTGTCAATCTCTGCTTTTTTGCACCAATGCTTTTGTGTATCTCTCTTTCCGTCTCTCAGATGTACCCTCCCTACCTGCCCTTCCCGCCTCCGTACGGCCCCCAGGGGCCCTATGGGTACCCTCCACCTGGTGAGGCACCTCCCAGGTTTCGCCAGCAGGGTCATGACGGTCGTGGGCGTCCCCAGGGCGGTCCCCGTGGTGGGGGTGGAGAGATGGTGAAGCGACCCTCCATCCTGAAGCAGGATGACCTGAAGGAGCTAGACGAACTGGACCACCAGGACGGAGACGAGGGCTGGGCAGGTGAGGGAGAGAAAGAGGGGGGAGATGTCAGGACTCATGAACACTTATATTTATTGATTATACTGCTCAGAGAGCAGTGGCAAGTTTAAAAATCATCACATGAAGAATATGGGTACACTGTTCAATTTATATGAGAACATTCCTTACAAGATGGGAAAAATATGACTGGATAACACTTTATGAAAGCATTATGATTGAATAATATAATGTTTGAAAATTACACATTGTGACACAGCTTTTTATTTCTCCACCATATTCGCAAAGAATATTTTTTTTTCTTCTGTTTGGCAAAAGAAGCCAATTGAGCATGACCCCCACCCACCACAAGGAAGTCAGCCCCAAGTGTTACTATTCCGCTTTCATTCTTTTTCTACCCAAATGTATTCTAATATAGCGGGAGTTTGCTAATATATGGAGAAACAAAGTGGTCATCACATTTGACTGCATCTCATGGATCCAGTAGTGCCGTGAGTAGGGGAGGGGAGACCTACCAGGTTTATCCTGTGGAGATACATCAGATACCCTCTGTGGGTGTCATTGTATGCTGACGATTCATGTTTTGTTTTAAATCCGCAATCTGGATCCCTGCTCAGCCTCATAGAGAATATAGATAATTCTTCTATCCTCTCTGGATTACAACAGAACTATGATAAGTACCATATTACGTATTGGATCGTGAAAAAATACAACTTTTACATTACTGTGTAGTTTACCAATAAAATGATCAGATGGTGAGGTTGACATACTCTGTATTCATATCCCGAAAGCAAGTAATGATCTCACTACAATACTTTTTTATAGAAAGTTGGCAATACGGAAAGGACGGTACCTGTCTATTTGTGAAAAAAATCACCCTGATCAACTCTTAACTGGTCATATCCCAGTTTAAATATAAACGCAACATGCAACTATTACAAAATTCATATAAGAAAATCAGTTAATTGAAATTAATTAATTAGGCCCTAATCACATGACTGGGAATACAGATACACATCTGTTGGTCACCGATACCTTTAAAAAAGGTAGGGGTATGGATCAGAACCAGTCAGTATCTGGTGTGACCACCATTTGCATCATGCAATGTGACATCTAATTGTGGCCCGTGGAATGTTGTCCCACTCCTCTTCAATGACTGTGCGAAGTTGCTGGATATTGGCACGAACTGGAACACACTATTGTGCATGTCGATTAAGAGCATCCCAAACATGCTCAATGGGTGACATGTCTGGTGAGTATGCAGGTCATGGAAGAACTGGGACATTTTCAGCTTCCAGGAATTGTGTACAGATCCTTGTGACATGCATTACCATGAGGTGATGGTGGCGGATTATTGTCACGACAATGGCTTCAGGATCTTGTCACGGTATCTCTGTACATTCAAATTGCCATTGATAAATGTAATTTCTGTTCGTTGTCAGTAGCTTATGTCTATCCATACCATAACGGCACAAGGTGCACCTGTTTTAGTGATTATGCTGTTTAATCAGTTTTTTGATATGCCACACCTGTCAGGTGGATGGATTATTTTGGCAAGGAGAAATTATCACTGACAGGGATTTGTTTTTAAATGTGGGCACAACATTGAGATAAGCTTTTTGTGTGTGTGGAAAATTTCTGACATATTTTGTTTCAGTAAATGTTCAGTTTCTATTTTTGTTCAGTGTACTTATGGCCCTGCCCACACATAACAACCTGTTTTCTTTTTTTAATTATATGAGCAACAATATTCCACTCTATTTGGAATTGCAAGCCAGATAAAATTACACGTTCCTATTTATATAATGAATAAGAATTTGGAGGGCAGAAATGATTTAAATATTAAAGCATTGGTGGACCTCACTAAAGCAGGGATCATCAACTAGTTTCAGACGGGACTATTTTTTTCTTGAGAGGATGGTTGGAGGGGCCAGAACCTCATTACAAATAATTTGTAGACTGCAAGTTGACCTCAAGAATCCCAAACAGTTATGTTTGACTAAAAATAGAAATCTGGTTGCAATTTCACTTTAATCCACCATAAAAGACCGAACAACTGTTACGGTTAAACTCAAATAAATAATACTAATTGATAAAAAATAAAAAAATACATTTAAGATATCTTTGTAAATTATATAACTCCACCAGTCCTATGTCACACATGCAGTTAACAAAAATATATGGACATGTCTGCTCTATTCAATATTACAACCAACTGATTGCAGCATTACCACAAAAATGGAGGCATGTGGAAGGGGGTGAAGGTAAGGAACTTTTCTGTCAGCCCTGCATTAATAAAATAAATTGTAATAAGGACCAACATTTTTACAGCTATGCCATACAGGTTGCAAAGTAGTTGGGAAGAGATTTTTGATGTACCGATTCCATGGCACATGGTTTATGAAGTGATACATAAAACGACACTGGTTTCAAAATGTAGTTTTTCAATTTAAATTAGTAGACAACATTCTATTGGTATAATTTCATCTATATGGAGGACAAAACCACCCCTGCTCTGGAGATTTATCTGCAAAGAGATGGAATCATTAGATCACTTGTTTTGGTACTGCCTTTATGTAGCTTGTTTTTGGTCACAGGTTCAGGAATTGCTGAAGAATTGCAACATTTACCTGGATTTAACTTTGCAAATTGCCCTGCTGGGGGATTTGAAAAGTAATAGTTAATCGATCAATAATATAATTATTCTGTAGAAGCTATGAGAATAAAGGTTCAGAACTTTTTGTGAAACAGCATCACTATTTAGCACATTTTCTGTTAATTAAATGACTAAATAGTTTATATATATATATAAAGACCTATTTCTTACTGTATTTTGAATTATACTAAACAAATCAAGGTACTTACTCATATTTTATTTCTCCTTTTACTGAGAACCTTTGTGGAAATTTTCAATGAAGCATGTAACAAAATATTTTAAAAATGTTTTAACATCTGCAAAGGTAAATAGAAAACACTTCAACTATAGTTGCAATCAAAATAAATAGGTCTAAAATGTGAATATGGTCTAAAATATCCAAACCAAACATAATAATACTCTTTCATAGTAGAACTGTTTGCATTGTAGCGGCAAACAAATGAATACAGGCCTAACAAATATTGGTTTATAAAATAACAAATGTAAACATGAAATACTTTCCAGTTTAAACTATAGCAGCAAAATAATGCTCACAAATAAATGTAAAATATAACGAGTAAACAAAACACTCCTTCAAGCTTGAATTAACGTTAGCATTACATGAAAACAACCAAAGTGCTGCAAACAACTTTTTGAGAGTCTCATCTGTAGACTCTCTGTACTGTTTCACATGATTCTTGCGTAGTTGGTAAAAGAGGTTAGTGGTGTTTGAGCCTGTTATCGGGACCGGCCTGCTGCATATTTTGTAGAGGGTGGTTTTCTGGTCCGTGCCAGACTTCATACCCAAACTATGTCCATGCGACCGAAGTTGCCCCTCTTTTAGGTACGAGCTCTGTGTCACGTTCACTCTCCTCCATGTTTGTTTGTGTTGCAAATGTCCTTCCACACATGTCCAATTGACGAAAAATATTGCCGTAAGGAGTGTGATTTGCGACACAAAGAAATAAACTTTAGAGCATAATATGAAACAATAGAAAAACGTCTATCGTCACATGATATATATCGTCATAACGCCCAGCACTAGTTGAGGGTAGCTGAAGGTTGGAACAATTATTTAATTTTTTTTAAAATAATAACTTGTGTAAAATATACTGTGTACATAAAATGTATATAGTATGTATAAGCAGGAAGTAAAAGCCTAAGTATTGTTGTCCGTTAGTTTACTCCAATTAGGGGAGGGGTGGTCGTATTAGGGGAAATTAATAAATATATATGGGGGATTGGAAATTATGCAGAAAATGACATTGATAGAAGCCACAATCTATCTGCAATATTAAAGCTGATCTACCCCCTAAAAATGGTGGTGGATGTCAGCGGTACAAATGCGTTCCATTGTGCTTCTACTCTGAACCGTTTGGTCTGTCAAACAGGGGCACATGAGGAGATCGACTACTCAGCCAAGTTAAAGTTCAGTGACGATGAAGGAGAAGAAGATGAGGAGAGGAACGAGAGACCCGAGAGGAGGGAAAGAAGCGAGAGCAAGAACGGCCCACGGTATGTCCCACAGTAGCTGCCCAACATAACAGAACGACAGTGTGTGGGAAATTCAATTTGACCGTTTCAAACTGTTTGTACTGTTCTCTGCTCGCAATCCTCCTTTGTGCCATCTAGACCGAGACACCCGCATAAATGGTTTCTGAATTAATAAATGACGGAGACAGAAAATAACAAATTCATGAATCTCCCCAGGGAGATACAGAGGTCTCAAGAAGGTCCCCTTCAGGTGGTCCAGCGCTCCCGAGCCTCTGACAGTGGAGGGGACAGGGACACCAGCTGCACCCCTCCCGCCAATGCCGACCACGACTGCTCCCTACCCCCCTCAAGCAAGCCAGGATGGGCTGAGGAGGGGTGCAACAGCGGCTGGGGGGGCCAAATTGCCCCCGCCACCTTCCAGGTACGGCTAGTCTAGTAGACGTTCAGAGGCAGCTCAGGGATAATATGCAAGTGAACAGTGACTATTTCATAGTAAAAAGCACAATTGCTTTGAGGACGTGGATATTAACGTACTGGCTAACTGTAACCTGTGACTGCCTGTACACTACAGGGGCGTAGGCCTGGACTGGGTGGCCCCCGGGAGCAGCCCTCCCCCCCACCTGGGCCTCTCCTCCACCAGGGACAGGGGCCTTACTCCTACTACCGACAGGTATCTGCCTACCTGGGGAGAGAGAGAGCCTCGTATATACACTGAGTATACAAAACATTAAGAACACCTGCTCTTTCCATGAGACCGACAAGTGAATCCAGGTGAAAGCTATGATCGTTTATTGATGTCTCTTGTTAAATCCAATTCAATCTGTGTAGATGAAAGGGAGGCGACGGGTTAAACATTTATTTTTAAGCCTTGAGACATGGATTGTGCATGTGTGCCATTCAGAGGGTGAATGGGAAACCATAGTAAAGTGCCTTTGAGCTGAGTATGGAAGTAGGTGCCAGGTGCACTAGTTTGAGTGTGTCAAGAATGGCAACAGTGCTGGGTTTTTCATGCTCAACCGTTTCCCATGTTTATCAAGAATGGTCCACGTCCGAAAGGACATCTGGCCAACATGACACAAGCATCGGCGTCAACATGGGCCAGCATCCCCGTGGTAGGCTTTCAATACCTTATAGTGTCCATGCACCTATGAATTCAGTGTTCTGAGGGCCAAGGGGAGTGCAATTCAATATTAGGGAGGTGTTCCTAATGTTTTGTATACTCAGTATATATCCGCAAAGCATTTTCACACACTTTTTTGCGGTTCAGTTATTAATTTGAGTTATTCATACCATCATACCAGGGAAGTTTTATTTTCATAATGCAGCTAAGATTGTGGTCGTGTGTGTGTGTGTCCTCATTCCATTTTCTCCTCTCCCAGGACCGCAACTCTCCTAATCAGTCCGGCCCGGTGGTAGCCCCCGGAACTGTCTCTGCCTCCCTGGCCCCCGGGAAGCCCGCCCCCTCCCCACAGCTCCAACAGCAGCAGGCTACTTCCCTCGTCCCCGGAGGACCCACTCCTCCGCCTCAGACAGCTAGTCTGCTAGCTCCGCCCCCTGGTGAAGACGAGGACGAGACGTGGCGCCAGCGCAGGAAGCAGTCCTCCTCGGAGATCTCAGCCGCCGTTGAACGTGCCCGCCGGCGCCGCGAGGAGGAAGAGCGAAGGATGGAGGAAGAGCGGCGCGCGGCCTGCGCTGAGAAGCTGAAGAGGCTGGATGAGAAGGCCCAGCAGCAGGGTGGTGGTGGGAGCAGCGGAGGCTCCAAGCCCCCCAGTCTGGACGGCAACTCCGCCACGGCCGGAAGCCCCAGCCCTTCCCTATCGGCCTCGGCCTCCTCCCCTAACATCAGCCAGCCCCCTTCTCCCTGCGTGGACCATGACGAGCCCCCCCTTGCTGTCCTGGCTGCCCAGGCTTTGACCAGGGACCTAGTGCCAGGGCCCAGTCCCACCGACAGACAGAGGGCCAATAGCAACAGCAGCTATGACTCCATTACTGGTGAGTTTTGACTAGGGCTGTGGCGGTCATTACATTTTGTCAGCCGGTGATTGCCATTGCAAATAACTGCCGGCCTCACGGTAATTGACCGTTGATTAACTTAAACCTGTTTAGCATCTCTTGGCTTCCATGCATAGCCTACAAGCCAATGATACAGAGCTTTTGGAACATCTACATTTTAAAGCCTAATAAATTAATTGAATGTAGCCTACACCATCACAATAAATCCATTTACTTATTTTAAGCAGGTCTAAAGAAACATGAAAATTTAAAAAATCTAGGCTCTTTCAGAAGAATATAATAGCATATTCTGAGTCGTTCTTATGTTAGGCCCTGATCTACGCTAGTTCATTTAGCGGACAAGATTTGCTTATAATTCCTGTGGCATTATTTTATAGTAAGAAAAATACAATTTGAACATAGCTGAATAAATAGAACACATATTTTCACAATGATTTCTGAAGAAGTGCGCACATGCGGTTATTCTGTGTTGAGTGGTTAACAAAGAAACAGGACCTCCTATATGCTTCATTTAGAGTTATTTATGTAACTTTAGTTGTGATTCAAACGTTACACTACATGTTTTTAGATTTGTTTATACGTACTAAGGCTACATGATGCGACACATGATGATTTGAAAAAAGTCTCATGAAATACATGCACTCTGCTCTGTTTCTTGCGCAGGCTGCATACACTTCATCAGTCTCTCATTCACAATCTGGTCTTCACGTAGATATCTTATTCGAAAATTAGTGCGGTTAAAGTGAGTCACACAGTAAAATACCATTTGAGTAAAAGTCAAAGTATTTGGTTTTAAATATTTAAATGTCGAAAGTCAATTTAATTACAAAAATCTACTTAAGTATCAAAAGTAAAAGTATGAATAATTTATAATTCCTGATATTAAGCAAACCAGACATCATTTTCTTGTTTTATTTATTTACTGATAGCTAGGAGCACACTCCAGTACTCAGACATCATTACAAATAAAGCATGTGTGTTTAATGAGTCCGCCAGATCAGAGGCAGTAGGGATGACCAGGGATGTTCTCTTGATAAGTGTGTGCTAAGCATTCAAAATGTAACACGCACTTTTGGGTGTCAGGGAAAATGTATGGAATATAAAGTACATTTTCTTTAAGAGCATAGTGAAGTAAAAGTTGTCATAAATTATAAATGGTAAAGCATAGATACCCCAAAAAACGACTTAAGTAGTATTTATTTTTATTTTTTATTTCACCTTTATTTAACCAGGTAGGCAAGTTGAGAACAAGTTCTCATTTACAATTGTGACCTGGCCAAGATAAAGCAAAGCAGTTCGACACATACAACAACACAGAGTTACACATGGAGTAAAACAAACATACAGTCAATAATACAGTAGAAAAATAAGTCTATATACAATGTGAGCAAATGAGGTAAGATAAGGGGAGGTAAAGGCAAAAATAAAGGCCATGGTGGCGAAGTAAATACAATATAGAAAGTAAAACACTGGAATGGTAGATTTGCAGTGGAAGAATGTGCAAAGTAGAAATAGAAATAATGAGGTGCAAAGGAGCAAAATAAATAAATACAGTAGGGGGGAGAGGTAGTTGTTTGGGCTAAATTATAGATGGGCTATGTACAGGTGCAGTAATCTGTGTGCTGCTCTGACAGCTGGTGCTTAAAGCTAATGAGGGAGATAAGTGTTTCCAGTTTCAGAGATTTTTGTAGTTCGTTCCAGTCATTGGCAGCAGAGAACTGGAAGGAGAGGCGGCCAAAGGAGGAATTGTTTTTTTGGGGTGACCAGAGAGATATACCTGCTGGAGCGCGTGCTACAGGTGGGTGCTGCTATGGTGTCCAGCGAGCTGAGATAAGGGGGGACTTTACCTAGCAGGGTCTTGCAGATGACCTGGAGCCAGTGGGTTTGGCGACGAGTATGAAGCGAGGGCCAGCCAACGAGAGCGTACAGGTCGCAGTGGTGGGTAGTATATGGGGCTTTGGTGACAAAACGGATGGCACTGTGATAGACTGAATCCAATTTATTGAGTAGGGTATTGGAGGCTATTTTGTAAATGACATCGCCGAAGTTGAGGATCGGTAGGAGGGTCAGTTTTATGAGGGTATGTTTGGCAGCATGAGTGAAGGATGCTTTGTTTGCGAAATAGGAAGCCAGTTCTAGATTTGGAGATGTTTGATGTGAGTCTGGAAGGAGAGTTTACAGTCTAACCAGAAACCTAGGTAGTTGTGCACATATTCTAAGTCCGAACCGTCCAGAGTAGTGATGCTGGACGGGTGGGCAGGTGCAGGAAGTGGTCGGTTGAAAAACATGCAATTAGTTTTACTTGTATTTAAGAGCATTTGGAGGCCACGGAAGGAGAGTTGTATGGCATTGAAGCTCGTCTGGAGGGTTGTTAACACAGTGTCCAAAGATGGGCCTGAAGTATACAGAATGGTGTCATCTGCGTAGAGGTGGATCAGAGACTCACCAGCAGCAAGAGAGACATCATTGATGAATACAGAGAAGAGAGTCGGCCCAAGAATTGAACCTTGTGGCACCCCCATAGAGACAACCAGAGGCCCGGGCAACAGGCCCTCCGATTTGACACACTGAACTCTATCAGAGAAGTAGTTGGTGAACCAGGCGAGACAATCATTTGAGTACTTCTACTTGAGCACCTTATACCACTGACAGAAATAAATCAAATAATTCAAAATGGGCTTCTGATTAGCTTCTTCCTCAAAAATAATTTGTAGATTGTTTTAAATATCATTGTCTACAGTCAGAAGGAAAGGCATTGCGGCAAATGCCAAGTACATGATTGTTGAGTTGCGACTGCCATCGAAAGTAAAGGCCCAGCCAGTCATATCGCAATGTTTCAAAATACAATGGCGGAAAGTAAATGGTAATTGATGCAATCTGTCTTTTAGTTATCAAAATGATCAACTTCATTGAGAGAACAATACTATTGCCTGTCTTATTGGCACCAGCCTATGGACAAAGTTGTTATTGATCTGTTTGTAATTGTCAGCAAAGTAGGCTACCTTGTAATTTGTCATGTTAAAAAATATTATGCAAATGTACCATTCATATAAAGTGTAGTTGAATAGCATCAAATGTGTTAATAGAAGGCCAACATTTTTCAGTGCAAAGAGAGAAGAAATCTGATATAGCCTATTAACTTCTTATGGTATAGGGGACGCTTTTGCGTCCCACTCTGCCAAAAGCCAGGGAAAATGCAGCGCGGAAAATTCAAATAAATTATATAAAAATCAAGCTTGTAAGATACTAAATTAAAGCTACACTCGTTGTGAATCCAGCCAACAGGTCAAGTTTTAATAAGGCTTTTCGGCGAAAGCATACGAAGCTATTATCTGATGATAACACAACAGTAAACAGAGGGTAGCATATTTCAACCCTGCAGGCGCTACACAAAACAACACAAAAATATATAAAACATGCCTTACCTTTGACGAGCTTCTTTTGTTGGCACTCCAATATGTCCCATAAACATCACAATTGGTCCTTTTGTTCAATTAATTCCGTCCATATATATCCAAAATATCAATTTATTATGCGCGTTTGATCCAGGAAAAAAAACAGCTTCCAAATTGCGCAACGTCACTACAAAATATTTCAAAAGTTGCCTGTAAACTTTGCCAAAACATTTCAAACTACTTTTGTAATACTTGAGGTATTTTTAAACATTAGTAATCGATCAAATTGAAGACTGGTCTATCTGTGTTCAATACAGGAAGACAACAAACCAAGCTACTTTTCAAGTCTTGCGCAACTCTCAACAGTGTTACGGAGTTTGTAGATGGCCGTACTTCTTCATTGCACAAATGAATAACCTCAACCAAATTCCAAAGACTGGTGACATCCAGTGGAAGCGGTAGGAACTGAAAACAAGTTCCTAAGAAACTGTTTCCCAATGAGAACGCACTGAACAGACAGATCTCAAAGAGAAAAAAAATCTGAACGGTTAGTCCTCTGGGTTTTGCCTGCTACATAAGTTCTGTCATACTCACAGACATGATTCAAACAGTTTTAGAAACTTGTGTGAGTGTTTTCTATCCAAATCTACTAATATTATGCATATCTTATATTATTGGCATGAGTAGCAGGAAGTTGAAATTGGGCACGCTATTTTTCCAAAAGTGAAAATGCTGCCCCCTATACCTTAAGAAGTTTTAACCTAGGCCTACTCTACGCTACACGCGCTCAGCCATAAATTGAACGTCTTTTTTTGCGAACAGTGACCACGTTTTCCTTTTCTTTTTTTCACCTAAATTGTGACTATCCAATCTAGTCATCACATTACGAATAGTAGGCTGTCTTCAATTATTCTACAGATGCATGAAATGCTTTATTATAAAGGTGCATTTTTATGGTGAAAATTTGCTTCCCCTTAAATCTCATGCTGCCGGCTTCACCGGTTGTAAAGCAGATTAATGTGCTTAATTTTAAGAGTTGAGCAATAAATATAGCAGCACCAGAAAGCTGGGATCTTCTTTTAAATAGTGGCCAGCCAGAACATTTGTTTTTCCCCCCACATGATTGTGCAATGACTGGGCCTATAAGACCACATGTTTGACTAGGCTATGTGCTCTCCAATTGTATTTCAGGGGGCCTAGGCCTATAAGCTATGTTTAGCGTTAGTTGGGCGTTATTATATAGTCGTGATAACAAAATGTATAGGCCTATGATCTAGGCTACCTGATGCATGTGACTATGATATGAACAAGTCATGCTCTGTTTCTTGTCTTAGGCTGCACATGATTGGCATCATTCACGTTCAAGACGTTCAATGTTTGGGCCATAGACAAAAGGCTAATATGGATTTCACCAAACAGTTGTGCATCTTTGAAGTTGTTGATTTATCACATCTTAAATTCACAATTGTACCTTCCTTCAAATTTGATAGCATGTTACTTGTGCTCGTTCACATCTGCTTACCTCTTCCAACAACCAGTGGTATATCATTGCTGTATTCTCTCCCCTTCCTCCATCCAGACACCCAGGTGTATCCCCAGCCCCCCACTCCCCAACTGCAGCAGCCCTCTCTGGAGGTCCTGGTGCCTGGGGAAGGGAAGGAGGAGATCCTAGGTAGTGCTCAAGTCCGCAGCGGAGGAGGTGGTGGAGGAGTGGTAGACCCAATGAAGGTAGAGGGCATGGGAGGAGGAGCAGGTCGCCAAGCCAGTGCACTCCCCGGACAGGGCTTCTCCAAGTACCAGAAGTCCCTGCCTCCCCGCTTTCAGAGGCAGCAACAGGTCAGTCTAATAACCTATTGAAGTCATTACCAAAGGTACATTTATGGGTAATGATCTTAAGGACTACATTTGGTTCGCTATGCTGCTCGACTGAAATATTTAATTGGTCACTGGAAAAGGGTCCATTTCCAAATGTATGTGTCCAATCCCGAAAGACAACGAACCCTTTACGCCTGCCACTAGTCGACCAATCAGTCTACTCCCTTCACTCAGTAAGATATTAGAGGGTATTGTGAGTAAACAAATATGGGAGTACATGGGAAATAATGATTTGATCACAGCCAATCCGCATGCTTATTGCAAAATACATTCTACTAACACTGCATTTGTTGACATGACTAATTAATGGCTCAGATGATGGCACGTTAGATTTCAGTGCAGCAAAATTACTCTTATTTACTTTCGTAAATATGCTTTTTCTTTACATGTCAAAATGTCAGTGTATTATGTCTGTTTTGTAAATTGTATTTTAAAGTTTAAGGACTCCTCGAAGTTGAGTCCAAATGAGGACTATTTGGACTAAGAATCCTAATAAAATAAAATCTAAACTTGATGTGACGTAGACGAGAGCTGAGACATACACGGGGGGATGAAGCCCAGTCAAATCGACGTATATGGGGTATATATTGTCCCTTTCACATCCCAAGTTGAAGTTCCATTCTACAAAGCAAGCAAACCGTTCCATTCACTGTCCCAGAAAAGAACCCCCGATCAACACAAACCAAATCAATGTGGGTCCAGAGTAGTTGTTCTGTCCTTGACACTGCATTTCAGATTGGCTTAACCTTCCCAAAGTGCCAGTTTGAGGAATTTACCACTACCTTTTTGTGGCTCCATTTTATGACTGCAGTTTGACAACAAACGCTATAAATAATCTGTGTTCAAATTCAGTATGAGTAGGAGTGTTGATATAACAGTTTTTTTTAATTATTTATTATAATGAATAGCAATATACAGTGCATTTGGAAAGTATTCAGACCCCTTGACTTTTTCCACATTTTGTCACGTTACAGCCTTTTTCTAAAATTATTGCAATAGTTTCCCCCCCATCAATCTATACACACTACCCCATAATGACAAACCCCCCCCAAAAATGTTTGTGTGAATTTATAAAAAATATCAAACTAAAATATGACATTGACATAAGTATTCAGACTCGGTACTTTGTTGAAGTACCTTTGGCAGCGATTACAGCCT
This sequence comes from Oncorhynchus keta, assembly GCF_023373465.1. Classification (NCBI taxonomy): domain Eukaryota; kingdom Metazoa; phylum Chordata; class Actinopteri; order Salmoniformes; family Salmonidae; genus Oncorhynchus; species Oncorhynchus keta. The sequence goes on along the minus strand of NC_068440.1, from coordinate 3,007,533 downwards.
CGAGTCTTCTTGGGTATGACGCTACAAGCTTGGCACACCTGCATTTGGGGAGTTTCTCCCATTCTCTGCAGATCCTCTCAAGCTCTGTCAGATTGGATGGGGAACGTCGCTGCACAGCTATTTTCACGTCTCTCCAGAGATGTTCGATAAGGTTCAATTCCGTGCCCTGGCTGGGCCAAGGACATTCAGAGACATTTCCTGAAGCCACTCCTGCTTTCTCTTGGCTGAGTACTTAGGGTCGTTGTCCTGTTGGAAGGTGAACCTTCACCCCAGTCTGAAGTCCTGAGTGCCCTGGAGCAGGTTTACATCAAGGATCTCTTTCTACTTTGGTCCATTCTTCTTTGTCTAGACTGCTCTCCCAGTCCCTGCTGCAGAAAAAAATCCTCACAGCATGATGCTGCCACCACCATGCTTCACCATATGGATGGTATTGGCCAGGTGATGAGCAGTGCCTCGTTGGCATTCAGGCCAAACAGTTAAATCTTGGTTTCATCAGACCAGAGAAATCTTGTCCTTTAGGTGCCTTTTGGCAAACTCCAAGCGGGCTGTCATGTTCTTCTTACTGAGGAGGGGCTTCTGTGAATGCCTGATTGGTGGAGTGCTTCAGAGATGGTTGTTCTTCTGGAAGGTTCTCTAGTCTCCACAGAGGAACTCTAGAGCTCTGTCAGATTGACCATCGGTTTCTTGGTCTCCTCCCTGACCAAGGTCCTTCTCCCCCGATTGCTCAGTTTGGCCGGGTGGCCAAATCTAGGAAGAGTCTTGGTGGTCCCAAACTACTTCTATTAAAGAATGATGGAGTCCAATGTGTTCTTGGGGACATTCAATGCTGCAGACATTGTTTTGTTCCCTTCCCCAGATCTGTGCCTTGACACAATCCTGTCTCAGAGCTCTACGGACAATTCCTTTGACCTCATGGCTTGGTTTTTTCTCTGACTTGCACTGCCAACTGTGGGACTTTATATAGACAGGTATGTGCCTTTCCAAATAATGTCCAATCAATTGAATTTTCCACAGGTAGACTCCAATCAATTTGTAGAAACATCTCAAGGATGATCAATGGAAACAGGATGCACCTGAGCTCAATTTCGAGTCTCATAGCAAGGTCTGAATACTTATGTATATGTGATATTTCAGTAATTCTTTAGTATTATTAATATTTGTATAAAAAAATGTTTTTTCTCCCCAATTTCATGATATTCAATTGGTAGTTAGTCTTGTCCAATCGCTGCAACTCCCGTACGGACTCGAAGCTTGAGAGCCATGCGTCCTCCTAAACACGACCCCGCCAAGCCGGACTACTTCTTGACACAATGCTCGCTTAACCCGGACGCCAGCCGCACCAATGTGTCAGCGGAAACATTGTACACCTGGCTACAGTGTCAGTGTGCATGCTCTCGGCCCACCACAGGTGTCGCTAGAGCGTGATGAGACAAGGACATCCCAGCCAGCCAACAGCTCCCCTAATCTGGACGACGCTGGGCCAATTGTGTGCCGCTTCATGGGTCTCCTGGTCGCGGCTGGCTGCGACACAGCCCGTTATCGAACCAAGATCTGTAGTGATGCCACTAGCACTGTGATGCAGTGCCTTAGACCGCTGCGCCACTCGGGAGGTCCTGCTCTTTGTAGGGTCTGCTCTTTGTCACTTTTTGGAGTTAAGACATAAGGTTACGTTTTCCTCTATTACAGTAAAATTTCTCCATGTGTTTCAGTGTATGACCGATTCTGTTGGACCAAACCGCAAATGCAAATAGTGAGTTGAAACTGCTTGTTGTCAGAGAGGGAAAAGTGATCTTTCATCTTTGTTGTTGCGAGTGTCAGGGGAGGGGCTTGGTGTTTGAGTGGGAAAGTGCACTCAGCACAAAAGAAGCGAAGGAGACCAGACCAAAACGACGAGATAAGATGAGACCAAGCGGACATAAACGCTCATAAAATCGACAAACAAAATAATTTGATTCTCCCGAAGCATGCGTGTGGAATTTTTTGCGCTAAAACATACGTTCGAATTGATCTAATTAACTTGATATATCTCCCAGCCCTACACGTGTGACTAAGCCTCTTTTGATAAAGGGTCTCCTAAATGGCTTATTTATTTATTATTAATATATCTCGCCCACTTGGTGTCTTCAGGAGCAGCTGATGAAGCAGCAGCAGCAGTGGCAGCAGCAGCACAGCCAAGCAGCCCAACAGAGTCAGCAGCAGCTCCTGCCCCAGCAGCCTCAGCAGTCACCTCAACAGCAGGGCCCAGGGGCCACCCCTCAGACCCAGGGTCCCAAGCAGCAGCAGTCTGGGCCCCTGCAGTACCCTCCGCAGGGCTCCATGGGCCGCGGCCCCCTGCCCATGAACTTTGACCCCCGCTGGATGATGATGCCCTACATGGACCCACGGATGATGCAGGGGAGCATGCAGGGTCGCCCTCCAGGGCCCATGGATTACTATCCGCCCAACATGCAACACGCAGGTGGGTACTCATGGTACTCTGGTTAAGGAGTAGGCATATTGTCATAGAGCTGAATCTGAATTTGCATGGAACTTAGTTTCGTGAAGAAACAAAACATTGTAAATCCTCTATTGAGGTCAATGGCAGATTTGTGCAAACCAGATTTAAATGTAGGATTTAGCCCATAGAGATTATGGTAATGCAATAAAGTTAAAATGCTCTAAGAAATAGCACTAGGTTGTCAGCCAAAATTTGAATAATTGTGTGTGACTTTTCTAACGTTACCCATCTCTGTTGCAGGGATGATGGGACGAGAGCGCTCCGATTCGGGGGGCTCTGGTTCGGATAACTTCGAAAGGCAGCAGCACCCGGGACACCCCCACCGTGGGACGCCCCCTATGGACCCCAAACTGGGCTGGGGGCCCGAGGTGTTCCCCGCGGGCAGCGAAGGCAGGGGACTGAGTTCCCCTCTGAGACAGAAGCAGGCTCTGGAAGAGGACAGTGGGACTAGGTAAGACGGGATGGGGGGGTGGTCAAATGTCAATCACAATCATTTAAAGGGATACTACTAATATACTTCCCGAGAGTCAGATTTATGTGTGGAAACCATTTCTCTGCCTACTTTTTAAAGGAAATTGCTAGCTAGCTCTAGCGCACTTGCGAACTAGAGCGTTAGACTTCCAGTCATTGTGCTTGCGAAACTACCTCTAAATTAATACTGGACACAGAGACACAAAATGGTATCCACGAGTTCATCTGACTCTAGGGACGTAGATAAAGGTCCCCGTTGCCCAATCACATTGAAATCACATTAGATTTTACATATTTGAATTGAGTCAGTGTTGTTAGTACAGGATGCAGTTTCCACAAGTGTCTTTTATAAAATCTCTGGTCTTTATTTTAGGAGTGACACCCCTCCAGTCCGTGGTTTGCGAGAGGGGGGGCTAGGCCCCATCCAGCAGCCCAACTCTGGCTCGGGCTCCTCCAACCAGACCCCACCACCTGTGGGCACTCAGGTGGGGGGCCAGGGAGGAGGCAGTCACCACCACCAGTCCTACATGGGAGGCCGGGGCAACTACAGCAACTTCCCCGACCAGGGCTCCCGCATGGCCCACCAGCAGCAGCAACAAAGGGGGAGTGGTGGAGGCTTCAGCCACCAGGATGAGGGCCAGGGCCAGGGCCACAAGGGCGGCCAGCAACAGGGCCAGATCTGGGGGGCCCCCCGCCCCCACTACGACCGCAACGGGCGCACTGACCTCTCCCCCCTGGAGAATAACAACTCCCACCACCCTCAACACCATGGTCATCAACAACATCAAGCCCCCTCCCACTTCCCCCTTCATCTCCACAAGTCCGAGAATGGCCGCGGCGAGAGAGGAGGCGAAGCCCTGAAGAAGGGTGACCCCTCGCCCTTGCTCCAACAGCCGTCCCTTTCCTCCTGCTCATCCTCCTCTTCCTCATCCAGGGAGGACGGCAGTGGAAAGGCGGTCCTGCATCACCTTCCACCTCAGCGCGAGGCCGACACAGGAACCGGGCAGAGACATGAAACAGGAAGCAGCAGAGAAATGAAGCAGGATAAGATGGGCCCTGGCCACAGCCACTCTCAGTCCTCTGTGACATCTCAGCAGTCCCATCCTCAGTCCCAGCAGCAGAGGCAGGGCCAGGAGCAGCACCACCACCGTGACCCCAAGCCCAACCAGAGGGAGCGAGGCGGGAGGGAACACAAGACTGAGACCCAGTGGGGGCCAAGGCCAGGCAGCAGCAACGCAGGGGGCCCCTCTTCACACAACAGGAGAGCAATGGGTGGAAATTCCCGCGGAGGGGAGGATTCTTCCAATCACCCAACAGCGTCTGACCACAACAAACCCGCCGGTGGCCAATCGGGAGGTGGAAACACCAACAAGAGAGCGGGGCCTATCAAGAGGCCTGTGCTGAAGAGAGAGGGAGGAGGGGAGGGCGAGGGAGGAGAAAAGACCAGCGGAGGTTTCGGAAAAGACAAAGATGAAAGACAAGATGGAGGCCATTCATCAGTCAAGCAGGAAGGATCATCCGGCCCACAGAGCTTCGCTGCAGTGTCTGGTAAAGAAGTGCCGGTTCAGACAGGTCCTAAACCCAGAAACGGAGGGAAGGATCGAACAGCAAACGAACGAGGAGGAGTGGGTAAGGGGCCCAAAAATGGGGTCAATCACACCCCCTCATCAGGGTACTCTGGCCACCCCTCTAACAGGCGGGACAGAGAGCGTTCCTTTGAGAGGGGCGGTGGTGCGTCCTACCACAGCGTCTCGGCCCGTGGCAGCAGAGTCGGGCGAGGTGGCGAGTTCTACGGGCGCGGCCGGGGTTACAGAGGAACCTACACGGGCATGGCCGGGGGTGGCAGCGTTAGCCGTGGCAGGGCAGTGGGCAGCAGGAGTAGCCGAGACTACCGATCCGGCGGAGGCTACGACGAGGCATCGGGGGGAAGGCGAGGCCGAGGGGGGTCGCAGGCCAACCCGGGGCGCGCCCGTAATCAGAGCGAGACCCGCAGCGAGGGTTCTGAATATGAGGAGGTCCCAAAGAGGAGGAGGCAGAGGGGGTCTGAGACGGGCAGCGAGAGTGCCGCCAGTGACCTAGCCCAGTCGGACAAAGAAGATCGCAAGTCCAGCACCAAGAACGGCAGCTGCACAGATAACGTTACCGGTAGCGGCTTCGCCCCACCCAGAGGCTCCCATACCCGGGTGTTCACCCCCAGGGGTGTGCCCTCCAGGAGGGGCAGGGGGGGAGGTGGTGGGGGAGGTGGCGGCGGTGGAGGAGGTTCTATCTATAAAAGTGGTGGTGGAGGAGGAGGAGGAATGGCTGGAGGTCACAGGTCAGGATCTCGGGCCGACCCTCACGGCTGGGCCTCCAAGTCTTCAGCCTCGGTCCGCAAGCATCAGGCCCCAATGCAGTCGGCCGCACCCAAAGACACGGGTCGTGGAAACAGTGGGGAGAAGAAGGAGAAGGCAACGGACGGAAGCCAAGCTCAGAATCAGGGAGGAGCAACCCCTCCACAGTCTATCCCCGCTACACCTACTCCAGCCCCACAGAGCTCCACAGAGAACGGAGGAATTGGGATCCAGCAATCCATGGCTAACCCCACTACCAACTCCAGCGGGCCCCTTCCACTCCCTCTCTCTGGGCCGGATGGGCGTGGTTTCCCTCGTGTCCCGCGTGATGGCTTTGAGCGCCCCCCGAGACGCCGTCGCCACGGACGCTCCCAGCATCAACAGGATAAGCCACCGCGCTTCCGGCGGCTGAAGGAGCGAGAGAACGCCGCTCGCATCAACGGAGGAGTCGGGGTCATCGGAGGAGGACGACCCTCCTCGCCCGGACAGAGTTATGTTCAGGATGTCACTGATGGCACTCCCAACGTGGCTCCCACAACATGCGATGCCCCCAATGCTAACCCCAATGCTACTACGGCTACCAACAACAGCAACAACAGTACCGGTGGCCATCTTGGAAGTGCAAACAGTCACCACCACCACTACAACCAGGGAATCTCTGGCCAGGCCAACTCTCAGCATCACCACAACCCAGCAGGGGGTGCCAAATCCCCTGACTTCTCCAACCAGAACTCCGATCAGGCCAATGAGGAGTGGGAGACCGCCTCCGAGAGCAGTGACTTCACCGAGTTCCGGGAGAGGGAGGGAGGAGGAGGGAAGTCCTATTCCTCCCATCACCATCATCACCCACCCGGAAGAGGTGGTGGTGGAGGCGGGGGAGGAGGAGTGGTCGGAGAGCGAGAGATGACGGCGAAAGAGCAGGCGGCAAACAAGAGAAGCTTCTCCAGCCAGCGTCCCGGGATGGAGCGACAAAACAGGAGGGTCAACGCTGGAGGAAGAGAAGGAAGAGGCCCACGGGGCCCGCCCAGTGGTGGTGGAGCCGGAAATGGAGGGGGCCAACGCGGCGAACGCCGTGGAAACTGGCCCTCCCCCAAAAACAGGAAGTGAAGTGGAAGATCTGGAAACATTTCAAATGCATCCACCCCGCCCCACTGTTATTTATCCCTTTGTCTGTCGTTCCTTCAGCCTCTCTGTTCTCGTCCCTTAACATATTCGCACATTATTGTTCAATACATAGTTATGGAGACAGTGTACACACACGTTAGGCTTCTTTCGCTCTTCATCCATCTTCTATCTCCCGTCCGTTATTGTAAAGTGTCACTCTGCTCCCCCCTTTTCAGTTGTACCCCCCACCACCCTTCAGAATTCTACCCCGATTTAGGATCAGCAGACACGCTTGTTCGTTTTGAACACACACCTTTTGACGGAAAACATAAAAAAACAACACGTGTTTGCATTTACAAGCACAATATGACATATAACAGACATACACAATCACGCGTAGTAGTTTGTGTGTATGCAGTATGATATGTTAAACATGTCATGATAAACATGTTGGATAAATTGGCTAACCAGGAGAAGGCAGATTTTTATATTTATGTACCTGTGTATATTTCTACCACGCTTTGGAATGGGGTGGTATTCTGTAGGGCAGTTATCTACATTATATGTTCCCACGTGGGGTGGGGGGGGGTGCAGGTTCTTATTTTAACGAGAACAATTGTACCATAGATTTATACAAAATAATTATCTTTGTTTTGTTTCCCCTCTTTGCCTCTTGTCAGTTTTTTGTTTCAGCCCCCCCTTCAAAAGTTAGGGGTGTGTATTTTTCTTCTGCAAAGCAGGTCTTTAAAATAACTTTTTATACAATTCCCCCCACCTCCCTCTGAGTTTTTGATCTCCCGACGAACAAGTACATCTCTTTAATTACTGTGACAGCCACAACAGGCCAGCTGAAGTACTACTGCTCACCCATCCACACTCTCCTCATATTGACTTTTGTCTCTAATATCAATGTCTTTGCTGCTTGTTCAGAACTAGACGGTGTGATCTTGTTATTGTTGACCTGCTCTTGTTACTTTCTGTTGCTCTTTTGTTCCTGTTAGATAAAAGGTTCTCTCAACGTAGCATTCTCTTTTCACAAGCTGCAGACGTTCTATACCAGGGGTCTCAACCTTATTCCTGGAGAGCTACCCTCCTGTAGTTTTTCGCGCCAAGCCCAGTTGTAACTAACCTGGTTCAGTTTATCAACTAGCTAATTCTGAGAAATGTGTGTGCTAGATTAGGGTTGGTGTGAAACTCTAGTTGTGCTCAAGGAACAGGGTTGGAGAGCCCTCTTATAAACACTGCAAAAAAGGACGTTTTGCTGAAGTAAGATTCTCTCCTGTTCATCAAGTTTGTTTACCCTAAGAACACTGAATTAATAGCTTGAATGCTTTATATAAAAAAATAAAACAAATACATTTTCTGTGGAGGCAATTTTTTTTCTCAAGATACTTTCACATGAAACTTCTGGTCAGGGAAACATTTGTTCACTGAAAATGCAAGTCATGTTGCGAGAAAGAAATATAAAGTTATATGCTCTTATTTTATTTTACCGTTTTTTTTTTTTTTTTTTTTTTTTTTTTTTCAATTGATAAATGAATCCACTCCTATAGTATAAAGAACTGGTTGGTGTATTTTTATTGAACAAGTTTGTTACATGATGCAGCAGGTGTCGTACTCTGGTTCCAGAGTGCCAAGTTTGGCCATCAGAGTATTGTACTACTATATTCATGCTGTCCTACTCAATGTAGGTAGGCGCTCTACTCAAATACAACTGCACTGTGCTGTAGTAGAGACCCCTGTAACAAAAGTCGGGCTGGCAAGAGCTCCATATTGAGGAAGTATTTTCAAAGTGTACATTATTTCAAGACAACGTTTCCAAAACTTCGGTGGCAACTATATGGCTCAATTGAACTGAATCTTGGACTATGGTGGAAAAGGGCCAGGGTGATGTGTTGTCACACCACTGATTTCCCAAATGTCCAAATACATTTGCAAGGTATAATACTATTCTCCAAGAGTGTTACAGGGAATACATGGGTTTAGAACTTCTGATGTAGACTGACTGATTCACAAAATGGCTTACAGCTGGTTTTGAAAATTTGATGGGGGCAGCATCCAAGTTGAAATGGATAAAATTATAACTTTTTATTTTATTTATCTGCATACATTTTTCACTGCTTGTAAGTTGGGGTTTGTTTGTTTACTGACAGCCACCATTTTAAGATTAGTTTTGGGATGTTTTGAGTAGGGCATTTGAGTGTGTGCATGCTTTTTCTGGTGTCTATATAATAACTTTTTTTGGGGGGGGGGGGGGTCATGTGCATGGCAAACGCATTTGCCTTGTTTGCCCACACTTAGTTTTAAGAACTATATTAAGACAATTCTACAGTTCTTTCTTATACATTTATGTATATACATTCAAGTATATGTTTATCCAAATTAAGTACATAATCAGTTACTTGGGTATAATGCCATTTTTGCCATACACCAAGGCAGGCAAAAATGAAGTGGGTACATTTTATTTTCCACTGACTTCTACTAAGCATTACCACATCCATGGGTGCAGCTTGCCTTGCCTGTGGAAAAAAAAAACATTGGTAGCCAAACACTTAACACAGGCTTATGAGCCCTGCATCCTTCCTTAACTCTTACTATTGATGTGCTCATATTGTATGTATCCATGTTTAAAGAAAACGATAGTGTATTCTTGAAAACCTCAAAGATTGTACTATATTTACAGCATTACCAAGGTACCTGGAGTGGTTAAAGCTGTTCTATAATTTATGGTTTATTAATGGAACCGTAACATACCAATATATACATGTGTATATATCAACGTTTTTGTCTACCCCAACTTACATTCCCACAAACAAATGTTGCCATTTTTTAAGTTCAAGGGAGCAATGTACAAGCAGAGAAGTGTCTTATTATAATAAAATTACAGAGAATAAACTTTTGTTTTAATGGAAAATCTGTTTTTGTCTGAGTTTATTATGAATTGCCCCCATGTGAAGTTAAATATATATTTATTTCAGTGCCTGGGCAATGGTAGGTGGTTCTCTGCACTGATATGCATGTACAGTACCTGTCAAAAGTTTGGACACACCTACTCATTCAAGGGTTTTTATTTTTTACTATTTTCAACATTGAAATTGAGATGGTTTGGGATTAGTTGGACCACAGAGTGAAGAAAAAGCAGCCAACAAGTGCTCCGCACATGTGGGAACTCCTTTTAAGATTGTTGGAAAAGCATTCCAGTTGAAGCTGGTTGAGAGAATTCCAAGCCTGTGCAAAGCTGTCATCAAGGCAAAGGGTGGTTGCTTTGAAGACATGATTCCATATGTGTTATTTCATAGTTTTGATGTCTTCACTATTATTCTACAATATAGAAAATAGTTTTAAATAAAGAAAAACCCTTGAATGAGTAGGTGTGGCCAAACTTGACTGGTACTGTACATCATGGTCTTGCAGATTGATGATCAGTGTATGGAGGATAGGACATTCCAATGTATTTGATTGGGAAATACTGCTCAGTTATGGATGGGTGTTTGCTGGATAGAGTGCTTAGCTGTTAACTAAGAGTTTGTAGGATTGAGGCCCCACCTAGAAAGTCTTTAGCCTAATTAAAGTGTCTGGGTTGCATTGAGATGATGTGGGATAGAAGTCTTAACAAGGGCTGGGAGATTTTCACTCCCGTTTAGAGCTTTGAAGGTTATTGGTCTTAGTGCTATCCTAAGCCCTTGACTGGGTACTGAAAGCCAAATAAAACCAAAGCCTCCCCTACAGAACTTGGCCACCTTCGTTACAGCATGGTTCACGAAGGACCCAAAAATATGAGGACCGGCATTCTTCCAGTGTCCGTAGAAGGCTGTAAAAAGAATCTGTTAAAAATGATTACAAGCAGATGAGGAATTTGTTTTTCCTATCTCTTAATTTTCTGCAGGTATTTTCTTAAAACTACACTGTTGGTTAGGGGCTTGTAAGTAAGCATTTCACTAAGGTCTACCTACACTTGTTGTATTCGGCCCATGTGACAAATTTGATATTCAAATAAAATCGTATCTATCCGCTCTGGAGTTCCCTCACTGATGGTTACCAGGGAAGATTGAGAGTTTCTGGTCTATATAAGAAGCTATTATAACTTCTGTTCCTATACTACATTTTATAGTATACCTCTGTTTTTCTGCCTTTCTCAATAATAGTGTTTTTGGAGGACTTCAAAACTACAGTACCCATAGTCTCTGAATTTGTACGTCATCAATTTGCCTACAACGAAAACGCCTACTGCAGCGGTTCACTGGGAGGTGGTGTCCATTTTATTTACAACACTAAATATTACGTTTCTTATATTTTACTGGCGTTAAACCCTTTAAAGAGGGGGTAAGTTACCAGAATTACTACATATATTAATGTGAGATATGATATAGCTAAGAGGACTTGCGACTGAAAACTGATCAAATTTAATGCGGCCTAGTTTGGACGATGCGCCATATTGAATTTCCACCTGGCTTTAACGTTAGCTAGTAGCTAAGGATGTAACTTTAGCTATAATTTTCTGCTGGTCATTTATCAAACTATTGGGTACGCTACTAATTATGATTGTTGATATAACAGGTATTTTCATGGGTAATATCCTTATTTCGTACACTTCCAATGTCAACTAACGTTACCAATGATTTAGCTAGTAAACGTTAACTACACATTGGCGCGGTAACGGTAACTAACTAGGGAAACCTACAGTTAACGTTTAGTTACCTAGCTAATTGCTCTTATGTTTTTGATATAATTATGTGTGTCTTTTTTATTGTAGCTAGCTACCTATGATATTTTTGTGTTGCTGAACTATCAACCTTCCGTTTTCACATTCGCACACTAAATGGCTCTGTTGTTGAATGTCTTTGCCCTTTAGTCTCCCGAGATGAGCAGTTCAGAGGAAGTGTCATGGATCTCCTGGTTCTGTGGACTGAGGGGAAACGAGTTTTTCTGTGAGGTCAGTATCTAACAGCACCCAGGGCAATATAGCCAAACTCATTGACCAAAAAGTGAATGTAAGCTAAGACAGGGGTGGCCAATCCTTTATCCTGGATGTGTAGGTTTTTGCTTCAGCCCTACACACCTGATTCAGCTAACCAATGTACTGATAGGCAGGTGGTGAGTTGAGTAGTGCTCGAGTAAAATCCTCTCATTCATAGACACCCCTCACTACACAAACTTACTTTCAAGCATGAATAGGTCTGGCATTTGTTGCTAACTTCTGTCTTCTCCATTGGCAGGTGGATGAGGACTACATCCAGGACAAGTTCAACCTGACTGGGCTCAATGAGCAGGTTCCCCACTACCGCCAGGCCCTGGACATGATCCTGGACCTAGAACCAGGTCAGCCCAACTCCAGAACCATCTCTACTGCACTCGGAAGTACAGAACATCCCACACAATTTAGATCAGAATACAAATATTATGGTTGTATCACCTCAGTGTTAAAGTTGTGTACGCACACTAAATTGCCTCAGTGGTCACTAACCCTGATCCTGAGTTAGTGTGTGGCAGGCGTTTGTTCTAGCCCAGCACTAAAACACCCAATTCAATATTTTTGTCTTGCTGTATTAGATGCCGATATCTTTAGCATGTGTAAAGACGTTACAGTTATGTACACAATTATGCTTTTGTGAGTAATCTTTAAATCAGAACATATGAGTGGCCTCTTCCCCTTTCATATAAGCTCTTCTCCTCTCTATGTTCCACAGATGAGGAGCTGGAGGACAACCCCAACCAGAGTGACCTCATAGAGCAGGCAGCGGAGATGCTTTACGGGCTGATCCACGCACGATACATCCTCACCAACAGGGGCATTGCTCAGATGGTACAGCAACGACCCTTCTCTGTCTCCAAAGTTTGTTGAAAGGCTGCATATCACATGTATGCAGCATTTCTCCTGAAATGTTTTTCACATTCTCCATTGATCTCTCTCTTTTTCTCAGTTGGAGAAGTATCAACAGGGGGACTTTGGCTACTGCCCCCGCGTCTATTGTGAGAACCAGCCCATGCTGCCCATTGGTGAGTGTATGTCTGTCTTGTTTCAACCATTACCACCCATGCCTAGTGTGGGGACAAGTAATTGACTATAAGACTTAAGGGTCATTTTGATTAACCTCAAAGAGCAACATTTGTATCTTGGCTTTGAATGTTCATGTGCCAAAGACAAAAACAATTCTGGGTATCCAGCCACATTGCTTTCCTAACCCAAACTATGCTACGCAGATCCTCTGTGTACTTTATCGTTGAATCCTCTGTAAGATTTGAATGTATTACGATCCATTTCAAATCTAATCTGGTTTCCAAGAGACACCTGGATGAATACAGTAGTGTGTCCTCGAGCATTTCATAATTATTTCAGACCAGTAACGTCTCTAAACTCTCCCCCTATCCCTCCTTAGGTCTGTCAGATATCCCAGGCGAGGCTATGGTGAAGCTGTATTGCCCTAAGTGTATGGATGTGTACACGCCCAAGTCCTCCCGGCACCACCACACAGACGGGGCCTACTTTGGCACTGGATTCCCCCACATGCTCTTCATGGTGCACCCAGAGTACAGGCCCAAGAGGCCCGCCAACCAGTTTGTGCCTAGGTCAGTACAACTGTGTCACCCTAAAATAAATAGGCCTGTTCCTTTTCATGTCATTCCCACGTAACTCACTGAAAGCAAGTCCTAGATCAATTTCTACTCATAGCAGATAATTTCCTAATACATTTCAGCTACATACCATAGGAAACGGTCATGTAAAATAAGTGCTACCATAATAGAATCTCTTCATAGACTCCTGTCACATGTTCATCAAGATCTAATGAATTCTCATGTCCTCACAACAGGCTTTATGGATTCAAGATTCACCCCATGGCCTACCAGCTCCAGCTGCAAGCAGCCTCCAGCTTCAAGAGCCCCGTCAAAGCCATCCGCTAATGCCCAGTGACAAAGAGGAGGGAGAGAAGATGATGATTGAGGGTTCGGGTCAGCTGCACCAAGCTCCATACAGATGCCTCCTCCCCGTACTTCAGATTTTATTATTTTGTTTAGGTTAGGACGTTTAAATGTGAGCGAGACAAACGCACAGGTTCTATCCCAAACCCTCACACACACACACACACTTAGAATTACATGCATCTGTTACCAAACTCACCAGTGCCAAAACAGAAAAAGTGGAGGGAAAGAAAGTCCATGGATGTTATTGGATTTGACGCTACTGTTTCCTTTTGTGATATTACCCCATTTTGCTCCGATGATGAACTCTCGCCATGTTCTGTTTGTTTTCTGTTCTGTCTTTGGCACGGTTTGGTAAAGGGTCGTGGTAGACCGTCACCACTGGTTGAATAGCAATCCCTGCTCTACCCCCATACGCATGTACACTGGCTGGCTCTCACAGAGACTGTTTGGTCGATGATAAGGACAAAATCTGTCACTAAGGGTGTTGCCGTTTCACCTGCTCCTGTAAACAATTGTTTTACCAAGTCACACACTCAGGCTTGTATCACTCTTTTATTGTGTGACACTCACTGAGACCAGTGTGTCAAGGTGGTCATTCATAATAGTGTTCTGTCAAATTTGCCTTAAACAGAGATGCACGGGCGCTGTGATTTGTGGTTTACAGGAAGTGCGAGTCTAGGACACATTATAGCTTTGAGTTTGTATATGTGCGACGTAGGATAGACACAAATAAACCTGAAATGAATTAAAGGTTCTAGAATGACCCAGAAAAGACATACCAACCTACCTACTGTCTCTGTGTGCGTCACCCAAAACAACAGTCCTGTTTGTGCTGGTACTGCACGGTGAGAATGTCAGCTCTGTCACATGTTGCTGGGCTGGTTTCACTACAACAGGACTCATCTCTCTCCACAACGGGCACTGACTTGACTGGTGACCCTCCACACATAATATAAATATTTATGTAAAATATAGCGACAGAAAATCTGCTTCTGTTTGGGGAGAAGTTTTTTGTTTGTGATGTAGGGGTTTCATCACCCTACTGCACATGTACGTTTGAGTCCTTGTGGCAAAAAGTAGAATGCTTGATATATGATTTGATTTCAGAACAATAAGGATGGATTTGTCAAGATTAGAATGAATGTACAGTACCTGTCAAAAGTTTGGACACCTACTCATTCAAGGGTTTTCTTTATTTGTACTATTTTCTACATTGTACAATAATAGTAAAGATATCAAAACTATGAAATAACACATGAAATCATGTAGTAACCAAGAAAGGGAAACCAATTAAAATAGATTTTTAGATTCTTCTGAGTAGCTGCCCTTTACCTCGACAGCTTTGCACATGGCATTCTCTAAACCAGCTTCATGAGGTAGTCACCTGGAATGCTTTTCCAACAGTCTTGAAGGACTCCCGAGCGGCGCAGCGGTCTAAGGCACTGCATCTCCATGCTAGAGGCGTCACTACAGACCCTGGTTTGATTCCAGGCTATAGGGCAGCGCACAATTGGTCCAGTGTCGTCCGTCTTAGGGTTTGGCCGGGGTAGGCTGTTATTGTAAATAAGAATTTGTTCGTAACTAACTTGCCTTGTTAAATAATGGTTAAATAAATAAAAAAGGACTTCCCACATATGCTGAGCACTTGTTGGCTGCTCTTCCTTCACTCTGCAGTCCAATTTTTCCCAAACCATCTCAATTGGGTTGGGGTTGGGTGATTGTGGAGGCCAGGTCTTCTGATGCAGCACTCCATCACTCCTCCTTGGTCAAATAGCCCTTACACAGCCTGGGGGTCTGTTTGGGTCATTGTCCTGTTGAAAAACAAATTATAATCCCACTAAGCGCAAACCAGATGGGATGGCGTATCGCTGCAGAATGCTGTGGTAGCCATGCTGGTTAAATGTGCCTTGAATTCTTAAAAACAAATCACAGACAGTGTCACCAGCAAAACACCATCACACCTCCTTCATGCTTTACCTTGGGAAGCACACATGCGGAGATTACCCGTTCACTTGGCATTCTCTCACAAAGACATGGTGGTTGGAACCATTAATCTTAAATTTGGACTCCTCAGATCAAGGGACAGATTTCCACCAGTCTAATGTCCATTGCTTGTGTTTCTTGGCCCAAGGAAGTCTATTCTTATTATTGGTGTCCTTTAATAGTGGTTTCTTTGCAGCAATTCGACCATGGCCTGATTCACGCAGTCTCTGTTTCTGTGAAGCATTTATTTGGGCTGCAAACTGATGTGCAGTTAATTGCTGATTTCTGAGACTGGTAACTAATGAATTTATCCTCTGCAGGAGAGGTAACTGGGTCTTCCTTTCCTGTGGTCCTCATGAGAGTCAGTTTCATCATTAGCGCTCATGGTTTTTGCAACTGCACTTGGAGAAACTTTCAAAACTTCTTGAAATGTATATATTGACTGACCTTCATGTCTTAAAGTAATGATGGACTGTTGTTTCTCTTTGCTTATTTGAGCTGTTCTTGCCATAATATGGACTTGGTCTTTTACCAAATAGAGCTATCTTCTCTATACCACCCCTACCTTGTCACAACACAACTGATTGGCTCAAACGCTTTAAGAAAGAAAGAAATTCCACAAATTAACGATTAACAAGGCACACCTGTTAATTGAAATGCATTCCAGGTGACTACTTCATGATGCTGGTTGAGAGAATGCCAAGAGTGTGCAACGCTGTCATCAAGGCAAAGGGTGAATACTTTGAAGAATCTCTAATATATTTGAATTTGTTTAACACTTCTTTTTTTATGTCTTCACTATTATTGTACAATGTAGAAAACAGTAAAAATAAAGAAAACCCTTGAATGAGTAGGTGTGTCCAAACTTTTGACTGGTACTGTATGTCTGGTTTTTTTGCAACCGTGGAAGAGTGACAAGGATTCAGAATTCTCAATAAACATTTTCTTTTTTCTTACAATTGTGTTTGGTTTATGTATAAATTAGGTCATTATTTCTCCATAGTCACCATGAAATCGTTGTAAAAAAAATCCCTCATAAGTATGGAACTATCTCCCTCTGAATCTTTTACAGTTGCCCTTCAACAGCAGTTCTCTGAGCATCTTGGGAATTGAGAAAATGTACCTTTTCTAATCTTCTCATTGATGTTGTGTCTGATACTGGAAAAATCATACCAAACCACTGAGATACAGCTGTTATTTTGCCTCCTGGCCAGATGGTGTCAATGATTTGCTGGATAATACGTGTAGACCATTGTGGTATGTCTAGTTGTCTGATCTGTGATTGGATACTATACATTGTGAAGGCAGTAGTCACAAAGGGCTTATAGCTGATGCCCAAGACTGTTTATTTGTGTGTGTGTGTGTGTGTGTGTGTGTGTGTGTGTGTGTGTGTGTGTGTGTGTGTGTGTGTGTGTGTGTGTGTGTGTGTGTGTGTGTGTGTGTGTGTGTGTGTGTGTGTGTGTGTGAGAGAGCATGCATGTGCATACCGGTGAGCAAGCACATGCTCTGAGGTGTGAATGTATGACTAACAGCTATACGTCCAACTTCAATTCTATTCTAAGGGCTTACTTTGTGCGTGTCTTAATTCCTGGCAACGATGTGCGTCACGTCAAATGTTTGAGACATTTCATACAGGGCTTATACATTTACGGGAAGTTATACAATTTCCTTCAAGACAGATTGAACACTCATCTTTGTATCTGTACCATTAGAGCGTCTGTGACAGCATGGGCAGCGCCATTGAGGCAAACTCCATGTTGAAGTAGTACATTTTCCTCTTCACGATTGGCTGATTCGTCCTGATGACCCAGTTGGACAGGACCCCAAAAGGGTCAATCAGGAGAGATCAGCCAATGAAGTTGGAATTCCCAACCAGTTGACTACATTAAAATGGTGGAAGCCCTGGAAAACTAAAGGCATAGAAACTTTAAATGACTTGGTAACCAGAAATACATTTATTTCCATGACAGATTTAAAAAGCAATTTTGGACTAACCATTATAGATATTTTCATGCAATTTAAGAGACAAAATTCATAAATTATACAGCACAACGGCAGAGTCATGTCTTAAGTGTCAAACTAATAATGACTCAATCATCGATGCTTGCTGGGAATGTTTGAATTCCAAAAGTTATGGGCGGGGCTATAAAGTTGGCTGTCAGAAGTATTACATTGTAAAAGTAGATTTAATCCGTCTGTCTGCATATTTCAAGACATGGCATATGGTGATGTAGTGAGATACCCAAAAGCCTGGACTTTTTATTCTCTTCTCATCACTCATCTTGGAAAAATGTCTACTAAAAACGTGGAAATCAATCAATCCCACAGTTAACACAATATAAAAATCGAATGATTTATTATTGAAATACACAGGCGACAGAGAAAAACAAATTGGTAGGTGAGTGCGAGGTAAGTTTTCACATGGGTAAGTTGTCAAAGTGTTCATACCTCCAACACCAGAGGGTCTATCTCAAAAATCAAATAGCTACTTTGTGTGACTACATGTTCTATGGTCAACTTCCTGTTCACATGTGGTCAAGGTCACTCTAATCTGAGGTGAGCACAAGTTTCTTATTTTTCCCATTCAAAAGTAAAAAATTGGCACTTTACATTTTATTCAATAAAACTTTGTTAGGTATGAACATTCAAAATGATAATTTTGCACTGAGTAGAGGAGACAATAACGTGTCTTTTGATACTTTAGCTGCAGTCCTATGTTGAGCTAACCTTGCGATTTAGCCAACATTAGCAGAAATGTCAGTTTGGGGCAAGTTGTCTCAATGACCTTGGGGCAAGTTGTCTCAATGACCTTGGGGCAAGTCTTCACATGTGACAAATTGCCCCAGTATACATAGACACATAGAACATGCTTAACAAACATTGAGATATTGTGTAATCAGCTCTGATAATATAATTAATAATATAATATTATAATTAAATGTTACTGTAAACGTACTTATAAACTCAGCAAAAAGAGAAATGTCACCTTTTCAGGACCCTGTCTTTCAAAGATAATTGATAAAAATCCAAATAACTTCACAGATCTTCATTGTAAAGGGTTTAAATACTGTTTTCCATTATTGTTCAATGAACCATAAACAAATAATGAACATGCACCTGTGGAACGGTCGTTAAGACACTAAAAGCTTACAGACGTTAGGCAATTAAGGTCACAGTTATGAACACTTAGGACACTACATTTACATTACATTTACATTTAAGTCATTTAGCAGACGCTCTTATCCAGAGCGACTTACAAATTGGTGCATTCACCTTATGACATCCAGTGGAACAGTCACTTTACAATAGTGCATCTAAATCTTAAAGGGGGGTGAGAAGGATTACTTATCCTATCCTAGGTATTCCTTAAAGAGGTGGGGTTTCAGGTGTCTCCTGAAGGTGGTGATTGACTCCGCTGTCCTGGCGTCGTGAGGGAGTTTGTTCCACCATTGGGGGGCCAGAGCAGCGAACAGTTTTGACTGGGCTGAGCGGGAACTGTACTTCCTCAGTGGTAGGGAGGCGAGCAGGCCAGAGGTGGATGAACGCAGTGCCCTTGTTTGGGTGTAGGGCCTGATCAGAGCCTGGAGGTACTGAGGTGCCGTTCCCCTCACAGCTCCGTAGGCAAGCACCATGGTCTTGTAGCGGATGCGAGCTTCAACTGGAAGCCAGTGGAGAGAGCGGAGGAGCGGGGTGACGTGAGAGAACTTGGGAAGGTTGAACACCAGACGGGCTGCGGCGTTCTGGATGAGTTGTAGGGATTTAATGGCACAGGCAGGGAGCCCAGCCAACAGCGAGTTGCAGTAATCCAGACGGGAGATGACAAGTGCCTGGATTAGGACCTGCGCCGTTTCCTGTGTGAGGCAGGGTCGTACTCTGCGGATGTTGTAGAGCATGAACCTACAGGAACGGGCCACCGCCTTGATGTTAGTTGAGAACGACAGGTTGTTGTCCAGGATCACGCCAAGGTTCTTAGCGCTCTGGGAGGAGGACACAATGGAGTTGTCAACCGTGATGGCGAGATCATGGAACGGGCAGTCCTTCCCCGGGAGGAAGAGCAGCTCAGTCTTGCCGAGGTTCAGCTTGAGGTGGTGATCCGTCATCCACACTGATATGTCTGCCAGACATGCAGAGATGCGATTCGCCACCTGGTCGTCAGAAGGGGGAAAGGAGAAGATTAATTGTGTGTCGTCTGCATAGCAATGATAGGAGAGACCATGTGAGGTTATGACAGAGCCAAGTGACTTGGTGTATAGCGAGAATAGGAGAGGGCCTAGAACAGAGCCCTGGGGGACACCAGTGGTGAGAGCGCGTGGTGAGGAGACAGATTCTCGCCACGCCACCTGGTAGGAGCGACCTGTCAGGTAGGACGCAATCCAAGCGTGGGCCGCGCCGGAGATGCCCAACTCGGAGAGGGTGGAGAGGAGGATCTGATGGTTCACAGTATCGAAGGCAGCCGATAGGTCTAGAAGGATGAGAGCAGAGGAGAGAGAGTTAGCTTTAGCGGTGCGGAGCGCCTCCGTGATACAGAGAAGAACAGTCTCAGTTGAATGACTAGTCTTGAAACCTGACTGATTTGGATCAAGAAGGTCATTCTGAGAGAGATAGCGGGAGAGCTGGCCAAGGACGGCACGTTCAAGAGTTTTGGAGAGAAAAGAAAGAAGGGATACTGGTCTGTAGTTGTTGACATCGGAGGGATCGAGTGTAGGTTTTTTCAGAAGGGGTGCAACTCTCGCTCTCTTGAAGACGGAAGGGACGTAGCCAGTGGTCAGGGATGAGTTGATGAGCAAGGTGAGGTAAGGGAGAAGGTCTCCGTAAATGGTCTGGAGAAGAGAGGAGGGGATAGGGTCAAGCGGGCAGGTTGTTGGGCGGCCGGCCGTCACAAGACGCGAGATTTCATCTGGAGAGAGAGGGGAGAAAGAGGTCAGAGCACAGGGTAGGGCAGTGTGAGCAGAACCAGCGGTGTCGTTTGACTTAGCAAACGAGGATCGGATGTCGTCGACCTTCTTTTCAAAATGGTTGACGAAGTCATCTGCAGAGAGGGAGGAGGGGGAGGGGGAGGAGGATTCAGGAGGGAGGAGAAGGTGGCAAAAGAGCTTCCTAGGGTTAGAGGCAGAAGCTTGGAATTTAGAGTGGTAGAAAGTGGCTTTAGCAGCAGAGACAGAAGAGGAAAATGTAGAGAGGAGGGAGCGAAAGGATGCCAGGTCCGCAGGGAGGCAAGTTTTCCTCCATTTCCGCTCGGCTGCCCGGAGCCCTGTTCTGTGAGCTCGCAATGAGTCGTCGAGCCACGGAGCGGGAGGGGAGGACCGAGCCGGCCTGGAGGATAGGGGGCATAGAGAGTCAAAGGATGCAGAAAGGGAGGAGAGGAGGGTTGAGGAGGCAGAATCAGGAGATAGGTTGGAGAAGGTTTGAGCAGGTTTGAGCAGAGGGAAGAGATGATAGGATGGAAGAGGAGAGAGTAGCGGGGGAGAGAGAGCGAAGGTTAGGACGGCGCGATACCATCCGAGTAGGGGCAGTGTGGGAAGTGTTGGATGAGAGCGAGAGGGAAAAGGATACAAGGTAGTGGTCGGAGACTTGGAGGGGAGTTGCAATGAGGTTGGTGGAAGAACAGCATCTAGTAAAGATGAGGTCGAGCGTATTGCCTGCCTTGTGAGTAGGGGGGGAAGGTGAGAGGGTGAGGTCAAAAGAGGAGAGGAGTGGAAAGAAGGAGGCAGAGAGGAATGAGTCAAAGGTAGACGTGGGGAGGTTAAAGTCGCCCAGAACTGTGAGAGGTGAGCCGTCCTCAGGAAAGGAGCTTATCAAGGCATCAAGCTCATTGATGAACTCTCCGAGGGGACCTGGAGGGCGATAAATGATAAGGATGTTAAGCTTGAAAGGTCTGGTAACTGTGACAGCATGAAATTCAAAGGAGGCGATAGACAGATGGGTAAGGGGAGAAAGAGAGAATGACCAATTGGGAGAGATGAGGATCCCGGTGCCACCACCCCGCTGACCAGAAGCTCTCGGGTGTGCGAGAACACGTGGGCAGACGAAGAGAGAGCAGTAGGAGTAGCAGTGTTATCTGTGGTGATCCATGTTTCCGTCAGTGCCAAGAAGTCGAGGGACTGGAGGGAGGCATAGGCTGAGATGAACTCTGCCTTGTTGGCCGCAGATCGGCAGTTCCATAGGCTACCGGAGACCTGGAACTCCACGTGGGTCGTGCGCGCTGGGACCACCAGATTAGGTGGCCGCGGCCACGCGGTGTGGAGCGTTTGTATGGTCTGTGCAGAGAGGAGAGAACAGGGATAGACAGACACATAGTTGACAGGCTACAAAAGAGGCTACGCTAATGCAAGGAGATTGAATGACAAGTGGACTACACGTCTCGAATGTTCAGAAAGTTAAGCTTACGTAGCAAGAATCTTATTGACTAAAATGATTAAAATGATACAGTACTGCTGAAGTAGGCTAGCTGGCAGTGGCTGCGTTGTTGACTTTGTAGGCTAGCTGGCAGTGGCTGCGTTGTTGACACTACACTAATCAAGTCGTTCCGTTGAGTGTAATAGTTTCTACAGTGCTGCTATTTGGGGGGTAGCTGGCTAGCTAGCAGTGTTGATTACGTTACGTTGCGTTAAAAGAACGACAATAGCTGGCTAGCTAACCTAGAAAATCGCTCTAGACTACACAATTATCTTTGATACACAGACGGCTATGTAGTTAGCTATGTAGCTAGCTACGATCAAACAAATCAAACCGTTGTGCTGTAATGAAATGAAATGAAAATGTGATACTACCTGTGGAGCGAAGCAGAATGTGACCGGGTTGTTGAGTGCGGAAGTTCTATTCAGTAGACGTTGGCTAGCTAGCAGTGTCTCCTACGTTAAGGACGACAAATAGCTGGCTAGCTAACCTCGGTAAATTAAGATGATCACTCTAAGACTACACGCTCTAAACTACACAATTATCTTGGATACGAAGACAGCAAAGACAACTATGTAGCTAGCTAACACTACACTAATCAAGTCGTTCAGTTGAGTGTAATAGTTTCTACAGTGCTGCTATTCGGTAGACGGTGGACGTTTGCTAGCTGGCTAGCTGCTGGGCAGATAGCAGTGTAGACTACGTTAGGACGACGAAATACGAAGTTGCAATAGAAGTGCTGACTGTTTCACTTTGTTGTCCTCTTTCTTTTCCTTTTTCTTCTGTCCTTCCTTTGTCCTTATTTTGTCTTCCTTTCTTCTGTTAACTAGATATTTTTTGTTGTTATTCTTTGTAAGCTAGCTAGCTTCTTCCAGGAGAGTCCCTAGCAACTGCTTAGCAACAAGTAAACAATTCTGCTAGCAATTCAGCTAGCTAAGATAACTGTACAATTTTATGAATAAATACTTTTTCAAAAGCCTGTCTTTTTTGGTTTGTTCCTTGTTTTGTCTTCTATTGAGTCTTGCAGTTTTCTCTTGATTTTTTCGATGTACTTCACTCTAAAAAACCATTTAACTCTCAATATATACAGGAGCTCATTTTTCAGCAGCTGCTCAATTTAGTACTGTTCTGGGTACACTACAGAGGCCTTGCTACTGACTCTGAAAAACACCAAAAGAAAGATGCCCAGAGTCCCTGCTCATCTGTGTGAACATTCTTTAGGCATGCTGAAAGGAGGCATGAGGACAGCAGATGTAGCCAGGGCAAAAACTTGCAATGTTCGTACTGTGAGATGCCTAAGACAGCGCTACAGGGAGACAGGACGAACAGCTGATCGTCCTTGTAGTGGCAGACCACGTGTAACAACACCTGCACAGGATCGGTACATTCGAACATCACACCTGCGGGACAGGTACAGGATGGCAGCAACAACTGCCCGAGTTACACCAGGAGCGCACAATCCCTCCATCAGTGCTCAGACTGTCCGCAATAGGCTGAGAGAGGCTGGACTGAGGGCTTGTAGGCCTGTTGTAAGGCAGGTCCTCATCAGACATCACCGGCAACAACGTCGCCTATGGGGACAAACCCACTGTCACTGGACCAGACAGGACTAGCAAAAAGTGCTCTTTACGAGTCGCGGTTTTATCTCACCGGGGATGATGGTCGGATTCGTGTTTATCGTCGAAGGAATGAGCGTTACACCGAGACCTGTACTCTGGAGCGGGATCGATTTGGAGGTGGAGGGTCCGTCATGGTCTGGGGCTGTGTGTCACAGCATCATAGGGCTGAGCTTGTTGTCATTGCAGGCAATCTCAACACTGTGCGTAGCAGGGAAGACATCCTCCTCCCTCTTGGATCAGAGGGTGAGGGCTAAGGCCGTTCCCCCCAGAAATGTCCAGGAACTTGTTGCTTTGGTGGAAGAGTGGGGTAGCATCTCACAGCAAGAACTGGCAAATCTGGTGCAGTCCATGAGGAGGAGATGCACTGCAGTACTTAATGCAGCTGGTGACCACACCAGATACTGACTGTTACTTTTGATTTTGACCCATTCTTTAATACAGGTAACTAGTGGAGGACAGAGGAGCCTCTTAAAGAAGAAGTTACAGGTCTGTGAGAGCCAGAAATCTTGCTTGTTTGTAGGTGACCAAATACTTATTTTCCACCATAATTTGCAAATAAATTCATAAAAAATCATGCAATGTGATTTTCTGGATTTTTTTTCTAATTGTCTGTCATAGTTGAAGCGTACCTATGATGAAAATTACAGGCCTCTCTCATCTTTTTAAGTGGGAGAACTTGCACAATTGGTGGCTGACTAAATACTTTTTTGCCCCACTGTTTTTATTCCTAGTTCTACATTTTTTGAGAGGGGCATGCTTATTTAAGATCTTGAGGAAGGCACTTTTAAAGAATAGCCAGGCATCATCTACTGACGGGATGAGGTCAATGTCATTCCAGGATACCCCGGCCAGGTCGATTAGAAAGGCCTGCTCGCAGAAGTGTTTCAGGGAGCGTTTGACAGTGATGAGTGGTGGTCGTTTGGTCGCAGACCCATTACGGATGTAGGCAATGAGGCAGTGATCGCTGAGATCTTGATTGAAAAAAGCAGAGGTGTATTTGGAGGGTGAATTAGTTAGGATGACATCTATGAGGGTGCCCGTGTTTACTGATTTGGGGTTGTACCTGGTAGGTTCATTGATCCTTTGTGTGAGATTGAAGGCATCAAGCTTAGTTTGTAGGATGGCTGGGGTGTTAAGCATGTCCCAGTTTAGGTCACCTAGTAGCACGAGCTCAGAAGATAGATGGGGAGGCAATCAGTTCACATATAGTATCGAGGGCACAGCTGGGGGCAGAGGGAGGTCTATAGCAAGTGGCAACAGTGAGAGACTTGTTTCTGGAAAGGTGAATTTGTTGAAGTAGAAGCTCAAATTGTTTGGGGACAGACTTAGCCTGCAGAATTCTGTATTACTTTCTATCTTTGCAGTAGATTGCAACACCGCCCCCTTTGGCAGTTCTATCTCGGCGGAAAACGTTATAATTAGCAATGGAGATTTCAGGGTTTTTGGTGGTTTTCTAAGCCAGGATTCAGACACAGCTAAGACATCTGGGTTGGCAGAGTGTGCTACAGCAGTGAGTAAAACAAACTTAGGGAGTAGGCTTCTAATGTTAACATGTATGAAACCAAGGCTTTTACGTTTACAGAATTCAACAAATGAGAGCACTTGGGGGGTGGGAGTGGAGCTAGGCACTGCAGGACCTGGAAAAACCTCCACATCACCAGAGGAACAGAGGAGAAGTAGGATAAGGGTACGGCTAAAGACTATACGAACTGGCCATCTAGCATGTTCAGAACAGAGAGTAAAAGGAGCAAGTTTCTGGGCACGATAGCATAGATTCAAGGCATAGTGTACAGGCAAAGGTAAGGTAGGATGTGAGTACATTGGAGGTAAACCTAGGCATTGAGTAATGACGAGAGAGAGATAGTCTCTAGAGATGTTTAAACCAGGTGATGTCATCACATATGTAGGAGTAGGAGGTGGACAACATGGTTGGTTAAGGCATATTGAGCAGGGGCTCTACAGTGAAATAAGACAGTAATCACTAACCAGGACAGTAATGGACAAGGAATATTGATATTAGAGAGAGGCATGCGTAGCCAAGTGAACATATCGGTCCATTGAGTGGTTGGGTTGGCTGGGGACACGGCGATTCAGACAGTTAGCAGGCTAATAAGCTAACAGTTAGTAGGCCGGAGCTAAACAAGCTAGCAGCTAGTAGACCAGGGCAAGCCAGCAGTTAGCAGACCGGGTTAGCAAGCAAGCAGTTAGCAAGGGCTAGCAGTTAGCAGACCGGGCAGGCAAGCTAGCAGTTAGCAGACTGGGTTAGCAAGCAAGCAGTTAGCAGACCAGGGTCCGGCAGTTTAGCAGTTAGCAGACCGGGTTAGCAAGCAAGCAGATAGCAGGGGCTAGAAAGTTAGCCTTTGGGGGGGGCGTTGCGATGGGGGTAAGTCTGTTTTTGCCTCTTCGTGCGGTGACGTTGATAGACCATTCATGGAATTAGTAGGGTTCCAAGTAGCTCTAGGTAGCTAGCAGGCCGATATTGTAGCCCTGGAGTATGCTTCGGTGGTAGCACAGGAGCCCTGGCCGGGCTAGCTTCAAGCTAAATTGGTGCTTGCTCTGGGATGGAAATGCTAGCCAGGAGTAGTCATCCGGGATTGTGGTTAGCTTGTTGTGAAGATCCAGATGAAAATGTTCAGTTTAAGGTAGGAATCCGGGGATAAAAATAACAGGTCTGTTATGCTCTAGTTAGAGTCACGTTGTTCAAACTGGCGAGAGCTTTCCGAGCTGAAGGTTAGCTGATGACCGCTGGCAATGGTTTGCTGACTAATATCTGGTAGTTAGCTGGCTAGCTTCAGTTGAGGGATTCCAGATCCAAAGTAAATATAAATACTTTAGGGAAAAAAAGCAGATCCACGCCACATTGGGTGAGGCGGGTTGCAGGAGAGTAGTTAGATGATGAGGTTTAGCAAAATATTTTAAAGGATATGCGACGAAAAATATGTAAAACAATATATACAAGGGACACGACAGGACAAAGACGTCTGACTGCTACGCCATCTTGGATTACAAGAATTACACGCACCAGCTCACCCATGTCCAGCTATGCCATTGCTGACAGCAGACTACCATCTCCAGAGGACATCCGGCCATATCCAAAAGCTGGCCCCCGAAAACCAGCTTGCAGAGGAAGAAAACGGTGCAAAACCGCAATTCTAACTGACACACCAGTGAAGCAGGCACTAGAAATGGAAAAGAATAAGGCACAATCTAGCAAAAGACTGTTTCCGAAGAAAGGGAAGCAAAATATGGATCTGCAAAGAACAAGAAAGCAGCTAAAAAAAAAAAAAGATTGTTGAATAGTCATCAGATGAAGAGGACTGCTTCTGCCTCATCTGTGTGGAGTCATTTTCAGCCTTCCAAAGGAGACTTGGGTGAAGTGTGAGAGTTGCAACAAATGGGCCCATGATACTTGCACCTCAGGCCAAGCAATGTATGTGTGCCAGAACTGTGACTCTGAAGATGAGTCTGATTAGTCAGATACGGATGTTCGTCCTATAGGCTGTGCATTTGTGCATAAGTGTGTTTAAACACCATGCCTGTTTTGTTAAGACTTTAAACATTTAAGCTAGTTATCTGCAGCATTTACATTCCATTCCAATTCCAACAATTACCGTGGGTCTATGTGCACGCAAGAGAATGTTCGATTTCAAAATTCAGTAAAGTGGTCGTGCCACTTAATGAATGTGCGCTCTGCCAGCATTATTGTTTTGATTGAAAGGCATGATTGTTTTTATTTTGAGTTATTTTGTAATGCGATGCTACTAGCGGCAGAGAAGTCAGGCGCAAAAGAGCGGAAACTGATTTACAACGGTTGTGTTTAATAACCATAAACCACCGTCAACAGAATAATGCAATAAATGGGTCAAACAAAACCCGGTGCATACCGTTGCATAAGCACTACAACAAACAATTACGGACAATGACTTGGGGGGAAACAGAGGGTTAAATACACAACATGTAATTGATGGAATTGGAACCAGGTGTGATGAAAGACAAGACAAAACCAATGAAAAGTGGATCGGCGATGGCTAGAAGGTCGGTGACGTCGACCGCCATCTGCCGCCCGAACAAGGAGAGGGACCAACTTCGGCGGAAGTCGTGACATCTTTAATGAAGTTGAATTTGGTTTTGAAATTAAAATCAATATTCACAATTCATTAGTTGTGTTCTTATTTGTTGATAATCCAATGTGACAATTTACCAGACGTAGTGTGTCAATGTACCCGCCGATGGGGCAAATTGTCACAAATGCACACTCTCTATTTAATGGTCTACAACTCAATACTGAAATAGATATGAATATGTAATGAATACAGAATATGTGTCCAAGACTTCCGTCTTTCATTTGGTATGACATTTATACCATTGTGATATATTGTGCCCAGTAAATGTTAGAAAGCGTGAAAAATGTGACAACATACCTCTCTCTCTCCCCCACAATTTAATGTGGCAAACAATAATGCAAGCACTAAGGATGGTGGGGGTGTGAGCATGCGGGTCTGGGCAGAGGAGATTTAGTGTTGTTTGTGTGTGTCTGTTAGTCGTTGTTTTTATGTGTATGTTGGTATTTGTTGTGATTTTTTTAATATAAAATAAAATGGGCAGCCCTGAATGGTGCTGCCCATGTTAATACTGCCTTTTGACCACTAGAGGCCCCTATCATTCTCTATTGAAATTTCCAAACTTGTTTTTCCCATTTCATTTATTTGCATTTCCTATTTTTCTCTCCTCCTAAGGTTCACGCTCATACCTTCCTTTGTTTCTTGCTGATATCCAACACTCCAAATTCACACCAACCCACATCTCTCCCTGTTTTTGAGTGATCAGCTTATTTGCCTCCACAAAGACAAGGAGATAAATAGTGCAGTCCAAACGATACCTCTCCTCTTCTCTTAATGCTACCTCCGTGACAGTGTTGAAATGGTGAATAGGCCTAACTAAAACATGACATTGAATCAGTCATAGTATGTGAGCAGAGCTGGTGCGGAACATGTCCAATTTGACTGGAGCCTGAGCAAGATTCCCAAATGCTGGAGCTCAGCCTTTTCACAACTCAATTCCTTCATGATGCTGAACCATAATTGCTCCTTGTCTTCCTCTTTTCTCAAATGGATTGGACAATGTCACATGTGAGCACAGTTGAATCCCGAGCCTACAAAGAGCCTACAAAGTAATACATTGAGAAGCATTTGCGAGCCAATGGGGATGCTAAACACCATTTTTGCCACTCTTGCAGGGTGTTTTTTTTTCTATGGGTAGGCCTAAAGATTTTTAGGCAAAATAACCCAATCAAAATGAATTGGGTTGCCTGCCACTCCTGGGAACACTGTACATATATGAGGGCAGACTGGGACATGTTCTGGGTAGCCTCAGAGAATAATATTGACACATACGCTGATTCGGTGAGTGAGTTTATAAGGAAGTGCATTGTAGATGTTGTACCCACTGTGACTATTAAAACCTACCCTAACCAGACACCATGGATAGATGGCAGCATTCGCGCATAACTGAAAGTGCGAACCACCGCATTTAACTATGGAAAGGTGACTAGGATTATGGCCGAATACAAACAGTGAAGTCCCTCCGCAAGGCAATCAAACAAGCGAAATGTCAGTATAGAGACAAAGTGGAGTCGCAATTCAACGGCTCAGACACAAGACGTATGTGGCAGGGTCTACAGTCAATCACGGATTATAAAAGGAAAACCAGCCATGTCACAGACACCGACGTCTTGCTCCCAGACAAACTAAACACCTTCTTGGACCGCTTTGGGGATAATGCAGTGCCACCGACATGGATGCTACCAAGGACTGTGGGCTCTCCATCCGACGTGAGCAAGACATTTAAACGTGTTAACACTCGCAAGGCTGCTGGCCAGGACGGCATCCCTAGCCGCATCCTCAGAGCATGCGCAAACCAGCTGGCTGATGTGTTTGCGGACATATTCAATCTCTCCCTATCTCAGTCTGCTGTCCGCACATGCTTCAAGATGGTCACCATTGTTCCTGTACTCAAGAATGCAAAGGTAGCACTCACCTATATCTTGAAGTGCTTTGAGAGGCTAGTCAAGGACCTCCACCTTACCTGTCACCTTAGACCCACTTTAATTTGCTTACCGCCCCAATAGGTCCACAGAAGATGCAGTAGCCATAACATTGCACACTGCCCTATCCCATCTGGGCAAGAGGAATATCTATGTAAGAATGCTGTTCATTGACTATAGCTCAGCATTCAACACCATAGTACCCTCCAAGCTCATCATTAAGCTACAGGCCCTGGGTCTCAACCCCGCCCTGTACAATTGGGTCCTGGACTTCCTGATGGGCCGGCCCCAGGTGTTGAAGGTAGAAAAAAACATCTCCACTTCGCTGATCCTCAACACTGGGGCCCCACAAGGGTGCGTTCTCAGCCCCCTCCTGTACTCCCTGTTCACCCATGACTGCGTGGCCATGCACGCCTCCAACACAATCATCAAGTTTGGCCTGGGGGTATGTTTATGACAGTCATAAATACCTCTTCCCCCCTTTTTCCTCTCTCTACCCTATTGATGTTACATTTGCAAAACCCTTGGTTAACATAGAGATTCTGGGAACATCAGAAGGTGGGGGGAAATGAACTATATTCTGGTAATGCGACCAATTGAACATACACGGTGGTACTTAATGAATATGATGTCAGTTCGGTTGTCATCTGAGACATTCTCATCAATGATAAGATGACATAAACTCTACAGTGGAAAGTCTATACATCAGAGTTATCGTATTCACATGGAATTGTTGTTCAATTTAAATGTTTGAATATGAAATTATTCGTGATGGGATGAAATGTGATTTTAGCTTCTAAAATGTAAGATTTGGGTTTTCATAAGATGGGGCTCTGCTCAATCAGTGGCCCGCAACTGTGAAGGGACATGGGCTATAAAACTTTTCAAACACGCCCTCCTCTCCCTTCCTATATAAGCCCTTGACAACAATATTAACCTCCTGTTCCGAGGACGTGAGGACAACGGTCCGATGTCAGAATGGTTCAGATAATAACTACAGAACGAAGCCAACATCAGCGTGAGCTTTGGTTGCGAATGGTATGAACTTTGAACTCTTATTCACTACAGAAGTGATACCTCCTAGCCGTTGAGTTAGCAACAGCCGCTGCAAACGAGGGTAGGAAGGAACAGACAGAGTACCCCATCTTACCACACAACGACGTTTCTACAACATATCCAATTTACCAGCAGAGACAGTCTTCAAAGGACGAAGGACTCGGTTGGGCAACACGGCCTTCCATCTACCACCAACCTATCGTAGCTCAGAGTAAATATTTACTGCATTTTCCTTTTCCAAATGGGCGGTAATTTAGAATGCATAAGATACTGTATTTACAACAGCACAGCTTCGCCCTTTGTTCCTCAGTCTTCCCGCTCTTTCACTCAAACCCAGCCCCTTTTCTTTTGTGTAGCAAGCTGTCATATCTGTTCCGCCCGCTAGGGACGTTTTCCTTTATGACGTCATTTGTAATCAAGTTATGATTTAATTATGTGTATGTGTGTGATTTGTTAGGTAGTAAATAAATAATTAAACCCTATTTTGTATTGCTGGTTCAACTTGTCAGCCAGGGTTCGTGCAGATAACCAAGAATTTACAACTTTCAGATGACTGAATTAAGATGACGATTAATATTGACTGCTATTGATGTAAAACATTACTAGGTCTTTAAGAGTTTATTCGGAAGATAACAGCTCTATAAATATTATTTTGTGGTGCCCGACTAATTACATTTACATGATTAGCTCAATCAGGTAATATTAATTACGGAGAAATGATTCTATTCAGGTATATGCTTCTATTCACATTTCCTCAATAGGAAGTTGTACCTTAAGCCAAATCTTCTTCCTGGTCTTTTCCGCTGGGGACGGGGCTTCAGGTTTGGGAAGGGAGTGCCTAGAGAAGATTCAAGAAATGAATGAAATTCAATTTGGGTTAGCTTGATTTGATTTGTTATGAAAAGGAATGCTATTAAACATTTAAAGTATAACTTTTTAATGTACATTAACAAAGTGCATATAAATCTAACCATTCAAAACCAATCTGAACAGCATAATAGAATATTGCACCATATCAAAGAAAAATAAATGACAATTTGCAAAACTGCAGCATCCCACAAATTTAAATAAATGTAAAAAATAAGGATGCTATTACAGTGCATTTAAAGTATAACTTTTTTATGTATATAAACAAAATGCATATAAATGTAACAATTCCAAACTAATACAATCTGAACAACATAATAATGGAATATTGCACCATATCAAAGAAAAATAAATAACAATGTGCAAAACTGCAGCATCCCACTTAAAACATTAAACTGGTCCCTCTTTTCTCTCTCTCTCTCTTTATTGCCATGTTATAACCAGCAGCACGCAGCAATGCTGACCATATTTTGCTTTTATGAGAGATTTGCATTCAGAAATGCAAGCTGCCTCACTTTCGAGGGGCTGATGCGGTTTCTTCTCTCAGTAATTATTTTTCCCATTTTTGAGAAGACCCTCTCAGAGGGAACGGATGTGGCCACTATGCAGAGTCTCCCTGTCATGACTGTAGTAAGCCGTGGGTAGAAATAGGCCTTGTTCTTCCACCAGCTCAGAGGAGGAGGGGCTCCTCCAAATAGGATCGGACCTCCATTATGGCATCTGCTGAGGAATTCCTTTGTGCTGCATCCCCAGTTGCTCTCTTATCAGACGTTTGTGGCACTACTGCTCGTGCTTCTGCTCAATCTGCTCCCTCTTCTTCCTGTTGCCCTGGTGCCTGAGCCAGCTGACTGCCGGGGCTGTCCCTCCCTGCTGCTGAGGTTATTCTTTGAAGAGCCTTATCACTCACTCTGGCATCACTGAAGGCTAACTTCTTAAACCTGTGGTGAAGTGCAGCGGTTTCTGATAGCACGTGATTATATTCCATTCTGTCCATTGATGAACACAGGATGTCCATCAAGTCTGTCACATGTCCTGTGGTTACATTTGCTTCTCTCTGGCGGCTGGCTGTGATTCGCTGCAGACCCTTACACAGGAGCATCATTTCTGAGGCTGTCACATAGTTGAAAGGAGAGAACAGTAACTTATTAGTTCCTGTTTTGTCTACTGATACTACATTCTCATCTACTGCTCATATACATATATAATGATGTAGTAATAGCTGCTTACTGTACCTCTCTCCACTGATCTCCACAGTGACTTGCTCAAAGGGTTCCAGGACTCTGCACACCTCCTCCACCACCTCCCATTCCTCTTGGGTCAGAGCATCAACAGGTGCATTGACAATGACCAGGCTAGAGATGATGGCATCAGGCATCCCCATCTGGCGTTGTGTATACTTTAGTTTTCAGCACCTAATGTGCTCCTGTGGAAGTATTCCACAGCTGCTTTCACTTTGTCCACAGTGGGCTTCATCAGCTTCAGATCATCTCTTACAATCAGGTTGATTGTGTGGGCAAGACCTGGATGATGGGTCCATTTAAAAATGTCCATGGCTTTGGTTATGTTAGATGCATTGTCGCTAACACAACAGACCACTTTTCCATCTACTTACCATTCTCTGGCCACTCTCAACAGTTCCTCTGCCAAGTTCTGTGAGGTGTGTCTGTCGCTGAACTCAAAGCAGTCCGTCCAGAAGGCCGCTAGACATCGAAAAAATCTTGAAATAAAGTGACATGTAACTGACATGTAAGAAGTGGTTACCCTTGATGTCCAGCAGTGAGTGGAAAGGCAAACTGGAGTAGCTTTTTGTTCTCTTTCCCGAACTGAAGCCTGTGTGCTCTTATACAGTTGTAGAATAAGTGATTTTGAAAGGGGTTTCCTGCTTGGAATTGTGTACATTGGATTTAGACTATTGCTATCATTTCTAAAACCTCTGTCCTCCATGATCAAAAATGGCTGGAAATCGGTGGCAATCATTTTAGCCAATGCAATATCAATTTGGCCTTGTTTTGCTACAGACATTGACTTTGGCATAAACTGGTCCATAGAAGACTGCGCTGCTGTTGGACGCAGAGTAGGCCTACTTGACTGGGTGGATAAATCTCCACGTGTGAAGGTGCTGGCTCCACCACTATCACTAGCAGGCCCACTAGTTTCTCGAATTACTTAAAAAAAATATGTACGTTTGCATAACTTATTTTATTGATTTCCCACCGTTGTATAAGTCAGAAGACAGCCATCCAGACCTTCCTACAACCATGTACACATCCTCTGTCGAATAAACGTATATTTGCCATCCTGTGGTGGTCGGCTGCATCATTACATCCATTTAAGGAGCGGCCCTTAGAAAAACATTTATCCAGCTCGACTGCTTCACTGCACAGACAACGCAAAGTAATCGCTGAATGTGTCTCGAGCAGGCAGGTTTAAATACATAACTTTCATAGCTGTACGATTAAGAATGCAACCTACACACTTCATGAAACCTAAAATAAGTAAAGAAGTGCATTTGTGTGGAAGTAAAACATTTGTTATACTTCGGAGGCAGACGCATTGCAAATGCTCAGAACGACAAAATCGAGCCCTTCTCCCCTGGTCTATAGGAGGGACGCACCCTGTTTAAATGGCCCGAATATTGATTTAGACGTTCACAAATTTTACAGATTTTGACTTTCACCAATGCCATGATATGTTTGGCAAAGTAATAAAAAAATTGAAATATTTTGGGTAGATGTTCCTAAAACAGAGTATAACCATATAACCATAATCTAACAAGGGATACATTGCAAAAAGTGAAATCTAAGCAAGACTAAATATCTTATAGTGTTTTAGTTTTTTGTATCAAGCTAAATTATCTAAATGTCATTGGCAAATATTTAGCTTATTTTAACAGAAAAAAGGCTTAATACAAGTAATTTATTTCACAATATATATATATATATATATATATATATATATATATATATATATATATTACCCCTTTTTTCTCCCCAATTGGTAGTAGTTACAGTCTTGTCTCATCGCTGCAACTCCCGCACTCGGGAGAGTTTCAGGGTGTGGCTTCAGATACATTTCACATACTGTAACATTTGCCATTTATTATTTTCTAAATTCTTCAAGATCTGTCAAATTGGTTGTTGATCATTGCTGGACAAACATTTTCAGGTTTTGTCATAGATTTTCAAGCAGATTTAAGTCAAAAGTGTAACTCGGCCACTCAGGAATATTCACTGTCTTTCTTGGTAAGCAACTCCAGTGTAGATTTGGCCTTGTGTTTTTCGGTTATTGTCATGCTGAAATATGAATTAATCTCCCAGAGTCTGGTGGAAAGCAGACGGAACCAGATTTTCCCCTAGGATTTTGCCTGTTCTTAGCTCCATTATTTTTTATCCTGAAAAACTCAACCAATCCTTAATGATTACAAGCATACCAATAACATGATGCAGCCACCACTATGCGTGGAAAATATTTAGAGTGGTACTCAGGGATGTGTTGTATTGGATTTGCCCCAAACATAACACTTTCTATTCAGGACAAAAAGTTAATTGCTTTGCCACATGTTTTGCAGTATTACTTTAGTGCCTCGTTACAAACAGGATGCATGTTTTGGAATATTTTTATTCTGTACAAGCGTCCTTATTTTCAGTCTGTCAATTAGGTTAGTATTGTGGAGTAACTACAATGTTGTTGATCTATCCTCAGTTTTCTCCTATCACAGCCATCAAACTTTATAATGATTTTAAAGTCACCATTGGCCTAAGCAGCAGGTAGCCTAGTGGTTAGAGTGTTGAGACAGTAACCGAAAGGTTGCTTGTTTGAATCCCCAAGGTGGGAAAATCTGCTGTTCTGCTCTTTAGCAAGGCAGATAACTCCCACAACAAGTGCTCCCCGGGCACCGATGATGGGATGTCGATTAAGGCAGCCACCGAACCTCTCGGATTGAGGAGTTGGGTTACAATGCGGAATACACATTTCGGTTGAATGCATTCAGTTGTGTATCTGACTAGGTAACGCCCTTCCCTCATGGTGAAATCCCTGAGTCATTTCCTTCCTCTCCCGCAACTGAGTTAGGAACGATGCCTGTATCTTTGTAGTGACTGGTT
Source organism: Oncorhynchus keta (assembly GCF_023373465.1). NCBI lineage: Eukaryota > Metazoa > Chordata > Actinopteri > Salmoniformes > Salmonidae > Oncorhynchus > Oncorhynchus keta. The sequence continues at coordinate 2,972,143 of NC_068440.1, read as the reverse complement.
GTATTGATACATCCAAAGTGTAAATAATAACTTCACCCTGCTCAAAGGAATATTCAATGTATGCTTTTTTTATTTTTATGTACCAATCTACCAATAGGTGCCCTTCTTTGCGAGGAATTAGAAAACCTCCCTGGTCTTGAATCAATGTTTGAAATGCACTGCTTGACCGAGGGACCTAACAGATAATTGTATGTGTGGGGTAAAGAGATAATGTATTCATTAAAACATCATGTTAAACACTGTTATTTCACTATTAGTCCATGCAACTTATTATGTGACCTTTTTAAGCAGTTTTACTCCTGAACTTATTATGTGACTTGTTAAGCACAGTTTTACACCTGAACTTATTAGGTGACCTGTTAAGCACAGTTTTACTCCTGAACTTATTAGGTGACCTGTTAAGCACAGTTTTACTCCTGAACTTATTAGGTGACTTGTTAAGCACAGTTTTACTCCTGAACTTATTAGGTGACCTGTTAAGCACAGTTTTACTCCTGAACTTATTAGGTGACTTGTTAAGCACAGTTTTACTCCTGAACTTATTAGGTGACCTGTTAAGCACAGTTTTACTCCTGAACTTATTAGGTGACTTGTTAAGCACAGTTTTACTCCTGAACTTATTAGGTGACCTGTTAAGCACAGTTTTACTCCTGAACTTATTAGGTGACTTGTTAAGCACAGTTTTACTCCTGAACTTATTAGGTGACTTGTTAAGCACAGTTTTACTCCTGAACTTATTAGGTGACTTGTTAAGCACAGTTTTACTCCTGAACTTATTAGGTGACCTGTTAAGCACATTTTTACTCCTGAACTTATTAGGTGACCTGTTAAGCACATTTTTACTCCTGAACTTTACTATGTGACCTGTTAAGCACAGTTTGACTCCTGAACTTATTAGGTGACTTGTTAAGCACAGTTTGACTCCTGAGTGTATTTAGACTTGCCCTAACAAAGGAGTTGAACACTTATTGACTCAAGACATTTCAGCTTTTCATTTTTAATTAATTAAACATTTCTAAAAACATAATTCCACTTTGGAATTATGGGGTATTGTGTGTTGTAATACAATTAAAATAAATCACAATTTGTATACATTTTTAACTCGGGCTGTAACGCAAGTAAAGTCAAAGGGTGTGAATACTTTCTGAAAGTATATATTATTCTACTTTTTACCCAAGACAGTGCTGCTCCTCTTTAGTAAAATGAGCCGTACCAACCATGTGACTGCCCTGACTCTGTCACATTTTCCAAGGGAGAGGAGAGTGGGAGAGGTCACCACATGGTTCAGGAGTTTTGACCACAGCATCAGAAGTAAGGATGTGTCCCTCCTTTGGTCTCTCCTCACACACCTTGGTCACACTGGGACTTTCCTACTGATATTACCATTATTTTTCTATTGTCATTTTGTTGTTAAGTGTATGCTTTCTGGGCAGTGCACTCAAGAGATTGCATTGGGCAACATAAGGTAACTTCCAAAATATAACAGTGATTCCATTTGTATGAATGGTGCCAAAATGATCCTCAAAAGATTGTTTAGTCTATGTGTGTTTGTATGTGTGCTTGCATATGTTGTATTGTATGGAAATGCGTGTATAGTCTGATGTTGGAACATTGATCATAGAAAAGATTAGTGTAACAGCACAGCAGACTGTGACTGCAACATCTCCACTACAGTATGCCTGGTTCTCACAGAGATATGTGAAATGTTCCGTCAACCACGCCTGCTGGCTTCACCGCACCCTTTCATCCTCAATTCATTTGAAATATAGATCTAGTCCTAACAGATACAGTATGCTTTTTCTTACAATTGTTAATTTTTACATTTTCAGCCAGCTGCAGTTTCTGGAAAATCATGTCCACAATTACATTACAATCAATAGCTCTAACTCTCCAATATTGTCCATACTCCTATTTCTCTTTCTCTCTTGTGTTATATAACTCCTGGGTTTTCTCCTGCTGCAGTGACTGATTAGAGATTAGCATTGCTGTTTATTAATCCCAAACGCCCTTTGCATCCAATGACAGTTGAGAAACATGTCGGAGACTCTGGGATCTGTGAGTAAAACAAAGACTACATTCTCCCGGGCCAAAACAAACTCCTTATTTTAGGATTTTAAGTAATGACTTTGAGGAAGGCATTTCATAACTGTTTTGCATCTGAAGAGGAGACACAGAAACGCCCCTTAAAGCCACACAGTCATTCCTGCTCAAAGTCACCTACCACACAAATGCCCATAGTAAAATGGGAATACAATGTCAGATATTTTCTTAATGTGATGTTGTTAATGTTTTGTTAATGTGATATCACTGTGCTTCATCTAATAGCAAAACAAATGACCAGGATTGCAGTTGAAATTACATTAAAAGTACAAGGTGCAAATGATCAATGCTGTTCCAGATTCTGCGCAGATTATTAGGCAACAGCATTTGTGAAGATCTCCACAGACCTGTGATGACCTGTGCATGCTATTTTGAGTACATAATACTAAATGTATAGCTACAGTAACCTCAACATGTGGCCATGGATGTGTTACTCATTTTAAGATTGAATGTGACATTCGTTTGTAAGATAACTTCAGGCTATTTACTGTATTACAAAAGTAATATTGAATTGTGTTTGGTTGACAACGCAACCAAATGTCAACATTTAAAGGAGATCTACCTACTGCTTGGAAAGTTCTATCTGAGCCACTTTCATCCCATTTTTTTACTTTTTGGATGAGTTGGAGACATCATTTTTTATTTATTTTACCTTTATTTAATTAGGCAAGTCAGTTAAGAACAAATTCTTATTTTCAATGATGGTCTATGAACAATGATGGTCTATCCAAGCAGAAGATACAACTACTTTAAATGTTTATATTTGGCTGATATTTGGTTGCATTGACCAAACACAATTGAATATTTACATTTACATTTAAGTCATTTAGCAGACGCTCTTATCCAGAGCGACTTACAAATTGGTGCATTCACCTTATGACATCCAGTGGAACAGCCACTTTACAATAGTGCATCTAAATCTTTTAAGGGGGGTGAGAAGGATTACTTTATCCTATCCTAGGTATTCCTTAAAGAGGTGGGGTTTCAGGTGTCTCCGGAAGGTGGTGATTGACTCCGCTGTCCTGGCGTCGTGAGGGAGTGTGTTCCACCATTGGGGAGCCAGAGCAGCGAACAGTTTTGACTGGGCTGAGCGGGAACTGTACTTCCTCAGTGGTAGGGAGGCGAGCAGGCCAGAGGTGGATGAACGCAGTGCCATTGTTTGGGTGTAGGGCCTGATCAGAGCCTGGAGGTACTGAGGTGCCGTTCCCCTCACAGCTCCGTAGGCAAGCACCATGGTCTTGTAGCGGATGCGAGCTTCAACTGGAAGCCAGTGGAGAGAGCGGAGGAGCGGGGTGACGTGAGAGAACTTGGGAAGGTTGAACACCAGACGGGCTGCGGCGTTCTGGATGAGTTGTAGGGGTTTAATGGCACAGGCAGGGAGCCCAGCCAACAGCGAGTTGCAGTAATCCAGACGGGAGATGACAAGTGCCTGGATTAGGACCTGCGCCGCTTCCTGTGTGAGGCAGGGTCGTACTCTGCGGATGTTGTAGAGCATGAACCTACAGGAACGGGCCACCGCCTTGATGTTAGTTGAGAACGACAGGGTGTTGTCCAGGATCACGCCAAGGTTCTTAGCGCTCTGGGAGGAGGACACAATGGAGTTGTCAACCGTGATGGCGAGATCATGGAACGGGCAGTCCTTCCCCGGGAGGAAGAGCAGCTCCGTCTTGCCGAGGTTCAGCTTGAGGTGGTGATCCGTCATCCACACTGATATGTCTGCCAGACATGCAGAGATGCGATTCGCCACCTGGTCATCAGAAGGGGGAAAGGAGAAGATTAATTGTGTGTCGTCTGCATAGCAATGATAGGAGAGACCATGTGAGGTTATGACAGAGCCAAGTGACTTGGTGTATAGCGAGAATAGGAGAGGGCCTAGAACAGAGCCCTGGGGGACACCAGTGGTGAGAGCGCGTGGTGAGGAGACAGATTCTCGCCACGCCACCTGGTAGGAGCGACCTGTCAGATAGGACGCAATCAAGCGTGGGCCGCGCCGGAGATGCCCAACTCGGAGAGGGTGGAGAGGAGGATCTGATGGTTCACAGTATCGAAGGCAGCCGATAGGTCTAGAAGGATGAGAGCAGAGGAGAGAGAGTTAGCTTTAGCAGTGCGGAGCGCCTCCGTGATACAGAGAAGAGCAGTCTCAGTTGAATGACTAGTCTTGAAACCTGACTGATTTGGATCAAGAAGGTCATTCTGAGAGAGATAGCGGGAGAGCTGGCCAAGGACGGCACGTTCAAGAGTTTTGGAGAGAAAAGAAAGAAGGGATACTGGTCTGTAGTTGTTGACATCGGAGGGATCGAGTGTAGGTTTTTCAGAAGGGTGCAACTCTCGCTCTCTTGAAGACGGAAGGGACGTAGCCAGCGGTCAGGGATGAGTTGATGAGCGAGGTGAGGTAAGGGAGAAGGTCTCCGGAAATGGTCTGGAGAAGAGAGGAGGGGATAGGGTCGAGCGGGCAGGTTGTTGGGCGGCCGGCCGTCACAAGACGCGAGATTTCATCTGGAGAGAGAGGGGAGAAAGAGGTCAGAGCACAGGGTAGGGCAGTGTGAGCAGAACCAGCGGTGTCGTTTGACTTAGCAAACGAGGATCGGATGTCGTCGACCTTCTTTTCAAAATGGTTGACGAAGTCATCTGCAGAGAGGGAGGAGGGGGGGAGGGGGAGGAGGATTCAGGAGGGAGGAGAAGGTGGCAAAGAGCTTCCTAGGGTTAGAGGCAGATGCTTGGAATTTAGAGTGGTAGAAAGTGGCTTTAGCAGCAGAGACAGAGGAGGAAAATGTAGAGAGGAGGGAGCGAAAGGATGCCAGGTCCGCAGGGAGGCGAGTTTTCCTCCATTTCCGCTCGGCTGCCCGGAGCCCTGTTCTGTGAGCTCGCAATGAGTCGTCGAGCCACGGAGCAGGAGGGGGGACCGAGCCGGCCTGGAAGATAGGGGACATAGAGAGTCAAAGGATGCAGAAAGGGAAGAGAGGAGGGTTGAGGAGGCAGAATCAGGAGATAGGTTGGAGAAGGTTTGAGCAGAGGGAAGAGATGATAGGATGGAAGAGGAGAGAGTAGCGGGGGAGAGAGAGCGAAGGTTGGGACGGCGCGATACCATCCGAGTAGTGGCAGTGTGGGAAGTGTTGGATGAGAGCGAGAGGGAAAAGGATACAAGGTAGTGGTCGGAGACTTGGAGGGGAGTTGCAATGAGGTTAGTGGAAGAACAGCATCTAGTAAAGATGAGGTCGAGCGTATTGCCTGCCTTGTGAGTAGGGGGAAGGTGAGAGGGTGAGGTCAAAAGAGGAAAGGAGTGGAAAGAAGGAGGCAGAGAGGAATGAGTCAAAGGTAGACGTGGGGAGGTTAAAGTCGCCCAGAACTGTGAGAGGTGAGCCGTCCTCAGGAAAGGAGCTTATCAAGACATCAAGCTCATTGATGAACTCTCCGAGGGGACCTGGAGGGCGATAAATGATAAGGATGTTAAGCTTGAAAGGGCTGGTAACTGTGACAGCATGATATTCAAAGGAGGCGATAGACAGATGGGTAAGGGGAGAAAGAGAGAATGACCACTTGGGAGAGATGAGGATCCCGGTGCCACCACCCCGCTGACCAGAAGCTCTCGGGGTGTGCGAGAACACGTGGGCGGACGAAGAGAGAGCAGTAGGAGTAGCAGTGTTATCTGTGGTGATCCATGTTTCCGTCAGTGCCAAGAAGTCGAGGGACTGGAGGGAGGCATAGGCTGAGATGAACTCTGCCTTGTTGGCCGCAGATCGGCAGTTCCAGAGGCTACCGGAGACCTGGAACTCCACGTGGGTCGTGCGCGCTGGGACCACCAGATTAGGGTGGCCGCGCCACGCGGTGTGGAGCGTTTGTATGGTCTGTGCAGAGGAGATAACAGGGATAGACAGACACATAGTTGACAGGCTACAGCTAATGCAAGGAGATTGAATGACAAGTGGACTACACGTCTCGAATGTTCAGAAAGTTAAGCTTACGTAGCAAGAATCTTATTGACTAAAATGATTAAAATGATACAGTACTGCTGAAGTAGGCTAGCTGGCAGTGGCTGCGTTGTTGACTTTGTAGGCTAGCTGGCAGTGGCTGCGTTGTTGACACTACACTAATCAAGTCGTTCCGTTGAGTGTAATAGTTTCTACAGTGCTGCTATTCGGGGGCTAGCTGGCTAGCTAGCAGTGTTGATTACGCTACGTTGCGTTAAAAGAACGACAATAGCTGGCTAGCTAACCTAGAAAATCGCTCTAGACTACACAATTATCTTTGATACACTGACGGCTATGTAGCTAGCTATGTAGCTAGCTACGATCAAACAAATCAAACCGTTGTGCTGTAATGAAATGAAATGAAAATGTGATACTACCTGTGGAGCGAAGCGGAATGCGACCGGGTTGTTGAGTGCGGAAGTTCTATTCAGTAGACGTTGGCTAGCTGTTGGCTAGCTAGCAGTGTCTCCTACGTTAAGGACGACAAATAGCTGGCTAGCTAACCTCGGTAAATTAAGATAATCACTCTAAGACTACACGCTCTAAACTACACAATTATCTTGGATACGAAGACAGCAAAGACAACTATGTAGCTAGCTAACACTACACTAATCAAGTCGTTCAGTTGAGTGTAATAGTTTCTACAGTGCTGCTATTCGGTAGACGGTGGACGTTTGCTAGCTGGCTAGCTGCTGGGTAGCTGCTGCTGAATATCACTAAATATCATTACATTTGAAATCAACCAGAGCTTGAAACCCTAGGCCTATTTATTGTCTATTTTTAGTTAAATTATGGGTTGAATTGAAACAATAGCAAATGATATATAGGCCTAAATAGCATCATTGATAAAGTATGGTCACATTTAATTTGTATCTGTTAAACCTACCCTTTGGAATGTCTTCCATAGCAACAGTGAATCTAATTCCTTTTTAAGTGGAGAGATCTCTCAACAATCATTCTCACAATATCACATTGGTAATAATATCATAGCTAAGCAGGGCTTGGGAGATCAGAGGGTAGCTGTAGATAGATCAATTCTCCAGTAGGAGGTGCTGCCCAGCCTATTGTTTTTTTTTTCTGATAGTGGATATAATGTTGAAATTCTGACATTGTTTTAAATGTACAAATTCAACGTATTTTATACAAGGTTGGTCTGTTGAAATTTGGTTACCATAATGACACAATCCTGTGGTTGAAATTTCACCCTCAAAACAGTTGATTAGTTTTTTCAAATCCAATGTATTTTCCACATCACAATACGTTGACAAATTACATTGAAACAACATTGATTGAACCAGTTTGTGCCCAATGGGTTGCCCGAATAACAAGCAAACAATACACAATACATTGCGGAATGCTCTCATTTGGTGCATGATGGCCAAGCCAATGACTGAAAGAATTGTGTTTCTCTGATCACTTCAACATTCAGTGCTGGAGGACGATGGTCTCTTACCACCAGACTCCTTCAGACAGTGATCTGTCTAACATGTTGGCACAGGTTGAATTGGCATGCACATAGCTTATTATATTGCGTTGTGTGTGTCTGTGTGTGTGTGTGTGTGTGTGTGTGTGTGTGTGTACGCAAGCATATTTGAGACTTACTACTGCTGATGGAAAATTCCACACATTGACATTGGAGGTAGGTAAAGCCCCTGATCGTATGGCAGGCCTATGATGTACATACGGGGAGGGGAATATATGTACTTCGTATTAGCTGTATTTACCATAAACACCGTGGTTTAAAGAACAAACTGCCACACCTCCAAAGGATATAGACGTACGGGGAGGGAACTAGATGTACTTCGTATTAGCTGTATTTATCATAGACACCGTGGTTTAAAGAACAAACTGCCACACCTCCAAAGGATATAGACGTACAGCTAATATTATTATTGGCAAATCATTCTAATATTCCAATAGAGCTAACCTTCAAATGTAATCCGTTTAAGAATGTCAAAAATATACAAACGGTCAATGGTCACATGCACAGTAAGAAACTCGGGCCCTGCTCTTTCACAGAACAACATAGACACATTTCAGACAGGATAGGCAGCCTGAGATATCGGGAAAGATACTGGGGTGAAAACACTATGACACAGAAAATAACACAACCAATGTTTTCAGTTGCAAGATATTCATTTTTGTGTATTTGAAACGGTCTATTTGGGCCTGTTTGCTCACTTGTGTTGTTTTCCATAGGTTATTCACTTCCCCAACATTTAGATTACTTCTCCTTTCAGCAGATTAATTGGAACCAAAACGAGAAATACTGTTAACATGACGTAGGGCCTATTTTGTCTGATTCCTCATGCCTATATAATGACCTGTCGCCTACTAGGTCAAACTCATTCCACTGTGGGCCTTGAGTGTCTGCAGGTTTTAATTCCTCCCCTGATCAATTAAAGTAACTAATTGGTTGTTTGTCTTAATTGGACACGAATTGAAAGGAAATAACGAAAAACAGCAGACACTGGACCCTCCCATGGAATGAGTTTGACACCCCCTAACTAAAGAACATTGCTTATTGTCTCTTGAACACCACCATCACCTGTGCACAGGTGGGAGGGCAAATTAGGGTGTGGTGAGAGCTGGGGCTTGTTCAGCAGGAAGCAACGTGTTGGAACATTCAGAAAGAAATATGCTATGTAGAACAAACATGACTCTCCAACACAGCCCTTCCAATCTCCAAAGTGCCCGCAAGTCGTCATCAAGGATCAGCTATTTTCCCAATGTCAATCATGTGTTTAGGAGGCACTAAAACTAGCTTACTTACAATTTGTGATAAGTGTTGTTGCAGAAATAAATATGCCTATAAAATGTAACATTTTTAATAATTGCCTATGGTGGCATTTGGTATGCTGTGAATTTCTGTGATGCTGTGAATTATAAACGTTTTTTTTTAAGGGGGATGGGAGGGGGTTCATTTTGAGCACATGCTTCCCTCAAAGGTATGTCCAACGCCCTGCTCCGACATGTAGAATAAGGAATCACGTCGGCTCTATTCGTGGAATTTCTATCTGCAACGTTCAGGACGTTTTGCAACTGAACGTGGCCAAGATACCTCTACCTTGTATAACGGCGACGCGTCTGTGGTGATGGGAGGGAGGTTATAAATAGCGAGTTGGTGAAAAGCTTTGTTGTTTGAGCACATAGCTAACGGTCCATAGAGGCAAGGATAGAAACACCTGCGAAACTTCTTTTTTTTCAACGATGAACAGAATTATTCTCAGCATTTTCGCAGTTGGCCTGTGTTTTTCAGTTGGTAAGAAACAATTGCTTGTCTCATTTAGGTATCACTTTGATGCCTAAAACAATCTTCGATATGTGTGTAATGAATTGTTTAGACTAAACGGTATTCGACAATCCTCTTCATCCGAAGCTAAACTGTATTATCTTGAAATAAGACACACGATACTTTATCATATCAATAGGTTAACTTTACAGCCAATTAGAAAACGTGGATGTCGTAAGAAGCCAAATTCTGACCTTTTGCTCAATTATTGGCAAAATAACTGGTCTGATTGGTCAAAAGACCAATTACTAGTGAAAAAGATCTGAAAATCAGCTTAATTGTTTGTATTTGAAAGTTCGGATCCTCGTATCAGAGCGGGAAAGGGGCAAAGAAAAAATTGTACTAGTTTATCTGAAAAGTTCAATATATTAGTATTATGAAATTATCTGCTGCTATTTGTCCATGTTATAATGTTAACTGAATATACTGATGTGTTTTTTAGTCTTTGTATGGAAAAAAATAATGTATAATAAGAGCTTGGATTCTTCCATAAACTGGTTACAATAAAATAATCAACAGCTTTTTGAACAGTTTTACTCATCCTACTTCATTGACGTGATGGTAATGAAGTGGCCTTTATTTGAGTTTTCAATTGCCACCAATGAAACATTTGAGATTAATATCTGAAACTGATTTAATCAATCATATTACGACGCCAGGACAGCGGAGTCAATCACCACCTTCCGGAGACACCTGAAACCCCACCTCTTTAAGGAATACCTAGGATAGGATAAAGTAATCCTTCTCACCCCCCCTAAAATATTTAGATGCACTATTGTAAAGTGGCTGTTCCACTCGATGTCATAAGGTGAATGCACCAATTTGTAAGTCGCTCTGGATAAGAGCGTCTGCTAAATGACTTAAATGTAAATGTAATATTTGTTTTAGCTAAGGCACGATGCGCTTCTAGAAATGGTAACATTGTAGCTACCGTAGCCCAAGCCCTTGTTCATTACTCGGTTCCATTACACGTAGGTCATTGGAGTAAGGAGTCTAATGTGCCGTTTATGATGGAGGACGATTTATTTTCCATGAGCATGACCTTATTTCTATTACAGCATGTTGGATGCCTGTCATTCATATTCCTTTCACCCAGTTGTATTTAACATCGATAGGTCTAGGCTACTACATTTTCCCTAAACTTATCATGAGGTTGCTACAACCTAGCCTATGAAAAGTTTACAAAGTAGGAGCACACAGGTGAGAGAAATTCTTGGACAGACAGTGACTCATGCCTGTAATCCTTAGTCCAACAGTTGAAAACGAGAGTATCATTTGGACAAATTCCGTTTATTAACTTAACCCCGCTTCGTTTTTTCGGTTGAAACATTAACAGAATCGGCCAAATTAATACACCCCTGATCACGCATAAACACAGTTCACTTTAATTGTAGCCACGTATCCATTGTAGTCTGTACTCACCTTTCCCCTTCGTTTGTGGACTTCAGTGAACACATCAGCTGTATGTGACCTAGAATAACTTTTCCAAGCCAAACCATGTCATAACTGTTACACAGCCTACATCCTTGTCCCCTTATTAGCTAAAATAATGTCCTAGTTAACATAGCTAATAGAACTAATACATTAGTAAACCCATTACAATCATGCAGTAATGTTGCTTTGTAGTCAGTCAGCAGTTAGCAAATGACATACCCAAATCTAACTGCCTGTAGCTCAGGACCTGAAGCAAGAATATGCACATTCTTGATACCATTTGAAAGGAAACGCTTTAAATTTAGTGTAAATGTGAAATTAATGTCAGAGAATGTAACAGATTAGGATCTGGTAAGAGACAATAAAAAGACAACACTCAATTTTTTCATCTTTGAAATGCAAGTGAAATGTCAATGTATTATTCCAGGTTAGGTGCAATTTTAATATTTGCCACTAGATGGCAGCAGTGTATGGACAGTTTTAGACTGAACCATTGCACTTCTGTTCAATGTTGTATCAAGTCTTCCCAAACGTGCCTAATTGATACATTTTCAATTTCATAACTGTGCGCACTCCTCAAATAGCATGGTATTCTTTCACTGTATAAGCTACTGTAAATTGGACAGTGCAGTTATTTTAAGATTTTAAGCTTTCTGCCCATATCAGATATGTCTGGGAAATGTTCTTGTTACTTACAACCTAGAAGAAAAAGAAACGCGCACCTATTTAGGCGAGGTGCTGGCTAGCGGCGTAAACTTCAAAATAAAAGAGCCGCACACTCTAGGAGCTCAGATGCAAAAATTTAATTACCAACAGCCAAGCTGTCTTCATCAGGGTCTAATCACAAACCCTGCGGAATGACTCGTTTATATAGTGTCAGAAGACACAGGTGTCTGTAATCATGGCCATGAGTGGCCTAATATCATTGTTTTATTCTCAGATATTAAAATGGCATACAAAGAACAGCAAACAAACAACAAATGGATAGCATACGATCATAGATTCATTTTAGACTACACAAGCTTACAAACGACTACAATGGCAAAGTAACAATCACAAGAATGGCTTCAGATCAGTCTACATTGAGACTGAAGGGAGCAAGGGTCTTTAAGTTAAAGATCCAGGCAGTCTCTCGTTTTAACAATAAATTATCAAGGTCACGCCCTCTCCTAGGGAGGGTGACATGTTCGATGCCAATATAACGCAGAAACGAAATCGAGTGGCCTGCCTCCAAAAAGTGGGCCGCAACTGGGTAAGTAAAGTTTTTGCACCTAATGGTGCTACGATGCTCTGAGATGCGTACTTTTAATTTGCGCTTTGTTTTACCCACATAATTTTTACCACAAGTTACAAGATAAATAACTGCCTTAGTGGAGCACGTAATAACACCTTTTGATTGGGATCGATTTTGTGAGTTTGTGGGTGTTTTAAGGATCTACATTTATAATTGCCATTGCATTGAGCACAGCCATTACACTTGTAATTTCCTTCCAGTAGGGGCGCGAAGACGTTGTTCAGGAATATCTTGGTCGTAAATCAGTTTACCAATTGGTCTCTAAGATTTCTGCCCCGTGAGAATATGACCAAGGGAATGTCCAAAAACACATTACCGAGACATCGGATTTTAGAATGTGCCAATGGTTGTGAACGGTCAGGAGTAACGGTACCATCAGGCTCCTTAAGAGTACCTCTTGGGCTAATGTAGCCCATTTTGTAAACCTGGGATGACTTGACCCTTATTGACTATATAGACTATATGGTCAGCAGATAACAATGCTTTATGAAGGAATGTCATCAATTATTTATTTATGGTTAAATGGATAGTTAACCCAAATTACAGAATAAAATTGGTTTCCTTACCCTGTAAGCAGTCTATGGACAAGGTATGACAGCGATCCAGGCTTTGGTTTTCTTCACCTGGCCACTTTCAAATGCTAACTTTTTTCCCTTTTTTTTCAATTACATTTCCAAAACACCCTAAAGTATCTGTTCACCTCAATGAAGCTAGGCTACTTATAGATTTGGATATGAAGTGGAAACGCTAATAGCGGTACCACTGACTTGCATTGGATTTGTGCTAAAAAGTTTGAGACAGTGGCCAGATCGGTAGGCCTATACTACAAAGCAGGATCGATGAGTGAGTTAGTCAGCTAAACTTGATAAACAACTCTTTATTTTCTGATTTTAATGAAGAAAGCTGATGTTTAAAGTAAATTGGACTATTCCAATTTCAAGCCGGTCTTGAAAAAAAGTTAGCTGGCGTACTCATTTATCCTGCTATGTAGTAATTGGTATTTTATTAGGGATCCCGATTCGCTGCTCCCAAGGCAGCTACTCTACTCTTCCTGGGATCCAAACACATTAAGACACTTATTACACACAACAAAGGATAAAACATTACATAAACTGTCACACCACCACATCCACAACACAATGTATGATACCACTACACAACAATATTAGTGAACGTGTGCCATCTCTTCAGTCCCCACTGTTTCATAGTGTGGAGAAAAAATATATAATAATCTGCTTCTACTGTTTGACTCAGTTACCTGATGTGGAATAGAGTTCCATGTAGTGATGGCTCTATGTAGTACTGTGCACCTCCCATAGTCTGTTCTGGACTTGTGGATTGTGAAGAGACCTCTGGCATGTCTTGTGAGGTATGCATGTGTGTCTGAGCTGTGTGCTTGTAGTTTAAACAGACCGCTCGGTACATTCAGCTTGTCAACACCTCGAACAAAAACAAGCCGTGATGAAGTCAATCTCTCCTCTACTTTGAGCCATGAACTTGACATGCATGTCATTAATGCTAGCTCTCCAGGCAAGGCAGCAACATATGGTAGCAGCACAAAACATGGTACAAACATTGGGCACAGACAGCACAAAGGGCAAGAAGGTTGAGTCATCTGAAAAGTAAGGGGCCTAAACGGCTGCCCTGGGGAATGTTGGAGTGGCTTCCATTAAAGAACACCATCTGTGTTCTGTTAGACAGGTAAATCTATCCACAATATAGCAGGGGGTGTAACGCTATAACAGGATTTTCAGGCAGCAGACTATGATCGTTAATGTCAAAAGCCACACAACAGCCCCGACAATCGTTTGATAATTTTCTCAGCCAATCAGTCATTTGTGTAAGTTCTATGCTTGTTGAATGACCTTCCCTATAAGTGGAAGTTTTCTAAGGGTTGATAACGGGCTGATTGGTCGGCTATTTGAGCCAGTTAAGGGGGCTTTACTATTCTTGGGTAGCGGAAATTCTTTAACTTCTCTCCAGGCCTGAAGGCGCACACTTTCTAGTAGGCTTAGATTGAAGAAATGGCAACTAGGAGTGGCAATATCGTCCGCTATTATCCTCAGTAATTTTCCATTCAAGTTCAGACCCTGGTGGCGTGTAAGTATATCCTAATCTTCCTAGATTTGCACACACTGTAACATAGAATTTCTATTGTGTTACTGACTATACGTTTGTTTACCCCATGTGGAACTGTTTTTGGCGCTTTGCTTTATCTTGGCCTGGTCACAGTTGTAAATGAACTTGTTTTCAACTGGCCTACCTGATTAATTAATGGTGAAATAAAATGCATTGTAAAAATCCCTCCGGTAAAGAATAACATGTAATGCTAACAGGCTAAGGAAACTTCATAATTTGGGTGAACTATACCTTTAATTTGCCATGAGACTCTTAGTCCTAACTTGGTGGCTCTTTATCTTTCTTTTTTTTTTTCGGTGAATTCATTCCACCCCATTTTATGTTTAGGGTTGGTATGTGTGGTTTGTCAAACCCTTAGGCACAGATCCAGGCATACTAGACTCGCCTAGATTGCGTGTCAGAACCTGTCCACATTATGCATCTGATTTTTAAAGGCTTGCCGTTTTTGTGTGACCCATAGTTTTAAATACCTTAGTTCCGCGAAGCATGCCTTTGTCCCAGCTCTGGTTTCAAACCACACCCTTACTATAGGATTTTCTGCAATCATCGACCTTGACTGAGTTCTTCCTGAATTGTGACTATGTAAGAATCAAAATGACACAATTTCTGGCCTCATTCCTCATGATTTTTACCAAATATTTTCAGAACATGATTTCATACATTTGCATAGGTTCCCCTGAAGTTTTTTTGTCAGTGAAACTAAGACCGTATGCGAATGTAACGTTGCTCGCTTACTCTTTTGGCTCTGTTCAGTGTAATACTCTGGGGTGTATTCACTAGAAAACAAGTGGGAGGGGCCTACCTGAATGTGTGCAATAGAAACTAGTTTTGCAAATGTTGATACCTTTATCTGAATCCCACAGTTCTTACCTTTCTAACAGTACTAAGGATGTGTTTGTAGGACTTTTGTAAACTTAACTGTACTTTGAGGGCAGTATACAATATGTATAGTTTAGAAAATGCCACCAGATGGCGGCAGAGTAAAAGGTTTAACCTTTCAGGGACATGGTGTAGAACTAGTGTGCATTGCTGACACCCTCAAGGTAAAACATTTTACTTGACTACGGGAATTATGGTACACTATGAACACAACAGTATGTGGATACCCTTTGAAATTAGTGGACGTGGCTATTTTAGCCACCATTGCAGACGGGTGTATAAATCAATCACACAGCCACACAATCTCCATAGACAAACATTGGTTTGAATGGCCTTACTGAAGAGCCCAGTGACATTGAACGTGGCACCGCCGTAGGATGCCATCTTAAACTAAAGTTTGGTGGCGGAGGAATAATGGTCTGGGGCTGTTTCATGGTTCGGACCCCTTAGTTCCAGTGAAGGAAAATCTAATGCTACAGCATACAATGCCATTCTTGACGATTCTGTGCTACCAACTTTGGCAACAGTTCGGGGAAGGCCCTTTCCTGTTTCAGCATGACAATTCCCCCGTGCACAAAGCGAGGGCCATACAGAACTGTCGATCGGTGTGAAAGAACTTGACTGGCCTGCAGAGCCCTGACCCCAACCCCATCGAACACCTTTGGGATAAATTTGAACGCCAACTGTAAGCAGGCCTAATCACCCAACATCCGTGCTCGACCTCACTAATGCTCTTGTGGCTGAATGGAAGCAAGTCCTCGCAGCAATGTTCCAACATCTAGTGGAAAGCCTTTCCAGAAGAGTAGAGGCTGTTGTAGCAGCAACGGTTGACCAACTCTATATTAATGCCCCTTATTTTGGAATTATGTGTTTGATGAGCAGGTGTCAACTATGAAAATAAAGAGTCGCACACTCCATATATAAACTCCCAGTAATTTATTGGCTATTTAAATACTTTTGCTAATGTAGTGTAACCTTTTTTTAGAGAACATTTAGGGGAAACAGAAATTGGGAAAGGCAAACGATACTAAATACTTTGGCTTTTGCTCGGCTTTACTGAACACAGGTTGGAATGAACATTGGAATAGTTCCTTTATTTGTAAAGGATTTTAGGCGTAAGCAAATGTTTTGTGTACTATATGTCCAGATTATTTAAATAAGATGAGACTTGCTCAGTTGAGACAACATTAGACCACTTAAAATGAATAGAATCATCACATCCATAAAGCCACTGTCCTCTCCTTCTCAATTGTTTTGTTGCACTGTACATCATGGTGGGCCTTAGAACTGGGAGATGCGTAACCAATTGTTCTGAATAACCTGATCGGTTATTTTACGGAATCCTGATCTACCTTCTCGTTCACTATAATTCAATACACAATGTTTGTTGAAAGCCTTGATCTGCCTGGTCAAGGCTCTAGATTACAACACACCATGGGAGTCTCATCAGGCAACATTGTCATCAGGTGGACAACTTTTGGTACTCATGTTAGAAATCTATCAAGTCTGTTTTGCTCATTTATAAGCCTGATGAGATGAGTATCTGCAAATGTAGTGTTTTTGTACAATGACGTGAGAAGCGTATGTCCAACAGTAACACAGGGAGAATGTTTCCTTATGCTACCAGTTTACTTTAGGCAACTTTGTCAAGATGGCATTTTGTCTGTTTTCACAGAATGTTGCCTTGCATCCAGTGGTGCAAAAAGTACCCAGTTGTCATACTGTAATTTTACTCAGGTAATAGAAAAGGACTCTCGTGACAGTCACCCAGTAAAATACTACTTGAGTAAAAGTATTTGATTTTAAATCTACGTAAGTATCAAAAGTAAATGTTATTGTTAAAGTATAAATCATTTCAAGTTCCTTTTTTTTATATTAAGAAAACAAGACCGTATTGGCACACCAACACAGATGTAATTTACAAATTAAGAATGTGTCTTTAGTGAGTCCGCCAGATCAGAGGCAGTAAGGGATGACCAGGAATGTTCCCTTTTTAAGTGTGTGAATGGACCATATCTGTCCTGCTAAGCATTCAACATGTAACATACTTTTGGGTGTCAGGGATCATGTATGGAATAAAAAGTACATTTTCTTTAGGATTGTAGTAAAGTAAGTTTTCAAATATAAATGAAGTACAGATACATCAAAAATACAACTTAGTACTTTACACCGCTGCTTGCGTAAAACTCCTTACAGAACATAAACACCCGACAATATACAAAAACATAAATAGGGCTGAGGACTGTACAGGGCACTATACAACTGATTATCAGGTCTGTTTTGTTGGCTTGGTAGTTTGAATGGAATCCATGCAATACTGCATAGGCCCACAAGGAGTTTTCTTTCGGATGGGGGGAATTTAAGATGCTTGAATGTTGCTACAGGCCAATAAAATTCCCCATTACTATTTTGTGACATGGTAATCTTGTGTATTTATCAGTCTGCCTTACACTTTGTCCATGTAATAATAATTTGCCTTATATGGTATAACACAAACCATATTGTTTCTAATAATGTACGTCCTAAACATATAGTATGTCCAGTCTGCCTTAAAGTATAACCTTTTGACAGTCATAGGCCACTTTTTTTTTTTGTGCATTTTTTTTAGGGTGAGTTGTATGAGCAACTGTTTATTCATACTCAATGTTCACTGTCCTCTTAAAAGGCAACAATGGTGGAGACCATTATTAAGATGGTGCTTGTGTGGTGAACATTCCCCATGATGACGAATATAGACTCAGACGACCATTATGGTGCCTCAGTCAGTTCCCATATGACTCACGTCTCCCCATACTCTTGCGTGTCCGAACAAGGCTTGTGTGCTCATCCTTAACCCCTTCATTGCGTTCAGTAAATTACCTGTTGTGGCAGGAATGCAGCCAACTGTAAGCCTAGGCGTAGTTGTGTTTGCGCAACCTGACTGTCCATGTTTTTGTGAGGTGGTGACCGATTGGTGGGTGGATGGGAGAGACTGGGTAACTGGTTTGACTGGATTTGTGAAGGGTAATGTAAAGGTGCGGCCCCAAGACTGACAGAAACATTCATGTCATGACTCATGTACGTTACTATGCACAGTATGGCAACCTTGTTTGGTGTGCTTCCAGGAGCTGAGCCTGTAGGTTGTTGTACGTACTGTACTGGTAGGGGAATTAGCATTCTCATTGAGGACAATTTATTGTTTTTCACTCATGGGGACGGTTTCCCAGACACATTTAAGTCTAGTCTTGAACTAAAAAGCATGGTCAAAATAGCTTTGTAGTCCAGGACTACGCTTGATTTGTGTCTGGGGAAACCGTCACTTAGTCTGAGTTTACACAGGCAGTCCAACTCTGCTCTTTAGAACAATTATTGTCAAAAGAGCTGCTCTGATTGGTCAGAAGACCAATAAGTGGAAAAAATATCAGCATTTGGCTGCTTTTAGGTCAAAGCATTAAGTGGGAAGGTTGACAAGTGGAAGTTTACTTGTGCGCTTACATTTGTCCCGTCTGCCTTCTCTGGGTATTCCCTCAAGGATGTCTTGTTGGAACGACACCTTATTTCATATTTTAACCTAAAGAATGGAATTCAATGATTGAATGATCAGCTCAAATGGCAACAATATGTTTTGATACACTGAGTGGCTTTAAAGTTGGATAAAAGCTGAATCAATGTCTGCAAGGTCACAATGATACTTTGTCATGTAGTGCATCAAAGACCGTGGACAGCTGCTTGTCGAACATGTCATTCCAAAACCATGGGCATAAATATGGAGTTGGTCCCCCCTCCTTGCTGCTATAATTTGAGAAGGCTTTCCACTAGATGTTGGAGCATTGCTGTGGGAACTTGCTTCCATTCAGCCAGGAGCATTACTGAGGTCAGGCACTGATGTTGGGCGACTAGGCCTGGCTCGCAGTCGGCGTTCCATTTCATCCAAAAGGTGATCAATGGGGGTTGAGGTCAGGTCTCTGTGCAGACCAGAAGTTCTTTCACACCGATCTCGACAAACCATTTGTGTATGGACCTCAATTTATGCACAGGGGCATTGTCATGCTGAAAAAGGAAAGGGGCTTCCCTGAACTGTTGCCACAAAGTTGGAAGCACACTCATCTAGAATGTCATTGTACACTGTAGTGTTAAGGTTTCCTTTCATTGGAACTAAGGGGCCAAGCTCAAACAATAAAGCATCCCCAGATCATTATTCCTCCTTCCACCAAACTTTACAGTTTGCACTATGCATTGGGGCAGATGGTTCTCCTGGCAGCCGCCAAACCCAGATTTGTCCATCGGCCTGCCAGATGGTGAAGAGCATTCTCTGGAGTGATGAATCACGTTTCCACTCGAGTCCAATGGTGCCGAGCTTTACACCACACCAACTAACGCTTGGCGTTGGGCATGGTGATCTTCAGGTGTGTGCGGCTGCTAGGCCTTGCAAACCAATTTCATGATGCTCCCGACGAACGTTTATTGTGCTGACGTTGCTTCGAGGCAATTTGGAACTTGGTTGTGAGTGTTGCAACAGACAGACTATTTTACGCGCTTCAGCACTTGGGGTTCCCATTCTGTGAGCTTATGTGGCCTACCACTTCGTGGCTGAGAAGTTATTGCCCCTAGACGTTTCCACTTCACAACAACCGCACTTGCAGCTCTAACAGGGCAGAAATGACGAACTGACTTAAGGTGGCATCCTATGACAGTGCTACATTAAGTCACTGAGCTCTTCAGTAAGGCCATTCTACTGCCAATGTTTGTCTATGGAGATTGCATGGCGGCAGTGCTCGCTTTTATACACCTGTCAGCAATGGGTGTGGCTGAAATGACCGATTCCACTAATTGGGTGTACACATACTTTTGTGTGTGTGTATATATTGTGTGGAACATGACACCCAAGCAGTTGAGTCATCTGGTTGGATTGTGGAGATCCACTCACATTCAATGGAAGTTTGGTGGGGTTTTTTTGTAACCTGAGTCTGAACTCATCTGCGATGGGGTGTAACCGAAACCAGTGTTTGGGCGGGGGGGTGGGGGGCAGGCTTCTGAATAGTGCTTTTACAACCTTTCTTAGCAACCCAACGTTCCTTGGTTCAATCAAATTGCTTTTTGTCCACCAGACATTGATAATTGAAGGTCATACCATGTTTTCCTGCTTTCATGGAAAGGCATATATTTTTCTGGTTGACGTGCACACACTGGTATATACGTACACTGTTATGTTTACCTTGTCACACGACTTGATGGCCAGGTTTTGAACTCCTAAGGTACTGCATGTTTCTGGGAGGGTTATTTGAATAAGTCAACTTGCTCAGGGACTTGCAACTAATTGGTTGAATTTATGGTTGTTGCGTTCATTCAGTTCACTCTGTAGTTTCCGGCAGACCATTCCTCTGCCCCCTAAAACAACTACACTACTTGTTTATAAAAGTAGGGTAGTTCCCTGACCCGATTTTGCTATGTTTTGGAGTGGTGCTTACTGGGAAGCAGCCATTTTGTCTGTCCCCATCAAAAGCTACACAACTTTGTTTTGAGTAGTGAACAAATATTCAAACAACCCATGCATGCCCTTCTATGATTAACCATAATGGTACCTACGCAGGTTGGACCCTTCATCCATTGAAGTGAACAAAACCGGGGGGGAGTCGACGACTAAACCGCTGTTTGGCCCATGTTAACAGACTGTCTCAATGATGTAGGATTGCATCAACACGCATTGGGTCATCTACAAGAATGTTTCCTTGAACATGATGATTTGTAGAATGGCATGGCAATGTATTGCTTGGTTTTTATTTCTCCTGCTTTCTCATCCTAGGCCAGGCTCTGCAGTGCTTCAACTGTGAGCTCTGCGTCTTCAACTTGTTCCAGACCAAAGTCACCTGCGGCGCTGACGAGCAATGTTTCAACGGTGTCGGAAAAGCAGGTAAGGACTGGCTGACCAGGTCATTGGTGTCTTACATTGTAATCATTTAGCAGATACTCTTATCCAGCGCAACTTAGTGCGTTCAACATCCATATAGCAGGCATTGCAAGTAAGGGATTTCCTCAATAAGTAGCTTACAGTATCAGCGAAATTGGTAAAAGACAAGTGCAAGTTTGCTACAAAGACCAGTACAACAGTAAGTTTTATTGTCTGTTTTTGCACCTTTAAGAGCCTCTGTCCTCTTCAGAAGCCAACAAGGAAGGAAGACAACCTGCTACCATCCCTTTGCAGATGCTAAAATTTCACTTGTCAGCTTTCTGCCTTGGGGCAAAAAGCTTATGGAAAACCACTTACGATTCCTAGTTTGTTGGTTTATGCGCCGCTTGGCACGACGATGCCCAAGTAATTAAGTCAAGAGGCACCACATTATTATTTATGTCTTTTCATCCACAGCTCAGGTTTTGGACATCAAGTCAAAAGGCTGCCTGAAAATGAACGACTGCAACAAGGTGTCTACAACCAAGTTCCCTTCCATTTCCAACGTCACAGTCTACAGCGTAAACAAGACTTGCTGTAGCTCGGACCTGTGTAACGCTGCCCCGGGCCAGCCCCGAATGAGAATCCTGCACCTGGCCCTCGCCACCACCTTCATGACCAAAGTCCTAGTGTAAGGGGGGGGGGGGGCTCTGGCCTATACATATACAGAGGTTGATACGCATGTAGGTTGATGGTTCACACATGCCAACATTAGCAGCAATCTGTCCATGTATAGAAGTCCTGCATTATCTTATATAATTTAGGCCAAGGAGGAAACATTTAGTGTATCATACCATCTAAACTTCAATTATTTCCACTAAAAAAATAGATTTGTCCTTGATGCCTCTGGAAATCTCGAAATTAGGTTTATTGCTCACTTGGAAATGCAGTCAGATTAGCTTTTCCCTGACCCTCATTCCGTTGCACTTACACACTACGAAAAACATTCAATTAAATGGAATGTTCACATACAATAGGCAACTTTTCATCAACTTAATTGAGCAGATGTCTTCTGGCACTTTATTAGGATGAAGCGCTTCAGTCATTATACTGTATAACCAATGAATGTGTATACTGACTGATTCTTTCATCTTCAATAGGGAGCTCCGCTAACAAAGACAATATTTACCAACTTTGGTGTTGGTTATACCTGCTTGTACAGTAGGTGTCATGGGTGATGGACTGCATTCAGTGTTGTCCCAATTGCCACGCTCTATTATACAGTATCCCTGAGGCTAATGTATACATTAAAGGTTAAGTACATGCCATTTCAGTCCATGTTAATTTCAGATGAATGCTAATTTCAAACCACTATTTCAATTTGATGTTCAATGTTAATGAGCTGATTATCCAGCCACTTGGTGTTGGGGAGCTCCACTGATCACCCGAATTACAATTAATCATGCAATTGCTCTATGATCATGTTTCCCCCATTGGATGACCTAGACCAAAGGAGGCCAGTTGCTAAACTAGTCTCTGTACCTAGAAAGGGCAAACAATGTGGTTAATCTTGTTTTGACTGGGAATTGTATCTTTGTCCACCCTGCATATTCCTTTTTGCCTAAAGTAATACTTGTATTTGTATGGCAATATTAGAATGTAGGTGTAGATAATTAAATCAAGCTTTATAAATGCTATTTTTATTAATAGGATTTTCTAGGTTAATTAGAAATTTGTCACTTGTTTAGGAAGAACTGTCTACTAATTTGATGTACTAACTGTAAATGGCTTGACTGGTTAGGTAAATATGAAACATTTTATTTTTGAAAACCTATTTTTAAACTGTAAATGTGTATAATGTACGTGATTGCTGGGTGACTGCAAAACATAAATGATTAAAGCTTCTACAAAATCCCTTACCACCTTCTTTGCTTTTGTCTATCGGCGTCATGACTTTTATCCACGCCCAAACAAACCCTTCACGCCAGTTCTGTTTAACAGCTGGCAGGAAGTGCACTAAACCTTTCATATCTCTATTTTAACACTTGTTACATTTGAAAGTATGAAAACAAACCATGGGTCAACATCAAATGCTGCAACCACAGTATTTTGCATTACAATATTAAATCGGACAATTGGGAAATGGCTCACATATTAACCATTTTCTCTAATGGGAAAATGTAGTGGATGTTTTTATCTTTTTCAATGACTATTCATGCTTAGCCCTGCCAATCAGATGAGCCCCTGCTGTCCTTGTCACGCATGCTCATGTCTTAATGGAATGTTTTTATTCTATTCATGAAAGGCAAACTCATCATACTTATATCATTCCATGGATTGACCCAAGATAATTGACCCTGTTATTGTAAAGATGTCACTTTTTTTTTTACCACTAACCTGTCTATTTAAAGCTTGTGAAGCTGGTATTTATTTGCAGGGGGCTTGTCCTCTGCATTAGGAACCACCTTCGGTGAGGTTTAACAGCAGTTGGCATCCAATATTAATAGTGCATTTCCAGCCACCAATGAATTGTACTGGAGTATAAATGTGTTATACTTTGTTACAAAAAGGGGAAATAAAAAATGACCCTGCCAACTAACCTTATACTCCAAAACCCACCACCACATTACACTATTTTGATCCTACACCAGGTTGGCGCCCTAGGAGGATGGGACACTACCATTTAACACACCCTGTAACTCTTCTGCAGTAAAATCTCAAATCCAAGTACTTCTCTGCAGCTGCCACAACTATTTTCTCTGATTCCATTTCTGCAGTACAGTTAAAAACCATGCCAATGGATGCTAAAAGGCCAACCTTCCTGAAGCATATTTAAGTTGGGCAAAAGTTTACTACACACCGGGAGCCTCTTAGGAACCCTCACCCTTGACCCATCTTCCTGTACTTCACTGTCTCAGCAAACACCTTCTGTACAAATCTGACCCTGGCAACCTCCACCTGCTTCTCTTGCACCTTTGATCCCCAGCATGGGCATCATACAGTTAACACACACTCCTTCTTTCACCAATACTTCATAATCCCTTGTCCCATACCCTCCTGCACACTTCTCACATCTAGGAATCTCCCTCCTACACACTGCTGAAACAACCATAAGCTTGGCACCTGAAACACTCGCTGGCAGGTGTCAAACACCGGGAACCTTCAACATTAGTTGATCCAGCTTCACCCTCACAGCTACCACAGTAATCATTCACTCCTTTCAATGGCACCCTGTTCATGAGAGCAAAGCGAGAACAGGTCTCGTTCGCGTGGCGCCTGCTCCCTCTGGAAGGAAGAAAAAATCCACTTCAGGTTACCTTCACCAATCCATCCGCACCCAACCTGAAACCACATATGGTCCAGCCAAAAGTGGTGCACTTTCTCCAAAAATCACTCCTACTGTACCAGATTAATCTTTACCATGACCATCGGTGCAAGGCTCGCGCTCCGAGATCTTCACCGCACCTGCCCAACACAGGTAATTCATCTTCACTCTTCCAACTCACCCCCAGAGCGACTGGAGTACAGCTCATTCTGTTCGTACTTGACGCCAACCTTCCTCGACGCGCCATCTCCCTTATGGTTGCTTGCGTCATGAGATTCACACTCGTAACCTACTTCCTTCCACCCCATCGACCCCAAGCCTGGAAAAATACATGAAGATTTCATAACACTGTGTCGGATGCCTTGTTCCTATCGCCATCTTCGAGAGCATGCTTTGGGCGGGCCTGGGAGCCAAGTGTCACCCGTCCTTGGTAGCTGGATGCTGTATGTAATAGAAATCGGCTAGATTGCGCACACAGCGAAAACAAATGCAGGGCAATGTTGTGAACTCTTGTAGATATGGATCACTTTTGAGGGTGTTTCAATACGATGGATTTGATGAGACCGGCACATGGGTTGTAAGGCCATTCTACTGCCAATGTTTGTCTATGGAGATTGTATGGGGGTGTGCTCGATTTGTGAGCCTGACACTCATTTGAAGGGTTCTCCACATACTTTTCTATATATAGTATCTTTTCCAAAGAGTGACATTGTGGACATTATAAATTAAGGTCTCCTCCCAGTGTCCCATAAATCAATACCTATTAGTACAGAATAACTTATTTAAATTAATTGGCAAATACATTTGAAAGTGTATTTTAATGCAAAGGGGTCTATCCTATCAGAAGGGGATAAAGAGAGTCCTTTACTCAGGACTGACATTTGGGCATCAGTGAGAGACCCTGGTGATATGTTGATCACTGAATATTATTTGTTGCGGTTCTGACTGAACTTCCTCAGGTGGCCTGGAGGTGGATTGATGAGCCTGCTATTCGAAATAAAAACAGACTATACTATTGCGTGCCACTGCATTGAAGCCAACCATGGCTCACCTTCCTCCCTTCCTTCGTTTTGTAGCGTTAACTAAAACAGAGACATTCTGGAAGTACTGCTTAGACACTGTGGATTCAAAAGGGGCTAAACAATTATTTTCACTGTCCTCGTTTCTATAATGTTGTTACCTTGATTTTTAGGGTCTGTATCTCCGGATTCACTGGCAAATATAATCTATGTATATTTTTGACATGTTTTATTGATTAACGAGACATACCATGCAGCTTATTGTTTTACCATAATTTGCCATTTACTTTGAAACATCATTATACTTTATTTTTTACATTGTTGTGTCTCACTGGGCTATACATAAGAGCTAAGCGCAATGGTCAGGTCACTGAGGAAGACCTCAGTTTGACGTCGAAACGTTAGTCACCTGTTCGCGTCCTGTACGATGGATGAAAGTGAGCATAAAGAAATCAATATATTCCTTTGCCAGGTACGCTGCTACTTAATATTTGAATGGAGTTGTTTTTTGTAACTGTAGGATGAGAAAGTGCATGCACTGCAGCCTCAATTAGCCTAGCTAGCTAACGTTAGCGAGCTTAACTAGCTTCTCCCGGTTTGATGCAGTCAAGACAGGTTCTTCGTAATCATATTTGCTGATAAATAACCTATGACAGCTATTAGTCCACTATAGCGCGAGTCGGCTTGGTTGGTTGCTGTCTCTCCCTCCCTCCTCCTCCTCCCCATGTCACTTGCTCAGAGTACAGACCCTCCCCGCCTGCTAGAGCGGCGCCTCTCCCTCGTGATTTATCAGCTCCGGTTAATAAAGTAGCTTTAAAAAAATAAAATAAACTTTTCTGCTGCTTTCTACACTTGGATCGGATCTGGATCCGACCAAGTCTCTACGAAATGGGTCTAGTTGTCCTCAATTCCATTTGGAACGGGTCTCTATATTTTAAACAAATAATAATTTATGCGCATCGGGTCCGGGTGGGAAATCCCCAGGTACATGTCGGAACAGGTCCAACTTTTTGGAACCGTTAAGTACCTCTAGTTAAAATACAATCAGCTTTTATGACGTTGATAATGATACCACCTATCCGCGCATTAATTCTCTGAAATTGCTGAAATAAATACATTACATTTCTCCACTCCTGTTCCGGAGTACACATTTACATGGTGTATTATTTTACTGGAAGAAATGCTTAATTCATATTAGACTATGTAGGAGGTTCTAGACTTACAGTAATTTCAGTGAGGCTACTATTCCATTTAACCCATCTGAACAGTAGGCTACAATTCCCTCGTTTGACGTGCCATATTTGATGCCCCAGTGTTTGAATAGAGGGGTTGGCTGTTTAGCAACAAATCGATACCTTCGCAACTATGGGGTTGCAAAACAGACGGGGTTGGCTTAGATTGTTGACAACATGTAAACTATATTTCGTCTCCTATGTTTTCTCTCAAGTACACTGTTATGGTTGTTGGTCAGCTAGCTAGGGTATTTTTTTGCCATATTAGCATAGACATGACATCATCCTAACTGACCTAAAACAGGGAATTTTTACTAGGTTTAAATGTCAGGAATTGTGAAAAACAGAGTTTAAATGTATTTAGCTAAGGTGTATGTAAACTTCTGACTAACTGTATATCCACAGTAAAATGAATCCTATATCGACATAACCTGAAAAGGCTGCTCAACAAGGAAGAAGCCACTGCTCCAAAACAGCCATAAAAAAGCCAGTCTACGGTTTGCAAACTGCACATGGGGACAAAGATCATACTTTTGGAGAAATGTCCTCTGGTCTGATGAAACAAAAATAGAACTGTTTGGCTATAATGACCATCGTTATGTTTGGAGGAAAAAGGGGGATGCTTGCAAGTTGAAGAACACCATCCCAACCGTGAAGCACGGCCGTGGCAGCATCATGTTGTGGGGGTGCATTGCTGCAGGAGGGACTGGTGCACTTCACAAAATAGATGGCAACATGAGGATAGAAAATGATGTGGATATATTGAAGCAACATCTCAAGACATCAGTCAGGAAGTTAAAGTTTGGTCACAAATGGGTCTTCCAAATGGACAATGACCTCAAGCATACTTCCAAAGTTGTGGCAAAATGGCTTAAGGACAACAAAGTCAAGGTATTGGATTGACCATCACAAAGCCAATGACCTCAATCCAATAGAAAATATGTGGGCAGAGCTGAAAACGAGTGTGTGAGCAAGGAGGCTTACAAACCTGACTCAGTTACACCAGCTCTGTCAGGAGGAATGGACCAAAATTCACTCAACTTAATGTGGGAAGCTTGTGGAAGGCTAAGTTAACCAAGTTTACCAATTTAAAGGCAATGCTACCAAATACTAATTGAGTGCATGTAAACTTCTGACCCACTGGGAATGTGATTATCATGTAAGGCTATCAGTGACATACCATTAAAAAAATGGAGAAAATGCAACATAAAACAGCTATTTCCATGCTAAGTTATCATTCAGCCTACAATAGCAGCCAATGAGTGAGTGGTGTTCAATGTAGGCCTACATTCCATGAGACTTACAGGGCTTGACGTTAACCCGTTTCTCCACTTGTCATTCAAACAAGGAGGTGGCTGAAAATGTGTTTGATGCAAGAAAACACTTTACAAAGTAAAATGCATCATTATTCCCATACCATTATTACTGAGAAGACAAAATTATGCTACCCTCTGCCTATTGGCTACTTAGCTTATTCAAGCCTGTCTCAAAATACAACACTGCCCCTTTTAAGACAAAAATAAATACATTTTCAAAGATGACTAGAAATGCACGTTTTGTGCTCTTGTATGAAGCAATCACTCCCCCATTTCTGACTACAGATGATCTAACACTGGGCTAATAACTCCCTAACTAGCAAAGGATATGAACAAAATGACAAATGTGCACACATTGCCTGGGAGGGCATAGGCCCAGCCACTGGAGAGCCAGGCCCAGCCAATCAGAATTAGTTTTTACCCACAAAAGAGCTTTATTAAAGACAGAAATACTCCTCAGTTTCATCATCTGTCCAGGTGGCTGGTCTCAGACGAACCCGCAGGTGAAGAAGCCAGATGTGGAGGTCCTGGGTTAGCGATGGTCTATTTGTGGTCTGCGTTGGTGAGGCCAGTTGGGCGTACTGCCCAATTCTCTAAAACAATGTTAGAGGCATCTTATGGTAGAGACATTAACATAAAATTATCTGGCAACAACTCTGGTGGACATTACTGCAGTCAGTGTCAATTGCATGCTCCCTCAAAATTTGAGACATCTGTGTCATTGTGTTGTGACAAAACTGCACATTTTAGAGTGGCTTTTTATTGTCCCAGCACAAGGTGCACCTGTGTAATGATCATGCTGTTTAATCAGCTTCTTGATATGCCACATCTGTCAGGTGGATGGATTATCTTGGCAAAGGAGAAATGCTCAGTAATAGGAATGTGAACAAAATTTGAGAGAAATAAGGTTTTTGGCATATGGAAAATGTATATGTGAACTTTTATTTCAGCTCATGAAACATGGGACCAACACATTACATGCTGCGTTCATATTTTTGTTCAGTATACATTGTCAGTCATAGGTTTCACTGGGAAATGTGTTGATGTTGTACTCACAATGCCCCAACCAAAAACCCTGGATGAACAGAGATATTTGTACCATGCTGAGAGCCCGTACTGCAGCATTCAATGTCAGCAGAACAAACTCTGATGACTCTGTGATGCGTGACAGGTACAAGGCAAAGTAGGTACAAACTCTGAAAATCGATTAGGGACGCAAAAAGACAATACAGACACAATCTTGAATTGACAGTCGGCAACTCAAGACTTGCGATGCATGTGGCAAGGACTACAGACTATCACGGACTACAAAGGCAAATCCAGCTGTGTGGCCCACCAAAGTGTCCCTCTCAGATGATCTTAACATATTCTATGCTTGCTTCGAAGCAGACAATATCGAACCATCCAGGAAGACTCTTGCTGCTACGGACGACCAGGTGCTTTCGTTCTCCGAGGCTGACGTGAAGGAAAACTCCTAAAAGAGTGAATACTCACAAAGCTGCCAGCCCAGATGGCATCCCTGGCCGTGTCCTCGGTGTATGCTGACCAGCTGGTGGGCTTCTTTTTGGACTTCTTAAACATGTCACTGTCCCAGGCCATAGTCCCCACCTGCATCAAGGAGCCCACCATCGTCCCAGTGTCCAAGAAAAACAAGATGATGTGTCCAAATGACTATCGCCCGTCGTACTCACCCCAGTCATCATGAAGTGTCGAAAGAGGCTGGTCATGGCCCACATCAAGGCCAGCATGCCAGGTACACTTGATTTGCTTACCGCTAACAGAAACTCACTGCACAACATTTGCCCCCCAATCACCCCTTTCCCGAAACACTAAATTGTGCCTTCCTGTATTATCTATTCTACTGAGCCACTTACCTTGTGTTCGTATTCTTATCGTTTTTATTTCTAATTGTTGTTTCATTGTCGAGAAGGAACACGCAAGTAAGCATTTCTTTGGATGGTGTATACCATGTGTATCCCGTACATATGACTAGTAAAACTTTAAACTGAAACCTGCTCCCTCCTCTCTTCAAAACATTCACACCTATATTAACTCACACTCCCAATCTCAGGAGAGCAGTCAAAACCAACCCGTGACAGTTTAAAATCCCAGGTCGATGCAAGCATTACCATTTTTATTGTCACCGTCAACAAGGTCAGTCACCGTCTTCTCTTTCTGCTCTGTCTCTCCATCCCATCTCACAGCAGAGTCTCTGTATCGCAAAACCCATGTTCTATGGGGATCACCAGTCTTTGTCTGTTTGGTACAAATACAACATGTAGCACCTCAGAGCCCAACTTCTAGAGCGGACAAGCAGGTACTGACCCTGTGGTTTCATCCAAGTAGAAAGCAACAATAAAAATAGGTCATTCCTAGGTTTTTACTGTGTAATTACCATTTCATCAAATCGTTTCTCTGCTAATACCTAGTCTTTTCTGTAGCGGTAAAATATAGTGCTGACTACCCAAACAACAAACTACCTGACTGACTACCCAAACAACAACTACCTGGACTTTCAATTGCTCCTCCTCTATTCCATCTTCCAGTGTTCAACATCAGTAGCATCAAGCACAAGGGCTGCCTGGCCACAAATTTCTGCAACACCACGTCCACTTCTAGCATCCTGGGAGTAGCATCCTACATCGTCTCACAGACCTGCTGCAACGGGGTTGGCTCCGTACAACTACCTCTCACAGTGGCCCTTGGTGCAGCCCTGGTGGCCATCTGGAGCACCTTCGCCTAGACAAACCATTCACAATAAGGATACCTCCTCCATAGTTTTCCATGTGTTGTTATAGTTCTTAAATACATAAAATATACTAAAACAAGTAATATTCTGAAAAAGACACGCTCAAGGTACTAAACGATATAACCGTCATCGATAAAAGACAGTACTATGTCTTCATCGACCTGACCAAGGCTTTCGACTCTTGTCAATCACCGCATTCGTATCGGCAGACTCAACAGCCTTGGTTTCTCATATGACTGCCAACTACTTCTCAGACAGAGTTCTGTGTGTCAAATCGCGATAATATTGGAAATGGAAGGAGTATCAGACCACTGCAAATGTTCCAAGACCTGGCCGTCCCTTTAAAGTTTCAGCTCATACAAGGAGAAGACTGATCATAAATGCAGCCAAGAGGCCCATGATCACTCTGGATGAACTGCAGAGATCTACAGCTGAGGTTGGAGACTCTGTCCATAGGACAACAATCAGTCATATATTGCACACATCTGGCCTTTATGGAAGAGTGGCAAGAAGAAAGCCATTTCTTAAAGATATCCATAAAAAGTGTCGTTTAAAGTTTGCCACAAGCCACCTGGGAGACACACCAAACATATGGAAGAAGGTGCTCTGGTCAGATGAAACCAAAATTGAACTTTTTGACAACAATGCAGAACATTATGTTTGGCGTAAAAGCAACACCCTGAACACACCATCCCCACTGTCAAACATGGTGGTGGCAGCAGCAATGGTTTGGGCCTGCTTTTCTTCAGCAGGGACAGGGAAGATGGATGGAGCCAAATACAGGACCATTCTGGAAGAAAACCTGATGGAGTCTGCAAAAGACCTGAGACTGGGACGGAGATTTGTCTTCCAACAAGACAATGATCCAAAACATAAAGCAAAATGTACAATGGAATGGTTCAAAAATAAACATATCCAGGTGTTAGAATGGCCAAGTCAAAGTCCAGACCTGAATCCAATCGAGAATCTGTGGAAAGAACTGAAAACTGCTGTAAACAAATGCTCTCCATCCAACCTCACTGAGCTCGAGCTGTTTTGCAAGGAGGAATGGGAAAAAATGTCAGTCTCTCTTTCACTTAAGGGGGCTGAATAATTTTGCACGCCCAATTTTTCAGTTTTTGATTTGTTAAAAAAGTTTGAAATATCCAATAAATGTCGTTCCACTTCATGATTGTGTCCCACTTGTTGTTGATTCTTCACAAAAAAAAAAAAATTATATGTTTATGTTTGAAGCCTGAAATGTGGCAAAAGGTCGCAAAGTTCAAGGGGGCCGAATACTTTCGCAAGGCACTGTATATATTTTTTAAATATATAAAAATGACAAAAAAAAATAAAAAAGACATATTACCCTCACTAACTTTAAACATCAGCAAACCGATCGCTGCAGCTGTACATAGCCTAACTACCTCATTCCCATATTGTTTTTATTTACTTTTCTGCTATTTTGCACACCAGTATTTCTACTTGCACATCATCATCTGCTCATCTATCACTCCAGTGTTAATTTGCTCAATTGTAATTACTTCGTTACTATGGCCTATTTATTGCCTTACCTCCTCACTCCATTTGCACACACTGTATATAGACTTTCTTTTTTTTCTATTGTGTTATTGACTGTACGCTTGTTTATTCCATGTGTAACTCTGTGTTGTTTGTGTCGCATTGCTTTGCTTTATCTTGGCCAGGTCGCAGTTGTAAATGAGAACTTGTTCTCAACTAGCTTACATGGTTAAATAAAGGTGAAATAAAATAAAAATAGCTTAAAGTAACAACTCAAACTGGTTTTAACTCTAGGCTAAACAACATCCTACTATAGCATCGTTATGAACAGTTCAAATCGATGTCACTATTTATACTGGGAACACATCACAGTTACAAGCATTTTTCAATGGCATACCATCTTCTCAACCATGTCACTATTAATTATCATATCTAGTAAGTTATCATTTTCCCCATTAGGCATGTTGCACTCTGTACTCAAAGATAACCTTGTATTTATTTAATGTACAATAAATAATCATATGTACTCAAAAATATCTACTATTATGTGTGTGTGAAATGATTGAACAAATACTACAATAAAGATGTTAAATTATATCCTTACCAAAAAATAGGCTTCTGGCAAACAGCTGTGGCAAACCTTTGACCAATTTGCAGCAAGCTCATATTTTCACATGTAAATTTGCTTTTGGCAAACAGTTTCGGTAAATTCGCAGCAACTTGTTAACTTCTTGCAAACAAGTCAGGGAAACGTGTGGCAAATATTCTACTGTTTGCTGCAAATTGGTTGCAAACTCAGTATGAATATTTCAATTAGATCAGGTTTTTAGTTAATGTGTGTTAACATGGAAATGTATCTACATACACCAAATCATATATAAAACTTTAAATTAACTTCTCAGAGAAAAAACTAAACATACTAAATGTAGTAAATATACCAAATAATTTGTATTCAATTTCTTAACAGAAAATAAATGAAATCCTCAGCATGGTAATGAAGAAAAGAGCAATGACTGGATATTATCAGGATTTTTTGAAATGTCAAAT
This sequence comes from Oncorhynchus keta, assembly GCF_023373465.1. Taxonomy (NCBI): domain Eukaryota; kingdom Metazoa; phylum Chordata; class Actinopteri; order Salmoniformes; family Salmonidae; genus Oncorhynchus; species Oncorhynchus keta. The sequence goes on along the minus strand of NC_068440.1, from coordinate 2,938,983 downwards.
TAGTATGTACAGTGGCAAGAAAAAGTATGTGAACCCTTTGGAATTACCTGGATTTCTGTATAAATTGGTCATCAAATTTGATCCGATCTTCATCTAAGTCACAGCAATAGACAAACGGTGTGCTTACAATAATTTGTGTGTCATATTAGTTTATTTCTCGTCTATATTGAATACATTTAAAAACATTCACAATCTAGATTGGGAAAAGTATGTATTTGAACACCTAGGCTAATGACTTCTCCAAAAATGAATTGGAGTCAGGAGTCAGCTAACCTGAAGTCCAATCAATGAGACGAGATTAGAGATGTTGGCTGCTTTGCCCTATTAAAAAAAACTCACAAAATGTAAGTTTGCTATTCACAAGAAGCATTGCCTGATGTGAACCATGGCTCAAACAAAAAGAGATCTCAGAAGACCTAAGATTAAGAATTGTTGACTTGCATAAAGCTGGAAAGGGTTACAAAAGTATCTTTAAAAACCTAGAAGTTCATCAGTCCACAGTAAGACAAATTGTCTATAAATGTAGAATGTGATCCCCGTACAGGGATCAACATCAGGGGAAATTTCAGTGACAACTAAAAGTACAACGTCGTAACATTAAACATTCTTGGAAATGCACGTGTCTTACATCCTTCAAAAGATTAGGATCTTGGTACTCAAACTTTGTTTTCCGATTTAAAATAGCTATTACAGAGAACAAATACCATAATTTTGTTTGAGAAGAGCATTCAACAACAAAAGCATTTTCCGCCATGACAGTTTTTACACATTCACATCTGAAGGTAAAATGATGACTTACATTCTGATATCTTGCTCTTATTTCTCTTCCTGAGGGTTCCAGTGATCAAATGAAGTGCCGTTTTCTTTGATAAAATCTATTTTTATAGCCTAAATCGAAACATTTTGTAACCTGTTTGTGCCGTGAATTCCATCTCTATCATTTTTTTACAGAGCATCCGACGTAATTACACACGGTAAACAATCGTTTATCTAGTCATGGTTGGTTTCAGTGCATTTCTCTGGATGTTTGCAACACAGTCAATTGTTTTTTTTGCAGGGAGTATTGACCGAAGTGAACTGATTTGAAGACAAAGACCAATGACTACCTTGCACACCAATCATTTTAGCGAAGCTTCGTTGATTGACTGTATTTATGCCCAATGACCATGGATCTTCTTGAAATCTAGCTGGGTAGATAGCCAATGAGCTGAGGTAAACGCCAGTATGTAATGGTTTTGGGTTGGACCACCATTCCTTGTTTGAACATGCACGCATAAGGAACTCCATTCTCGCCTTGACTATCAGAGGAGTTGCTGTGAGGCTTGTTACGCACAGCAGTATTTTGGAAAGTTGTATTTTCAACGATTTCATTGAAGACATGGCGAATAAATCAGGAAAACCAAAGTCAACGTCTAAGTATACAGATTTGCACCAGATTATAGAAGAGATTGATCTGGAAAGTAAGTGAGACAGATCTTTGTTTAAGGAATCTTTGAGTGTTATGATTCAAACAGGAGCTGAGGAGCTGTTTCTGCAAAGACAGGACGTACTTCTGGACGGGTAAGTGCTAATGCCTTTTTATGAAATATATATATATATATATATGCAAAAAATATATATATATATGCAAAAAGAAATATATATATATATATGCAGTTTGTGTGTGTGTGTGTGTGTGTGTGTGTGTGTGTGTGTTTGTTTGTGTGTATATATATATATATATATATACACACACTGCTCAAAAAAATAAAGGGAACACTAAAATAACACATCCTAGATCTGAATGAATGAAATATTCTTATTAAATACTTTTTTCTTTACATAGTTGAATGTGCTGACAACAAAATCACACAAAAGTTATCAATGGAAATCAAATTTATCAACCCATGGAGGTCTGGATTTGGAGTCACACTCAAAATTAAAGTAGAAAACCACACTACAGGCTGACCCAACTTTGATGTAATGCCCTTAAAACAAGTCAAAATGAGGCTCAGTAGTGTGTGTGGCCTCCACGTGCCTGTATGACCTCCCTACAATGCCTAGGCATGCTCCTGATGAGGTAGCGGATGGTCTCCTGAGGGATCTCCTCCCAGACCTGGAATAAATCATCCGCCAACTCCTGGACAGTCTGTGGTGCAACGTGGCGTTGGTGGATGGAGGGAGACATAATGTCCCAGATGTGCTCAATTGGATTCAGGTCTGGGGAACGGGCGGGCCAGTCCATAGCATCAATGCCTTCCTCTTGCAGGAACTGCTGACATACTCCAGCCACATGAGGTCTAGCATTGTCTTGCATTAGGAGGAACCCAGGGCCAACCGCACAAGCATATGGTCTCGCAAGGGGTCTGAGGATCTCATCTCGGTACCTAATAGCAGTCAGGCTACCTCTGGCGAGTAGATGGAGGGCTGTGAGGCCCCCAAAGAAATGCCACCCCACACCATGACTGACCCTCCGCCAAACCGGTCATGCTGGAGGATGTTGCAGGCAGCAGAACGTTCTCCACGGCGTCTCCAGACTGTCACGTCTGTCACATGTGCTCAGTGTGAACCTGCTTTCATCTGTGAAGAGCACAGGGCACCAGTGGCGAATTTGCCAATCTTGGTGTTCTCTGGCAAATGCCAAACATCCTGCACGGTGTTGGGCTGTAAGCACAACCCTCACCTGTGGACGTTGGGCCCTCATACCACCCACATGGAGTCTGTTTCTGACTGTTTGAGCAGACACATGCACATTTGTGGCCTGCTGGAGGTCATTTTGCAGGGCTCTGGCAGTGCTCCTCCTGCTCCTACTTGCACAAATGCGGAGGTAGCGGTCCTGCTGCTGGGTTGTTGCCCTCCTACGGCCTCCTCCACGTCTCCTGATGTACTGGCCTGTCTCCTGCGCCTCCATGCTCTGGACACTACGCTGACAGACACAGCAAACCTTCTTGCCACAGCTCGCATTGATGTGCCATCCTGGATGAGCTGCACTACCTGAGCCACTTGTGTGGGTTGTAGACTCTGTCTCAAGCTACCACTAGAGTGAAAGCACCGCCAGCATTCAAAAGTGACCAAAACATCAGCCAGGAAGCATACGAACTGAGAACCACTCCTTTATTGGGGGTGTCTTGCTAATTGCCTATAATTTCCACCTGTTGCCTATTCCATTTGCACAACAGCATGTGAAATGTATTGTCAATCGGTGTTGCTTCCTAAGTGGACAGTTTTATTTCACAGAAGTGTCATTGACTTGGAGTTACATTGTGTTGTTTAAGTGTTCCCTTTATTTTTTTAACAGTGTATATTCCATGTCAGATATATATATTTTCAATTTTTTTAATTCAAATGGAATGGAGTAGAACAGCAAACACACACATGGCCACTGCGCCTGCTACTCCTCGCCATTTCCATATGAAATAGCCATTGGGTGCTTTTCGGGAGAGGGCAGGCCCACAACAATGGCCGGAGTTGAATGGAACAGCACTTCACCTTAGTGACTGTTCCCTCTGCTCTATGCAACACATATGTTTATTTTAAGTGATGCTAAAAGGCTCATACAATACAAATATTTTTTAAATGTTTTCTTTCACAGTGATAGCGACTCCGACTGGGAACCCCCGGTACCAAGCTGCCTGCTCTACCTCTGCCCCCTCTACTCCTGCCTCCAGTGGTGTTCATATGCCACAGTTCATTACTGCAGGCATGACTGTGCCTCAGGGCCAAAAGGGCACAGCATGGAGGTGTCGTTGTGTCTGTGTCACATGACCTGCACCACTTGTTCAGTTTGCCTCTGCTTTACATCAGAAAGAGACTGCTATGGGACATGGCACAGGCAGCAAAATATTGTGTAGAGGACTTCCAAAGGGTGTACTGTTTTAAAAATGTATTTTCTAATATTTTTTTCAACATTTTTTTTGTGTGTGTTAGAATTGCTTTTTGATATGTTGTATATAGTTATTTGCACTGTTGTATATAGTTATAGGTAATTTCACCAATTCGGCCACTTGGGTACATTTGGGCAACTTGTGTGGGACACCTGGGTGACTTCATGCTAAATGTCATGTAGCTCACCCATTCCTGAAGTTATCAGTCTGAAACTTTGCACACCTACAAATTATCTCCAGCATCCTATCTGACTGTGTGGCTATTCTAGTACATGTGAAAGATGATGCTACAACAATAAAAAACAGATAACGTATGCTCTTTCTCTTTCCTTCCACCAGATCTACTGTGTTATATTCTCCTACATTCAATTAACATTTCCACAAACTTCAGAATGTTTCCATTCAAATGATACCAAGAATATGCATATCCTTGCCTCTGGGTCTGAGCTACAGGCAGTTAGATTAGGGTATGTCTTCAGGCGGAAATTGAGAACAAGGGATGCAGCCATAACAGGTACATACTTGGCTGTCACAACAACAAATGATTTACATTACACTTATTCTGCCACGCTAATGTGTTACTGACCTGCCAACTCTAGTGAGAGAAATTAATCTCAATCTAATTCGCTAGTCATAGATACGTCTCGTAAATACTTTGTCTTTGCCTGCCTTTGAACGGCCGAGGACCTAGACCTAGACCGTTCAAAGACTCTAGGTAATTAGAAAAGAGGATTTTTGCCTATATGTGACCTACTGGCTTAATTCGCTCTTATGTAGCAAAATTTGAAATGGTGTTTTAATGTCCTTTCAACTTCCTGGAGACCAGCTGGGGAGACAACCCTACCAAATTGGCTTATGGCATTATCTATACCTACTTGGTGGAATCTACAGGTTTGCATAAATATCCAAATGCAGAAGAATATTATAGCTGTTATTTGGATACAGCTCACTAGTCCATACTACAAGCTAACTAGCAAGCTTTGTGCAATACACATAGCTAGTGAGATACAAACAAGTGTTACCGACTTACCGGTGATGAACACACATACATGTATTGAGTAACAGGAGCTCACAGCTTTCCATCATAATCATCGCAGCGTAATTGCCAGAAACCATGAGGTTCTTCTAACCTGGTTCATGTGCAGTTGATGAAACTTCATTTGGTTGTCTTTTTCTCCTACTATTGTTCAAACAAAATGCTACGCAACAGCTTATCAGCATCTTAAAAGCAGAGCTATTTTAAGAAAGTGTTGGAATCGTCTTTTCGGCTGATAATCATGACGTACCTTCCATGCGACAGTCTATCTGTTCATGCTAACATTTTACATTTAGATGAAAGTGTATTTAATTAAGACACTATGGAAGTGTGTTAAAAGTGACCAACCAAGCACATCCAAAATGTTTATAGAATGATAAAAAATAAAAAATGAATACAGCCGTTGTCATGTTATAAGTAGGCAATTTAACATATGAGCAATGGGCTGTACCATACTCAGGGGCCTGCCTACAGTATCTATAGGTTAATTTACACAACAATGTCTTGGAGTGTGCCGTTCTGCATAACAGATATCGGAATGGTGTTCTGTTCATTCAAGGCTTACAAACGCTATCATCTAATTTCCCCATCCATCTCCCTATCGACTATTTAAATTTACAGGCTGCAAGTCAATGAAGGACTTTCTGGTCTCTTAGAAGCTGGGTCGGAATGTCTTCCTGCCAATCTTGTAGACTGGTGTGGGAGGACCACTGGCAGAAGTCTTAAAGCGATGTCACCTTGTGCATCTTTGTAGACCGGTGTGGGAGGACCACTGGCAGAAGTCTTAAAACAATGTCACCTTGTGCATCTGGAGAGAAATGTTTAGTGATTAACCTGATTGTTTCAGGCAAAAAAATGAATGAGCATCTGGCGCCACCAGCATGGTTCTTTCAAACTATACCTGCACTTTGAAGAGAAGATCTTGGGCCTGCTTGTCTCAGCTGGCAAAGAAAAGTTTTTGGTCCTTGAAGAGCCCGATCCAGTTCAGTGAGGTTCACCGAGCAGTCCGGGTTTCAAATAGAGAAGTCCTGAACAATCTGTAGTAAAGCAGACAAACAATTACTCTTCCATTGCAGTTAATCATTAGTCTAACACCTAACTCTCAAAGTCATCCTGACCTCAGTCTGGATTGGCTCTTTGATGTTGTCGGCACAATGCGGCGATAATGAAGGGAGGGGGCTGTGCTTTAACTGGTTTGCGCACCTCTGTGTCTCACTCAAACGGGGCTCAAACACCCACAGCCACACTCAGCACCCTAACACCGCCCCCTTTTATTACAATGGTTGGATTTTCAAATCTTAACAATGAGAAGTCTCAAGCCGAGGGGGAAAAAAACATTGAGAGAACCCTGTCGCACAATTTATGAGTGAACATACAATATTCCCTCTAAACTGCATGCAGGCGTGCAGCTCCCCGGGACAGTCATGCAGAAAAAAGATCAGCCTGCGCAGAGAAGCACGAGATTGAACTTCTCTGACCTTTCCAGAGTTCTCGTTAGTTAACACTATCGATGTTTCCCTTTACTGTTGGAATTCTGATCGAATTAACACAATATTATCCACTTTCAATGCAACATACCGAAACAAAATGAATTGTGCACGATTTAGTATCCAAAATGAACTATTCAAGAGATCTTGATATAGGCATAGCGTATCAGAGTAGGATTCTATCGCATTGACAGGTATTCCTCTACACAGATAGGTGCGCCATAACCAATCAGAGCTCCAGTAGACCTATATGCAAATAGACCATTGCCATACATGGATTTGTGCCATTCATTTGGAACATTTTGAGATCAAATCAAGAGCTGCATGGAGCCACTCGTGCACATTTATTCATATTCTTTGCTAGTTAGTGTTAGCCCAGTATTATATAACTTGTAGTCAGTAATGTTGGAGTGATTGCTTCCTGCAAGAGCACAAAATTATGTACATTTCTAGCCATCTTTGAAAAGTGAGTCATGAAAATAGCTTTTTGTTATGTCTAAAGGGGGCAGTGTCGAAGGTGCTTCATGGTTCTAAGAAGCTCCTGTGAAGTTAAGTCTTTCAAGTTTCTACTAAGGTTGTACTATTGGTTATCAATGATAATATGGAAGATATAGATGCTGTTTTACACAGGATCAATAAATCTGTGTGTGTCCCCCCCCCCAGAGCTCTGTCCCCTCACTCTCAAAAGAGAATTTATCCATTTTACTAACCCTCAAACTTCGGAATCAAAAAGGCCAGGTTACACTCAGTCAGCATATCCTTTACAAAGCTGTCCATTGGCCTTGACCTCTGCATTTAAGTACAGAATAAAGAGATGTTAGAAACAATGCTAGCTAGCAGTGAAGGCTCCTCAGAGGAGGATCATCCTCCTCAGAAATTTCAGAAAAATAAAGTGACACATTAAAAAAAAGTGATCCTTTTCAGATAAAACTATACTAACTAAATATATTCACGGCACCAAATAATTTATTAAAATACACTGTTTTGCAATGAAGGTCTACAGTAGCCTCAGCAGCACTCTGTAGGGTAGCACCATGGTGTAGCCGGAGATCAGCTAGCTTATGTTCTCCTCTTTGTATTAAAGTCAATGTACCCAAACTAGGCGGCTCGTGGTTCACTCCCTTCCATAGACTTACACAGTAATTTTGACAACTTCCCGGAGGAAGTCCTCCAAACTATCAGAGCTTGTGTAGCATGAACTGACATCTTGTCCACCCAATCAAAGGATCAGAGAATGAATGAATCTAGTACTGAAAGCATTACTTAGCTAGTGTCAAATGCAGCTAGCTAGTTTAGCCTACTCAAATAACTGGCTCAAACAGAGAGGGATGCTATGTTAGCTAGCTGGCTATGGCTATCCAACACTGGAACTCTTTGCCACTTGAGCCCCCCGGTGTAACTGCCAAACGGGTTGCTGTTGACTATACTGTACTGCATGATTGTAGCGGGTTAGTTCTAGTAGCTATGTTGACTATGACATGACAATGATGTACTGTAGATATTACTGCACTGTTGGAGCTAGAAACGCAAGCATTTTGCTACACTCACAATAACATCTGCTAAACATGTGTATGTGACAAATAACATTTGATTTGATTTAGTGTTAAACGTTTTCAAACTTCTAGCAACATTTTGTGGCACAATATGTTAGTTTGCATCAAATTTGCCATAAACTTGCGAGATGTTTTCTGCAACAAATTTGTTTTTGTAAGATAATTAAGGCTAACCCCATTTAGTCGACTATTTGGTTGATAGGCTGTTGGTCTACCGAGAATTCTTTAGTCGAGCAGTCGGCTAGTTATTTTTCTTCATGGTGGACAAGACACCGGTCACATTTGTGCATGTTCAGTGGTCTAATCCATTGCGTAGGCCACGGGGATGGCACAGTCCATCAATCTAAGAAATGTGATACTGAAATAGTATATGCTTACATTATATAAAAATATTAGTGCAGCAATAATAAATAAAATACTATTTTATAACAAATGCGCCTTCTCTCACGTTGGGTACGGTCCGCGGTTCTGAAACATAATCGTCAGTGGGCCGTAGAATTGGTGCCTTTCCCTATGTTGCTATGTGCATAATAGCAAAATGAACTAGCCTATTGGGATTGAGAACAATGCGGCGGCGGCAGCAGCAGAGACGAGGTCACAGCCTTAGCCTAATTGTCTAAGAAACTTGAGAGGAAACCAACTTAATTAGGTATATAATCAATAGCCTGACTTTAAATAGATAAATCACCCATATACAGTGCCTTCGGAAAATGTATTCAGATCCCTTTACTTGTTATACATTTTGTAACGTTACAGCATTATTCTAAAATGGAATGTTTCAAAAATAATCCTCAATCTACTCACAATACCCCATAATTCAGGGAAGTCAGGAACCAATATACTCAGTCAGTTTGAAAAGCTAGCCTTAGCTTTCCTAACAGACAATTGTCTCCTGTAGCACTAATTCCAAAAAGTTTTAGGACACTGTAAAGTCCATGGAGAATAAGAGCACCTCCTCCCAGCTGCCCACTGCACTGAGGATAGGAAACACTGTCACCACCAATAAATCTAGCACGGCTGGCCATGCTTTCCACCTGGCTACACCTACCCTGGCCAACATCTCAGCACCCCCTGCAGCAACTTGCCCCCACCCACCCGTACACCCCTTCTTCACCCAGACCCAAGGTCCTAAACGATATCCTAACCGCCATCGATAAAATACATTACTGTGCAGCAGTCTTCGTCAACCTGTCCAAGGCTTTCGACTCTGTCAATCACCGCATTCTTATCAGCAGACTCAATACCCTTGGCTTCTCAAATGACTGCCTCGCCCGGTTCACCAACTACTTCTCAGATAGAGTCCAGGGTGTCAAACCGGAGGGCCTGTTGTCCGGACCTCTGGCAGTCTCTATGGGGGTGCCACAGGGTTAAATTCTCAGGTCGACTCTTTTCTCTGTACATATCAATGATGTTGCTCTTGCTGCTGGAGAATCTCTGATCCACCTCTACGCAGACGACACCATTTTGTATACATCTGGCCCCTCTCTGGACAATGAGCTTCAACGCCATACAACACTCCGTCCGTGGCCTGCAACTGCTTTTAAATGCTAGCAAAACTAAGTGCATGCTCTTAAACCGATTGCTGCCCGCACCCTCCCGCCCGGCTAGCATCACTACTCTGGACGGTTCTGACCTAGAATATGTGGACAACTACAAATACCCAGGTGTCTGGTTAGACTGTAAACTCTCCTTCCAGACTCACATCAAGCATCGCCGATCCAAAATTAAATCTAGAATCGGCTTTCTATTTCGCAACAAATGGTTTGGGATGAGTTGGACCTCAGAGTGAAGGAAAAGCAGCCAACAAGTGCTCAGAATATGTGGGAACTCCTTCAAGACTGTTGGAAAAGCATTCCAGGTGAAGCTGGTTGAGAGAATGCCAAGCTGTCATCAAGGCAAAGGGTGGCTACATTGAGGAATCTAAGATATATTTTGATTTAAAAAAAATGTTTTTGGTTACTACATGATTCCATGTGTTATTTCATAGTCTTGATGTCCTCAATATTATTCTACAAAGAAAATCCTTGGGTGCATCATGTTTCCATTGAACACCCTTGAGATGTTTCTACAACTTGATTGGAGTCCACCTGTGGTAAATTCAATTGATTGGACATGATTTGGAAAGCCACACACCTGTCAACATAGGTCCCACCGGTGGACTTGTTTACATGCTGCTGTGCGTTTTGTTGCTAGCGTTAATTTGCTACCTGCCAACTTTAAGGTTTTTACTTTTTAAATACCGTTTTCAATTTTTTTCCATTGAACTTTTTCACCCCAGACGCTTTATCTGGACATGGTTCTACAGGACCTCCACCAGCCGAAGCTAAGTAGTAACATTAACATTATGCCTTCTAATTGCAGTTGCTGTACTCATAATATACAGGAGAATGATCGCCTTATGGCGAGGATAGCCATGCTGCAAGCCCAGCTTCAGATGCAATCGTTAGGCAAGGGTCATTTAAGTGTAGGAAAGGATGAAACAGTGTCTGTGCCACAAATAAGTACAGGTAGTAGTAGTAGAAATCCCCTCGCACAGTCCCTGCAGCTGGATAATTCTCATGGCTTCTGGAAGGAAATGCTGTAGGAATGCTCAACCGGTGTCGCTCATTCAGCTGACAAACTTTCAATTGGTTCTCCCCATTAAGCAACGAGGCTGAGCCTTCTCTGGTCTCCCATCCACTCGTTACAGGGTCTGAGACGCCGAAGCCTCCCAACATTAGCGCTGACAAATTGAAAACCCTAGTCATTGGCGACTCCATTACCCGCAGTATTAGACTTAAAACGAATCATTCAGCATTCATACACGGTTTACCAGGGGGCAGGGCTTCCGACTTTAAGGCTAATCTGAAGATGGTGCAAGCTAAAGCTAAAACTGGCGAGTGTAGAGAGTATAGGGATATTGTTATCCATGTCGGCACCAATGATGTTAAGATGAAACAGTCAGAGGTCACCAAGCGCAACACAGCCTCAGCGTGTAAATCAGCTAGAAAGATGTTGGCATTGCGTAATTGTCTCTGGCCCCCTGCCAGTTAGCTCTAAGGCAGAGTCTCACAACTCAAATCGCTGGTTAAACTGTTTTCTGCCCCTCCAAAAACATAGAGGGACAATTATCTACAAATTCTATCTGGGACTCAACAAACAGGACCAAGCCTGGCCTGCTGAGGAGTGACGGACTCCATCCTAGCTGGAGGGGTGCTCTCATCTTATCTATGAACATAGACAGGGCTCTTAACTCCTCTAGTTCCACTATGAGAGGGTGCAGGCCAGGCAGTATGGCTGTTAGCCAGCTTAGTGGAGTCTGCCACTAGCGCAGTCAGTGTAGTCAGCTCAGCTATCCCCATTGAGACTGTCTGTGTATCGACCTAGGTTGGGCAAAACATGCCGGTGGTCGCCTTAGCAATCTCACTGGAATAAATACCTCCTCCATTCCTGTCATTGAAAGAGATTGATATCTCAAAATAGGGCTATTTGATGTTAGATCCCTCACTTCCAAGGCAGTTATAGTCAATGAGCTAATCACTGATCATAATCTTGATGTGATTTGTACTGACTGAAACATGGCTCAAGTCTGATGACTTTACTGTGTTAAATGAGGCCTCTCCTTCTGGTTACACTAGTGACCATATCCTCCTGCGCAACCCGCAAAGGCGGAGGTATTGCTAACATTTACTATACCAAATTTCAATTTACAAAAAAAAGACTGCGTTTTTGTCTTGAGCTTCTAGTCATGAAATCTATGCAGCCTACTCAATCATTTTTTATAGCTATTGTTTACAGGCCTCCTGGGCCGTATATAGCGTTCCTCACTGAGTTCCCTGAATTCCTATCGGACCTTGTAGTCACGGCAGATAATATTCACATTTTTGGCGACTTTAATATTCACATGGAAAAGTCCACAGACCCACTCCAAAAGGATTTCGGAGCCATCATCGACTCAGTGGGTTTTGTCCAACATGTCTCCGGACCTACTCACTGCCACAGTCATACTCTGGACCTAGTTTTGTCCCGTGGAATACATATTGTGGATCTTAATGTTTTTCCTCATAATCCTGACCACCATTTTATTAGGTTTGCAATCGCAACAAATAATCTGCTCAGACCCCAACCAAGGATCATAAAAGCCGTGCTATAAGTTCCCAGACAACCCAAAGATTCCTAGATGCCCTTCCAGAATACCTCCACCTTACCAAGGACGTCAGAGTGCAACAATCTGTTAACCACCTAACTGAGGAACTTAATTTAATCTTGCGTAATACATTAGATGCAGTCGCACCCTTAAAAACAAAAAAAACATTTGTCATAAGAAACTAGCTCCCTGGTATACAGAAAATACCCGAGCCCTGAAGCACGCTTCCAGAATATTGGAACGAAAAAGGTGCTACACCAAACTGGAAGTGTTCCGATTAGCTTGGAAAGACCGTACCGCGCAGTATCGAATAGCCCGCACTGCTGCTCGATCATCCTATTTGTCCAACTTAATTGAAGAGAATAAGAACAATCCAAAATGTATTTGACACTGTCGCAAAGCCAACTACTAAAAAACAGCATTCCCCAAGAGGATGGCTTTCACTTCAGCAGTGATAAATTCATGAACTGCTTTGACAAAGACCTTGATCATTAGAAAGCAAATTACAGACTCCTCTTTAAATCTGTATTTCTCCAAAGCTCAGTTGTCCTGAGTCTGCACAACACTGCCAGGACCTAGGGTCATGGGAGACACTCAAGTTCTTTTAAATACTAGATCTCTTGACACATTGATGAACATAGTCATGCCCTCTAAACCTTCACGCTGCATACTGAACCCTATGCCAACTAAACTACTGAAAGAGCTGCTTCCTGAATTTGGAAAAAGCTGTTTTTGGAAAACTTTTGGAAAAAGCTGTTACGCAGCAATTCACTGCCTCCCTGAAGACTAACAATGTATTCCAAACGCTTCAGTCTGGTTTTAGACCCCATCATAGCACTGAGACTGCACTCGTGAAGGTGGTAAATTACCTTTTAATGGCGTCAGACCAAGGCTCTGCAGCTGTCCTCTTGCTCCTAGACCTTAGTGCTGCTTTTGATACCATCGATCACCACATTCTTTTGGAGAGATTGGAAACCCAAATTGGTCTACACGGACAAGTTCTGGCCGGGTTTAGATCTTATCTGTCGGAAAGATATCAGTTTCTCTGTGGATGGTATGTCCGCTGACAAATCAACTGTAAACTTCTGTGTTTCTCAAGGTTCCGTTTAGGACCACTATTGTTTTCACTATATATTTTACCTCTTGGGGATGTCATTCGAAACATAATGTAAACTTTCACTGCTACGTGGACGATACACAGCTGTACATTTCGATGAAACATGGTGAAGCCCTGTCCCAATAAACAAAGAGATCATCTGTTGGATCTGACAAGTAAACTTGAGGATTGTACAGTCTCAAATAAAATTGTAAAGGACCTCTGCATTACTCTGGACCCTGATCTCTCTTTTAAGGAACATATCAAGACTGTTTCAAGGACTGTTTTTTTTTTTTTTTTTAAATCTACACAAAATCTGAAACTTTCTGTCCGAAAATGCAGAAAAAATGCTGTCTCTGCCTGGCTGGTGCCCCGCTCTCCACTGGGATTCTCTGCCTCTAACCCTATTACAGGGGCTGAGTCACTGGCCTACTGGTGCTCATCCATGCAGTCCCTAGGAGGGGTGCTTCACTTGAGTGGGTCTCTGACTTGATCTTCCTGTCGGGTTCATGCCGTGAGGTAGATCTTCGTGGGCCATACTCGGCCTTGTCTCAGGCTAGTACGTTGGTGGTTGAAGATATCCCTCTAGTGGTGTGTGTGCTGTGCTTTGGCTAAGTGGGTGGAGTTATATCCTGCCTGGTTTCCCCTGTCCGGGGGTATAGTCAGAATGGACCACAGTGTCTCCCGACCCCTCCTGTCTCAGCCTCCAGTAATTATGCTGCAATAGTTTGTGTTCGGGGGGCTAGAGTCTGCTATATCTGCAGTTTTTCTCCTGTCTTATCTCCCCTGTCTTATCAGGTGTCCTGTGTGAAATTAAGTATTCTCGCTCCTGCTGTCTCTAACTCTGAATGATCGGCTATGAAAAGCCAACTGACATTTTCTCCTGAGGTGCTGACCTGTTACACCCTCTACAACCACTGATTATTATTATTGGACCATGCTGGTCACGTATGAACATTTGAACATCTTGGCCATGTACTGTTATAATCTCCACCCAGCACAGCCAGAAGAGGACTGGCCACCCCTCATAGCCTGGTTCCTCTCTAGGTTTCTGCCTGTCTAGGGAGTTTGTCCTAGCCACTGTGCTTCTACATCTGCATTGCTTGCTGTTTGGGGTTTCAGGCTGGGTTTCTGTATAGCACTTTGTGACATCGGCTTTATTAGTGAATTTGATTGACTGTGCATGCCAGAGCAAAAACCAAGCCATGAGGTCCAAGGACTTGTCCGTAAAGTACAGACAGGATTGTGTCACGGCACAGATCTGGGCAAAGGTACCAAAACATTTCTACAGCATTGAAGGTCCCCAAGAAGACAGTGACCTCCATCATTCTTAAATGGAAGAAGGTTGGAAGAACAAAGGCTGTTCCTAGAGCTGGTCGCCCGCCCAAACTGAGGAATCGAGGGAGAAGGGTCTTGATCAGGGAGGTGACCAAGAACCTGATGGTCACTGTGACAGAGCTCCAGAGTTCATCTGTGGAGATGGGAGAACCTTCCAGAAGGACAACCATCTATGCAGCACTTCACCAATCAGAACTTAATGGTAGAGTGGCCAGACGGAAGCCACTCTTCAGTAAAAGGCACATGACAGCCCACTTGGAGATTCTCTGGTCTGAAGAAACCTCTTTGGCCTGAATGACAAGCATCACATCTGGAGGAAACCTGGCACCATACCTGCGGTGAAGCATGCTGTGGGATGTTTACCAGCGGCAGGGACTTGTGAGACTTGTCAGGATTGAGGGAAAGATGAACGAGCAAAGTACAGAGAGAACATTGATGAAAACCTGCTCTAGAGTTCCTCTGTGGAGATGGGAGAACCTTCCAGAAGGACAACCATCTCTGCAGCACTCCACCAATTTTTTATATTTTTTATTTTACCTTTATTTTACTAGGCAAGTGTCACGTTCTGACCTTTATTTTCTGTGTTTTGTGTTTAGTTAGTATGGTCAGGGCGTGAGTTGGGTGGGTAGTCTATGTTTGTTTTTCTATGTTTTGGTTATTTCGATGTTTCGGCCTAGTATGGTTCTCAATCAGAGGCAGGTGTCATTAGTTGTCTCTGATTGAGAATCATACTTAGGTGGCCTGGGTTTCACTGTGTGTTTGTGGGTGATTGTTTCCTGTCTCTGTGTGTGCACCAGATAGGACTGTTTTTTGAGTTTCACATTTCTTGTTTTGTTAGTTTTGTTCATGTGTACCTTATAGCATTAAAAAGTACCATGGAAAATTACCACGCCGCGTATTGGTCCTCTGATCCGTTTCGCCTCTCCTCTTCGGAAGAAGAGGAGGAAACTCATTACAGAATCACCCACCACAATCGGACCAAGCGGCGTGGTAAAGGACAGCGACGACAGCAGCAGCAGCAGCAACAACAGCGGCCAGCATCAGAGCTGAATCTGGACTACACAACTTGGGAGGAGATAGATAGGTGGGCGGTCGACCCAGGGAGAGTGCCGGAGCCCGCCTGGGATTCGATGGAGCAATGCAAGGAAGGTTACAGGAGAATGAGGTTGGCGAAGCCAGCACGGCAGTGCGACAGGTACGAGAGGCAGCCCCAAATTTTTTTTGGGGGGGGGCACACGAGGTGTGGTACTAAGCCAGGTAGCAGACCTGAGCTCACTCCTCGTGCTTATGATAAGCAGCGCATTACTGGTCAGGCACCGTGTTATGCGGTTGAGCGCACGGTGTCGCCAGTGCGTGTCCATAGCCCGGTGCGCTATAGGGCAGCCCCCCGAGAGTGCCATGCGAGTGTGGGCATTGAGCCAGGGCGTATGGTGCAGATTCCGCGGGTCTGGTCGCCGGTACGCAGTCTTGGTCCAGGTTATCCTGCGCCGGCTCTGCGTGCTGTGTCTCCGGGGCGCTGGGAGGGTGCAGTGCGTTCTCTGCCTGCGCTCCGCTCGTACCGGGCAACTGTGGGAGTGGAGCCTAGGGGAGAGGTGCGTGTAGTAAGCACTAGATCTCCCGTGCTTACCCACAGCCCGGTTCAACCTGTGCCTGCACTCTGGAGGGTCCGGGCTCGAGTAGTTGTCCAGCCTGGGGAAGTGGTGCCAAGGTTGCGCACTAGAGCTCCAGTGCTCCCCCACAGCCCGATCTTTCAGGCTCCTCCTAACATCAAGCCTCCTGAAAGTCTCCCCAGCCTGGTAGTTCCTGTGGCAGCCCCACGCACCAGGCTGTCTCTCAGTCTCCTCCCTGCAGGTGCTCCCGCCTGTCCGGCGCCGCTGCCGGAGCGCCCCGCCTGTCCGGCGCCGCTGCCGGAGCCTCCCGCCTGTCCGGCGCCTGTCCCGCCTGGCGCCGCTGCCGGAGCTCCCGCCTGTCCCGCCCTGCCGGAGTCCGGCGCCGCTGCCGGAGCCTCCCGCCTGTCCGGAGCCTCCCGCCTGTCCGGCGCCGCTGCCGGAGCCTCCCGCCTGTCCGGCGCCACTGCCGGAGCCTCCCGCCTGTCCGGCGCCGCTGCCGGGCGCCGCTGCTGGAGCGTCCCGCCTGTCTGGCGCCGCTGCCGGAGCGTCCCGCCTGTCTGGCGCCGCTGCCGGAGCGTCCCGCCTGTCCGGCACCGCTGCTGGAGCGTCCCGCCTGTCCGGCGCCGCTGCCTCCTGTAGCAGCTCCACGCACCAGGCTGTCTCTCTGTCTCCTCTCTGCAGGTGCTCCCGCCTGTCCGGCGCCGCTGCCGGAGCGTCCCGCCCATCCGGCGCCGCTGCCGGAGCGTCCCGCCTGTCTGGCGCCGCTGCCGGAGCGCCCCGCCTGTCTGGCGCCGCTGCCGGAGCGTCCCGCCTGTCTGGCGCCGCTGCCGGAGCGTCCCGCTTGTCCGGCGCCGCTGCCGGAGCGCCCCGCTTGTCCGGCGCCGCTGCCGGAGCGCCCCGCCTGTCCTGCGCCGTTGCCGGAGCGTCCCGCCTGTCCTGCGCCGTTGCCAGAGCGTCCCGCCTGTCCGGCGCCGCTGCCGGAGCCTCCCGCCTGTCCGGCGCCGCTGCCGGAGCGTCCCGCCTGTCCGGCGCCGCTGCCGGAGCGTCCCGCCTGTCCGGCGCCGCTGCCGGAGCCTCCCGCCTGTCCGGCGCCGCTGCCGGAGCGTCCCGCCTGTCCGGCGCCGCTGCCGGAGCCCCTCAGCCCAGAGGCGCCAGAGCCCCTCAGCCCAGAGGCGCCAGAGCCCCTCAGCCCAGAGGCGCCAGAGCCCCTCAGCCCAGAGGCGCCAGAGCCCCTCAGCCCAGAGGCGCCAGAGCCCCTCAGCCCAGAGGCGCCAGAGCCCCTGTCCCTCTGTCCAGAGCCCCTGTCCCTCTGTCCAGAGCCCCTGTCCCTCTGTCCAGAGCTTCTGCCCCTCTGTCCCGAGCTGCCCCTCTGTCCAGTGGGGTCATTGAGAGGGGTTGCCATGGTGAGAAAGCCACGGAGGCGGACAATAAGGCGGACAAAGACAATGGTGAAGTGGGGTCCGCGTCCCGCGCCAGAACCGCCACCGCGGACAGACGCCCACCCAGACCCTCCCCTATAGGTCAAGGTTTTGCGGCCGGAGTCCGCACCTTTGGGGGTACTGTCACGTTCTGACCTTTATTTTCTGTGTTTTGTGTTTAGTTAGTATGGTCAGGGCGTGAGTTGGGTGGGTAGTCTATGTTTGTTTTTCTATGTTTTGGTTATTTCGATGTTTCGGCCTAGTATGGTTCTCAATCAGAGGCAGGTGTCATTAGTTGTCTCTGATTGAGAATCATACTTAGGTGGCCTGGGTTTCACTGTGTGTTTGTGGGTGATTGTTTCCTGTCTCTGTGTGTGCACCAGATAGGACTGTTTTTTGAGTTTCACATTTCTTGTTTTGTTAGTTTTGTTCATGTGTACCTTATAGCATTAAAAAGTACCATGGAAAATTACCACGCCGCGTATTGGTCCTCTGATCCGTTTCGCCTCTCCTCTTCGGAAGAAGAGGAGGAAACTCATTACAGCAAGTCAATTGAGAACAAATTCTTATTTTCAATGACAGCCTAGGAACAGTGGGTTAACTGCCTGTTCAGGGGCAGAACGACAGATTTGTACCTTGTCAGCTCGGGGATTTGAACTTGCAACCTTTCGGTTATTAGTCCAACACTCTAACCACTAGGCTACCCTGCCGCCCCAATCAGGCCTTTATGGTAGAGTGGCCAGACGGAAGCTACTCCTCAGTAAAAGGCATATGACAGCCCGCTTGGAGTTTTCCAAAATGCACCTAAAGCCTCGCAGACCTTGAGAAACAAGATTATCTGGTCTGATGAAACCAAAATGGAATTATTTTAGCCTGAATGCCAAGGGTCACGTCTGGACTGGTGAAGCATGTTGGTGGCAGAATCATGCTGTGGGGATATTTTTTTTTGCGTCAGGGACTGGGAGACCAGTCAGGATCGAGGCAGATATGAATGGAGCAAAGTACAGAGATATTCTTGCTGAAGCTAATCCAGAGCTCTCGGGACCTCCGACTGGAGCGGAGGTTCACTTTCCAACATGACAATGAGGCTAAGTACACAGCCAGGACAACACAGGAGTGGCATTGGGAGAAGTCTCTGAATGTCCTTGAGTGCCCTACAGAGTTTGTAGCCTCATACCCAAGAAGCCTCGAGGCTGTAAACTCTGCCAAAGGTGCTTCAACAAAGTACTGAGTAAAGAGTGAATACTTAAATGTAATATTTCCTTTTTTTCATAAAATTAGCAAACATTTCTAAATCTGTTTTTGCTTTGTCATTATGGGATATTGTGTGTAGACTAATGAAGAGAAAACAATTCACCACATTTTAGAATAAGGCTGTAA
The DNA here is from genome assembly GCF_023373465.1 of Oncorhynchus keta. Taxonomy (NCBI): domain Eukaryota; kingdom Metazoa; phylum Chordata; class Actinopteri; order Salmoniformes; family Salmonidae; genus Oncorhynchus; species Oncorhynchus keta. Next base: position 2,920,076 of record NC_068440.1, on the reverse strand, counting down.
CCTAACAAAATGTGGAAAAGGTCAAGGGGTTTTTACAGACATAAAAATGATCTTGCTTCTGTTGAGTGTTTGTTTAATAGTCTACTGAATCTTTGAAGACCAACACTCGTGCAACCGCAAATGTCTGTTAAAGCAATTTCACAGATTCAGCTGTTTTTAATCTTTGCTATGCTGTAAAGCCTTAAAGGCTTTACAATTTGTTCCAAACAGGGAGAAATTATAATCTAACAGCACCTGTTTGTCACACATAATATGCACGCAACTCATGCTCCTATACCCCTTTTTCTTGATCTCCTTATTTTTATAATAACTACTATTATGATCATCATTATAATAAGTAATGTTTCGTCTTAATACCGTAACTTAATTTATGCCTATATTCATGCCATCACACAGCATACGAGACATTCATGCTTTGAAATGCAATCAAGCATTTTTGTTTATTTAAATGTTAAAGACAGCTTTGAATAATTAGCCTAAACAATAAATAAACTGCAATTCAAATGCATACAACTGTTTTTAGTCTGCTGTAATAAAGGCTTTATATATTTTTTTAAATTCTTCGATACTCTATGGTACACTTATTTTGTGGTGTTTACACAATTCCAAATGGTCAGAAAGTAATATTGTAATCTAACAGCCCACATTATATTCCCGTAACGCTTGGTTCTATACCCTCCTTTTTCTTGATCTCCAGAATTTGTAGCGCCACATGTCAAATGTCACCCACAGATTTGACTTCCCCTTTCCCTCCTAAGAAACCTGTAAACATTTGTCAGTTTCGAGTTTATTATCCGCAACCATTTTACCAGCACGTGTTACTGTGTTCAGAGTTTGTTATAACCAATTTATAAAATGTGATTATGATTGGTCACATGCATGCGACGCTTACATGTTTCATGTAAAGAGAGCAACCGTTTAGGGGATATTTTTCATTAAGAAATGAGGGATTCCGGTAACAAACTTTTCAGTCACAACTTTTCTGTCAAACAAGTAAGAAACTAAAAGGTTGAAATTGTTGCAGCTTCGGCTCAGACAGAGCAATAGACACTTGCTCTGGTGCCGTTTTGCTGCAGTAGGGAAGAGAGCGAGACAACGTGCTCCAGTAACACAGGCACTTGCTGTCATTTTATTACACAGTCTGACCATCGGGCTTGTTACGAATAACTATGAGTGGTGGATGGAATCAGGCGCAGAGAGCAGGGGTCTGTCGTTTATCAAATTTATTACACAGGTGCAACCGAAAATGATCACGCCAACACCCAGGGCGTATACAGGTTGCCAGTCCAAAACAACAGGACAAAACAGACCAGGGGCCTGTTGCACAAAACTAGGATAAGGGATTAAGCCAGGATATTTTGGTGATCCTGGCTCAATTGATCCGTAATCCGGTTGCACTAAAGATGGATAGGGGGCAGGAGGATATGTTATGGTATAAATTACCATGGAGATTTATTCTGTGGAGCTAGCTTGCTCCAGACCAGGCTAAATTCCAGGATCTATTTAATCTCATCCCTAATGTCAGTCAGCAGTCACCACAAATGGAAACCAATAGTTATTTCACTGCTCACTATACATTGTTATCACATATAACTAGACCCACTGTCATTATTTAAATCATTTCAATGATTTTGGATAAAAAATGATTTTTAGATGTTGCTATCATTAGATAATTTACAGTTTCCCATAGACTATATATAAAATGATAGAATATTAGGGCCACAGAGGGAAAAAAAAGACAAGTCATAATATTGTAACCAGTTGTTTTAAAGGAGGACAGTTGTTAAAATGACAGATGCGGGGCATTTCGTGAAATTGTACTTCAGTATGGTTTCATAAACAAAGACATGCTGATGTGCCAGAATATTAAGTATCACATTGTCATAAGTATCAAAACTGTAAAAACAATATGTAGCTTTTCTGCAGAAAGAACCAGCCTCATAAATTTATGACTTTATCCTTTTTCTTCAGTGTGGCCCTAGTACTCTGTCATATAAACAAATACACATTCCATATGAATATAAAAACACAATGTGTAACATTATGTTCCTTTATTGAATAAGGACAAAACAAAGCAGGTAAACCATCAGCTCCTTTCGAAACTGAAGTCACAGTGACTCTACAAGATGGAAAGCACAGAATCCAAGCATATTATACAAAATGATACATACACATTCAAATATAACACACCCTGCATGTCTGCACACTAAAATAAATGCAGGACAAATCCATACACATCAACTGAACAGACAAATGAATGGATGCAGTAGCCTCCCTGCAGCCTTGTATTACACACAGTATACCGCACAAACATCATAAGAGGCCACCCGTAAAAACGAACCCAAAAAAACCCAAATTCCTCTGCCACCGCAGGACATATTTAACCAAAATTGAAAGCACACATACTAACTAAAATAATTCAACACATATTGGTCCCTCAGCAGCCGACCACTGTCGTCATCAGGGAAGATTGCCGGATTGTCCCAGTCCATGGCTGGTGGCACTCTGGGGGCCCTCTCCTTCCTCAGGCAGGCCACATTGTGGAGGACAGCACAAGCCACAGTAATATCACATGCCCTAACAGGGCTGACCCTTAATTTGTGAAGGCAGTGAAAGCGTGCCTTCAGGAGGCCAAAGGTCATTTCAACTCTGGCCCTGGTCCTGGCATGGGCATGGTTGTAGGCCTGCTGTGCTTCCTGGGGGTCTGTGAAAGGTGTCAGGAGAAAAGGCTGGCAGCCATACCCCCTGTCTCCCAGCAACACACCAGAGAATTCACCTGTCAACACAAAATCTCATCATTACTACCTCATAAACACAGTGATATTCTTGACACAGCCATGATGGTTATAAATAGGGGTTGTGTGGCTTACCTTGTGATAGGCACTGATAGATTTCAGAGGCCCGAAAGATTCTGGAGTCATGGACTGAGCCAGGCCATTTTGCCACAACATTGCTGATCACACAGTCAGCATTGCAGACCATCTGAAATCATAAGATGAGGAATATTACACCAATCAATGCACATCACTGGCAATGCAGAGTGTTCGTCAATGGACAATATCAAAAAGTTATGTTCACCTGAACATTAATGCTGTGAAAGGATTTCCTATTCACAAAATCGGCCTCATGGGCACCTGAGGGGCTTTTATCCTTATGTGTGTGCAGTCCACTGCACCAATGACATTGGGGAAACCTGTCACACAAAGTAATGAGTATCCTACTATGTGTTAACAGTTGTCCTGTAATTTGTAGATCCTCTTACCTGCAATCCTATAGAACTCCTCTTTGATGTCACAGAGTCTTCTGTGGCCAGGGAAGGACATGAAGACATCTGCTAATGCTTTGATAGCCAGACACACACTCCTTATTGTGCGGCAAATTGTGGCCTTGTTCAGCTGTTCTGCATCCCCACTGAGTACAGGATGGCTCCACTAGCAAAAAGCGCAAGGCCACACAAACCATTTGCTCCACACTCAGTGCATGGCTCCGTGCAGTGCGGTGCTTAATCCTGGGACCCAGTAGTCTGCATAGATACCTGATGCCATCTGCAGAAAACCTGTATCTTTCATATAGATGGTCGTCAGGGAAGGCCAGTGGGTCCAACCGGTCCCTGAAGACCCTTTCTCGCCTGAAGGCTCTCCTCAGCACAAGTGCTTCTTCATCCACCACATCTCGCACGAATGGGCATGCCATTGCCAGAGCAGAAAGGAACACACAATTTTGGGCCTTCATATAGGCTAGTGGCCACACCTGGTGCTGGGGGTGGGCAAAAGAGGGCGATGCCTTATAACGATGACTTGGTTGTACTGATTGCTGGGAAAATAAAAAAACCTTAGAAAGATGCCACCGTCCTGTGTGCTCACAATAAGAGCTCATATGTCATGGCTCACTTGACTTTACGAGAATATACCTAATTTTTATTTTGAGCTGTGTCATCTTCTTGGAGCTGGGGAGGAAATACAAATAATGATTAATACATTTGTGTTACAGTTAGCATACAGTGTACATTGAAGGCATATCTCACCTCCCTCTCAAGTTTTTTTATTTCAAGGTCCAGTTTCCTAATTGTCCTCTTTTTATTTCGGACTCCAGTGCAAGATTTTCCATCTTTTTCTTCTTGTACTGAATGTCTATGTCTGCCAGTTCTATTTGGCGCCGGAGGTGGTTGCCATACAACTTTCTGATAGCTTGTGAGCTCTGTGAACACAATACAATTAGCGCAGCTGGAATTTGGCAGGATGTGGTGTCCTTTTATTAATACGCACTATGTTGCCAGGCTGGTTTTCCCACTGTATAGCATCTGGGTCCTGTAAAAGAAATTAGATTTTTTGATTTTGATGAGGACTCCTCACCATTGTAGAGTAAATAGTACTTTCACAGTCTTACCATGATACCTCATGCCTTCTGGAATCCAGAGAGATGGTCTCCTCCTCATCATCATCGTCTCCATCATGTGCTGTTGCTGCTGCACTGGGGCCTTCACCCTATCACATTTAATCGGATTCATATTGAAGCTAGTAGACAAGACATGCCAGGCCTACAGTATGCCTTTGATGGAGTACTCACTGGATCAGCATCGTCTGGTGCTTGTGCTGGTGGCTCTAACAGGAACACAGTGCTGCCAGACACTGCAAGGCAATAGGTAAACCAAAGTCAGACAGTCCAAATTGATTCAATATGAATGTGGTTGTATCCCATGTAGAGATGGAAGGACATACCTTGAATGAAGCGGGTGGCATCTTGGGAGGAACCTATGCTCGTCTCTTTCCCCCAGGGATCCCCTCTAAGACGGGCCTGCCTTTATTTAGCTCCAAGGCCATGTCCTCTGCTGGGGTAAGGTCAGCCTTTGGTGACCCACCACCCGTGCCTTGTCTGTGGGTATTCTTTTTCACTGCTAAAACAGTACAGACAATGTGTGAGCAGGCACCTTCTGGGTACAATATATGCTTGTGCTTTGTTAAATATTAGTCAGGGACCATACCATTCTGCAGAATGTTCTTGTATTTGATTTTGACCTGCTGCCATGTCCGTTTTGGCCCGTTCATGTTTAATCTACACACACACACACACATTTAATGGAGTCACACTGCAAAAAATTACTTGGTATTTTTGTCTTGTTTTCAGTAAAAATATATAAAAAAAAAAACTTAAATAAAGATGTATTTTCTTGATTTGCTAAATGACCTAGCAAAATAAGTATAGTTTAGACAAAAAATATAAACTTTAAGTAAATGTGTGCTTAAAACAAGCAAATAAAAAATCTGTCAATATAATAAAAATTCTCTTGAAATAAGTTTACTTTTTCCATAAACACTTAATTTTAGAAAAGTTCTCGTTTCACTGGCAGATTTTTTTGCTTATTTTCCTAGGTAATTTTGCTCAAGAAAATATTCAAGATGTTTTTTAGATATTTTTTTTTTTACTGAAAACAAGACAAAAATACTAAGTAAGAAAGACATTTTTGCAGTGCAGTGAGCAACCGACCTTGGGTCCTTTGAAAGGCGCTATATAAATTAAAGTGATTATTATTATAGCTCATCTATTTATTCAATTAAATTTTATTTATATAGCACTTTTCACAATTGTTTCATTCTGTCAAAGCAGCTTTACATTAATGAAAGCAGGAGAAACACAAAAAAAACGGTGGACAACATAAGAAGCAGAGTACAACGGCTAAGATTAAACCGTACTGAGCGTAGTAACGTTAAATAATAATGTAAGGCTTTAATAATAATTTATCATAGCTTTATACAGTGTGATGGACTTACTTTACACAATTTCACTCATATCTGCAGTGCATTTCAATTAAAAATTTAACCGTTTCATAATTACAGTACAACTGCGTTTTTGGAGATGTGAATTAAATATTTGAATTGTAATTGTGATGTTTCAGCGGAGCGGTGAGTGTGTAATTGTGCACTACTTACGCATTCAGGCGGTCTGCAATACTTTGCCACGCTTTTTCTCTTTGCTTTATCACTGTGGCGGTGTTGCCTTTCTTCTTAATTATATCTTTTACCTCCTCGTATGCCTCCATGAGGATTTGTGCTTCCGACGGGGAAAAGTACGCGGCTCTAGTTGCCATGGTAAATCAGTTAATCTGTGATCTGTGGCGGGGTCTATTTGAGTGAGCCGTGAGCGCGCACCTATCCAGGATTGGTTTCACCTGGCTTAATGAATCCGTGTCTGCTCATCCTGGCTTGGTCTTTGTGCAACCAATTAAGCCTGGACGCACATGTTTTGGCTTCATTGAGCTCAGCTGAGTCATTTATCCCGGATGTCTTAATTCTACTTTTGTGCAACAGGCCCCAGAGAATAAAGATAAGAAAACAAATCACACCATCAAACACAGAGTAACAAAAAACAAGCCCGCACAAAATACCCAGCGGGCCTAGTGCCCTTAAATACCCTACAAACAAACCCTAATACAAAACAGGTGTACCCAATTAACCACTAACCAACACAAACGGAAAAGGAATCGATGGCAGCTAATAGGCCGGTGACGACGACCGCCGAGCCCCGCCTGAACAGGAAGAGGCACCCTCTTCAGCGAGGTTCGTGACAGTACCCCCCCGACGCGCGGCTCCCGCAGCGCGCCGACCCCGGCCTCGAGGACGACCCGGAGGACAAGGCGCGGGGCGATCCGGGTGGAGGCGGTGGAAATCCCTCAAGAGGGAAGGATCTAAAATGTCCCTCCCCGGTACCCAGCACCTCTCCTCCGGACCGTACCCCTCCCAGTCCACGAGGTACTGCAGAACCCTCACCCGGCGTCTCGAGTACAGAATAGCTCGTACTGTGTATGCCGGGGACCCCTCGATGTCCAGAGGGGGTGGAGGGACCTCCAGTACCTCATTGTCTTGTAGAGGACCAGCTACCACCGGCCTGAGGAGAGACACATGAAACGAGGGGTTAATGCGATAATAAGAGGGAAGTTGCAATCTATAACAAACCTTGTTTATCCTCCTCAGGACTTTAAATGGCCCCACACACTGCGGCCCCAGCTTCCGGCATAGCAGGCGGAGGGGCAGGTTTCGGGTCGAGAGCCAGACCCTGTCCCCTGGTGCGAACACCGGGGCCTCACTGCGGTGGCGGTCAGCGTCTCTCTTCTGCCGTTCACTGGCCTGCCTGAGAGAATCCTGGACTGCCCGCCAGGTCTCTCTAGAGCGCTGTACCCACTCCTCCACCGCAGGAGCCTCGGTCTGACTCTGATGCCACGGAGCCAGGACCGGCTGGTAGCCCAGTACGCATTCGAATGGCGACATATTCGTAGACGAATGCCGAAGAGAGTTCTGGGCCAATTCTGACCACGGAACGTACCTCGCCCATTCTCCTGGCCGGTCCTGGCAATACGACCTCAGAAACCTACCCACTTCCTGGTTTACTCTCTCCACCTGCCCATTACTTTCGGGGTGATAACCAGAGGTAAGGCTGACCGAGATCCCCAGACGCTCCATAAACGCCTTCCAAACCCGGGACGTGAACTGGGGACCCCGATCGGAGACTATATCCTCTGGAACCCCATAGTGCCGGAAGACGTGGGTAATGGGAGGAGACGGCAATGGGAGGAGACGGCAGGACTTAGAGAACCGATCCAAAACGACCAGAACGGTAGTGTTCCCCTGAGATGGGGGAAGATCAGTAAGGAAATCTACCGAGAGATGGGACCATGGCCGTTGTGGAACCGGGAGGGGCTGTAACTTCCCTCTAGGAAGGTGCCTAGGAGCCTTACTCTGGGCGCATACCGAACAGGAGACATAGAGCCTCACATCCCTAGCTAAAGTGGGCCACCAGTATTTCCCCCTAAGACCCCGCACTGTCCTATCAATCCCCGGATGACCCGCAGACGGTAGTGTGTGAGCCCACCGAATCAATTTATCAATTTATCACACCAAGCGGTACGTAACTTCGACCAGTTGGACACTGTATAGGCGCAGGTTCAACCCTCAACGCCCGCTCGATGTCCGCGTCCACCTCCCATACCACTGGGGCCACCAGCCGAGAGGCTGGAAGGATGGGAGTGGGTTCGATGGACCGGTCCTCGGTGTCATAGAGACGGGACAGCGCGTCGGCCTTAGTGTTGAGGGAACCTGGTCTGTAAGAGATCATAAATCTAAAACGTGTAAAGAACATGGCCCACCTAGCCTGACGTGGATTCAGTCTCCTCACTTCCCGAATATACTCCAGATTACGGTGGTCAGTCCAGATGAGAAAAGGGTGTTTAGCCCCCTCAAGCCAGTGTCTCCACATCTTCAGGGCCTTTACCATAGCTAGTAACTCCCTATCCCCCACATCATAGTTCCGCTCCGCCGGACCCAGCTTCTTAGAAAAGAAAGCGCAGGGACGGAGCTTCGATGGCGTGCCCGAGCGCTGAGACAGCACGGCTCCAACTCCAGCCTCGGACGCATCCACCTCCACTATGAATGCTAACGAAGGGTCCGAATGCGCCAACACGGGAGCTCCGGTGAACAGTACCTTCAACTGGTTGAAGGCTCCATCAGCCTCTGCTGACCACCGCAGACGCACCGGTCCCCCCTTCAGCAGTGAGGTAATGGGCACCGCTACTTGACCAAAACCCCGGATAAACCTCCGGTAGTAATTGGCAAACCCTAAAAACCGCTGCACCTCCTTTACCGTGGTCGGAGTCGGCCAATTACGCACGGCGTTAACGCAGTCACACTCCATCATCATCCCCGAGCTGGAAATGCGATAACCCAGGAAGGAAACGGCTGGTTTGGAGAACACACATTTCTCAGCCTTGACGTATAGGTCATGCTCCAGCAGTCGCCCAAGAACCCTGCACACCAAGGAAACATGCGCGGCGCGCGTGGTAGAATAAATCAAGATGTCATCAATATAGACTACCACACCCTGCCCGTGCAAGTCCCTAAGAATCTCATCTACAAAGGATTGGAAGACGGCTGGAGCATTCTTCAACCCATACGGCATGACGAGGTACTCATAGTGGCCTGATGTGGTACTAAACGCTGTTTTCCACTCGTCTCCTCCCCGAATACGCACCAGATTATACGCGCTCCTGAGGTCAGTTTTGTGAAGAAACGCGTAGCGATGAGAGGTAGCGGATAACTAAAACCCACGGTGATCGAATTGAGACCTCGATAATCAATGCACGGACGCAGACCTCCCTTCTTTTTCCTCACAAAAAAGAAACTCGAGGAGACGGGTGACATGGAGGGCCGAATGTACCCCTGTCTCAGAGCTTCCGTGACATATGTCGATGGCAGCTAATAGGCCGGTGACGACGACCGCCGAGCCCCGCCCGAACAGGAAGAGGCACCCTCTTCAGTGAGGTTCGTGACAGGGCTCTTTAGTCATTTGTCTGACTTAATTATTTAATCAAATAGTGTGCGTAAAGCATCAGACAAGATTTACATTTACATTTACATTTAAGTCATTTAGCAGACGCTCTTATCCAGAGCGACTTACAAATTGGTGCAAACACCTATGACAACCAGTGGAACAGCCACTTGCATCTAAATCTTGTTGGGGGGGGTGAGAAGGATTACTTACCCTTACTTACCCTATCCTAGGTATTCAGTGCATATGTCGTATTTTATTCAAACCCATAGGGTGTGTCTGACCAATTTATCAAAAGAACAGGACGATTCTCGGTCGCCCAATATGTATTTATTTTTTGTCAGGGACAGCCCTAAAGAAAATTGACTTTGTGACTGAGGGCTCCAATGCATTTTCATACATATATTTGTTTTACCATCTATAAATTAAAGCACTTCACTGTATATCTACTCCTCCCATTTGAAGGTGTCAAAAGTATTTTGAAAAATGCACTGGTGTAGGAAAGTAGCCAAGTGTGTAGTATTTGGTCCCATATTACATATTTCTAGGGTTAAGGTTAGTACTTTTACACTATTTATCCTACTCATTTTTGGACCCGTTAATGTGCTGGAGCTCAGCTCAAACTCATTACTGGTGTTAATTCATTTAAAAGTACAGAATTCTTTATTTTGCATCTATTTTAAAACACTTGTGTGCACCCCCATTCCTTTTATTCCAACAAGCATGAAACTGACATCATGTGGATGTCTCTTCACATTAGCCTACATTCCACTCTTAGAAAAAAAAAGAGCTATCTAGAACCTAAAAGGGCTCTTATGCTGTTGTCACGGTCTTCCTCCTCTTCATCTGAAGAGGAGAGGCGAGAAGGATCAGAGGACCAAAATGCGGCTTGGTATGTGTTCATAGTGAATTTTAATAAAGAGAACACTGAACACTGCAACACTATACAAAAGAGTAACAAAAACAATAAAACAATGATGACCGTGAAGCTACAAATGAGACCTGTGCTGACACAAGCCACTAACATAGACAATCACCCACAAACAAACAGTGCAACCCAGGCTACTTAAGTATGATTCTCAATCAGAGACAACTAATGACACCTGCCTCTGATTGAGAACCATACTAGGCCGAAAAAATAAAATATCTTTGAGTAAAAACATGGAAACATACCAGTGTCGATTACTTCCTTTTATTTCACTCTAGTTGAGTAAAAGTAGTTTTGTTCTGGTCGCAAGAGAATCCAGAGAATTGCAGTAAACAGCGCCACACTCAGGTAGAAAACTGAATGTTCTATTCTCAGCCAGGCCCATCTTTTAAAAGAAAACAATTTAATTATATCTTTATTTGAGCAAAATAAGTAGTTATGTTGTGATCACAAGAAAATCCTATTAATTCAGGTAAAGAGCCCCACGGTCAGGCAAACAAATCTGAATATTCTATGAAAGTGAGAACAATTACTTTCCCTGGCTGATATGGCTTCTACTTACAAATATTATCAGAGTAAATGAATAGCTGTCATTCACTGCTATCAACGTGTCTAATATAAACACATGATTTACACAGACCTTCATGGGAAAAGGCGTTCCGTGGTCTGTTTTGTCAATGAGCCCAATGTATTCCAAAACCTTGTGGTAACCCGATTATCCCAATAATTTAGGTAGCCAAATAACTAATTTATGTTCTATTGTGAACTTCCTGGGACTCGTTGTTTTCATGTTTTCTACTCAAATACATTTTACTTATTAATTGCAAATATATTAGCCTAACTGTAATATCTGTGTTGTGGAGAAATGACCAGGCAGGAGACGGGAGTACAGTTAGTTGTCGTTTAGTCAAAAACCCCTCATGCTCTACAGTTCGCGGGATTCCAGTGCGCATGTGCATTTCCTATTAGGTGTAGTAACGTAACACTGCCATAATGCATTACTGCTTAGTAACAGCACAGTAACTAATATAAACAGATGTAGATCCCAGATACTACACTCCTCCCCCATAGTGTTTAACTCCCAGAGAACAAGGTAAATATGTTAGGTAACTACAAATGCAATATCTGAACAATGCATTCTTAAACATTTTTCAACTACTGGGTTGAAGCAGACTTTTCAGAGCCCAGCACAAATCCAGGGGATTATTCTGCCCCGAAGATGGAGTTTGTGTCCTAATAACTAACCCATGTAATGTCCTTTTTCTTCCCTTTTATCTAGGACATATTAAAGTGTTTGTTTTACTGTCCGTTACCTCCTTAACCAGCTCAACTCACAGGTCAACCTTTTGAGGTGCCCTTCGCTGTCGAATAGGATATCTCCGCTCCTCCTGGGCTTCCTGTGGTGGGCCAGGTTCGGGTGGAAGGTCAGGCTCTGTCTCTCCCGTACGTCCACAGTCAGGAGAATAGTCCTGGGGGTCGTTATTGTTCTTGTTCTCTCGGCATGTCTCTGCTGGGGCGTTGGACCGTAGCAGATGATCCACATGAACGTTGACCTGGCGATGACCAATTTGGACTTGGTAAGTCAAAGGTCCTCTGCGTTGCAAGATCACACCTGAGTTCCACAGGCGCTTGGGGTGTCTGAAATCACGTACCATCACCCTCTCTTCCTCTTTGAATTCTCTGACAGTCTTTGAGTGTCTGTCATGAGCTTTCTTCTGCTGTAGCTGGTGCTTTGCCACAGTGCTTGACAAGTCTGGTTTCAACAATGTCAGGCGGGTACGTGGTTGGCGTTTCAGAAACAGTTCAGCTGGTGTACATTCCGTTACTGTGTGTGGGGTGTTACGGTAAGTAAACAGGAACCGGGGAAGCCTTTGGTGGATGGGCACAGACTGAACCTGGAGTCTAGTCCAGGCCTTCTTAAAGGTTTGCACGGATCTCTCCGCTGCTCCGTTTGATGCCGGATGGTCAGGTGGTGACAGGATGTGCCTTACTCCGTTGTTCTTGAGCAACATTTCAAAATCGTTTGACGTGAACGGGGGGGCATTGTCCGATACGAGCTCCTTGACTAGTCCAAAGGATGCAAACAGGTGTCTGAGAAGATTGATGGTCTTCTCAGCTGTGGTCAGTTGAGTAGGAAACACTTTCATCCACTTGGAATGGACATCGACGACAACAAGGAAATGTTGCTTGTCAATTTCGGCGTAATCCACATGGATGCGTTCCCAAGGTGTAGCAGCCCAGGACCATGGATGAAGAGGTGCAGCAGCAGGCTTGTTGCGAACAGCTTCACAAGGTGAGCAGTGGCCTACATGCTGTTGAATGTCCTGATCCAGTCCAGGCCACCACAGACAACTGCGAGCGAGTGCTTTCATTCGAGTGATCCCTGGATGTCCCTCATGCAGGTCAGATAGCAGTCTCCTCTGGAATTTGTGAGGTACCACCACCCTTGATCCCCACAGAACACACCCTTGATCAGTGGACAACTGGTCTTTCTTGTCGATGAATGGACGAAGGTTATCGTCATTTACGAAGGTTGGCCAACCGCCTAATGTTAAGTCCAAGACTTTGGAAAGCACTGGTTCTTTCCTTGTTTCCTCTGCTATGTCAGAAGCAGATATGGGCAGGTCATCAATGAGAGAGATCTGAAAGACTGCTCTATCATCTTCACTGTCGGAGTCACTATTGCATGGTAGTCTTGATAGTGCATCGGCATTTGCGTGATCACTGGATCGTCTGTACTCAATCTCGTAGTCGTAGGCTAACAATATCAGAGCCCAACGTTGCATTCGAAGTGCAGCAAGGGTTGGTATAGCCGATTTTGGCCCAAGGATGGCCAACAGAGGCTTGTGATCTGTCAGCAGTTGGAACTTCCTTCCGTAGAGGTATTTGTGAAACTTCTTCACTCCGAATATTATGCTCAGGGCTTCCTTCTCAATTTGAGCATAATTTTTCTCACTTGGTGACAGAGTCCGTGATGCAAATGCAATAGGGTGTTCTTCACCTGACGGTAGAACATGTGAGATGACGGCTCCTACTCCGTATGGAGATGCATCACACGCAAGTCTCAGCTTCATCTCTGTGTTATATTGGGCAAGCCACTTGCTCTTTAGCAGATGCTGTTTGCAAGTCTTGAATGCTTCTTCGCATTGTGGGGACCAATTCCACTTTGTATCGGCCTGCAGCAGTTGGTGAAGCGGATGCAACAATGTGGACAAGTTTGCCACAAACTTTCCGTAATAGTTCAGGAGCCCCAAAAATGACCTCAGCTCTGAGATATTTGTGGGTGCTGGAGCGTTTACGATTGCTTCCACCTTGCTGTTGGTTGGGTGTAGGCCTTGTGCATCAATCTTGTATCCAAGATACTCCACTGAGTCCTGGAGGAACTCACACTTGCTGCGTTTCATTCTCACTCCGTATTTCTCCAGTCTTGACATCACTTTGTCCAGCACTACAAGGTGCTCTCCAATGGTTGGTGCTGACACGAGGATGTCGTCCATGAAGCACACTACATGGTCTATACCGTCCAAGATCTGATCCATTGTTTGTTGGAATATCGTTGGAGCTGTCGAGATTCCATAGGCCAAGCGATTGAATCTGAATAGCCCCTTGTGTGTATTGATGGTCAGATAATGTTCTTACTCCGGATCCAGCTTCAGTTGCTGATAAGCGAATGCCAGGTCCAGCTTACTGAAAACCTTCCCACCAGCTAGAGTGGCAAACAGATCTTCAGCGTTTGGTAGTGGATATTCCTCTGGTAGTATGCAACGATTTACTGTGAACTTGTAGTCACCGCACATTCTGACGGTCTTGTCTTTCTTTGGGACTACAACAATCGGAGCGGCCCAGTCGCTCCTTGCTACTTTCGTTATTATGTTATTCTTCTGTAGGTGGTCCAGTTCCTTCTCTACTGCTTCTTTAAGAGCATAGGGAACTGGACGTGGTTTGTGAAAGATAGGCTTGGTTCCTTCTTGCACTCTGACTTTTGATGTGAAGTCTTGTATTTCACCGTAGCCATCTTTGAAAAGTTCTTTGTGCTTCTCCAGCATGTTAGTGAGTGTCGCCTGACTCACTGGTTTGTCATTTCTCAGACTGAAGATTTCTCCCCAGTTCAAGTTGATATTTTGTAGCCTAGCAAGGCTGATTTTTCTCCTTTAACAATGACAAGCGGTAGCGTCCACTCCTTCCCCTCATACCGGACTGGTACCTGGATCTGCCCTAACACAGGAATAGTGTCACCAGTGTATGAAGAAAGGCGGATGGACGCGGGCTGAAGAGGGCACTCTTTCAGTTTTTCTTTTTCTTGTAGAGTCTCTCTGGAACCAGGGATACAGACGCTCCGGTGTCCAGCTGCATTTTTCCCGCTAACTCCATGTTGAGATAGATTCCATCTTTTAGTTGTTGAGCCGTGTACACTGTGAACAGTTCCAATACTGTTTCAGTTGTGCCGTCCTCGTCTTGTGCTGCGTCTGTGCGCTCTTGCCGTGCGTTTCGAGGCTTTACACATTCTCTGTAAATGTCCAACCTTTTCACAATTGTGGCACTTTTCCTTTTGGAATCGACATTCACTGTGCTGATGATTATCTCCCCCACATCTGTAGCAACTTGGCTTAGACCTTTGAGATGTGGGCTGCTTTGTTCTTGTGTAACCTTGAGGACGGGACTGAAAAAAGTGTGACTTTTGTGAGCTTTTTTCACCACGTGCATCACTGACCTTGTGAACACCTTTCTGACGTTCTGCATGTCCCGATAACTCAATAGTATCCCTGTGGGCAAGCTCGAGTCCAAGTGCTATATCACCGGCTTTCTTAAAGGTCAGGTCCTTCTCTGACAGGAGCCTTCTGTGATATGCTTCACCTGTGAGACCACATACAAACTTGTCTCGGAGAGCAACATCAACTAATCGTGCAAACTCACATGTACTTGCCAGCCTTTTCAAAGCAAGGATGTAGTCAGCCATGGTTTCCATTTGACTCTGGTGACGTTGGTAAAATCTGAAACGTTCTGCAATGAGAATTGGCTTAGGCTTTAAATACCTTGAAAGAGTCTCAGTCAGTTCTGCATAGTTCAACTCCACTGCTTTCATTGGTTCAATGAGACCTTTCAGCAATCCATACTCAGTTGGACCCAAAACACTGAGAAATACGTCTGCTTTCTTTCCATCTTTGATTTAATTTGCAGCCAGCCAACGCTCAAAACGCTCCAAATAGGAATCAAAATCCTCTTTTGTAGCCTCAAACTCTGGTACTCGACCAATGGTTGCCATTTTCACAGTTAATTGTTCAGTTTCCTTATATTCCTTAATTTTCTGAATATTCATCTACTTCTTCACTTCAGAAGTTTCTGCAATTACTTCATTCACTGCACTCATTTGTATTAATGTACACACCGTGTTACGTCCCTTCTTCCTTTTTTTCCCCTTGACAATATTTCTCCACTGAGATCGCCTAATTTCAATGGGTTCAATGACAGTTTATTTTATTTAACCACCAGAGGGCAGTGTCGCTATTCTGGACTCCAATAGTCTTGCTACTTGGCAGCTCCTGAATACTGTACTGGCAGTGCTAGCAGTGCTTAGCCTTCTCTACTGGCGAAAGAAAATAAAAAATAACTGACGAATTACATAATTATTTTGAGTTTCATTACTCACGCAACATTCTTCCCTTCAAGCAGTCTTTTAGTCAAAAACCCCTCGTGCTCTACAGTTCGCGGCATTCCAGCGCGCATGTGCATTTCCTATTAGGTGTAGTAAAACTGCCGTAATGCATTACTGCTTAGTAACAGCACAGTAACTAATATAAACAGATGTAGATCCCAGATACTACACCAACTAGGCTAAACAGAACCATAGCGGATTTTTAAAATAAGAGGCTTTATATCATATTAAAACGTGTCCCAGTTCAGCATGCCGAGCTCTGCCCACTGGGGGTGTGGATTACCGAGAGCTCTCTGAAATAAACGCTTGTAATTGTCCTATTCCGCCAGATCGAGTTCTCAACACCTGTTTCTGGTTGACGACAATAGCCACGCGAATACGACAACAGGTTGTTAGGAAGTTCATTTTGCGATATTGACACATTGTTAGAAAAACAAGGCAGTTCCAGGCCGCTATAGTAAATTAGAGAAAGACTGTATATGTGTTTTAAAAATATATATTTGTATTGTTGCATTGGATCTCAATCCACCACATCTGCCCATGTCGCACTTCTGCATCTGTGGTGAAAGGTGACAAAGCTAGAGCGGTTTCGTAAGACCATGAGACATCATGAAAATCGGTCTTCTCACAAAATCGTCTGTAGCTTCCCCTCGGGGTACGTGGGCAGTCTTCAGGGGGTACCTGGGAGATTATACATTTTTTAAATATATATATATATCTTAATAGGAAGAAAAACATTTACTGAGGCCACTGGTGTGACATCTCTAGTTATTTTATATTTACAGTGCCTTCGGAAAGTATTCAGACCCCTTGACTTTCCACATTTTGTTAGGTTACAGGCGTATTCTAAAATGAATTACATGTTTTTTCCCCCCTTATCAATCCAAACACCATAATGACAATGCAAAGCTTCTAAAAATGTTTTTAGAACTATCCCATTTACATAAGTATTCATACCCTTTACTCAGTACTTTGTTGAAGCACCTTTGGGTAGCAATTACGGCATCAAGTCTTCTTGGGTATGAGTTTCCCATTACATTTACATTTAAGTCATTTAGCAGACGCTCTTATCCAGAGCATTCTCTGCAGATCCTCTCCAGCTGTGCCAGGTTGGACGGGGAGCGTTGCTGCACAGCTATTTTCAGGTCTCTCCAGAGAATTTCGATCAGGTTCAAATCTGGGCTCTGGCTGGGCCACTCAAGGACATTCAGAGACTTGTCCCAAAGCCACTCCTGTGTCGTCTTGGCTGTGTGCTTCGGGTCGTTGTCTTATTGAAAGGTGAACCATCTTTCACCCAGTCTAAGGTCCTGAGCACTCTGGAGCAGGTTTCCATCAAGGACCTCTGTACTTTGCTCCGTTCATATTTGCCTCGATCCTGACTAGTCTCCCAGTCCCTGCCTACCAAAGTGGCCTACCATCAAAAACAATGGAGAAAATGCATCCCATAACATTTTGACATAGAAATAGCTGTTGAGATCATTCAGCCTACAGTAGAAGATAATGTGGGGTGTTCAATGTTGGCCTACATTCCAAAATACATGCAGGGCTTGACATTAACCTGTTTATCATCTTTCAAATGTTATTGTTTTATGCAAGAAACCACTTTACAAAATAAAATGCAGTATTATTCCCATATCATTATTGCAGAGTCAGACAAATTATGCTACTCTCTGCCTATTGGCTACTTAACTTAATTCAAGCTTGTCTCAAAATTCAACACTGCTCCTTTAAGACAAAAACAAGCTCTTTCCCTTACTTGCTTTTCAAAGATGTCTAGAAATGTACACATTTTGTGATCTTGTAGGAGTAAATCAATTGCTGACTACAAATGATCTATAACTGGGCTAATAACTCACTGACTTGCAAAGGATATGAACAAAATGTGCCTACATGCAGCTTTCACTTTGATCTCAAAACAAGAGCATCTACTCACGACCGCTCATGCTGTAAACACAGTCCAGCTCAAAGTAAATGGCACAAATCCATATATGGCAAAGGTCTATTTGCATAGGCCTACTGCAGCTCTGATTGTTTGTCGCACTGGTCTGTGTAGAGGAAGGGCTGAGTAGTGTGTCTATGGAATAGAATCCTACTCCAATACGTTCTACCTACAACAGAATAATTTGTTTGCATAGTTATTTTTGTTTCAGTATGTTGCATTGAAAGTGGCTAATATTATGTTGATTCGGTCACAATTACCACAGTAAAGGGAAACATTGATAGTGTTACCAGGGGAAACTCTAGAACAGTGGTCTCAAATCAAATTTTATATGTCACATGGCCGAATAAAACAGGTGTAGACCTTACTGAGAAATGCTTACTTGCAAGCCCTTTTAACCAACAATGCAGTTTTAAGAAAAATACCTAAAAAATAAGAAATTAAAGTAACAAACAATTAAAGAGCAGCAGTAAAATATCAATAACGAGGCTTTATATAAGGGTTACCGGTACAGAGTCAATGTGCGGGGGCACTGGTTAGTTAAGCTAATATGTACATCAGTGGATGCTGCTGATGGGAGGACTGCTCATAATTATGTATGGAATGGAGTAAATGGCATCAAACACATGGTTTCCATGTGGTTGATTCCATCCACTCCATTCCAGCCATTATTATGAGTGGTCCTCCCCTCAGCAGCCTCCACTGATGTACAGTGGGGCAAAAAAGTATTTAGTCAGCCACCAATTGTGCAAGTTCTCCCACTTAAAAAGATGAGAGAGGCCTGTAATTTTCATCATAGGTACACTTCCGGAGACACCTGAAACCCCACCTCTTTAAGGAATACCTAGGATAGGATAAAGTAATCCTTCTCACCCCCCTTAAAAGATTTAGATGCACTATTGTAAAGTGGCTGTTCCACTGGATGTCATAAGGTGAATGCACCAATTTGTAAGTCGCTCTGGATAAGAGCGTCTGCTAAATGACTTAAATGTAAATGTAAATGTAACTTCAACTATGACAGACAAAATGAGAAAAAAATCCAGAAAATCACATTGTAGGATTTTTAATGAATTGATTTGCAAATTATGGTGGAAAATAAGTATTTGGTCACCTACAAACAAGCAAGATTTCTGGCTCTCATAGACCTGTAACTTCTTATTTAAGAGGCTCCTCTGTCCTCCACTCGTTACCAAGACACCTGTCCACAACCTCAAACAGTCACACTCCAAACTCCACTATGGCCAAGACCAAAGAGCTGTCAAAGGACACCAGAAACAAAATTGTAGACCTGCACCAGGCTGGGAAGAC
Source organism: Oncorhynchus keta (assembly GCF_023373465.1). Taxonomy (NCBI): domain Eukaryota; kingdom Metazoa; phylum Chordata; class Actinopteri; order Salmoniformes; family Salmonidae; genus Oncorhynchus; species Oncorhynchus keta. Next base: position 2,900,933 of record NC_068440.1, on the reverse strand, counting down.
TGAATCTGCAATAGGTAAGCAGCTTGGTTTGAAGAAATCAACTGTGGGAGCAATTATTAGGAAATGGAAGACATACAAGACCACTGATAATCTCCCTCGATCTGGGGCTCCATGCACGATCTCACCCTGTGGGGTCAAAATGATCACAAGAACGGTGAGCAAAAATCCCAGAACCACACGGGGGGACCTAGTGAATGACCTGCAGAGAGCTGGGACCAAAGTAACAAAGCCTACCATCAGTAACACACTACGCCGCCAGGGACTCAAATCCTGCAGTGCCAGACGTGTCCCCCTGCATAAGCCAGTACATGTCCAGGCCTGTCTGAAGTTTGCTAGAGAGCATTTGGATGATCCAGAAGAAGATTGGGAGAATGTCATATGGTCAGATGAAACCAAAATATAACTTTTTGGTACAAACTCAACTTGTCGTGTTTGGATTATAAAGAATGCTGAGTTGCATCCAAAGAACACCATACCTACTGTGAAGCATATGGGTGGAAACATCATGATTTGGGGCTGTTTTTCTGAAAAGGGACCAGGACGACTGATCCATGTAAAGGGAAGAATGAAACGGGCCATGTATCCTGAGATTTTGAGTGAAAACCTCCTTCCATCAGCAAGGGCATTGAAGATTAAGTGTGGCTGGGTCTTTCAGCATGACAATGATCCCAAACACAACGCCCGGGCAACGAAGGAGTGGCTTCGTAAGAAGCATTTCAAGGTCCTGGAGTGGCCTAGCCAGTCTCCAGATCTCAACCCCATAGAAAATCTTTGGAGGAAGTTGAAAGTCCGTGTTGCCCAGCAACAGCCCCAAAACATCACTGCTCTAGAGGAGATCTGCATGGAGGAATGTGTGAAAACCTTGTGAAGACTTACAGAAAACGTTTGACCTCTGTCATTGCCAACAAAGGGTATATAACAAAGTATTGAGATAAACTTTTGTTATTGACAAAATACTTATTTTCCACCATAATTTGCAAATAAATTCATAAAAAATCCTACAACGTGATTTTCTGGATGGTTTTGTCTAATTTTGTCTGTCATAGTTGAAGTGTACCTATAATGAAAATTACAGGCCTCTCTCATCTTTTTAAGTGGGAGAACTTGCACAATTGGTGGCTGACTAAATACTTTTTTGCCCCACTGTACATATTACCTCTGTTATTATCTATGCATAGTCACATAACTCTACCTACATGTACATCAGTGGAGGCTTGGGGTATAAGCTATTTAGAAGCCTCTTGGATCTCCGGTACCACTTGCCGTGCGGTAGCAGAGAGAACAGTCTGACTAGGGTGCCTGGAGACTTTGGACATTTTTAGGGCCTTCTTCTGACACTACCTGGTATAGATGTCCTGGATGGCAGGAAGCTTGACACCAGTGATGTACTGGGCCGTACGCACTACCCTCTGCAGTGTCTTGCGGTGGGAGGCCAAGTAGTTGCCATACCGGGCAGTGATGTAACTCGTCAGGATGCTCTCGATGGTGCAGCTGTAGAACCTTTTGAGGATCTGAGGACCCATGCCAAATATTTTCAGTCTCCTGAGGGGGAATAGGTTTTGTTGTGCCCTCCTCACAACTGTCTTGGGGAGCTTGGGCCATGTTAGTTTGTTGGTGATGTGGACACCAAGGAACTTGAAGCTCTCAACCTGCTCCAATACAGCCCCGTCGATGAGAATGGGGGCTTTAGGTTAGTGATGAGCTTTGAGGGCACTATGGTGTTGAACGCTGAGATGTCATCAATTCTCACATGGGTGTTCCTTTTGTCCAGGTGTGAAAGGGTAGTATGGAGTGCAATAGAGATTGCATCATCTGTTGGGGCGGTATGCAAATTGGAGTGAGTCTAGGGTTTCTGGGATAATGGTGTTGGTGTGAGCCATGACCAGCCTTTCAAAGCACTTCATGGCTACAGAAGTGAGTGCTATGGGTCAGTAGTCATCTTGACAAGTTACCTTAGTGTTCTTGGGCACAGGGACTATGGTGGTCTGCTTGAAACATGCTGGTATTACAGACTCTGACAGAGAGAGGTTGAAAATGTCAGTGAAGATACTTGCCAGTTGGTCAGTGCATGCTCAGAGTACATGTTCTGGTAATCCGTCTAGCCCTGCGGCCTTGTGAATGTTGACCTGTTTAAAGATCTTATTCACATCGTCTGCGGAGAGCGTGATCACACAGTTGTCCAGAACAGCTGATGCTTTCATACATGTTTCAGTGTTACTTGCTTCGAAGCTGTCACGTTCTGACCTTTATTTCCTTTGTTTTGTCTTGATTTAGTATGGTCAGGGCGTGAGTTGGGGTGGGCAGTCTATGTGTGTTTTTCTATGTTTTGAATTCAGCCTAGTATGTTTCCTCAATCAGAGGCAGGTGTCGTTAGTTGTCTCTGATTAAGAATCATATTTAGGTAGCCTGGGTTTCACTTTTGAGTTGTGGGTGTTTGTTTTCCTACAAGATCACAAAACTGAAATACTTATACATAATTTGCAAATAAATTCATTAAAAATCCTACAATGTGATTTTCCAGATTTTTTTTCTCATTTTGTCTATCATAGTTGAAGTGTACCTATGATGACAATTACAGGCCTCTCTAATCTTTTTAAGTGGGAGAACTTGCACAATTGGTGGCTGACTAAATACTTTTTTGCCCCACTGTATGTTTGAGGAATTTTAATTATGACATTTCTGTTGTTTTGAATTTGGCGCCCTGCACTTTCACTCGCTGTTGTCATATCGATTCCGTTAACGTGATTGCAGCCCTATTAAGAAAACATTTCATGATGTATAAACAGACTAGGATTGGTCTATATTTCAAAGTAGAGGCGGTCTTCTGGTTCTTAGGAATCAGAATCAGAATGTGTCTTCTAGTTGTTCTAGTTCTAGTACAGCATGCTGCCCCACACGGAGGCCACCAGGGCTGCGCTGAGGGCTGCGGTGACATAGAGCTTGGCGGACGTTGCCAAGCTGATTGTGGCTGGGTTATGCTAGTGCAGTACCCCGCCGGATGTTTTTGTACTGGTCGAGGGCAGCCAGGTCTGGAGTGAACCAAGGGCTATATCTGTTCTTAGTGTCGTAGCTGAATCAGAATTAGTTAGGTAACATTGATAAATAATGTTTTATTTACTTTCATAATATGCTTATGTGAGATACTTGTCATTAGGATGTGTTTTTTTTAAACTATACTGTCGGCAGTTGTATTTTCCTTTCTTCTCTAGGGAAAAGTCACTTTGGGCCCAGAGAGGGGAGACGTCAGGCTTGTCTTTTACATGTCTGGTAATATGCAGAATATCAGAAAGGGAGAAGTCAGAATTGAACAGTGTCTTCCAATGTGAATGTATCTGTTAAATCATGTGATGGAGAGATGTTGTGGAAAATTGCAAGATTATGTTATAATGCTTGTAAGATTATTTTATAATCTTTGTATTGCATTAGAATATTAGGATGGGCCTCTATGAGATAGCACTGACAGAGGAGATGTACGATGTCTTTGGCCAATAAAGCCTACAGAGCATTCCAGATAGTGAGTAATGTGTTGGTACTATGAAGTACAAAGAACGAGATTAGAACCTCGTTTTAGAGAGCAAACTGAACAATAATGTATTGCTAATGCGATCTGGCTATGGGATACTCCTTTTTTAAATAAAAGGCCCTTTGTGAAGTTCCTAAGATCTGTTGTTCGTCATGTGAGTTGAGAGGAGTGTGTCTTGGCTATAAAAGATACTAAGTATTATTTTGTAAGCACTCTCAGAATTCATTTATAGACACTGAATTGATCTGAGAGTCAAAGGGCTATGGTGAAGGTCATATAATTAAAGATGAAGTTTAAATATAACTCTGACTTGTGTGTGGTTTATAATGCATTAGTTCTAAAAAAAATGGAATTAGGCATGCTTATTTAAGGAAATTACTTTTAAAGAACAACCAGGCATCCCCTACTGATGGGATGAGGTCAATATCCTTCCAGGATACCCGGGCCAGGTCGATTAAAAAGGCCTGATCGCAGAAGTGTTTTAGGGAGCGTTTGACTACGGACCCTTAACGGATGCAGGCAATGAGGCAGTGATCGCTGAGATCCTGATTGAAAACAGCAGAGGTGTATTTGGAGGGCAAGTTGGTCAGGATAATATCTATATAGGTGCCCATGTTTACGGATTTACGGTTGTACCTGGTGGGTTCCCTGATAATTTGTGAGAGATTGAGGGCATCTAGTTTAGATTGTAGGACGGCCGGGTTGTTAAGCATATCCCAGTTTAGGTCACCTAACAGAACAAACTCTGAAGATAGATGGGGGCAATCAATAAACGTATGGTGTCCAGGACAAAGTTGGGAGCTGGGGGGGGTCTATAACATGCGGCAACAGTGAGAGACTTATTTCTGGAGAGATTTTTTTTTCTTAATTAGAAGCTCGAACTGTTTGGGCATAGACCTGGAAAGTATGACAGAACTGCAGGCTTCTCTGTAGTAGATTGCAACTCCTCCCCCTTTGGCAGTTCTATCTTGTCAGAAAATGTTGTAGTTGGGGATAGAAAACTCAGAATTTTGGGTGGCCTTCCTCAGCCAGGATTCAGGCACGGCAAGGACATCAGGGTTGGCGGAGTGTGCTAAAGCAGTGAGTAAAACAAACTTAGTGAGGAGGCTTCTGATGTTAATATGCATGAAACCAAGGCTTTTACGGTCACAGAAGTCAACGAATGAGAGAGTTTTGAGAATGACACAAATATTAATTTCCACAAGTTTTGCTGTTTCAGTGACTTTTAGATATTTTTGTCAGATGTTACTATGGAATACTGAAGTATAATTACAATCAATTACAATCACATGAAGTTGATGCAAAGAGCCAATATTTGCAGTGTTGACCCTTCTTTTTCAAGACCTCTGCAATCCTCACTGGCATGCTGTCAATTAACTTCTTGGCCACTTCCTGACTGATGGCAGCCCAATCTTGCATAATCAATGCTTGGAGTTTGTCAGAATTTGTGGGTTTTTGTTTGTCCACCCGTCTCTTGAGGATTGACCACAAGTTCTCAATGGCATTAAGATCTGGGGAGTTTCCTGGCCATGGACCCAAAATATCAATGTTTTGTTCTAGCCACTTAGTTATCACTTTTGCCTTATGGCAAGGTCCTCCATCATGCTGGAAAAGGCATTGTTCATCACCAAACTGTTCATGGATGGTTGGGAGAATTTGCTCTCGGAGGATGTGTTGGTACCATTCTTTATTCATGGCTGTGTTCTTAGGCAAAATTGTGAGTGAGCCCACTCCCTTGGCTGAGAAGCAACCCCACACACGAATAGTCTCAGGATGCTTTACTGTTGGCATGACACAAGACCAAGCTTTTTTCCCGGATGCCCCAAACAATCGGAAAGGGGATTCATCAGAGAAAATTACTTTACCGCAGTCCTCAGCAGTCCAATCCCTGTACCTTTGCAGAATATCAGTCTGTCCCTGATGTTTTTCCTGGAGAGAAGTGGCTTCTTTGCTGCCCTTCTTGACACCAGGCCATCCTCCAAAAGTCTTCGCCTCACTGAGCGTGCAGATGCACTCACACCTGCCTACTGCCATTCCTGAGCAAGCTCTGTACTGGTGGTGCCCCGATCCCGCAGCTGAATCAACTTTAGGAGACAGTCCTGGCGCTTGCTGGACTTTCTTGGGCACCCTGAAGTCTTCTTCACAACAATTGAACCGCTCTCCTTGAAGTTCTTGATGTTCCGATAAATGGTTGATTTAGGTGCAATCTTACTGGCAGCAATATCCTTGCCTGTGAAACCCTTTTTGTGCAAAGAAATGACGGTATGTGTTTCCTTGCAGGTAACCACGGTTGACAGAAGAAGAACAATGATTCTAAGCACCACCCTCCTTTTCAATCAATCAAATTTGATTTATATAGCCCTTCCTACATCAGCTGATATCTCAAAGTGCTGTACAGAAACCCAGCCTAAAACCCCAAACAGCAAGCATTGCAGGTGTAGAAGCACGGTGGCTAGGAAAAACTCCCTAGAAAGGCCAGAACCTAGGAAGAAACCTAGAGAGGAACCAGGCTATGTGGGGTGGCCAGTCCTCTTCTGGCTGTGCCGGGTGGAGATTATAACAGAACATGGCCAAGATGTTCAAATGTTCATAAATGACCAGCATGGTCGAATAATAACAAGGCAGAACAGTTGAAACTGGAGCAGCAGCACAGTCAGGTGGACTGGGGACGGCAAGGAGTCATCATGTCAGGTCGTCCTGGGGCACGGTCCTTGGGCTCAGGTCCTCCGAGAGAGAGAAAGAAAGAGAGAATTAGAGAGAGCATATGTGGGGTGGCCAGTCCTCTTCTGGCTGTGCCGGGTGGAGATTATAACAGAACATGGCCAAGATGTTCAAATGTTCATAAATGACCAGCATGGTCAAATAATAGTAAGGCAGAACAGTTTAAACTGGAGCAGCAGCATGGCCAGGTGGACTGGGGACAGCAAGGAGCCATCATGTCAGGTAGTCCTGGGGCATGGTCCTAGGGCTCAGGTCAGTTGAAACTGGAGCAGCAGCATGGCCAGGTGGACTGGGGACAGCAAGGAGCCATCATGTCAGGTAGTCCTGGGGCATGGTCCTAGGGCTCAGGTCCTCCGAGAGAGAGAAAGAAAGAAGGAGAGAATTAGAGAACGCACACTTAGATTCACACAGGACACCGAATAGGACAGGAGAAGTACTCCAGATATAACAAACTGACCATTTTGAATCTTCCAGTCTATTATTCGAACTCAATCAGCATGACAGAGTGATCTCCAGCCTTGTCCTCGTCAACACTCACACCTGTGTTAACCTCTTTCTCCTACCTGGCACGCAGGCGTCCCATCTAGACATCTGGAAATGCAAATGCGCTACGCTAAATGCTAATAGTACTAGTTAAAACTCAAACGTTCATTAAAATACACATGCTGGGTATTGAATTAAAGCTACACTCGTTGTGAATCCAGGCAACAATTCAGATTTTTAAAATGCTTTTCGGTGAAAGCATGAGAAGCTATTATCTGATAGCATGTAACACCCCAAAAGACCCGCAGGGGACGTAAACAAAATAATTAGCATAGTCGTCGCTACACAAACCGCACAAATAAAATATAAAACATTCATTACCTTTGACCATCTTCTTTGTTGGCACTCCTAGATGTCCCATAATCACTATTGGGTCTTTTTTTTCGATTAAATCGGTCCATATATAGCCTAGATATTGATCTATGAAGACTGTGTGATAAACGGAAAAAAATTGCGTCTTATAACTTAACGTCATTTTTTTAAATTAAAAAAGTTGACGATAAACTTTCACAAAACACTTCGAAATACTTTTGTAATGCAACTTTAGGTATTACTAAACGTTAATAAGCGATCAAATTGATCACGAGGCGAAGTATATTCTTTAGCTGTCCGTCTGGAAATAATGTCCGGGTAAATCTCAACCAAAATATCCGGTCGGAGACCGGAAGAAATGCGCTGCCTTACGTCTGTTTGACCAAGAAACAAATAGTAGGCAAATGACAAGACTCTAGACAACGTGTGGAAGCTGTAGGTATTGCAACCTCAGCCCCATTAAATGTGGTTCACCTTTATCAATGGGTTCAAGTCGCGCATGGATATATTTTTCCATTTTCAGTGATCAGATTTTCCTGCACTTTTCGATGAAGTTTTATAGTTTTATAAACGTCTGAGTGTTTTGAGTGTTTTCTATCCACACATACTAATCATATGCATATACTATATTCCTGGCATGAGCAGCAGGGCGCTGAAATGTTGCGCGATTTTTAACAGAATGTTCGAAAAAGTAGAGAGTCGACTTAACAGGTTAAAGGGGGAGACACTCAAGACCCAAACTGTTATAGACCTATATCCATCCTGCCCTGCCTTTCTAAAATCTTCGAAAAGCCAAGTTAATAAACAGATCACCGACCATTTCGAATCCCTCCGTACATTCTCCACTATGCAGTCTGGTTTCCGAGCTGGTCATGGGTGCACCTCAGCCATGCTCAAGGTCCTAAACGATATCATAACCACCAACGATTAAAGACAGTACTGTGCAGCCATCTTCATCGACCTGGCCAAGGCTTTCGACTCTGTCAATCACTGTATTCTTATCGGCAGACTCAATAGCCTTGGCTTCTTAAATGACTGCCTTGCCTGGTTCACCAACTACTTCTCAGATAGAATTAAATGTGTTAAATTGGAGGGCCTGTTGTCCGGACCTCTGGCAGTCTTTATGGGGGTGCCACAGGGTTCAATTCTCGGGCCGACTCTTTTCTCTGTATACATCAATGATGTCACTCTTGCAGCTGGTGATTCTGTGATCCACCTCTACGCAGAGAACACCACTCTGTATACAGTTGAAGTCGGAAGTTTACATACATCTTAGCCGAATACATTTAAACTCAGTTTTTCACAATTCCTGACATTTCATCCAAGTAAAAATTTCTCAGTTAGAATCACCACTTTATTTTACGAATGTTACATTTCAGAATAATAGTAGAGTGAATGATTTAATTCAGCTTCTATTTCTTTCATCACATTCTCAGTGGGTCAAACGTTTACATACACTCAATTAGTATTTGGTAGCATTGCCTTTAAATTGGTTAACTTGGGTCAAACGTTTTGGGTAGCGGTCAGGGCTTTGTGATGGCCACTCCAATACCTTGACTGTGTTGTCCATAAGCCATTTTGCCACAACTTTGGAAGTATGCCTGGGGTCATTGTCCATTTGGAAGACCCATTTGCGACCAAGCTTTGACTTCCTGACTGATGTCTTGAGATGTTGCTTCAATATATCCACATCATTTTCCTGCCTCATGATGCCATCTATTTTGTGAAGTCCACCAGTCCCTCCTGCAGCAAAGCACCCCCATGCTGAATCCCCCTGTGCTTTGTGGATGGGATGGTGATTTTTGTTTCATCAGACCAGAGGACATTTCTCCAAAAAGTACGATCTTTGTCCCCATGTGCAGTTGCAAACCATAATCTGTATTTTTTTATGTTGGTTTTGGAGCAGTGGCTTCTTCCTTGTTGAGCGGACTTTCAGGTTAAGTCAATATTGTACTCATTTTACTCTGGATATAGATACTTATGTACCTGTTTCCTCCAGCATATTCACAAGGCCCTTTGATGTTGTTCTGGGATTGATTTGTACTTTTTGCACCAAAGTATGTTAATCTCTAGGAGACAGAACCCATCTCCTTCCTGAGCAGTATGACTGATGTGTGGTCCCATAGTGTTTATACTTGCGTACTATTGTTTGTACAGATGAACCTTCAGGCATTTGGAAATTGCTCCCAAGGATGAACCAGACTTGTGGAGGTCTACAAAAAACATTCTGAGGTCTTGGCTGATTTCTTTTGATTTTCCCATGGTGTTAAGCAAAGAGACATTGAGTTTGAAGGTAAGGCCTTGAAATACACCCACGGTACACCTCCCATAGGCTAATTGACATCATTTGAGTCAATCAGAAGCTTCTAAAGCCATTACATTATTTTCTGGAATTTTCCAAGCTGTTTAAAGGCACAGTCAACTTAGTGTATGTAAACTTCTGACAGTGAATTATAAGTGAAATAATATTTCTGTAAACAATTGTTAGAACAATTACTTGTGTCATGCACAAAGTAGATGTCCTAACCGACTTGCCAAAACTATAGTTTGTTAATAACAAGAAATGTGTGGAGTCGTTGAAAAACAAGTTTTAATGACTCCAACCTAAGTGTATGTAAACTTCCGACTTCAACTGCACATCTGGCCCTTCTTTGGACACAGTACTAACAAACCTCCAAACGAGCTTCAAAGCCATACAACACTCCTTCTGTGGCTTTCCAACTGCTTTTAAATGCTAGTAAAACTAAGTGTATGCTCTTCAACCGATTGCTGCGCCTCAACCTCCCGCCCGACTAGCATCACTACTCTGGCCGGGTCTGACTTAGAATACGTGGACAACTACAAATACCTAGGTGTCTGGTTAGACTGTGAACTCTCCTTCCAGACTCACATTAAGCATCTCCAATCCAAAATTAAATCTAGAATCGACTTCCTATTTCGCAACAAAGCCTCCAACACTGTACTCATCAAACTGGATGCAGTCTATCACAGTGCCATCCGTTTTATCACCAAAGCCCCATATACCACCCACCACTGCGACCTGTATGCTCTCGTTGGCTGGCCCTCACTACATATCCGTCGCCAAACCCACTGGCTCTAGGTCATCTATAAGTCTTTGCTAGGTAAAGCCCTGCCTTATCTCAGCTCACTGGTCACCATAGCAACACCCACCCGTAGCACGCGCTCCAGCAGGTATATTACACTAGTCATCCCCAAAAACCAAACTTCCTTTGACTGCCTTTCCTTCCAGTTCTCTGCTGCCAATGACTGGAACGAATTGCAAAAATCACTGAAGTTGGAGACTTATCTCCCTCTCTAACTTTAAGCATCAGCTGTCAGAGCAGCTTATCGATCGATCACTGTACCTGTACACAGCCAATCTGTAAGTAGCACACCCAACTACCTCATCCCCATATTATTACTTACCCTCTTGCTCTTTTGCACCCCAGTATCTCTACTTGCACATCACCATCTGAACGTCTATCTCTCCAGTATTAATGCTAAATTGTAATTATTTTCACCTCTATGGCCTATTTATTTTCTAACTCCCTACTCTTCTCTTCTTCTTTTCTTTTGTGTTATTGACTGTACGTTTGTTTGTGTAACTCTGTGTTGTTGATTTGTCCTACTGCTTTGCTTTATCTTGGCCAGGTCATAGTTGTAAATAACTTGTAAATGTTAATGATCGAGTTTTTACAGTTGTAAATGAACGAGTCACTAAGAAAAACAAATCATGACTCTCAGGTCAGTAACAATAGTCACTCAAAATAATCAGAATCAGATAGGTGAACCAAATCTCCCTTTGTAGCTCTGGCTACTGATATAATGCATATTGGTTAAGAGAGTTAAGTTGTTTAACTGCACAAATGAAGTGATTGCACAAATCATTTGACTGCTTGTGTGGGGGATGGGGAGTTTCTACCAAGCATGTCGTTTAGGTTAGCTGAATGAGAGGAGGGGGTGGGGTGGGTTGGTGTTTGGGGAGGAGTTGAGTACTTACTAGCTCTTCCAGTGAAACAGCTACTTGTACTGGTTGTGCAGACCTGATCAGCAGCATTTTTTTGGGGGGGGGCATGACACTGATAAAATGTTAATTGTTCGTTTCTGTTAGATACAAAATGTTAATTGTTTGTTTCTGTTAGATACATAGGAGGTTGTAAATACATCTGCCAGTACAGAATAAACAGGGGGCATCTTTGTGTAAGGTTGTGTTTCATGACTGAAGACCTCGGATGATTTGATGTGTGGTCATAGACATCTGAGCCCTTTGCACCACACCCTTGTTTGGTGTGCTATACATTACCACAGCAGTACAGGTATGTGGCGCCCCGTTTTTCTGGATTACTACATGTTTCCCGTCAATGGAGCCTTGACAGTTGGGGAAATTCCACCTTTCCAGGAACTTGGCAGCGATGGCCCTCCAGTCTTCCTCCTTGGGGACAGGCATGTCTGTTTTAGCATCCAATGCCAATGGCATGCATGACACTGGTTGGGGAATGGCATCTACATATGTTGTCAGGTAGGTGATGACCAGTAGTGAAACCTGTTTGATCTGGATGTATTATTGTTGCAATCACTGTGTCACGACTTCCGCCAAAGTCGGTCCCTCTCCTTGTTCGGGCGCCGTTCAGCAGTCGACCTCACCGGCCTTGTAGTCATCGCCGATCCACTTTTCATTTTCCATTTGCTTTGTCTTTGTCTTACACACCTGGTTTCAATCCCCCAATTACTTGTTCATTATTTAACCCTCTGTTTCCCCATGTTTGTTTGTGATTGTTTATTGTATTGCGGTCCGAATTTGTGTCCTTGTATTTATACAACGTGTATTGTGATATTTTTTAGTAAAATTGCTTTCAATACTCATCTCACCAGACTCATCTCACCAGCAACACACAGACGCTTTACACACTGCCTCCAGCCGTTTAGCCAATATGGAGGTCAAGATTTTACAGTCCGCTTTAAGAATTTTTTCAAAGAATAATGTGCAAATATTGAACAATCCAAGTGTGCAAAGCTCTTAGAAACGTACACAGAAAGACTGCCAAAGATGATTCTAAGATGTATTGACTCAAGGCATGTGAATATTATGTTAATTAGATATTTCTGTATTTGTGAGAAGAAAAATGTATTTAATCCATTTTGAATTCAGGCTGTAACAAAACAAAATGTGGCAAAAGTCAAGGGGTATGAATACTGTCTTAAGGCAGCTAAGAAATTTGAAGTATTCACGAGCTGGGTTTTTCGAAGCTTTCGAAGCATTCTTTAGTGTAATATCCGGTGTCAAACAAACCTTCCTTGTTTCCCTGTTGTATAGTAGTAGAGCATCCTATTTGTTTCAGCTGCATCTTAAAATATACTTCTGTGACCAGTTTGAAATGCACAATGATTGAATGTTATCAGTTAGGCCTATACGTTTCATGTTTTTGATCAACAACCCTGAGTGGATCCTTAGCTCTCTTGTGAACCACTCTTCCTGCTGAGTTGCACAGTGTATATTCTATGGTATACTTTCACCTCATCATCACTTGAGTGTGACTATCACCTGATATGAAAGGAAATTCTACGGTGATATTCAGTCAGTTGACTTGTAATAAGGTTAACCTGGCACCAGTTGCTGTGCGATGACATACATGGGCTTTGTTTGAATATTTGAATAACAGAGGAATTCAGTGACACCTATATACTGTAAATCATAAACCTCCCTCTTTTCCCTTCTTCCGCCCATCCCACCACCGTCTCCCTCCTCAACCACTTAGATTAGTATACCTCTCATTCCAAACATTCACACCTTTCAGAGGATGACCGAAAACCGGTTGAACTCCATTTTCCCCCTCCTCCTTTCGCCCCAACCCAATTCTGACAGTATAAAATCCAATGTTTTGGACCCAGGCTTTACCAGTTGGTTTTGCTAAATAAGACCTTTGAAAGGATTTTTTTTTTTGCGATCAAATCTCAACTCATCACTTCTGTCAAGATGAACAAAATCGCTTTTGGAATCCTTGCAGTTGTTGCATCTTTTATGCTAGGTGAGTCTAATTAATCATCATTGCCACTCGCTCACAAACAAAACTGAGGATGCAATTTGCTTGGACAATATTGTATTTCAGTTGTTATCATGACAGGGTAAATTTAAGCTACAGGTTTGTTCCTGCAACAATTCTCATCCATAGGTTTTATGATACGTGTCCGTTCTATTCAGTCTAAAGGATAGTCTACTTTATTAGAGGCTCTTTTTTGTGTTTATTTTCGGCTTCGGGTTGTCATTTAATTTGTAAAGTTTTTGAGTTTGTAGTCCAGTTATGTAGCAATGTCCAGCATCTCCTGGCTAGTGTTTTTTAAAGCATGTAGCAATGCTAGTGGAAACTGTAAGCATTAGCTAGCGGTGCATTCAACAGCACGGAAGTGGGTGTAGAAGGTAGAGAGCACTTTCCCTATGCTTTTGAATGCACTTCTAAGTCATTGTTAATTGACTGGTCAGAGAAATTGCTACAGAAACTTTGTAGAGACCTACTCTGTAGGAGTTAACATTTGGTCAGGGGTCTTCATTCACAATCCTGCAAAGAAAGATGTTGTAGACAGCAGTGATGATCGGGAATTACAATTCTGTCTGATTCATGTAATGTCTATTATGTAATGACATGCCATTTCTGTGAATCTGAATTATTATGTATGATAAAGGCCACATACCTGTACTGCTGTGGTAGTGTATAGCACACCAAACAAGGGTGTGGTCCAAAGGGCTCAGATGTCTATGACCACACATCAAATCATCTGAGGTCTTCAGTCATGAAACGCAACCTTACACAAAGATGCCCCCTGTTTATTCTGTACTGGCAGATGTATTTACAACCTCCAATGTGTCTAACAGAAACAAACAATTAACATTTCATCATTGTCATGTTTCCTCTCTCACTCAGCCATTGTGTGTTGTGTGTGAAGCCATGTGATCTGATTGTCTAACCCCACCCAACGCTGTGTGTTTCAGTGGAGTCGCTGACATGTAACAAATGCGATGTGGGCCTGGTGGGAGTTTGCCTAAATGCTGCTGATCATGTCTGCACAACCAACACGAGTCGCTGCTTCACTGGAAAAGCTAGTAAGTACTCAACCCCTCCTCAAATCCCAACCCACCCCATCCCCTCTCATTCAGCTCACCTGAACAACATGCTCGGTAGAAACTCCCCATCCCCCACACCAGGGATAGGCAACTGGGGGCCACAAAAAAATCTGAACTCATAATGAGGGGCCACATTGGCTCGCAGGTCTCCATACCCACACAAGCAGTCAACTTGTGCAGTTAAACAATTTAACTCCCTCAACTAAATGCATTACATCAGTAGCCAGAGCTACTAAGGGAGGTTTGGTTGCACCATCATATTATTTATCACACCGTCACATTATTTTTGCACCATCACATTATTGTTGCACCATCACACTAATTATCACACCATCACATTATTTTTTTGCACCATCACATTAATAATCACACCATCACATTATTTTTTCACCGTCACACTAATTATCACACCATCACATTATTTTTTTGCACCATCACATTATTTATCACACCATCACATTATTTTTGCCCCATCACATTATTTATCACACTATCACATTATTTATCACAACATCACATTATTTTTGCCCCATCACATTATTTATCACAACATCACATTATTTATCACACCATCACATTATTTTTGCCCCATCACATTATTTATCACACTATCACATTATTTATCACAACATCACATTATTTTTTTGCCCCATCACATTATTTATCACAACATCACATTCTTTTTTTGCCCCATCACATTATTTATCACAACATCACATTATTTTTGCCCCATCACATTATTTATCACAACATCACATTATTTATCACACCATCACATTATTTTTGCTCCATCACATTATTTATCACACTATCACATTATTTATCACAACATCACATTCTTTTTTTGCCCCATCACATTATTTATCACAACATCACATTCTTTTTTTGCCCCATCACATTATTTATCACAACATCACATTATTTTTGCCCCATCACATTATTTATCACAACATCACATTATTTATCACACCATCACATTATTTTTGCTCCATCACATTATTTATCACACTATCACATTATTTATCACAACATCACATTCTTTTTTTGCCCCATCACATTATTTATCACAACATCACATTATTTTTTTGCCCCATCACATTATTTATCACAACATCACATTATTTTTGCATCATCACATTATTTATCACACCATCACATTATTTATTTAAAAAGAAAAACTTTTTAGCACCCAGACAAAAGAAAGTATGAACTTAGTGGCAGTACATTCTCTGGGCACATCGCAGTTTGCGAATGATTCCTTATTTTTGAGCGACTGTTTTTACTGACTCGAGAGTCATGATTCGCTTTTTCTGAGTGACTCGTTAATTTTAGTTGTTTGGGGGGCTGAAGTTATATTGTGCTTATCATCCTCACGGCAGTCAAGCAATACATTCCACCAAGAGTCGTTCACAATCTTGTCCGGTTGCGGCCACAAATAGACCTTGTTTCAAATGTATCACAAAATAATCTTATTTGTATGCCTAGCAATCAACAAATTCCATTTTTTTAAACACTTTCACAGGTCTCAGTAACAAATGAAAGCTCCAATAAGCCCGCTATGGACGTGCGAACGAGAGGCTTTTAGAATCATGATTCCTATGTGCTACTAACTCAAATTAACGAAATTAGTCAAAGATCAAGAGTCAGTCAAAATAACTGAAAATCCCATGACTAGATCTTAACTAGAGCTAACTAGATCTTAACTAGAGCTAACTAGATAGTGGCTACATGTAAACTGATATTTACTGTTCGGAGCTACAGTGAAAGAATGTCACGTTGCCAGCCACAACGAAAGGTAAGGCAAGGACATAATTTAAATGGAAAGCTTATGCACATATTATGTCAATTGAAATCTCTTCCTCTCCTTAAACTTCCATCAATGGGAATAGCCGCTAATTTACCAATCTAAAAATTGTTAGTTGACATGGTTAATTGAGTGACTGACAACAGTAAATTGAGACCCCAACTGGAAATTGATCTGCAAGCCTACAAAAGGAGTGCCAATTTCACCAATTGCCCATCCCTGCCCCCCCACACACACACACACACACACACACACACACACACACACACACACACACACACACACACACACACACACACACACACACACACACACACACACACACACACACACACACACACACACACACACACACACACACACACACACACACACAGAATCAGGTTCATCATCATTCTAACCCTCATATCTTCTCTCTCTCTCTAGCCTTCCCCTCCCTCAGTACTTTCCTAGGCTTCAACACCCAAGGCTGTCTGGAAGGTGCTATGTGCAACACCACCGTTGACACCCTCATGGGCGCCACCTATACCACTGTCAGGACCTGCTGCGACACCAACAAGTGTAACCCAGTCACAATCAGCGGCGCAACCTCTGCTAAGCTCTCTGTCACCGCAGCCCTCGGCGCAGCCCTGGTGGCCTCCGTGTGGGGCCGCATGCTGTACTAGAACTAGAACAACTAGAAGACACATTCTGATTCTGATTCCGAAGAACCAGAAGACAGCCCCTACATCGAAATAAAGACTTTACATCCTCCAGCCTGAAATGAAGACCAATCTTAGTATGTTTATACATCATGAAATTAGTGTTGTCTTAGTAAACCAGTTTGATGAAATGTGTGTTTCATTCACACTGCATGTTTAATCCAGCTTGACTTGTTTTTCTCATGTTTTGATGGTATGCTGTCACGTCGTCCTCTCAAGTTCTTTGCCTCCTATCAGAATAATGCACTGAGTATCCATAATCAAGGGCTTTTTAGTTATCACCTCAAATTTTGAGAGAAGCACATGTCTCAGAATGCATTAAAGACACTAATTTTGTTACTTATTAGATACTTATTGTTGTGGAAGTCGATCAGTGTATTGTTGAAGCTGTAACGTTGAATTCTTAAACCTTACATATGTGTTTTTCTTCGTTCTAATTAAGCTTAAGTTACTACAGTGTGTGGCGCGTGTATTATGGAATGAAACTAATGGAAAGCAATCTTTCATTTTTTGCTGTTTTTGAATTATCAGCAGTTTTGTCATTAAAAGAAATCACTCACTTTGGTGCAATTTTCACGTGGTACATTTTCCCAACTCTTAGCATAAAAATCGAAACAGATAATCAAAATGCATCATGTTTCAATACTCTAAGTACATTTTCAATTGACTGAGTACAACAAACAAATTCACAAGTCACTTTTTCACTGCACCAGATCACTTTCAATTTCCATTTTTTTGCACCTAAACGTCTATATCGGTGGGCGGCAGGTAGCCTAACAGAAAGGTCGCTGGTTCGAATCCCAGAGCCGACTAGGTGAAAATTCTGTCTGTGTGACCTTGAGCAATTCACTTAACCCTTATTGGCTTCTGGAAGTCGCTTTGGATGAGAGTATCGTATTTATTAGGGATCTCCACAAGTTACTGCCAAGGCAGCAGATACTCTTCTTGGTGTCCAAACGAATTAAGGCAGTTACACAAAAACAGAAATAAAACAGTACATCCTATGACATTTTCACACCACTACATAACTACATTACAAAATGTATAATACCACCATACAACAATATTACAATGTACGTGTGTAGAGTGTGTGTGCTTGCGTGTTTTCAGGTGTGTTTTTCTTCACAGTCCGCGTTGTTCCATAAGGTATAGTTTTATCTGTTTTTTTTAATCTGATTTTACTGCTTGCATGAGTTACTTGATGTGGAATAAATTTTGATGTAGTCATGGCTCTGTGCAGTACTGTGCGTTTCCCAAAGTCTCTGAACTTGGGGACTGTGAAGAGACCCCTGGTGACATGTCTTGTGGGATATGCATGGTTGTCTGAGCTGTGTGCTAGTTGTTTGAACAGACAGCTTGGTGCTTTCAACATGTCAAAACCTTTCAAAAGACAAGAAGTGACACAGTCAATCTCTCTACTTTGAGCCAGGAGAGACTGACATGCATGTCACTGATGTCAGCCCTCTGTGTACATTTAAGGGCCAGCCGTGCTGCTCTGTTCTGGGCCAAATGTAATTTGCCAACCTCTTTGCACTTGACCATATGACTGGGCAATAGTCCAGTTGCAAAAAAACTTGGGCCTGTAGGACTTGTTTTGTTGCTAGCAATGTCAAGAAAGCCACTCTTTATGACTTATTACTGGCAGACCTCTCCCCATCTTAGCTACCGTTGCATCAATATGTTTTGACAGGGTTACTCCAAGCAGTTTAGTCTCCTCAACTTGCTCAATTACAATATTTAGTTGAGGCTTAGGGTTTAGTCAATATTTTGTCCCTTAAAACAATGCTTTTAGTTAAAAAAATATTTTGTACTAGCTTACTACTTGTTACCCATTCTAAAACTAAAGTAAGGGGTCTAGACAACAGCCATCGGAATGTCCAACTCTATCTGGATTATGTTGGAGAGGCTTCCATTAAATATCACCCTCTGTGTTAGACAGGTAACTCAATCCACGATATAGCGGGGGGTGTAAAGCCATTACACAAGTATTTTTTCCAGCAGTAGATTATAATCAATAATGTCCAAATCTGCACTGAAGTCTAAAAAAAACAGCTCGCACAATCTTCTTATCAATTTCAGCCAATCATCAGTCATTTTTGTACGTGCTGTAGATGTTGAATGCCCTTCCCTATAAGCATGCTGAAAGTCAGTTGTTAAAGGAATCCCTGCCGAGGTTCACCCATTTTGAATGTTATATGGGGGCGGCAGGGTAGCCTAGTGGTTAGAGCGTTGGACTAGTAACCGGAAGGTTGCAAGTTTAAACCCCCGAGCTGACAAGTTAACCCACTGTTCCTAGGCTGTCATTGAAAATAAAAATTTGTCCTTAACTGACTTGCCTAGTTAAATAAAGGTAAAATTTTGTGCATCTCAGAGTGATGTTTAGAGGTCGACCGATTATGATTTTTCAACGCCGATACTGATACTGATTATTGGAGGACCTGTCACACCCTGACCATAGTTTGCTTTGTATGTTTCTATGTTTTGTTTGGTCAGGGTGTGATCTGAGTGGGCATTCTATGTTACATGTCTAGTTTGTCTATTTCTATGTTTGGCCTGATATGGTTCTCAATCAGAGGCAGGTGTTAGTCATTGTCTCTGATTGGGAACCATATTTAGGTAGCCTGGTTTGTGTTGTGTTTTGTGGGTGGTTGTCTCCTGTATCAGTGTTTGTACCACATGGGACTGTTTCGGGTTTTCACAGTTCTTGTTTTTGTAGTGTATTCATGTATGGTTTCATTATTAAAGAACCATGAATTATAACCACGCTGCATTTTGGTCCGCCTCTCCTTCACCAAAAGAAAACCGTTACAGGACCAAAAAAAAACGATGCCGATTCATTGGACAATTCTTTATTTATTTATTTGTAATAATGACAATTACAGCAATACTGAATTAACACTTTTATTTAACTTAATATAATACATCAATCAAATCAATTTAGCCTCAAATAAATAGTGAAACATGTTCAATTTGGTTTAAATAATGCAAAAACAAAGTGTTGGAGAAGAAAGTAAAAGTGCAATATGTGCCATGTAAAAAAGCTAAAGTTTAAGTTCCTTGCTCAGAACATGAGAACATATGAAAGCTGGTGGTTCCTTTTAACATGAGTCTTCAATATTCCCAAGTAAAACGTTTTAGGTTGAGGTTATTATAGGAATTATAGGACTATTTATCTCTATACCATTTGTATGTCATATACCTTTGACTATTGGATGTTCTAATAGGCACTTTAGTATTGCCAGTGTAACAGTTTAGCTTCCGTCCCTCTCCTCGCCCCTTCCTGGGCTCGAACCAGGAACACAACAACAGCCACCCTTGAAGCATCGTTACCCATCGCTCCACAAAAGCCTCAGCCCTTGCAGAGCAAAGGAACAACTACTCCAAGTCTCAGAGCGAGTGACGTTTGAAACGCTATTAGCGCGCACCCCGCTAACTAGCTAGACATTTCACATCGGTTACACCAGCCTAATCTCGGGAGTTGATAGGCTTGAGGTCATAAACAGCTCAATGCTTGAAGCACAGGGAAGAGCTGCTGTCTGACAAATGGCTGCTGGCGATTTGTCTCCTGTAAAATACATTCTAGTACATTTTGAAAGCCTTTGATACCATAATTGATTGATATTTGATACGTTGTTTTTATGTGCAACCTAGCTAGCTAAAGGGCTCTCTATTAATAGTCCCTACTTGACATCAGATGTATTTTTACAGAATGTTCATTAGGACTATAACTTTTCCCAAAGTTGGTTTATAATCCTTGTTTAATTATGCAATGTTACCAAATGAAAAGAAAGGTGCCTTCTGCCCTGATGAAGGTAGGCTAGTCTTCTCCAGGACCCATTGTTGTTCAAGACAGTTAGTCATTCATTACATTCTTATTGTACTCACATACACTCTTAGAGAAAAAGGTTCCAAAAGTGTCCTGCTTTCCCCATAGGATAACCATTTTTGGTTCCAGGTATAACCCTTTGGGGAAAATGTTATACATGGAACCCAATAGGGGTACTGCCTGGAACCAAAAAGGGATCTCCTATGGGGACAGCCGGAGAACCCTTTTAAGTAGATAGTACCATTCTTTCTAAGAGTAGAGTTGGCCTGGGCTACAGTTTATTGATATAGTCATAGACTGAATTGTACAGTTTCACGGCATTGTTAATGATGGTTGATGAGTATTACAATTGAATTAGTAGATCATAATAAACTGTAACGAGGTAGCTATGTGAGTAGATATAATATGTGGGTAGAATTCAAGTTACACACAATATTGATCATTATTTTGAATTATGTTTTCAGATTCTTGGCGACAGGAGACTACAGGACCATAGGATTCAGCTTACGAGTTGGACGGTCCACGGTGGCAGGCATTGCCCCCTCTGTGGCACAAGCCATTTGGGACTGTCTGGTTGGTGAATACATGCCTGTCCCCAAGGAGGAAGACTGGAGGGCCATCGCTGCCGAGTTCCTGAAGAGGTGGAATTTCCCCAACTGTCTTGGCTCCATTGACGAGAAACATGTAGTAATCCAGGTTCCACCGTGCTCAGGTTCGTAATTCTACAACTACAAGGGTACATATTCAGTTGTACTCTTGGCTGTCGTAGATGCCATCTACTATTTCCGTGTTGTCAATGTTGGTGCTTACGGCAAGGGCAGTGATGGCGGGACTCTCCGGGACACTGCCTTCGGCCAGGCACTTCAGGATAGCACCCTGGAGTTTCCACCACCTGCATCACTCCCTGGGGCTGAAGATCTGGGTCCTGTTCCCCACGTTTTATTCGGCGACGAGGCCTTCCCTTTAAGACCCAACCTCATGAGGCCCTACGCTGGACGCCAGCTGCCATTGCCAAAACCTGTAAGGATCTTTAACAAACGACTATCCTGTGCAAGGTTAGTTGTTGAATGCGCCTTTGGGATTCTGGCAGCCCGGTGGAGAATGTATTGGAGCGTGCTTGGGCTCAGCCCCTCAAATGTCGATGCTTGCGTGAAGGCCACATGAGTTCTCCACAACTACATGCAGAGGTAATTCCAGGAGCTGCTCCGGGTGGAGATGGCCACGCCAAATGGTCACCAACCTGATGTCACCAGGGCAGGTGCCAACAACGTCCCCGGGCAGGCACTGCAGGTGAGGGTGAAGCTGACCACCTACTACTCATCGCCAGCAGGTGAAGTCCCATGGCAGTATGCCGTGGAGTGAAACAGGTCTTTTAAGAGCCCCATAACAAAGGTTATTTTAAGAACCATCCACCATTGTCCATAAAATTGCATTTTCCCCCAGATTACTTTATGTATCATTGTCTCTCTTCATTTGGCAGCTATATTTAAGTGACATTTGGGAGTAAAAGACCACACCTTAACCCTTCCCTCTCCCATTAACGTCTGTATTATACACACCTGGCATGGTACACCAGGTGAGCAGGAGCACTAATTAAGGTTATACGACATACAGTTAGTATGATAACAAAGGGAAAGGGAAAGGGTAACCTAGGTAACCTAGGGTCCATACAAATAGTACAGTTTACCACCATGTTCACTGGCCTGACAAAATACAGGTGGGGGGAAAAAAACGAATTAGGAAGAGAATGTGTTTTTACTTTCATCTCGTCTTAGATCTGCAAAGGTGTAAGGAAGAAATAAGCAGATGAAGTCTAAATGAGATATTAATAAACAACTGAAACACCTGACTATGAAAACATCATTTAATTAGTATTCAAGTAATAGGAAAGAACATGATAGGTGTGTGTTGTAAAAATGTTTAAAAAAAATAGAACTATTGAAAGAGATGTGTGTGCGTGACAAAACATATATTTTTTAAATGAATGTGTAGCCTGTAATCTGTAAGATTATGTAGAGCATGTCTTTTTGGCACAACTGCAGACTGATACAGGGACTACTCATGAAGCCTAGACGTAGTAGGGGAACTTCAGGCATGGCCATAAAGAGCGAGAGGGCAGGTAACTGGAGATCTGAGGGACAGAGAGGAGTGGAGAAGAGGAGTGTGTGTCTCTCTGGAACAAGAAATCATATGTAGCCATAACACAGCTAAACAAACAAATGGCCCCTGGACGTCATGGACCAGTCGATAGAACTTAACTTCACAAACAGTTTCAACACCCTGGTTTTCAAGTGGTTTTAAATGAAATAAATATATTCACCTTTTGTCTTGTAGGAGACCAACAAGAGCATCTGGGAATTCTCCGGTGTGTGAGTTTCAATTCTGTCAAATCAGAAATCTATGTAACACTAATAATGAATGCTATCCTAAGACTTTAAAAACAAATGACTTTATGAATTGACCGAATTTAAACGGAACTGACATGTGTGTGAAAAGAAAGGTACAATGAGAGAGGTGAAAACAACAACTAGGACAACTCCTCTCCTCTTCCTGTCCTTCCTGTGAGCTGGTCGGCCCCGGCAACTCCTCTTCTCTTCCTGTGAGCTGGTTGGCCCCGGCAACTCCTCTCCTCTTCCTGTGAGCTGGTCGGCTAAATTCACTCCATCTCCAGAGGGGAAGAGAAAAACAACACATACAAGCTTAACAACATAAATCTCACCTTTTATGGTGTTATATTACCTAAATACTGCTTGTATAGTGTAGTTAGTGGCATAAATATTGGAACAGTGCGGCAAAGTTGGTAATACTCGCTGTTTACTCGTGGAATTTGTATTTCAGATCAAAAGATGAATATGACAGGCAAATATTTAGACAGCAAACTGTTGTTTTGGGATATTTTCTAACCTAGAAACAACAGCTATACATTTGCCTCATATTAATACTTTGATCTGAAATACCAATTAGCCTACATGAGTAGGCTAGTAGCCTACTTTGCTTCACTGTCGCAACACTTATGACACTACCTGTGATGTAGAGAAAACATTTTTTTACCATTGAACTCGGTTTGGAAAAGCTGCTGATACATTTGAACCTTGACTACCGCTTTTCTTTGCTGAGGCAGCCTCTTCAGTGTTGACATCAGGCTCATGGCAAAGAGGGTCTCTTCATCCTCCTTCCTGTGTGCATCAGGTTGGGCTGCATCCCTCTCGACGGCTTGGAGGAGCCTCTGCTGAAATGAGTTGAGTGGATCTGGGGGCTGGTACCTCCGATGACGCCTGGTGTGACGTTGTTCCTCTTCGTTTCTCTCCTTGTTTGTCTCCACGGCCACATCCTGTTCAACGAGGTCCTCAGTGGTCCCTTCCGTGAGGTTCATAATAATCTCAGGTGGTCATAGATCCAGAGGTGCTTCCTCCATTTCATCATCTTCCATGGCTGCACCAGTGGTGGTCATACTCGTGGATGATGTAGACGTTGTAGAGGGTCTCGCTCCTCCGGTGGAGGCGATGGTCGCACTTGTAGATGACGTTGAGGGTCTTGATGCACCGGTGGCGTCAACACTTGTGGATGACGGAGTAGAGGGTCTGGCTGTAAAATTGCCACTCGTTGCCCTAGGCACAATAAATGGATCCAGAAAAGAAAGACTGTGGCAGAAGTGCCAAGGCTACTGGCCTGAAGCTGCTGACCTGAAGCTGCTGACCCAGACCTCTTCTTCTCTTTCTCTGCCCTTCTCTCTCTCTGATACTTGTCCCTGAGTCCTCTCCACTTCTTCCTACAGTCTTCTTCTACATAGACGTGAACATGATAAGCCAAACCATTACCTAGCATAACTATAGTTATTAGATAGCTATCATGGACATGTCACCGACTGTACACACACGCACGGTTATCTGACCAAATTATCAGGGGTACAGTAGTATCTACCATTTCTATTACTATTTATCTGACATTCACACTCTTTCAAACATGATTATTTGGGAAAGTTATCAGGGGTAGTAACTAGCTTCATTTATATGACTATTTCTTCACACACACACACCTCATTGGCTAGGTTAGCAAGCCAGGTTAGCCACATCTAGCACAAGCTCACTACTAAACTGACCTGGCAATCCTACTATCGTGGACACGTGTCTCCAAGCAGCATTTTTTGTGATTATGTCCCTGTAACTGTCAAGCAGTTGTGTCAAAAAGACATGGTTTTGAGGATACTGTGAAAATGATTCTCTCCTCCATGTGTCCAACCGCATGCGACCAGTGCAAAAGGTACCTGCATCAGTATAGCTGCCCAGCTGTGCAAAAGGTACCTGCATCAGTATAGCTGCCCAGCTGTGCAAAAGGTACCTGCATCAGTATAGCTGCCCAGCTGTACAAAAGGTACCTGCATCAGTATAGCTGCCCAGCTGTGCAAAAGGTACCTGCATCAGTATAGCTGCCCAGCTGTGCAAAAGGTACCTGCATCAGTATAGCTGCCCAGCTGTGCAAAAGGTACCTGCATCAGTATAGCTGCCCAGCTGTGCAAAAGGTACCTGCATCAGTATAGCTGCCCAGCTGTGCAAAAGGTACCTGCATCAGTATAGCTGCCCAGCTGTGCAAAAGGTACCTGCATCAGTATAGCTGCCCAGCTGTGCAAAAGGTACCTGCATCAGTATAGCTGCCCAGCTGTGCAAAATGTTAAGCAGCAGTGATGCAATGACGCAATCGGTGTGTTCAAAAGCATAAGGTTTGCGACAGGCGTAAATAAAACATTATAAAAATGTTTTTATTTTGCTGGATTTGAACTTGCAACCTTTGGAATCAGAGGCAGATACTTACTCACTGTTGCCCCTCGTCGCCAGTTTCCACATCATCTCCCGACGTCCTCAGACATGGATGAACGTCAAATACTGACTTGTATCAAGGGTGACCTGGCTGAATTTTTGAATTTCTCATCAATCCAAGGGGATTTAACAGTTTTTGCATTCATTTTCATAATGAGTGTATGCTTATTAGTAACTGGAATAAGACATTTCATAAATGTGTCAAGGGCAGCATCTGGTTGCTCCTCATTACACAAGACAGACCAGCAAATATTCTTTACATCATCAACATAGAAATCACTACAAAACCACTTGTATGACCTCTTATACACTATATTACGCCCAGCCTTTGGATCTTGGGTTTTCCTAGATTATGGCTACTGTATTGTGATCACTACATCCAATGGATTTGGATACTGCTTTAAAGCACATTTCTGCAGCATTGGTAAAACTGTGATCAATACATGTTGATGATTTCATTCCTGTGCTGTTTGTAACTACCTTGGTAAGGTTGATTGATAACCTGAACCAGGTTGCTGGCACTGGTTACAGTTTGAAGGTATTTCCTGAGTGGACAGCTTGATGAAAGCCAGTCAATATTTAAGTAACCCAGAAAATATACCTCTGTTGAAGTCACACACTGTACATTATCAAGCATTTAACACAAGCCTGGTGCGTGGAGCCGGCACAGGTGGCACCAGACTGGTGACACGCACTGCAGAGCGAGTGTGGGGAGCTGGCACAGGACGTACCGGACTGGGGAGGCGCACTGGAGGCCTGGTGCGTAGATCCGGCACAGGTGGCACCAGACTGCTGACAGGATCTTCAGGTCGAATGTTATGCAGAACACACCTGCACAACATCTCTCTCATCTCTCTCTCTCCCAACTTCTCCATCGCCTCCCTGGCGGTCTCTGGCTCTTCAGAAAGAGTGCAGAGAGCCGGCACACATGGCACCGGACTGATGACACGCTCTTCAGCACGCCTGCGCTGCAGCCTACTACTCGCCAACATCATTCTCCGATATCCCTCCTCACATTGCTCCATCGACTCCCAGGCGGGCTCAGGCTCTCTCCTTGGGTCGACCGACCACTTCTCTATCGCCTCCCTGACGGTCTCTGGCTCTTCCCTCTGCTCAGCCGCCAGCTCCATGTGCCCCCTCCCCCAAAAATATTGGGGTTTCTGTGGCCGCTGTCCCCAGCGTCGTCACTATCCTTCCATGCTCCTTTGCGACTCCCGCCAAGGAAGGGTCGTGTCCTCCCATGACTTGCTCCCATGTTCAAAACTCCTTTACCTCGTGCACTGTTTGGCCCTCTTTATGGTGGGATATTCGGTCACGATTGTTGTACGAAACGGACCAAGGCCTGTTGAAGTGTGTTGAGTTCCACATATTTAATTACAGTGAAACTTCTTCAACAAACCAATAAACCAGCAACAAAACGTCACTACGTGGTGCAACAAGCACAAAACCAAACAATATCCCACAAACACAAGTGGGAGAAATGGCTACCTAAATCTGAGCCCCAATTAGAGGCAACGATTACCAGCTGCCTCTAATTGGGAACCATACAAAACACCAACATAGAAATATTAAACTAGAACACCCCCTAGTCACGCCCTGACCTACTACACCATAGAGAATCAAGGGCTCTCTATGGTCAGGGCGTGACATATAGCCAATATAAAGGAAGAGAAGCTTAGGCCTAACCCCAGCGAGATAGAGATAGATAGAGATAGAGATATGCCGGTGGCATGTTACGACACCAAAATGTCTTTATGTTAGATGGCTACTGCAGCTACTGGCTACTGCAGCATACTGTAGACATACAGAAGGAGGGTACTTTGTTAATTTTCCATCCAAATTTGCTTAAAGATATGCATTATATTTTTCGGAGTAACTATAGGAGTAACTCTGATAGGCCTGGGCGCACTGCCTTTATATCATAGACCTGCAGTAGCTAAAGCTTAATAATAGCAACACCATACTAAACCTTCACAAATGTTTCTAAACTGTTTTAGGATAATATCGAAAGTAAGTCAAGCCATTGTTTATAGGGAAATACAAGCAGAAAAGCAAATGTAAACCAGAGAAAAAACACACTACCCTCCCCTGTGCTCCTCCCCAAAAACAACAAAACCTCCCCAGAGCAAAAGAAAACCTCCTCTTTTTGGACCACCCCTCCCCCAAGTAAATTTCGATCTATCCCTAAGAGTGGTAAACTTGCCTGGTATTGGATGCAGGTATATGTTGTCCCCATGCACAGTGAGGAAGATGGTTTGGGAGGCAAAGAAAAAGGTCCAAAGTTGCGTAACCCTAGTTCTATGAGAATATGAGTGGGTCACAAGTATCCAATCACACAGCGTCTCTTGGAGACAGCCAGGTTGAGTGGTGAATGAGTTGAGCCCCTCTCCTTAATAAAGGGAGTCCCTAGCCTAAGTGAAATTTTGTTGGGCCTAAATTATTTTAGTTTTAAAGCAAGTTTTCTGCAATTCAACACATTTTGACGGAGAGAACATTTTGTAATTTTATAACTAATTTCATGCAATTATAACAGTTTTGCCATGGGGAGGAGAGAAAAATTAGCAGTTTTACATATAATCTCCTTCAATTCAACACATTTTGACAAAGGGTGGAGGGAAATGTTTGCCGTTTTTAATATGATATCTTAATGAGAGTGACTAACAAAATTAATGGGGGCCCTAGATAGCCGGATAGACTAATTTACCAATCTTAGACAATGTAGCTGATATGAGCTCATTGAGTGACTGACTGACTGACATAACAAGAGAAAAATTGCTGATGAACAAGCAAGCGAAATTGCACCTTGTGTATGTACGCACCCCGCTAACTAGCTAGCCATTTCACATTGGTTACATGTATTCTACTATTCTAACTCTCAACACCCCGACTGAGTTTCAAAAGTATTATTATTGTCACATTCTGACCATCGTTCTTGTGTGTTTTCCTTGTTTTAGTGTTGGTCAGGACGTGAGCTGGGTGGGCATTCTATGTTGTGTGTCTGGTTTGTCTATTTCTATGTTTGGCCTGATATGGTTCTCAATCAGAGGCAGGTGTTAGTCATTGTCTCTGATTGGGAACCATATTTAGGTAGCCTGTTTTGTGTTGGGAGTTGTGGGTGGTTGTTTCCGTGTCTGTGTTTGTTTCACCACACAGGACTGTTTTGGTTTTCACATGTATTGTTTTGTATATTTGTAATGTTTTTCCCGGTATTCGTCTTGATTAAAGATGTTTAACCCTAACCACGCTGCGTTACAATTATAATAATTTTGTATTTATAATTTTTGGGGGAAAATTGATCCGCGGCTTACAAAAGGGGGTAGTTGCCCATCCCTGATCCAAGTAAATGAGCGAATCGCGTACTGGACAAATGGTGGAGATACCCTTCTTCCTTAGAAGTGAAGGGCGGCGGGTGGAAAGCCATAAGGTGAAACAAACGTAATTGCCGCTGACCTAACACGGAACCCAAACCGGCTTCGCGCGTGCGCCATCGTGCATACATTTATTTTGCCCCCCCACACCAAACGCGATCACGACACGCAGGTTAAAATATCAAAACAAACTCTGAACCAATTATTTTAATTTTGGGACAGGTCGAAAAGCATTAAACATTTATGGGAATTTAGCTAGGTAGCTTGCACCTGCTAGCTAATTTGTCCTATTTAGCTAGCTTGCTGTTGCTAGCTAATTTGTCCTAGGATATAAACATTGAATTGTTATTTTACCTGAAATGCACAAGGTCCTGTACTCCTCCAATTAATCCACACATAAAATGGTCAACCGAATCGTTTCTAGTCATCTCTCCTCCTTCCAGAATTTTTCTTCTCTTGACTTTATATTGCGATTGGCAACTTTCATAAATTAGGTGCATTACCGCCACTGACCTATTTTGTCTTTCAGTCACCCACGTGGGTTTAACCAATGAGGAGATGGCACGTTGGTACCTGCTTCTATAAACCAATGAGGAGATGGGAGAGGCAGGACTTGCAGCGCGATCTGCGTCAGAAATAGAACTAACTTCTATTTTAGCCCTTGGCAACGCAGATGCTCGTGGGCGCGCGCAAGCAGTGTGGGTGCAATAATTGAATAATATAGATTTCTACATTTGTGATGCGTGACGCGAGCGGTGTAGTCAGCCTGTTAGGCATAAAGGTGAAGGTTAGGTAACCACGCAACCCAACCTCACATTCAATTCGTCTCACAAAAACACACTAAATTAGCTGAAATGCATTATGTACATATATGCACTAATTGAATGGGAGATTGTGTTGAACCATGTTACCTTGACAAACTGTAGGCACGAGTTGTAGGTTGACAGGACGTGCAGATCACTCAGTCGCTTTGCGGATGTAAGGGCAATCAGCAAAGCCATCTTGAAGGAGAGATATTCAACTCCCTCCAGCGGCTCAAAAGGTTGCTGAAAATTCACCTCAAGCACAATAGACATGTTCCAGATTGGAGCTAGAGGCGTGGAGACTGGGTGTAAGCGAAGCTCTCCCTTCATGAAACAACATAACAGAGGATGTTTCGCTACTGTGTTATTGTCGAAGATTACCTATATAACAGGCAGAGATAGCAGCTGAAAAGACCTTTACATTGAACGGTTTCTGGTCACACCACTTCTCACAAATGCGCATTCAGATTTATCATCTCTCAGGCCAGGCCCAGGGGGCCATGGATCCTGTGTTAAGGTGGGAAATCTCCCCGTTCGCGTGGGTCAAAAGATCCTTCCATAACGGTGGTTGCCAGGGCTCGTTGTAAAGCGGGAGAAGAATCTCCTGTAAAGCAGCAGAAGAATCTCCGCTAACCAAAACTTCTGGTCATCGAGGGGCTACCAAGGTGAGGGATAACATTTGTTCCCTTACTCTGTTTAGAGTGGGGGGAATCAAGCATAGAAGAAAACGGTAGGCACTAGTAATATCTTCAGTTTTCGGTTTGGCTATTTGTTTCAAGTCTATTAGTCTATAAATAAATCTCTTTGCCAACATTTGTCATCTCTCCCATGTCTTATTCGACGAGTAGTTGTTCTGAAATGTTTATATCTTGACTACATTTTACTCCCTCCTCTGTTTAATATAAGACACATACTATAACTATTGACTCTAGCCACAAAATTAAGGAAATTAGAAGGGGGGGGGGTTCGGCAAGGCCATTTTCTTGCCTGCCAAAATTCTCCCCTGGAGAATTGGGGGGAGATTTTCTGCACAATACTGGCAAACGATGAACTGTAAACTTGAAAGAGTCATGATTATACAAGCCTCTCTTTCACGTTGTTCACCATTATTGTAGCTGTCATTTGTGACTGAGACTTATAAAAGAGTTATTTAAACACTTTCCACCTGGCTACCCCTACCCCGGTCAACAGCTCTGTACCCACCAAAAGCAACTTGCCCAAGCCTCCTCCATTTCTCCTTCATCCAAATCCACATAGCTGATGGTCTGAAAGAGCTGCAAAATCTGGACCCCTACAAATCAGCCGGGCTAGACAATCTGGACCCTCTCTTTCTAAAATGATCCTCCACAATTGTTGCAACCCCTATTACTAGCCTGTTCAACCTCTCTTTCGTATCGTCTGAGATCCCCAAAGATTGGAAAGCTGCCATGATCATTCCCCTCTTCAAAGGGGGAGACACTATAGACCCAAAGTGTTACAGACCTATATCTATCCTACCCTTCCTTTCCAATGTCTTTGAAAGCAAAGTTAACAAACAGATCACCGACCATTTCGAATCTCACCATACCTTCTCCGCTATGCAATCTGATTTCCGAGCTGGTCACGGGTGCACCTCAGCCATGCTCAAGGTCTTAAACAATATCATGACCGCCATTGATATAAGACAATACTGTGCAGCCGTCTTCATCGACCTGGCCAAGGCTTTCGACTCTGTCAATCACTGCATACTTATAAGCAGACTCAACAGCCTTGGTTTCTCAAATGACTGCTTCGCAGATCACCGACCATTTCGAATCTCACCATACCTTCTCCGCTATGCAATCTGATTTCCGAGCTGGTCACGGGTGCACCTCAGCCATGCTCAAGGTCTTAAACAATATCATGACCGCCATTGATATAAGACAATACTGTGCAGCCGTCTTCATCGACCTGGCCAAGGCTTTCGACTCTGTCAATCACCGCATACTTATAAGCAGACTCAACAGCCTTGGTTTCTCAAATGACTGCTTCGCCTGGTTCACCAACTACTTCTCAGACAGAGTTCAGTGTGTCAAATTGGAAGGCCTGTTGTCCGGACCTCTGGCAGTCTCTATGGGGGTGCCACAGGGTTCAATTCTTGGGCCGCCTCTTTTCTCTGTATACATCAATGATGTCGCTCTTGCTGCTGGTGATTCTCTGATCCACTTCTAAGCAGATGACACCATTCTGTGTACTTCTGGCCCTTCTCTGGACACTGTGTTAACAAACCTCCAGACGAGCTTCAATGCAATACAACTCTCCTTCTGTGCAAATGCAAGTAAAACTAAATGCATGCTCTTCAACCGATCGCTGCCCGCAGCTGCCCGCACATCTAGCATCACGACTCTGGACGGTTCTGAATATGTGGACAACTACAAATACCTAGGTGTCCTTCCAGACTCACATTAAGCATCTTCAATCCTAAATGAAATCTAAAATGAGCTTCCTATTTCGCAACAAAGCCTCCTTCACTCATGCTGCCAAACATACCCTCGTAAAACTGACTATCCTACCAATCCTTGACTTCGGCGGTGTCATTTACAAAATAACCCCTGACACTCTACTCAGAAAATTGGATGCAGTCTATCACAGTGCCAACCGTTTTGACACCAAAGCCCCATATACTTCCCACCACTGCGACCTGTATGCTCTCGTTGGCTGGCCCTCGCTACATATTCGTCGCCAAACCCACTGGCCCCAGGTCATCTATAAGTCTTTGCAAGGTAAAGCTCCGCCTTATCTCAGCTCACTGGTTACCATAGCAGCACCCACCCGTAGCACGCGCTCCAGCATGTATATTTCGCTGGTCACCCCCAAAGCCATCTCGTCCTTTGGCCGCCTTTCCTTCCAGTTCTCTGCTGCCAATGACTGGAGTAAATTGCAAAAATCACTGAAGCTGGAGACTCATATCTCCCTCACTAACTTTAAGCACCAGCTGTCAGAGCAGCTTACAGATCATTGCACCTGTACATAGCCCATCTGTATATAGCCCATCCAACTACCTCACCCCCATATTGCTTTTCTTTTTTGCTCCTTTGCACCCCAAGTATCTCTACTTGCACATTCATCTTCTGCACATCTACCACTCCAGTGTTTAATTGCGAAATTGTCATTATTTTGCCACTATGGCCCATTTATTGCCTTACCTCCCTAATCTACTTCATTTGCACAAACGCTGTATATAGACTTTTCTATTGTGTTGTTGACTGTACATTTGTTTATTCCATGTGCAACTCTGTGTTGTGTGTGTCGCACTGCTTAGCTTTATCAGGTCGCAGTTGTAAATGAGAACTTATTCTCAACTGGTCAACCTGGTTAAGTATAGGTGAAATAAAAAAATAGACCAATGGCAGCTATGGCTACAGGCTGCATTTTGGATACACATGTTGTAGTGGGGTGTATATATTTCTGTTATTATATAAAGCCATGGTTGTTGATGTGTACAGCTAAATTTCAGATACATTTTTGTAAAGTTTTGTAATGAATAGTGTGTGGAAATTTAGCAAATTGACACACAGTAGTAGGACCAATCTACCTTACATTATTAAAGCTTTAAAGCAAGACTAGTTGTGCCCCCCCCATGGATTTGAAATGTCCCCTCACGCATCTCATCCTGGAGCCGGGTCTGTTGGGCCTGACGTTTTTTTCTTGTTAACGTTACGACTATGGAAATGCTTGTATCACACCCCGGAGTAATGGCTGAAATGGGCTCAATTGAGTGCATTGTCTTTCCGTGGCATCTATAAGAACGCTAAAACTTTGTCTCGGAGTAAACGCATTGTCTTGACACTTACAGTGTCTTCGGAAAGTATTTAGACCCCTTGACCTTTTAGTTACGTTACAGTTACAGCCTTATTCTAAAATGGATTAAAATGGTTTTTTCCCCTCATCAATCTACACACAATACCCCATAATGACGAAGCAAAAACAGGTTCTTAGAAATGTTTGCTAATTTTTACAAATAAAAAACGTAAATATTGCATTTACATAAGTATTCAGACCCTTTTCTCAGTACCTATTTGAAGCACCTTTGGCAGCAATTACAGTATTGAGTCCTCTTGGGTATGATGCTAGAAGCTTTGCACACCTGCATTTGGGGAGTTTCTCCCATTCTTCTTTGCAGATCCTCTCAACCTCTATCAGGTTGGACGGGGAATGTCGCCGCACAGCTATTTTCAGGTCTCTCCAGAGATGTTCGATCGAGTTCAAGTCCGGGCTCTGTCTGGGACACTCAAGGACATTCAGAGCATTATCACGAAGCCAGGTGAACCTTCGCCCCAGTCTGAGGTCCTGAGCACTCTGGAGCAGGTTTTCTTCAAAGATCTCTCTGTACTTTGCTCCGTTCATACTTGCCTCTGTCCTGACTAGTCTCCCAGTCCCTGCCACTGAAAAACATCCCCACAGCATGATGCTGCCACCACAATGCTTCACCATAGGGATGGTGCCAGGTTTCCTTCAGACGTGACGCTTGGAATTCAGGCCAAAAAGTTCCATCTTGGTCTCATCAAACCAGAGAATCTTGTTTCTGAGAGTCTTTAGGTGCCTTTTGGCATACTCCAAGCGGGCTGTCATGTGCCTTGTATTGAGGAGTGGCCACTCTACCGTCTGACCACTCTACCATAAAGGCCTGATTGGTGGAGTGTTGCAGAGGTAGTTGTCCTGCTGGAAGGTTCTCCCATCTCCACAGAGGAACTCTAGAGCTCTGTCAGAGTGACCATCAGGATCACCTCCCTGACCAAGGCCCTTCTCCCCAGAATGGTCAGTTTGGCCGGGCGGCCAGCTCTAGGAAAAGTCTTGGTGGTTGGAAACTTCTTTAATTTAAGAATGATGGAGGCCACTGTGTTCTTGGGGACCTTCAATGCTGCCGATACGTTTTGGTAACCTTCCCCAGATATGTGCATCAACACAATTCTGTCTCAGAGCTCTGCGGACAATTCCTTTGACCTCATGGCTTGGTTTTTGCTCTGACATGCACAGTCAACTGTGGGGCCTTATATAGACAGGTGTGTGCCTTTCCAAATCATGTCCAATCAATTGAATTTACCACAGGTGGACTCCAATCAAGTTGTAGAAATATCTCAAGGATGATCAATGGAAACAGGATGCACCTGAGCTCAATTTCGAGTCTCATAGCAAAGGGTCTGAATACTTATGTAAATAAAGTATTTAGGTTATTAATTTTACTAAATATGCAACAATTTTTAAAAACCTGTTTTTCGATTTGTCATTTTGGGGAATTGTGTATAGATTGCTGATTAAAAAAAATATTTAATCCATTTTAGAAAAAGGCTGTAATGTAACAAACTGTGGAAAGGGTAAAGGGGTCTGAATACTTTCCGAAGGCACTGTACATCACAAGAAAGAGAAGAAAGACATCATTTGGATGGGTGTGCATTTTTTGTAGAATTGAAAAAAAAGTAATAATTAAATGCAGTTGAAATGTTTACAAATTATGCTCTGAAATGAAAGCAACTTCCGAAAATGAACATTCGGATGATAGTAATACTATGTCTGATCTCGCAGACAATGTAAAGTATGTATAGATAGGTGTTATTTTTATAGCCAAGTCTATTGATTTTTAATCTGAAACTATCCTGCTATTGACACACCTGTTGAATTATGCGACAGAACGTAAACAACAACAGTAATTAATGAGGCAGACTAGACAGCGCTGGTGAGTGCAGGTAGGCATAGATTAGTGGAGATGGTGGGAGGACCTATAGGAGGACAGGCTCATTGTAATGGCTGGAATGGAATTATTGGAACGGTGTCAAACATGGTTTCCTTATTTGTTTGATAGCGTTCCATTCATTCCATTCCAGCCATTACAATGAGATAGTTTTTGGTGGTTGCGTCATGATGACAGCAATCTTATTTGTTTCTCTCCTTTTGTTCTCCTTCTCACCATCTTTCTCATCCATCCATCTCACAGCAGAGTCTCTGCATCGTAACACATGTTCTATGGGGATCACCAGCCTTTGTCTGTTTGGTACAAATACAACATGTAGCACCTCAGAGCCCAACTGCTAGAGCGGACAAGCAGGTACTGACCCTGTGGTTTCATCCAAGTAGAAGGCTACAATAAAAATAAGAAAAATAATTCTTAGCTTATGTAAGTGTCATTTTTTGATAATTACTGTGTCATTTCTCAGTTAACCTAGCAATTTGTGTACTGTTAAATAAAGTGCACGCCAAACAAAAAATACCTGTATTTACAATTGCTCCTGCTTTATTCCTTCTTCATTTATTGTTCAACATCAGTAGCATCCTGAACATCACGTGCAAGGGCTGCATGGCCACAGCTTCCTGTAACACCACATTCACTGCTAGCATCTAGGAGCCGGCTACACCATCTCACAAACCTGCTGCAGCACCAACCCGAGCAACGTGGCAGGCTGCCGGAGCCATCCAACTAACTCTCACCGTGGCCCCTGGTGCCACCCTGGTGGCCATCTGGCCTTCGACCTCGACAAACTATTCACAATAAGGACACCTCCTCCATAGGTTTCCAGGTTTCCATTGAATGATGTTATTGTCGGTTGTAGTTCTTAGATACACAACACATTGAAAATGGTTTATTCTGGAAAAGACTACAATGTTTATTCAGACTAGTTTCACTCTAAGCTTTAGTTCCAAGTACCAATTCAAACTGGTTTTACTTCTAGGGCCTAGAATACTCAACATCCTACTGCAGCATCTGTATGAACAGTTAATCAATGTATGTACTTTACTGCATTCACATTTGGAACAGAGTCAGAGTCACTATTCACTTTTTAATGGAATAACTTCTCAACCATGTCACTATTACTGACCATTATCATACGTAGTGAGTTTCCCCATTGAGCATGTTGCTCTTTTATAGAGATAACCTTTCTATGTATTCTATGTGCAACAAGTAATCATACTGAATACACTTTCGAAAATATTTGCTACTACGAGACACTACATGGTGTATTTTTGTGTGTGTGTGAAAGGCTGGAGCAAATCATTCGAATCAAGACGCCAACTTAACTTTTTGACTGAGCATTTCAATGTGATGTAAATGATAAGATACTGTCTGCATTCCAGACTTCATTTCAGACAAATGTCCTCTCAGCACACTCATGGAAGACAATAAAACCTGCTATACTTCATTCTAGTCTCCATCTGCATCACACCTTTAGCAGGAAACTGGATGTTTCCCCATTCATTTGATTAGTGTTCTTTCCCGTCTCTATGAAGTGAATAGATTCTGAGAATAGGCCTCCTATTGACAACAACAAACACTACCCTCCTGCAAGAAGATGAAGAGTAATATTTTGATTGTGCTGACTGTCCTGGTGGTCTTCATAGCAGTGGGTAAGTCATATCAGCTTCTTCTGTTCCTATGGCAATATTCAAAGACAGATACAGTAATAGGTTGTGATTTGATTAGTTTAGGTTTTTCGCAAATCCTGTACTAGGTGCTTTTATTTTCTAAGGTTATAAAAGTGTAATATGATATGATGGTAGACATCTGTGGGATGCATGCCACATATTCTGTACAGAACAAAGGAGTTTGAAGAACCTGAGAGTGCTTTCTATTGTTTTAGTCTGATTACCAGTAATAATGATGCGTATTTTCCATGGGCACCGAGGCCATTCTTATACTGTATGACAAGTTTAGTCTCCTGTGGTAGCAGTACCTTCAATAATAAGAGGATATTGACTCTATTGTAATGACTGAACCACATTTTACTGGCAAACTTGTAGATAAGACAAGCCACTAAGCACACTTCTAGTTTCAGGGCTGCATTGTGTGTACAACATCAATTTACACAGTATACAATCAACCATTCATTTTCATATATATATATATATATATATATATATATATATATACCTGATACCAATACATACTGTGAATTTCTAAACATGTACGTTTCAGCATTTTATTGTGAATTGCTGGGTGAGTTATAGGTATGACATCAATCTGTGTTCTTTCATTCTTCCACCTGATGCCACTCATGACGTTCAGGTGCTCCTATCTACCTACTGTATCATTGTTTGTGTCGTGTTGTATTGTGTTGAACTGCACATGATTCATCCACTTCTCTTGCCTCTCCTCCATGTTCCACAGCCCAGTCCTTGACCTGTAAGCAGTGCAATGTGGGGGTCTTTGGGACATGTTTCTTTCCCACAAACATAGTGTGTGACAACTCCACTCTCAACTGCTTCACCGGAGAAGCAAGTAAGGAAACCTGTACATAAAGACTTGTGAATATGCAATGAATTAGCATTCACTGAGTGTACAAAACATTAGGGACGCCTTCATAATATTGAGTTGCAACCACTTTTACCCTCAGGACAGCCTCAATTCTTCCGGGCATGGACTCTATAAGGTGTCGAAAGCTTTCCAAAGGGATGCTGGCCCATGTTGACTCTAATGCTTCCCACAATTGTGTCAAGTTGGCTGGATGTCCTTTGGGGGGTAGATCATTCTTGATACACACAGGAAACTGTTGAGCATGAAAAATCCAGCAGCGTTGCATTTCTTGACACACTCAAACTAGCGTGCCTGGCACCTACTATCATACCCTGTTAAAAGGCACTTAAATCTTTTGTCTTGCCCTCTAAATGGCACACATACGCAATCCATGTCTCAATTGTATCAGTGCAATTGAGTCCTCCCCTTCATCTATACTGATTGAAGTGGATTTAACAAATGACCTGAATAAGGGATCATAGCCTTCATCTGGATTCACCAGGTCAGTCTGTGTCATGGAAAGAGCATGTTTTCCTAACGTTTTGTTCTAAATCTCATTCCATCTAGAATTCAATGCCACTGGGTTTCTGACACTCCACACCCGTGGTTGTCTGGACTCAGACCTGTGTGGCAAGACCATCACTGCAACCATCTTTAGTGCTGGTGTCACGAGCAGCTCCTCATGCTGCCAGAAAGACCTGTGTAACGGGGCCAGCTCCGTCCAGGTCTCTGTGACTGTGGCACTCAGCGCCGCCCTGGTGGCCTGGGGTGTTTAGACTGGACAAACAATGACTTCTGTTCACAGTATTGTTTAAACCTGTTACACTTCTGTTCACACTGTTTAAACCGGTTTCAGACTACTTTGTCTCCATCCTCTATTAACTAGGTTTGGCAACAGTGAGCTCAGAATTGTTCTTAAACTCCTCATCTATTTTAATAACATTTATCAACTGAATAATACTTGCAACTATGATACGCAACAACTTGAAGTGCACTACTCTACTTCCACTACTCTACTGAACACACATACCAATGCTGTAATATTATTCTGAATAATAAAGGAATTAAGTTGTGTCACAAAACGGGGGGAAAAAAGGTGCTGTTTTTCATTGTTTGACAAAATAATGTCCTCTACACTTTTATATTCAGACATTTTCATTGAGAATGTACTGTTTGGACAAAATTCTGAAACAATAATGGATGTTTGCATGATAATAAGTTGAACAAATACTGCTTTAGTTAGGAGGCTGCCAATCTGTCAAACATAAGAAACTGTAACTGTAAAAGATTTATGGTCAAATAAATTCAAGACAAACTTATACATCTAGGGTTAGGGTTAGGCTATGGCTCAGGTAAGGGTTGAGCCGGTGTGTGGACATCAAGCTAGTGTCAGTGTGCATCATTTGGGTGTCTATTCACATTAGCCTACGTTTATGTGTCTTCTACAGTAGGAGATTCCACCCTGACACCATAGGCAGCCGAACTCAGCTGGCAGACAGGCTGATGGAATCCTTCTCCACCCGGTTTCCCAGCAACTCACTTTCAAACCAATAGCGCCATCAAGTGCATGAGAGAGACGAAAGCACATTGGTGAATCGACGACTCGGCCCGATGCTGTCAAATGTCCAGAAAATAGTACTTAAATTAGATGACTGGTGGGTTTGATTTCAGATTCAGTGTGGTTCTACCACACCAAACACCTACATATGCATATTTAAATATAAGCACGTCAATATATATACGCACCTCTCATTGATCCCAAAGGCCAGATTTAAACATATCATCTGTTTCCCCTGATGAATGTAATTGTATGTACACATCATGGAATAACAATGGTATTATTTATAGTAGCTTGTGTTTTATACCCTTCTGGCACAGAGCATATCAACGTGAATAAACCCACCCAAGTGTCATGATATCACAATATTCCAGGAAATGGAATTAGTCCAATATTAAAATATGTAGATAATTGTCTACCTACATAATGACACATTTCAGAAAAAGAATACACCAGAACACCTGATTAAGTGTCACACAACACCTTCAAAGGTCTGTTACATAAGCTTATCACTGACGCTTGAGTGCCTGGCCCGATGAGCAGACAACCGACATTTAAATATATTCATAATATCGCGGTCTGCCGGTCTTTGGGCTAGTACAGGTGCAATTCCTTCCACGTTGTGTAGGCTTCTTTTTGATTTCATAACCCAAATTGCATAGATGACCTACTATAGACTAACGGAATAGTTGGGAACATGTAATTACACCTTCCCTTCTTCGCCCCTCTCTTTTCCACATCTCTCTCACGTACACACACAATCGGTGGAGTTGAGTCGGCTAGGTTAACATCACTCGTTGCTAGTTGAGTGTTGGCTTCCACCATCAGGAAATGGAGGAATGCGTGTGTAGCGAGCGACACAGAGGGAGGGGAAACTGACAAGACGTTTACTGCAAGTCCCACACAGAACTTGAGCGAGGTAAGGAAATCATTAATTTGTTACAATTTAGACTACATTCTCACTCAACCAAATCTCTTGGAAGGTTGCTATTAAGTCATAACGGTTTACAGTAAGACCTTATTTTCGGATGTTTGTTTTGTATTCGTTTATATAAACTACAGAATATGTCTTGTCATAGCAGATGGTGCGGTCAAGCCCTTGGTCGACATTCGGGTTGCTGTGTATTGTTGAAATTAACCGAATAGGCCTATAAAAAAATGTGTGTAATACTGCACATTGACAGTTGTTTCCCCTCCCAAAACTAAACTGCCCTGTGTCACATTTAGGTCTCCCAGTTCCAGCGGCAACACTTGAAACAAAAAGATGAGTGACGAAAATAGACTTCAAGTTGAACTTTTTGTGAAGGTAAGCGACGTCATCAAATCCATCTTGCTCTGACATGCATAATCATACGTTGGACAAGTTACTTTGTAAACAATGCACCATTACATTACGCTATCAACATGTCACTATGTGGTAGCCTACCTACAGTGTCATCTATTTTACTGAAACATCATAAAATGGCCCAAGCATTTCTAAAACAAGATTACCTATCGGTGAGTAAAGTCAACTGTTGTCACTGGTCCTTCGCGGAATTTGTTCAAAGACTGAATGCCTAGAGAAGGCCTAATGGCTTTCATAGTAGGCAATAGCCTATATTTAACAAGATGGAATAACATTAGGATATTTATTAACAGAAGCTATGCCTATTGCTGCACTCCATTTGGCACTTCAATTGAATGGCCAGAAAATGTACTAATCTTATTAAATGTACATTAAGATAATACATACTGGCCAGAGCAGCCCAGGGGTGTGGTCATTCGGAGGAAATGATCCAATATAAAAATTGTTTTTCCTGCTCTCATGGTCCTTCATGGCCTATAATGATTTCTCTGTGTGAATATGTAGATGTGTAAATTTGTTTTGTTCATGTATAAAAGATGTTCTTCTGGTAGCAGCTTAAAATGCTGACTTGTCCATTTCCCCACCATTCTAATTTCAAGAGACCCACAGTCCCTACTCTTTCACACATTGCATTGTATATTTGAGTAAAACCGTTTAATTCCTTCTATGAAGACATTTGAACTACACACATTATTGTCAATTCCATTCTCACTCACTTTACATGTTACATCGAAGCCAAGTACATTTCAAAATTATTTTGCTTATGTGGGCAATATTTATGTTTAGAATTCATCTAAAACCATGTGTTCCCTGTTTGATTTCCCCTATTGATCTTCTGTATTCTTGTTTGGAAGAATGACCATAATATAAGGACTTATACCCCATTCTAGGCAGGCAGTGATGGCCAGAGCATTGGCAACTGTCCATTCTCCCAGCGCCTCTTCATGGTGCTGTGGCTCAAAGGAGTCACTTTCAACGTCACCACCGTGGACATGAAGAGGTCTAATGCCTATCAATCTGTATTTATGTTACATATACATTGATATTACATTTGCACATGTCTAAGCTACTATCTGTCTTTATACACCGTCTTGTACCCTTGAACCCATTGTACACTGAACAGAAGTATAAACGCAACATGTAACATGTTGGTCCCATGTTTCATGAGCTGAAATAAAAAATCGGGGAATGTTCCATACGCACAAAAAGCTCATTTTCTTTAACATTTTATGCACAAATTTGTTTAAATCCCTATTAATGAGCATTTCTCCTTTGCCGATATAATCCATCCACCTGACAGGTGTGGCATATCAAGAAGCTGGTTGAACAACATGATCATTACACAGGTGCACCTTGTGACGGGGGGCTGAGGAGTATTTCTGACTGCAATAAAAAAAACTTTTGTGGGGAAAAACTCATTCTGATTGGATGGGCCTGGCTCCCCAGGGGGTGGCTGCACCGCTGCCCAGTCATGTGAAATCCATAGATTAGGGCCTAATGAATTTATTTCATTTGACTGATTTCCTTATATGAACTGTAACTCAGTAAAATCTTTGTCATTGTTGCATGTTGTGTTTTATATTTTTGTTCAGCATAGTAAGACTTAAATCTTTTTTTTCTGTCACAAACGTATACATTTTTCACATTCACATACGCTCATATGTCTCTACCTTCTACCTCTTTCTCACTCCCTGTAATTCTGTCATTGTTGCAAATCAAATTTGATTTGTCACAAACGCCAAATACAACAGGTGTAGTAGACCTTACAGTGAAATGCTTACTTACAAGACCTTGACCGACAATGCAGTTTTAGGAAAAATACAAGAAAATAAGCAACAAAAGTAACAAGAGAGCATTCCTGTTTGTTCCTCTGTCATTTTCTGTCTCTTGATAGGAAACCAGAGATCCTTAAGGACCTGGCCCCTGGTGCTCAGCCCCCCTTCCTGCTCTACGGGACGGAGGTGAAAACCGACACCAACAAGATAGAAGAGTTCCTGGAGGAGAACCTGTCCCCTCCAAAGTAATCACTCCTTCCATCATTTTATCCTTCTATCCATCCTCTGATCATACCATCAGACAGTTATGTTGCTACTGTGTATCAAGCAAAGTTTCATACCCTTCCACGTCTATGTTACATGTGCCGTTGTTGTGTTGAAGAATCATTTGTATCTGTTGTTTGCCTCTGTCGAGTATGTTGATCGTTTATGTACATGCATGAAGGCTTTTGATACTTTATATTTTTAACATTCGTATTTATGTTCCTCTCTGGAAGAGAATATGTTTTCCTCGAGATACCTCACTGACTGACATGTTTTATGCCTCCCCAACCCCCTCCCACAGATACCCCCGCCTGGCTTCCAGGAACCCTGAGTCTAACACAGCCGGCCTAGACGTGTTCTCCAAGTTCTCAGCCTACATCAAGAATTCAAACCCCCAGCTCAATGACAGTGAGTGACAATGACAAATCAGGATGAACTGAGCCCGACCCTTCATGTACAACAACATTGTTGCATGCTAGCAAGCACTAGGGCCGGGACGATACCAGTACCACGATTGTGGCAAGGAAACAAAACGGATGTAACTTATTTCGGAACCCTAATATTGTAAACAAACATCATTATGTTGTCATCGAGAGACACACTGATTTGTTTTCCAAGCTATAGCATACAACATTTTATATACTGTACATCAGGTTTTTAAATGACCAAAGAGTTTGGCCTGCTTCGTGTTTTCATTTTTTCCATGGAAAAAAATATTGCAATACTGGTATCGTCACAAGCACCTGCATGAAGCTCCCACAATCTGTCTCTGTTTTCCAAAACAGCAGGGAATGTCTTTGTTAATGGCATTATGCTCTGAGCTTGGCGTCTCTTCACAAAGCGGTCGCATGTTGTCTTGTATTTTTAGCAGCTCTTTCACGCTCTA
The DNA here is from genome assembly GCF_023373465.1 of Oncorhynchus keta. NCBI lineage: Eukaryota > Metazoa > Chordata > Actinopteri > Salmoniformes > Salmonidae > Oncorhynchus > Oncorhynchus keta. The sequence goes on along the minus strand of NC_068440.1, from coordinate 2,857,331 downwards.
CTCAGATGAGCAATTGTCATGTGCAAAGATTCAAAAGGACATTTTAAATGACTCTAGTTCAACAATTTACAACTGTGCCTCAAATCCTTTAAACTATGTATTTTGTTTTGATTCAAATAATGTTGTAATGACATTAGCATACAGGGCATTTGGACAGTATTCAGACCCCTTGACTTTTTCCACATTTTGTTACGTTACTGCCTTATTCTAAAATGTATCCAATTGTTTTTCCCCCTCGTCAATCTACGCACAATACCCCATAATGACAAAGCAAACACAGGTTTTTAGAAACGTGAAAAATGTAAGTATTCCATTCACATAAGTATTCAGACTCTTTACTCAGGACTTTGTTGAAGCACCTTTGGCAGCAATATCAGCCTCAAGTCTTCTTGGGTATGACGCTACAAGCTTGGCACACCTGTATTTGAGGAGTTTCTCCCATTCTTCTCTGCATATCCTCTCAAAACTGTGAGGTTGAATGGTAAGCGTTGCTGCACAGCTATTTTCAGGTCTCTCCAGACGATTGGGTTCATGTCCGGGCTCTGGCTGGGTCACTCAAGGACATGCAGAGACTTGTCCCGAAGCCACTCCTACGTTGTCTTGGCTGTGTGCTTAGGGTCATTGTCCTGTTGTAAGGTGAACCTTTGCCCCAGTCTGAGGTCCTGAGCGCTCTGGAGCAGGTTTTCATCAATGTTCTCCCTGTACTTTGCTCGTTCATCTTTACTTCAATCCTGACTAGTCTCCCAGTCCCTGTCGCTGGTAAACATCCCACAGCATGCTTCACCGCAGGTATGGTGCCAGGTTTCCTCCAGATGTGATGCTTGGCATTCAGGCCAAAGAGCTCAATCTTGGATTCATCAGACCAGAGAATCTCCAAGTGGGCCGCCATGTGCCTTTTACTGAGGAGTGGCATCCGTCTGACCACTCTACCATAAAGTTCTGATTGGTGAAGTGCTGCAGGGATGGTTGTCCTTCTGGAAGGTTCTCCCATCTCCACAGAGGAACTCTGGATCTCTGTCAGAGTGACCATCGGGTTCTTGGTGACCTCCCTGACCAAAGCCTTTCTCGCCCGATTGTTCAGTTTGGCTGGGCAGCCAGCTCTAGAAAGAGTCTTGGTGGTTCAAAACGTCTTCCATTTAAGAATGATGGAGGCAAATGTGTTCTTGGGGACTTTCAATGCTGCAGAAATTATTTGGTACCCTTCCCCAGATCTGTGCCTCGACATAATCTTGTCTCGGAGCTCTATGGACAATTCCTTCGACCTCATGACTTGGTTTTTGTTCTGACATGCACTGTCAACTGTGGGACCTCATAAAGACAGGTGTGTGTCTTTCCAAATCATGTCCAAAAAATTGAATTTCCCACAGGTGGACGCCAATCAAGTTGTAGAACCATCTCAAGGATGATCATTGGAAACAGGATGCACCTTAGCTCAATTTTGAGTCTCATAGAAAAGGGTCTGAATACTTACGTAAAATAAGGTATTTCTGTTTTTTATTTTTAATACATTTGCAAATGTTTATATAAACCTGTTTTTGCTTGGTCATTATGGGGTATTGTTTTTAGATTGATGAGGAATATTTTTTATTTATAAACTGGGTTGTTCACCCATGAATGCTGATTGGCTGACAGCCGTGGTATATCAGGCCGTATACCACGGGTATGTCTGAATACTTTCCGGATGCACCATATATATAGAATAGTAATTATATTTCTATGAGTCATATTGTTTCATGGTGCAGCACATTCAATTCCTTCTTTCAGAGGTTTGTTTCAGTCTAATCACAGGGAGCTCAATGAAGGCTTTGCTTGCTTGATACTACTGAGGAGCTTTACCTTTGCTCGTACTACAGTTTATGTACGCGTTTCAGTCTTAATCCATGTGTTGTACTTTGTGTGTTCTCTGCACGGTCAGACCTAGAGAAAGGCTTGCTCAAGGCACTGAATAAGCTAGACAAATACCTTGGCTCCCCACTTCCTGACGAGATTGATGAGAATAGTGCTGATGATGTCACTTCCTCCTCCCGTCCCTTCCTGGATGGGCAGGTCCTCACTCTGGCCGACTGCAACTTGCTTCCCAAGCTGAACATTGTCAAGGTAATCCTTTGTTTAAGCCCTGCTTGTGGCCTAGCGTGAAGTCTATAATCAAATCAGTATTAATTGAGGTTGGTGGACCACTTGTTTGCTAAATGTTCCCACATGTACAGTAATAACTTCAGTGAAAACTGCAAAGTAAGATCACAAGGATATATTAGCATTAGTGTTCAGGCAGATCCAATGGGCCTTTTGATCATTATTGTTTGGACTACAAACGCACAATTATATTTATTGGCTATAACGGTTACCTTTCTTGTCTTAGCTTTTTTGTATGTTACTTTTTGTTTGGTTATTCAGTGGCCACGTGTATTCAGAATCACTTTTATTCACCAAATACATTTGCATGTACAAGAATTGACTCAGTGAAATGGTGCTGCCACAATAAACAGAATATACAGACGGACAATAAGCAGAATATACAGACTAAATATATTGACGCAGAATTTACACACTGAAGCTAAAAGCCAGAAAGTACAGATTACACTATGAACACTATAAGCACCATTAGAACTATGCATGTAGAGATGTATGAATAAAAACTATTTTTACAGGATGATGTAAAAATAGTTTCTCTCTGTCTAACCCGAAGGTGGTGTGTCTGAAGTATCGCACTTTCTCCATCCCCAAGTCTCTCTCCAACCTGTGGCGGTACCTGGATGCTGCGTACGCCCACGAGGAGTTCTCCTCTACCTGCCCCAACGACACAGAGATACACATCGCCTACTCAGCCGTGGCTAAAGCACTTAAGTAGGAGGACAAGGAGATCCCATCAGTCACACACACACCAGCAAATACACACATATCTGATCAGATATCCTAGACACACTCACCAATGCACTCACACATACAGGCACTCCCTCAGACACACGCACACCATTCCAACAGTCTTTCTTGAGAACAGGAAATCAATATCACTGTAAGATCAAGTTGAACATTTTTCATTGGCCTCTTAAGAGTTTGTGAAACTCTCTGAGGCGTATTTAAAAAAAAACATTTACCTTTATTTAACCAGGCAAGTCAGTTAGGAACAAATTCTTATTTTAATGACGGCCTAGGAACAGTGGGTTAACTGCCTGTTCAGGGGCAGAATGACAGATTTGTACCTTGTCAGCTCAGGGGTTTGAACTTGCAACCTTCCGGTTACTAGTCCAACACTCTAACCACTAGGCTACCATAGTTTATGGTTCACTTTTTGTCACGTGGCACATCCACTGTTAATACTGTGTATTCAGGGGCAGTTTACACACAGTTAAAGTTGTATACACGGGCAGTCGGTTACATATGGTTGCATCCAACTGAACGTATAGTAGTCTGCTCAGTCTCTATGATTAATTCTGCACTGCATACATTGCCACGTTACCCCCTATTAGTTTCCATCTCTCGGCCAAGCCATAAAAAAAACTGTTCCTGTTGTGATCACACACAGATACGCATACCTAGACCAGTTTAACTGCTACCTGCAGCTGAAAGAGAGAGGTTAGTTATAGGCGTGTCTACAATTATACATTATTACCAACATATTATTACAGTGTTGATATATTGTTCAGGGCAAACAGCCGTTAACAGGGTGGATGACATGGTCAGTTTGAACCAGTCATTTTATACATGCTAAATGGTCAGAAGTTAGGCTCAGGGAACGGGAAAGCAGGTCTTGGGCCAATTGGGGCACACTATACAGAGGTGTTTCTCAGCACACATTTATCCACACAGAAAACGATTTCAACAGATCTCGGCTTCTCCTTTCTCCGGCTTGTAGCGCTGTGAAGGGTTTATCAAGCTTATGTCCCCATTGTAAGGCTCTTTTGCTAGTGAATCAACTCAAATTGTATTTGTCACATGGGCTGAATACAACAGGTCTGTAGACCTTACAGTGAAATGCTTACTTTACACGCCCTTCACCAACAATGCAGTTTTAAGAAAATACCTTTAAAAAAAAGTCAAGAGAATAAAATAACAAATAATTAAAGATCGGCAGTAAAAAAAACAATTGCGAGGCTATATACAGGGGGTAATTCAAAGTGAAGGATATTTTTGATACAATAAAAAAAAAACTGTGAGAGGCTCATATTGCAGAGGAGTTGAGTTACTCCAGACAAAGTAATATGGCTATTTTCGCTGCTTTATGTGAACTTTAGGTTATTGAGGAAGTACTTGACTCTGTATGGCCTTGAGGCACCAAGCCAGTTCAGTCATGTTTCACTGTAAATCTGAAGGAAAACTACAGGATGTAATGCAGACGTGCACACACCTCCTCGCATGACTAAACCATAAACGTCACATTCATACAAATTTGAGATGCTCTTTGCATAGATAACTGAAACTGAAATCTCCAAGGGGAGAATGCTACGGGGTTGTGAGTTTGTACTCTTTGATATGGTTAATGACAATGGAAGACTCAATTAAACTTGAAAAAAGAAAAGCGTTTGAACCTTTAGTGAGCCAAAGGAAGGGTTTTACTTGAGGCCTATTGAGGTGGGTGTTGTTTAGGTTGTTTAAATCGACAACACCTTTGAACCTACTACCGTCCTGTGCTTTGTAGTGCACACTTTGAAGTCTTCCATTTTACCAGTGACTTGAAATTCAGTCCCCTGGGAAAGAACTGGAAATATTTGTTTGGGTTCTATACAATACATATCAGCGTATCAAGTTCAGGGTTACAGCGTGATTGACATTTAAAGGCAATGTTCCGGCTTTAAAGGAGATTGTATTCACGCTATGCCGCTCAATCGGAAATGAGCTTTCTATAGTGCAAACTTCAGCGAAACAGATTGAATAGAGCGCTCAGACTGACTCATAGATGGTGCAGTCTCATGGTGCTGACTTAAGTGGATCAGCTTAAAACAGCCTTGTTTTAAGCTGATCCAATTTGAGTGTACAAAACCTTTGTGTACAAAACATTAGGAACACATGCTCTTTCCATGACATAGACTGACCAGGTGAATCCAGGTGAAAGCTCTGATCCCTTATTGATGTCACCTGTTAAATCCACTTCAGATCAGTGTAGATGAAGGGGAGGAGACAGGTTAAAGAAGGATTGGAGACAATTGAGACATGAAGTGCGGTGACATGCACAAAATAATATGATTATTGTGGATAGTCAAGTTAATATAGTAGTTTGCTTAAAACGTTTACATGCTTTGCAAGAATACCAATTTCCCTAATGATCCTGTTTACATGGACACATCTGAAGTCAGGCTACCTGATGGGACTTTTGATGAATGCAGAAAATAGCCAATCAAAATAAACATTCTACCACAGTAACCATGTTATTTTTGAGAAGACTATTATATTCTGAGTTCGGACACATAAAGTTTATGTGTGAAAGCTATTTATAAGATGCATACTTTCCGTTTTTAACAACTCACTTCACTCGCGTTTAAGATGGAGGCTTGCGCTACCGGTGCTGGCACATGCTCAGATCAAATACACCGCTAATAATTTGAAAGATTGCTCAGAAAACCAGTTGTTTTAATCGCCGTATGCTTACTTTGATTTTGACCTTACACCGATTAGGATAACCAGAGTAAGGGGTTTACATGACTAATGCCATATGTGGCCTTCTGCCATAATCAGTTTAATATCGAATGGTTAGGGGTGAATGGGCAAGACAAAAGATGTAAGTGCCTTTGAACGGGTATGGTAGTAGGTGCCTGGCGGACCTGTTTGAAGTGTGTCACAGTAAGTTCCCCGTCCACTCAGCCTACTAGCTCCCCGCCCACTCAGTCTACTAGTTCCCCGTCCACTCAGTCTACTAGTTCCCCGTACACTCAGTCTACTAGTTCCCCGTACACTCAGTCTACTAGTTCCCCGTCCACTCAGTTTACTAGTTCCCCGTCCACTCAGTCTACTGGTTCCCCATCCACTCAGCCTACTAGTTCCCCGCCCACTCAGTCTACTAGTTCCCCGCCCACTCAGCCTACTAGCTCCCAGCCCACTCAGCCTACTAGCTCTCAGCCTACTAGCTTCCCGCCCACTCAGCCTACTAGCTCCCCGCCCACTCAGCCTACTAGTTCCCCGCCCACTCAGCCTACTAGCTCCCCGCCCACTCAGTCTACTAGTTCCCCGTCCACTCAGTCTACTAGTTCCCCGTACACTCAGTCTACTAGTTCCCCGTACACTCAGTCTACTAGTTCCCCGTCCACTCAGTTTACTAGTTCCCCGTCCACTCAGTCTACTGGTTCCCCATCCACTCAGCCTACTAGTTCCCCGCCCACTCAGTCTACAGTTCCCCGCCCACTCAGCCTACTAGCTCCCAGCCCCCCAGCCTACAGCTCAGCCTACTAGCTTCCCGCCCCCAGCCTACTAGCTCAGCCCCTACTAGTTCCCCGCCCACTCAGCCTACTAGTTCCCCGCCCACTCAGCCTACTAGTTCCCCGCCCACTCAGCCTACTAGTTCCCCGCCCACTCAGCCTACTAGTTCCCCGCCCACTCAGCCCTCCCCGCCCACTCAGCCTACTAGCTCCCCGCCAACTCAGCCTACTAGCTCTCCGCCCACTCAGCCTACTAGTTCCCCGCCCACTCAGCCTACTAGCTCCCCGCCCACTCAGCCTACTAGTTCCCCGCCCACTCAGCCTACTAGTTCCCCGCCCACTCAGCCTACTAGCTCCCCGCCCACTCAGCCTACTAGTTCCCCGCCCACTCAGCCTACTAGTTCCCCGCCCACTCAGCCTACTAGCTCCCCGCCCACTCAGCCTACTAGTTCCCCGCCCACTCAGCCCACTAGCTCCCCGCCCACTCAGCCCACTAGTTCCCCGCCCACTCAGCCTACTAGCTCCCCGCCCACTCAGCCTACTAGTTCCCCGCCCACTCAGCCTACTAGCTCCCCGCCCACTCAGCCTACTAGTTCCCCGCCCACTCAGCCTACTAGCTCCCCGCCCACTCAGCCTACTAGTTCCCCGCCCACTCAGCCTACTAGTTCCCCGCCCACTCAGCCTACTAGTTCCCCGCCCACTCAGCCTACTAGTTCCCCGCCCACTCAGCCTACTAGCTCCCCGCCAACTCAGCCTACTAGCTCTCCGCCCACTCAGCCTACTAGTTCCCCGCCCACTCAGCCTACTAGTTCCCCGCCCACTCAGCCTACTAGCTCCCCGCCAACTCAGCCTACTAGCTCTCCGCCCACTCAGCCTACTAGTTCCCCGCCCACTCAGCCTACTAGCTCCCCGCCCACTCAGCCTACTAGTTCCCCGCCCACTCAGCCTACTAGCTCCCCGTCCACTCAGTGTATCTTTTCAGACTTACTGGTAGTTTGACATGAGAGAAAAAGTCATTTTTGTCCGATTTTGAGCATTTTTATCTGGAAAAAATATTTTGGGTGATGTTTTAGTCATTCAAAAGGCTTATTTTACATGGGAATCAGAATGGCTGCTCAGACCTTTAAGCCAAAGTTTCTTTGGAATTGACGGTGTCATTTACTGTTTACGCGTAAAATCACCTAGAGTGCATTGCCATTTGCAGCAATTTACTGTAAATAACTGTATTTTACTGTTAGCTTTATTGTATAATACTGTCAAAACAACAATCAAGTTTTACAGTGTTCTTTAGAGGGAAAATGTACAGTACTTACTATGACTGAGATATGTGGTTGTCCCACCTAGCTATCTTATTAAGATGAATGCACTAACTGTAAGTCGCTCTGGAGTCTGCTAAATGACAACAACAAAAATGGTTCAATGCATGTAAGAACTGCAAAGCTGCTGGGTTTTTCATGCTCACCACTTTCCCGTGTGTATCAAGAATGGTCCACCATCCAAAGGACAACCAGCCATCTTGAAACAATTGTGAGAAGCATTAGAGTCAACATGGGCCAGCATCCCTGTGGAACGCTTTCGACACCTTGTAGAGTCCATGCGCCGACAAATTGAGGCTGTTCTGAGGGCAAAAGGGGGTGCAACTCAATATTAAGGTGTTCCTAATGTTTTGTACATTCCGTGTATTTTGTATGTCTTCATGGGTAAGGTTTAGTAAGACTATCACCTAAGTGCCATTCACGTTATTGAATAGTACAGCCACAAGGATGTCATTTGCAACATATTTAGCATTGGAGGTGGCGTTGTTATGTCAGCTATTTTATACTTTCGTTTCCTCAACATGTGGGATGACCCACTGGGCACATTTGGGTAATATTTGGTTAAGACAATGATCAATTCGTTTCAACCTTTATTTACACACTTAAAAATAAGTTTGTTGAATTCCCAGTGTGTTATCACTATGCTTTCAACCATCTAAAAACAACCAAATTCCAACAGAAAGACAATGTCTGATTTTTGGTTTAGTTGTCATCTGAATCTATCACTGTACTTTTAACCATTTAAAAGCACAACAAAATGAAAATGGGAATACAATGTCAGATATTTGGTGTGTATACATCAACATAATGTGTTATCACTGTGCTTCATCTAATAGCACAACCAAATTACCTGGATTGCAGTTGAGATTACACTATAAGCACATAGTGCAAGTGATCAATGCTGTTCGAGATTCTGCACTGAATATTATAGCAATTGTGAAGATCTCCACAAACCTGTGACCTTTGCATATATTCATGATTACATAAGAAGACATTTATAGTTACAATAACTTCCAAATGTGGCCATGGATTTTGTTACTCATTTTGAGGTTGAAGAAATACTGTTACAGTTTGCAATATGGCCTTAAATGTAGGCGATTTACTGTATTACAAAAGTAATAAAGAATTGTGCTTGCTTGACAACACAACCAAATATCAAATTTGAAAGAATAGGACTGAATCAAACATTATTTGAAGTGCATTTAAAGTTTGATTTGATTTAGTCCTATTCTTTTCTTTGGTTTTTGGTTGAGATGGAGACGTGAATCTAACATATCAATGATTCATTTGTAGTTAAACTGGAATTAAAGCCAGACTAGGTCAGTGGCATTGATGGTACTATCCAAGCAGAAGATACATCTCCTTCAAATGCTGATATTTGGTTGACAACCAAAAACAATTCAATATCCAGTTTGTCTACACATTAATAATTGATACAGTGCTTTCAGAAAGTATTCACAAGTATTTATGTTACAAAGTGGGATTAAAATGGATTTAATTGTATTTTCTTTGTCAACAAACTACACAAAAACTCCGTTGTAAAAGTGGAAGAAAATTCTAACATTTGTATCAAATGTATCTTGATTAGATTCAACCTACTGAGTCAATACATGTTAGAATCACCTTTGGCAGCGATTACAACTGTGGCTCTTTCTGGGTAAGTCTCTTAATTAAGAGCTTTCCATACCTGGGTTGCGCAACATTTGCCCATTATTCATTTCAAAATTCTTCAAGCTCTGTCAAATTGATGGTTGATCATAGATAGACAACCATTGAGTGTATTGATACACCATCTAAAGTGTAATTAATAACTTCACCATTCTCAAAGGGATATTCAATGTCAATTTTTTTTTTACCCATCTACCAATAGTTGCCCTTTACGAGGCGTTGGAAAACCTCCTGGTCTTTGTGGTTGAATCTGTGTCCTTCACTGAGGGTCTTTATAGATAATTGTATGTGTGGGGTACAGAGATGAGGTAGTCATTCAAAAATCATTTTAAACACTATTATTGCACACAGAGTGAGTTCATGCAACGTGCCACTTATTAAGCTCATTTTTAATCCTGAATTTATTTAGGCATGCCAATAACAAATGGGTTGAATGCTTAACTTATTGACTCAAGACATTTCAGCTTTTCATTTACATTACACGTTATTACATTTGTTTAAAAAAATCAAAAACATACAGTACCAGTCAAAAGTTTGGACACACCTACTCATTCCAGAGGTTCTTTATTTTTACTATTTTCTACATTGTATAATAATAATGAAGACATCAAAACTATCAAATAACACATGGAATCATGTAGTAACCAAAGTGTTAAACAAAATCAAAATATATTTTATATTTCGGATTCTTCAAAGTAGCCACCCTTTGCCTTGATGACAGTTTTGCACACTCATGGCATTTGTTTTTAATCCCATCCTTCAACTACAATCAACCCCTCTGTAATATTCATATGTGTAAAAATACTGAATTGTAATTGGATGCATTTTACCGCCATGTCATACTGTGCTATGATTGGTTAAGACCACCAAAACGGTTAGGTCATGGTCAGTTTGATCCTGTTTGGCAATATGTGAACTTGCCAGTTATATATAGCTAGCTAATAAAGAGCTACGTTAAGAAATATCCTGTAGTACTGAATTTTATTATTTTGTACAAAGTGTGCAAAACAAGACATGTTGTCAGAGTAAAAGGTCTTACAAGATGGATTTTTCTGGAGTTCCTTCACCTCGAATGGACTGGGAGTCTACAAACTTACCCGATGCATGGCGTAAGTACAAACAGCATGTGGAGCTAATGTTCACGGGTCCTCTGAAGGACAGAGGAGAAGAGGAAAAATGCAGCTACCTGCTCCTCTGGATTGGTGAAACAGGGAGAGATATTTACAACACATGGACACTTACCGAGGCTGAATCAAAGGTACTGAAAATATACTACGATCGTTTTGAAGCATATGTTGCGCCCAAGACCAATACGATTTTGGCTAGGTACAAACTCCATGAGAAAGTACAGGGAGATAGTCATTTGAACAGTTTGTGACAGAGCTGCGTCTGCTTGTGAAAGACTGTGATTATGCAAACAAGGATGAGATGGTGTTAAGGGTTGCGTCAATCTAATCTGGTATTGGGATAAAGTGTAATTCAGAGTCATCAATTTTCCTTCAAGTATTTAACTCAAGCAATAAATGGTAAATGCGAATTTCGTATATACGGGCTCTCTGTCACACCTCGCAGGGCAAACAGAGAACTGGCCAACACCCTAAAGGTATCTTCTTTAATACTCTGAAAGAAGTAGTTCCTGCTTCCGAGCCGGACTGTCAGAGTAGAGGTCAAGTGTGGTTTAAACTTACTCAACCTATCGTTGATTGTTGGCGCACGAGCTGGTCCCAGCCCCTAGGCACTCCAGTTGATAGGTGTAGCTGTTTCTGAGCAGACTGTTCTGCTCAAAAGACAGTCTGTTTTCGCAACACTATGCTCTGTATGTGTCCCCCATAACTCATGATAACTGCCTACACCCAGGGTTAGCCATTTTCCGCTAATGTTACTTCTAACACACACACACACACACCTACACCATCATGATAGGCCAAGCATAATTTCAACCCTCACAATGATCAGGGACCGTATTGTATTTGGAATACACTCACTGCGAGCGAGAAACTTTTGAATGTTGGGTCTGAGGTAACGCTGGCCAAAGCTATCGACATAGCCAGATCTCACGAGCCAGCACAGGCTCAGATGAAAACCATTTCGAGTGGTAGCACGAGAGCATCACGCAAACAAGCAGTGCAGTCAGGCAAACATCAAAGCACACCTCCCGTGTTTTAGAACGGAGAGAGACATAACTCCAAAACAGAGCAAGGCAGACTCAAAACATGTGGATATTGTGGATACAAAGTGCATTGGGAACAAGGAAATTGCCCAGCTAACAACAGTGTACTAAATGTGGAAAATGGAATCACTTTGCAAAAGTGTGCAGAGCTTACCGTGGAAAAACAGTACACACAGTGAGTGAAGATGAAATGTCAATCAAAGAGTCAAACGCTAATGAACTGTTTATTGATTCAGTGACACAGAAAAGTCAAATATCAGAGACAGAGCAAGCCTTTGCTGACATTGAGATAGGAACACAAGGCACAGAGCTAAAGTTCAAACTAGACACTGGTGCACAAGTAAACATTATTCCTCTGAATAAGTACAGCAGCTTGACATCTGAGTGCGAGCTACAGCCCACCATGCGCAGACTGACTGGTTATGGTGGTGAACAGCTGCCAGTAAAAGGCACATGCACTTTCAAATGCAAATACAAGGAAAGTGACATGTTGGACTTTTATGTTGTTGACACTAGAGCACCTGCAGTGCTAGGTCTTAAAGCATGTTTAGACATGGACCTCATCAAGCTAGTTTTATCAGTGACAGCACCAGTAGAGACAGACAATGTACTGGAGGAGTTTGCTGATGTTTTTACAGGAATAGGATTATTCCCAGGAGAATGTACCATTCACCTTGAACCAGACGCAACCCCTGTGGTCTACCCACCGAGAAAGATTCCCCTTGCTCTCCGTGCCCATCTGAAGAGTTGGAGAGTATGGAGCAATCTGACATAGTCACCAAGGTTACAGAACCTACTGACTGGGTGAACGCGTTAGTGGTGGTGGAGAAACCACTCACAGGCAAGCTCTGAGTATGTCTCGACCCAGGAGACTTGAACAAGGCTATCAAACGCCCCCATTATCCTTTACCGACGCTAGATGGCATCACATACAAGTTAGCAGGAGCACACTACTTCAGTGTCATGGATGCTAGATCAGGCTACTGGGCTATCATTACATTACATTTACATTTAAGTCATTTAGCAGACGCTCTTATCCAGAGCGACTTACAAATTGGTGCATACACCTTATGACATCAAGCTCACAGAAGAGTCATCTAAGCTCAACATTCAACACACCGTTTGGACACTACAGGTTCTGTCGCCTACCTTTTGGGATTATCTCAGCCCAAGACGAGTTTCAGCGAAAGATTGACGAAGTGTACAAAGGCATCGACGGAGTTGTGGCAATTGTGGACGACATCCTTGTCTATGGTCGAACCAAAGAGGAGCACGACCGATGGAATCAAGCCAGATCCACAGAAGATCTCAGCCATAAAAGAAATGGAGTCACCAAAGAACCATGCAGAGCTGGAAACAGTGCTTGGCATGGCCAACTACTTAGCCAAGTTCACACCCAGCCTCTCCAATGCTAATGCACCCCTGCGTCAACTGCTAAAGCAGTCCAGTGAGTTCCTCTGGGACAAGCAACACGACATTGCTTTCCAGAATGTGAAAGACTTGATCACGAGAGAACCAGGACCAATCCTTGCCTACTACGACTCCGTCGAAGTATGGACTAGGTGCAGTGCTACTGCAAGAAGGAAAGCCCAATGGCTACGCTTCCATATCTCTCACAGACTGTGAAATCAACTACGTTCAAATCGAAAAGGAGCTCTACGCCATTCTGTTCGGATGTAAACGTTTCCATCAGTACATATATGGACGACAAGTCATTGTGGAATCCGACCACAAGCCCCTTGAGTCAATCGTGAGGAAACCACGAGCCGCTGCCCCGCCAAAGCTACAGAGAATGATCATTCAACTACAAAAATACAACTTCACAATCACTCACCGCCCAGGCAAAGACATCCCTGTCGCAGACACACTCTCCGGGAAGTTTCTTACCTATAAGGACAGCAGCCTCAGTGAAGGCATGGACATGCAAGTGCACACTGTGTACAGCAACTTACCAGTTAGTGACACAAAACTGAAGGAGATCCAAGCAGAAACAGAAAAGGACTCACAACTCACACAACTGAGGAAAGTCATACAGGATGGATGGCCTGAGGAGAGGAGAAAATTACACTCAAAGTAATGGCCTTGCTGAAAAATCTGTGCAGATTGCTAAATCACTCATGTACAAAGCAAAAGCAGACAAGAGAGACCCATACCTCAGTCTCCTTGAATACCGCAACACTCCAGTTGACAACTTCATATCACCAGCCCAGCTGTTGATGAGCTGCGTACTTCGCTCAATCCTTCCCAGCACCAACCAGCAGCTGCAACCTGAGGTCGTCAGCTACAAGGAAATGCATGAAAAACGTGCACAGAGACAACAACAAAAGCGATACTACGACAAGTCAGCTAGACCACTGCCACCACTGATCGACGGAGAGTCAGTTAGAATCCAGGAGCATGGACACTGGAAGCCAGCAGTCGTCATCCAGCCAGCTGACACTGAACGTTCATATCACATCCGCACCACAGAAGGAGTGGTGTACCGCGGCAATCGTCGTCACCTACTGAACACAAAAGAACAACACACTGATGAGATGAACTGTTCCCCTGAAAGAGAACTTGATGGACTAAACACACACAGCACAACATACACCATACTTACCTGCAACACCACAAGAACTGTTGACTGACACAGAAGCATGCTCAGCATCATATCGCACAAGGTCAGGAAGAGAGGTCATGCTGTCCTAGCTGTCCTAGACCTGTATAATGTCAAAGGGTGTAGGTGGATCGCTGCCCTAAAAGAGTTCCAGACTGTAAACTTGTTATTGAAAGTTGACTTGAAATGCTTTGGTATTGTATTTGTTTGAAATGTTAAGATGTTATTTCTACAGTGAAAGGCGGAGTATTTGGGGAGTTTCTCCCATTCTTCTCTGCAGATCCTCTCAAGCTCTGTCATGTTGGATGGGGTGCATCGCTGCTCAGCTATTTTCAGGTCTCTCCAGAGATGTTCGATCGTGTCTAAGTCCGGGCTCTGACTGGGCCACTCAAGGACATTCAGAGACTTGTTGCGAAGCAACTCCTGCGTTGTCTTGGCTGTGTCGCAATGGTTGTTGTCCTGTTGTAAGGTGAACCTTCGCCCCAGTCTGAGGTATGAGAGGTCTGGAGCAGGTTTTCATCAAAGATCTATCTGTTCATCTTTCCCTCGATCCTGACTAGTCTCCCAGTCCCTGACACTGAAAAACATCCCGACAGCATGGTCCTGCCATCACTATGCTTCACCGTAGGGATGGTATTGGCTAAGTGATGAATGGTGCAGGGTTTCCTCCAGACGTGACGCTTGGCATTAAGGCCCAAGAGTTCAGTCTTGGTTTTGTCAGACCAGAGAATCTTGTTTCTCATGGTCTGAGAGTCCTTTATGGGCCTTTTGGCAAACTCCAAGTGTGCTGTCGTGCCTTTTACTGAGGAGTGGGCTTCCGTCTGGCCACTCTACCATAGAGGCCTGATTTGTGGAGTGCTGCAGAGATGGTTGTCCTTCTGGAAGGTTCTCCCAACTCCACAGAGGAACTCTAAAGCTCTGTCAGAGTGACCATCGGATTGTTGATCACCTCCCTGACCAAGGCCCTTCTCCCCCGATTGCTCAGTTTGGCCGAGTGGCCAGCTCTAGGAAAATTCTTGGTGGTTCCAAACTTCTTCCATTTAAGAATGATGGAGGCCACTGTTCTTGGGATCCTTCAATACTGCAAAAAAATGTTTTGGTACCCTTCCCCAGATCTGTGCCTCGACACAGTCATGTCTCAGAGCTTTACCGACAATTCCTTTGACCTTATAGCTTTGTTTTTGCTCTGACATGCACTGTCAAATGTGGAACCTTATAGACAGGTGTGTGCCTTTACAAATCATGTCCTATCAATTGAATTTACCACAGGTGGACTCCAATCAAGTTGTAGAAATATCTCAAGGATGATCATTGGAAACAGGATGCACCTTAGCTCAATTTTGCATCTAATAAGCAAAGGGTCTGGATACTTATGTAAATAAGGAATTTCTGTTTGTTTTTTTTATATATATTTGCAAACATTTTTAAAAACCTGTTTTCGCTTTCTCATTATGGGGTATTGTGTAGATTGAAAAAATATGTAATCCATTTTAGAATACGGCTGTAACGTAACAAAATGTGGAAAAAGTGAAAGGGTCTGAATACTTTCCGAATGCACTGGACATCATTCTTGAATAGGATTAGGCCTACACGATGAGATGATACATGTATTGTGAACTGCACTCCTAGAAACCAGATTACAGTTTAACAGTTACATTTAAGGTCATGCTGTTCATTGAAATAATTGACCAGTTTCTCTTGGTTATTTATTCCTGGAAAAGGGATTGGGTTTGGGCAGGAAATCTTGGTAAATCTTGGTTACCCCGGTTCCCTCTATTCAACCCAAGCCTATATCGTCTATTTTTAGTTGAACGTTGGGTTGAATTGAAAGAATAGCTGTTAATGACTTCACAAATACTATATAGGCCGTGTATCATTGATGATATTTGACTTTGAAAAGTTAGTTACATTTCATTTGCTCTGATAAACTACCCTTTGGAATGACTTCAATTTTATTTATTTATTTATTTTACCTTTATTTAACTAGGCAAGTCAGTTAAGATCAAATTCTTATTTTCAATGACGGCCTAGGAACAATGGGTTAACCGTCTGGCAGTGAATCTACTTAGTTATGAGATCTCTCAATAATCTCTCTTAAAATAGCACATTGGTAGTAGTCAGTGACAAGTCACAATACACTGACAAATTACATTGAAACAACGTTGATTCAACCAGTGTGTGCCCAATGGGGAGTCTGTAGTTTAAAATCATTAATAAAATCCATTATTATTTTTACATGACTGAATCCTTTATGTTATTGGTGTTATTTGGTTTCCATGGACCAACTTGTACCAGACAATTGTCTATAGTCCTGCTGTCATGGCCAATGTTCCTTGTAGCCCTGAGACCGCTACGCAGCAGCTCCCCAGGGACTGCCGCATTTAAATATCAACCCACAGAGAGAAGCATGAGTTTGAACTTCACTTAACTTTCTAAAGCATTGGTCACCAACCGGTCGATCGCAATCGATTGGTCGATCTCCCAGAGGCATTTCATTTCTCCCAAACATTTATGTTAAAAAAAAACAACGATAAAGCCTTGTGTTCCTATTTTATTGTATTCGTCTCGGGCTGTTGATGGTAGGTGCACCTGATTCAGCTGCTCTGTGCGCCCGAATGCGAACTGTTGCCATTTTTAAGCGTTTCGTGTGTTTGAAGCTACAAACTCTGCTTTCCCGGCGGCCCCAGAGAGCAAATCAAGTGCACACTTTGTTTACCGCTCGCCAATCGGATGGCTCAGATTACAGTGTCCGCAGTTAACGTAGCAGGCATACAATAAAACTATAGCAAATTTGATACTGTGAGATTTCAAACCATTTAAAACCATGACTAGAGAGAGAGACTGTCTTTTGGGGTATTGAATATCAATTAATATTTCACGTTCTCTGTTTATAGGAGTAACAACCTGAATTTGTGCGTGAGGCAGAAAGAATGCGTTGCGACTCGAGTTTCGCCATCAAGTGGAGGGAGACTGTCCGTTTTTGGTCAGTGTCAGTTGAAGAAAGGGTGAGCGGAGTGATATTGAGAGGCGGACTCTGTCTGCTGCTCTCTCCCTGCCTTGAGACTGACCATCAGATGCAGGCACCGTCAGCCCAGTAAAATAAAGATAAAACGCGAATTATTTAAAAGTATGCTCACTCAGTTATTCCTCACAAGCAATACAACAACGGATCTATTACTGGAGTAATCAAATAGCCTACCTCAAATGTTTAAATATAATTTAAAAAAATGGTCCGAACAACAATGGGCAAAGCCAATATGCAGTGATGATGTATTGATCCTATAGCTTACTGCACACACCTCCTCATTGCTACGGTACTGTTTTTAATTGGTTAATGTTACATAGGTTTACGTTTTTTAAGTCATACAAAAAAAACAAATAAGAGTGGTAGATCTCGGCTTGCATTTTGACTCAAAGTGATCTTGACTCAGAAAAGGTTGGTGACCACTGTTCGAGAGTTATTCCTGTTCACACTATCAACGTTTCCCTTTACTGTGGCAATTGTGATCGAATAAATACAATATTAGACACTTTCAATGCAACATACCCAAACAAAACGGAACTACAGTATCCAAGAGATTTTGTTGTAGGCAGAATGCATCGAAATAGGAGTATATTGCATTGACACGAACTTCTCAGCCCCTACTCTACACAGACCGGCGCGGCATAAACAATCAGAGCTGGTGTAGACCTATATGCAAATAGGCCATTTCCATTCACTTTGAACTGGAATGTGTTTACAGAATGAGCGGTCGTGAGATTTGCTTGTTTTGAGATCAAAGTGAGAGCTGCATGTAGCAACGTGTGCACATTTTGTTCATATCCTTTTGCTAGTTAGTGAGACATTATTTGCCCAGTTATAGATAATCTGTAGTCAGCAATAGGAGATTGATTACTTCCTGCAAGAGCGCAAAACGTGTACATTTCTAGAGGTCTTTGAAAAGCGAGTCATTTAGAGCTTTTTTCTCTTAAAGGGGCAGTGTTGTATTTTGAGACAGGCTTGAATAAACTACGTAGCAAATAGGCAGATGGTAGCATAATGTGTCTGATTCTCTGTAATAATGGTATGAGAATAATAATGGATTGTATTCTCTAAAGTGGTGTCTTGCATCAAACAACACAACAGCATTTTCAGAAGCACAAGTGAATGAACAGGTTGCATGTTTTGTTCTTTCAAAAGTCTCAATGGAATGTATACATTTGTTGCTACTGTAAGATTAATGATATAACAGCTATTTTCGTGTTAAACTGTTATGGGATGCATGGTTTTTGGTGGTAGGCCACTCTGGTAGGCCTACATTTTGATTGAATAGCCACAGTAGCCCACATGACCAATGTTAAAACTGTAACTTAAAGCCGGTACAGACTCGGTGTTCACAGTAAACAGGCACTGGAAGTTGCAAAGAATTTTCACCATGTTCAAGTTGGCTCAGTGCCGGAAAATATTTGAGGGAACATTGCTCATGACTATTTTTCAAAAGGGACCAAGTCTTCATTTCAATGCAGCTTGTTGGATTCTAGTATTTTCCTTTACTGAAGCTTGTAACAACTATTACCTTTTATTGTAAAATTAGATTAGATTTAGATTAGATTAGATTAAACTTTATTGTCATTGAACAAGTACAAGTAAACTACAACGAATTGCAGTTATCATCTGACCAGAAGTGCAAATAAAAGAGTGCAAAAAATGTACAAGTGAAACATTTAAGCACAATGTATGTCATTAAGTGGGATGTATAAGTGTGCAATGAAGGCAAATGGCAAGTCTAAATGTGCAATGAAGGCAAATTGAAAGTGCAAGGAGCCATGCAACTGAAATGTAGTGAGAGCAGCAATGAGGTTACCGAGGTAGACATGTTCATGTACAACTGAAATATGTCCTTAATCAGATGTCAGCAATGTCAGAGTCCAGTAGTACGGTGAAGAGTGCAAAGAGAGTAGTGCAACAAGGTCCCTGAGAGGCAGTACTAAGATGTGGACGGGTGGATATGGCCAGTGCCGTGCCACAGAGTTAATCAGGGTTACAGTAGCTGGAAAGAAACTGTTCTTGAGCCTGCTAGTGCGGCAGCGTAGAGACCTGAACCGCCTGCCTGATGGTAGGAGGGCAAACAGTTTGTGGCATGGATGTGAAGGTCACCAACCGGTCGATCGCAATCGATTGGTCGATCTCCCAGAGGCATTTCATTTCTCCCAAACATTTATGTTAAAAAAAACAACGATAAAGCCTTGTGTTCCTATTTTATTGTATTCGTCTCGGGCTGTTGATGGTAGGTGCACCCGATTCAGCTGCTCTGTGCGCCCGAATGCGAACTGTTGCCATTTTTAAGCGTTTCGTGTGTTTGAAGCTACAAACGCTGCTTTCCCGGCGGCCCCAGAGAGCAAATCAAGTGCACACTTTGTTTACCGCTCGCCAATCGGATGGCTCAGATTACAGTGTCCGCAGTTAACGTAGCAGGCATACAATAAAGCTATAGCAAATTTGATACTGTGAGATTTCAAACCATTTAAAACCATGACTAGAGAGAGAGACTGTCTTTTGGGGTATTGAATATCAATTCATATTTCACGTTCTCTGTTTATAGGAGTAACAACCTGAATTTGTGCGTGAGGCAGAAAGAATGCGTTGCGACTCGAGTTTCGCCATCAAGTGGAGGGAGACTGTCCGTTTTTGGTCAGTGTCAATTGAAGAAAGGGTGAGCGGAGTGATATTGAGAGGCGGACTCTGTCTGCTGCTCTCTCCCTGCCTTGAGACTGACCATCAGATGCAGGCACCGTCAGCCCAGTAAAATAAAGATAAAAAGCGAATTATTTAAAAGTATGCTCACTCAGTTATTCCTCACAAGCAATACAACAACGGATCTATTACTGGAGTAATCAAATAGCCTACCTCACATTTTTAAATATAATTTAAAAAAATGGTCCGAACAACAATGGGCAAAGCCAATATGCAGTGATGATGTATTGATCCTATAGCTTACTGCACACACCTCCTCATTGCTACGGTACTGTTTTTAATTGGTTAATGTTACATAGGCTTACGTTTTTTAAGTCATACAAAAAAAACAAATAAGAGTGGTAGATCTCGGCTTGCATTTTGACTCAAAGTGATCTTGACTCAGAAAAGGTTGGTGACCACTGTTCGATAGTTATTCCTGTTCACACTATCAACGTTTCCCTTTACTGTGGCAATTGTGATCGAATAAATACAATATTAGCCACTTTCAATGCAACATACCCAAACAAAACGGAACTACAGTATCCAAGAGATTTTGTTGTAGGCAGAATGCATCGAAATAGGAGTATATTGCATTGACACGAACTTCTCAGCCCCTACTCTACACAGACCGGCGCGGCATAAACAATCAGAGCTGGTGTAGACCTATATGCAAATAGACCATTTCCATTCACTTTGAACTGGAATGTGTTTACAGAATGAGCGATCGTGAGATTTGCTTGTTTTGAGATCAAAGCGAGAGCTGCATGTAGCAACGTGTGCACATTTTGTTCATATCCTTTTGCTAGTTAGTGAGACATTATTTGCCCAGTTATAGATCATCTGTAGTCAGCAATAGGAGATTGATTACTTCCTGCAAGAGCGCAAAACGTGTACATTTCTAGAGGTCTTTGAAAAGCGAGTCATTTAGAGCTTTTTTGTCTTAAAGGGGCAGTGTTGTATTTTGAGACAGGCTTGAATAAACTACGTAGCAAATAGGCAGATGGTAGCACAATGTGTCTGATTCTCTGTAATAATGGTATGAGAATAATAATGGATTGTATTCTCTAAAGTGGTTTCTTGCATCAAACAACACAACAGCATTTTCAGAAGCACAAGTGAATGAACAGGTTGCATGTTTTGTTCTTTCAAAAGTCTCAATGGAATGTATACATTTGTTGCTACTGTAAGATTAATGATATAACAGCTATTTTCGTGTTAAACTGTTATGGGATGCATGGTTTTTGGTGGTAGGCCACTCTGGTAGGCCTACATTTTGATTGAATAGCCACAGTAGCCCACATGACCAATGTTAAAACTGTAACTTAAAGCCGGTACAGACTCGGTGTTCACAGTAAACAGGCACTGGAAGTTGCAAAGAATTTTCACCATGTTCAAGTTGGCTCAGTGCCGGAAAATATTTGAGGGAACATTGCTCATGACTATTTTTCAAAAGGGACCAAGTCTTCATTTCAATGCAGCTTGTTGGATTCTAGTATTTTCCTTTACTGAAGCTTGTAACAACTATTACCTTTTATTGTAAAATTAGATTAGATTTAGATTAGATTAGATTAAACTTTATTGTCATTGAACAAGTACAAGTAAACTACAACGAATTGCAGTTATCATCTGACCAGAAGTGCAAATAAAAGAGTGCAAAAAATGTACAAGTGAAACATTTAAGTACAATGTATGTCATTAAGTGGGATGTATAAATGTGCAATGAAGGCAAATGGCAAGTCTAAATGTGCAATGAAGGCAAATGGCAAGTCTAAATGTGCAATGAAGGCAAATGGCAAGTCTAAATGTGCAATGAAGGCAAATGGCAAGTCTAAATGTGCAATGAAGGCAAATGGCAAGTCTAAATGTGCAATGAAGGCAAATGGCAAGTCTAAATGTGCAATGAATGCAAATGGCAAGTCTAAATGTGCAATGAAGGCAAATGGCAAGTCTAAATGTGCAATGAAGGCAAATGGCAAGTCTAAATGTGCAATGAAGGCAAATGGCATGTCTAAATGTGCAATGAAGGCAAATGGCAAGTCTAAATGTGCAATGAAGACAAATGGCAAGTCTAAATGTGCAATGAAGGCAAATGGCAAGTCTAAATGTGCAATGAAGGCAAATGGCAAGTCTAAATGTGCAATGAAGGCAAATGGCAAGTCTAAATGTGCAATGAAGGCAAATTGAAAGTGCAAGGAGCCATGCAACTGAAATGTAGTGAGAGCAGCAATGAGGTTACCGAGGTAGACATGTTCATGTACAACTGAAATATGTCCTTAATCAGATGTCAGCAATGTCAGAGTCCAGTAGTACAGTGAAGAGTGCAAAGAGAGTAGTGCAACAAGGTCCCTGAGAGGCAGTACTAAGATGTGGACGGGTGGATATGGCTAGTGCCGTGCCACAGAGTTAATCAGGGTTACAGTAGCTGGAAAGAAACTGTTCTTGAGCCTGCTAGTGTGGCAGCGTAGAGACCTGAACCGCCTGCCTGATGGTAGGAGGGCAAACAGTTTGTGGCATGGATGTGAAGGGACCTGATGATGCCTCACGCCCTACACAGACACCGCTTGCGCTGGAGGTCTACGACGGCAGGGAGCTGGGGACCAGTGATGTGCTGGGCAGTTTTCACCACCCGTTGCAGGGCCTTCCGGTCAGCCACGGAGCATCCGCCTAACCACACTGTGGCGCAGTTAGTCAGAATGCTTTCGACCGTGCAGCGGTAAAAGTTCACCAGGATCTTGGGAGACAGGTGGGACTTCTTCAGCCTCCTCAAAAAGTACAGGCGCTGCTGCGCCTTTTTGACCAGGGTTGAGGTGTTGAGGGTCCAGGAGAGGTCCTCGGAGATGTAGACACCCAGGAATTTGAAGTTGGGCACACGCTCCACCTCAGTGCCATCAATGGGAACTGGGGCGTGGCTGCAGCTTTTAGACTTCCTGTAATCCACAATGAGCTCCTTGGTTTTCTTTGCATTGAGTGCCAGGTTGTTGTCAGCGTACCATGCAGCCAGGTGCCTTACCTTCCTGTAGGCTGACTCGTCATTGTCACTGATCAGGCCTACCACCGTGGTGTCTTGAGGATGGTGTTGGAACCGTGTGCAGGAACGCAGTCCTATTCTTCTTTAATGTAGTCTTTTCTCCTACTCAAACGCATCGTCATTTGAAAACATATTTTAAACGTTTTTTCAATTTTCTTCCTACTTTGAATGTATTCTTTCTTCGACATGTTTCCTCCCTTATCTTCACCTTCCATTTCAATCAAAGGCAGTTGCATTTAACCTAGATCACGTTGTGGACATTGAATCAACGACATTTCATTAGATCTCTACAGAGGATGTCAATCAACGTAGTATGAGACTGACATTTCTTTTTAACTTCTTTTGTATGTTTCAATCACCCTGAAAAGACACCGTCATTTCTTAAGTCACATAAAGAGATCGACATTAAAAACAGAATTGTTTTGTTTTGTTTGTCTGTTTATTAATTGCTGCCAGTCATTTTCCAACAAGGTAATGTTAAATATAGCACAGTTGGAAAGTCTAAACATTACAAAGCTAACCCTTATTTAAACAAAGGTTCTTAACAAAGTACCATTTTCATCAACATTATGTTTTGTCTCTAGTTACGTTGTTATTCAAATAGTGTGATATGTGTGTGTGTGTGTGTGTGTGTGTGTGTGTGTGTGTGTGTGTGTGTGTGTGTGTGTGTGTGTGTGTGTGTGTGTGTGTGTGTGTGTGTGTGTGTGTGTGTGTGTGTGTGTGTGTCTATTGTCTGTAAGCAGCTCATGTAAATGAGGCACTGTCAGTTTGTCACACTGTGTATGTCTATACTAAGATTGTTTTGGTTAGTGGGATTCACGCCATGACATATATAGGTTGTGCATGTTATTGTACGATTGTGCATTTTCATATAACATGCAATAAATCAGTATATCAGCCCTGTATGAGAGAGAGAATAGGCAGGATGCACAGTGCACCTCCCCTCCAGATGGGGGCAGCATGGGCCACAGCCCCGTTGCACAGGTCAGTGTCACAGCAGTTGTTGTGGTAGGTGAAGTTCAGGCCTGCAGTATGTTTCTCCCCAGACAGACCACATTGGGAGGGAATGGCACAGCTCTTCTCGTACAGGACCAGACGCAGGGAGCCTGCAGATGGGAGAGAAGGGTAATACCAATAGTACTCAAAACACAGAATGAGTTTAGCACTACTAATAGTCAGTTAACCCAGACTTGGAGTTGGATCCATACAGTACAGTATACTTTATTTCACTTCAGTACGTGTAGGCCTATTTGTCAGTGCACTGACTGAAATAGAGGCAAGAGGAGATGACAGTGGAAATGCTAGACTGACAGGCATTGTGACATACTACTGTCGTCCTAAGAGGCTAAAACAATTGGCCCACCAGGAGTCAGCGGATAGGCCACACCAGCTCTGCATTTAGAAAGGAGTTAAACACAATACATTCAACCACTGCAAATTACTGACCTCCATTGAGTTATGTTACAAAAACTCTTTACCAAGAAAGACATTGTCTGTGTTTTCAGAGCATTCCCTTTCCTCTTATCCTCCTCATATCCTCAGAGGCACACAGAATCCTGTATCCCACCCACTGAGCGCACAGGCTATTTTTTTTTAGATAATTTCCTGGCATCACAGGAATTAGGGAGCTAACGAGAGATAGTGGTGACAGTTGACGTTTTTAGCCAGTCTTTTGAATACCTAGTAGAAAGGCAATTCTAGGCAGGCATAGTGGACCATAAAATATCTCCCACACTTAACTCTTCAACTTCAGTTGACACAACACAATTGCAGTGCCACTCAAGTTTGTTATTCAATCCAACGCACAATCACGGAACATAGGCTTCATTGTATTTGTCATTAACACAATATGTCATGCCACCTCCACCAGAAACCCAATACGGTCCCCAATGCCCACACACGCACGCATGCAAGAATGGATATACACACAAACACCCACAGTCTGCACTCACCTCGCGTCCCCACTGCAGTGCTAGCTAGGCAGCGCTGTCCAGCAGGACACTCCTGGGGGAACTTGAGGCAGTCCATGGGAGAGATGGCAGGAAACACACATGTGTAACAACACAGAGGTGCTAAGAAGGAAGGGGAGCAACATACATTAAGGTTATGTATCAATTATAAGATAAACAGTGCCTTGCGAAAGTATTCGGCCCCCTTGAACTTTGCGACCTTTTGCCACATTTCAGGCTTCAAACATACAGATATAAAACTGTATTTTTTTGTGAAGAATCAACAACAAGTGGGACACAATCATGAAGTGGAACGACATTTATTGGATATTTCAAACTTTTTTAACAAATCAAAAACTGAAAAATTAGGCATGCAAAATTATTCAGCCCCTTTACTTTCAGTGCAGCAAACTCTCTCCAGAAGATCAGTGAGGATCTCTGAATGATCCAATGTTGACCTAAATGACTAATGATGATAAATACAATCCACCTGTGTGTAATCAAGTCTCCGTACAAATGCACCTGCACTGTGATAGTCTCAGAGGTCCGTTAAAAGCGCAGAGAGCATCATGAAGAACAAGGAACACACCAGGCAGGTCCGAGACACTGTTGTGAAGAAGTTTAAAGCCGGATTTGGATACAAAAAGATTTCCCAAGCTTTAAACATCCCAAGGAGCACTGTGCAAGCGATAATATTGAAATGGAAGGAGTATCAGACCACTGCAAATCTACCAAGACCTGGCCGTCCCTCTAAACTTTCAGCTCATACAAGGAGAAGACTGATCAGAGATGCAGCCAAGAGGCCCATGATCACTCTGGATGAACTGCAGAGATCTACAGCTGAGGTGGGAGACTCTGTCCATAGGACAAAAATCTGTCGTATATTGCACAAATCTGGCCTTTATGGAAGAGTGGCAAGAAGAAAGCCATTTCTTAAAGATATCCATAAAAAGTGTCGTTAAAAGTTTGCCACAAGCCACCTGGGAGACACACCAAACATGTGGAAGAAGGTGCTCTGGTCAGATGAAACCAAAATTGAACTTTTTGGCAACAATGCAAAACGTTATGTTTGGTGTAAAAGCAACACAGCTCATCACCCTGAACACACCATCCCCACTGTCAAACATGGTGGTGGCAGCATCATGGGTTGGGCCTGCTTTTCTTCAGCAGGGACAGGGAAGATGGTTAAAATTGATGGGAAGATGGATGGAGCCAAATACAGGACCATTCTGGAAGAAAACCTGATGGAGTCTGCAAAAGACCTGAGACTGGGACGGAGATTTGTCTTCCAACAAGACAATGATCCAAAACATAAAGCAAAATCTACAATGGAATGGTTCAAAAATAAACATATCCAGGTGTTAGAATGGCCAAGTCAAAGTCCAGACCTGAATCCAATCGAGAATCTGTGGAAAGAACTGAAAACTGCTGTTCACAAATGCTCTCCATCCAACCTCACTGAGCTCGAGCTGTTTTGCAAGGAGGAATGGGAAAACATTTCAGTCTTTCGATGTGTAAAACTGATAGAGACATACCCCAAGCGACTTACAGCTGTAATCGCAGCAAAAGGTGACGCTACAAAGTATTAATTTAAGGGGGCTGAATAATTTTGCACGCCCAATTTTTCAGTTTTTGATTTGTTAAAAAAGTTTGAAATATCCAATAAATGTCGTTCCACTTCATGATTGTGTCCCACTTGTTGTTGATTCTTCACAAAAAAATACAGTTTTATATCTTTATGTTTGAAGCCTGAAATGTGACAAAAGGTCGCAAAGTTCAAGGGGGCCGAATACTTTCGCAAGGCACTGTACATCATACTAATGGGGGTATAACACTAACATTGTACTTAAGGTGGAGGGAAAAGAGACAACTCAGCACTAGAGGTATTGCTTTTCTCCTGAACTTTTTGGCTGACTGGCTAATGTATCATTATTATCTCCTGCTATCGCGACATGGGTCGAATCTAAAAAAAAGACAATTGTCCTTGTTAAACAAAAATACTTTGTCATATTGAATTGAGTATTCCTAGGCATGATCCTCCTTTTCTTACATACCTGCCAGAGGAAGACAGCACAGGAAAAGAAGAAACAGTTGTGGATGAGACATCGCAGAAGTCCTAGAAGTTGATCCTTTGGCACTTTGGAAGATATCACAAACTCTTCTGTTGTTTTGGTCAACGCCCCTGCCTAATATCTTCAGCCTTGCTCTACTCCCAAATTGAATTTCCCTTTCCTTCCTTCCAAGTCAGTATCAAATCCATCCAACTCTCAGTCTTTCTCTCGCAGTCAACTACATGTATTTTCCTACTGTGATATTTCCCTCTCTGATAACGCAATAAGTGACCAGATGTCAGTTGTATTGTCCTCAAATGGTCAGTTGTAAATTCCCTCAATCTACCTCCCCATGTCTGGTCCTCTTTATTTCTGACCAACCAGACACATTGGGAGTCAAGGTCTCCACCCAAAACTCTCCTAATTGAATTTGGATGGTAACCGTGTGGTGTGCTAACAATTTGTCAAAATCGGTCTAAAAGGGGGATTTACAGAGGTCCTGCCTTTAAGAAAACAACTAAATGTGGTGGTGATTTATATTGTACTGAATCAAAAATAGCAAGAGAAGTTATACATCATGTCCACAATGAAGTCTACACCCACAGATGTGGATACAGAAGGCACAGTAAAAAGAGTGGAGGGGATGCACTGTATGTGAAACCTACAATATAACATTATGCATTTTACACAAGAGTATTTCTTGCAGAGAAGCTTTTGCATTCAATTTATGCATGAGATAATAAAGAGACAGACAGACAGACAGACAGACAGACAGACAGACAGACAGACAGACAGGGAATGACTAAGAAAGAAAAAGAGTAACTAAGAGACAGACAGACAGACAGAGAGAGGAAGTAACTGCGTTATCCATAACTCCCTAATGAGTGCCGTGAGGTGAGCAGGGAGGATAGTCAAGTGACAGGAGTCTTGTGATAGGGGCGGGCTAAGGCCGGATAAATTGTTTACCAGTCATTAAACACACCATGTACAGCCAGCCTTCCTGAAACCCACTCCACTGTGGATAAATATTAGATAGGCTAGGGTCATGTTCATTAAGCACAAAATGTGAGAAAACAGTGTGAAACAGGGAGGCACTACATGAACTTGTCCAATAAGAACTGCTTGTTTTTGAGTTTTCCTTTGGAAAATGCTTTGCTATCGGAAGGGAGGTTACAGGGTTGAACTAGTTGGCTCATGCTAGTGCTGATGCGTAGAATACTGATCCTCCTCCACTGTATTTCAACGGGATGTTTTGTGAGGCCTGGAGATGGGCTGACAGATGGTGTTCTTCCTTAATCCTGTCTATGACCTCTGTGTGTGTGTATATCTCTATTGCTCTCTGTCTTTGTGTGTGTGTCTCTCTCTCTTGTCATCAAATTACCATTTTCTTCTGACTCCCAATCAAGTCTGCAGTTGACTGTTTTGACCGTTTTGATTTCAGTAACATATGCCAGTCGCTAGACGAACATTGCACTGTCCTGTCTGCAGGTCACAGTCCATCTGTCACTAGCGGGTCTGTTTGAGTGTTTACCATTTAACCAGAGATGATTATCTCAAATTTGAGACAGAGTCATGTTTATCAATCTGAGGCCAAACATGGGGAAGTATGATAAACCACTAGCATTGATAATAAATTAGAAACGTGTCCTTAATTCTCCAAGACAAAATATACATGTTGACAGACTATGTTGTGTAACTCCATCATATCTTTCTCTTGGACCCACTGCGGGTTAAGTATATGACCAATATTGCAGAAAAAAATGGATTATTTTTCGCAGACAAAGACTAGACTCCAACAAGACACAGACACAAAGACACAAAATTGAATAGTCAATCGTATTGCGTCTATAAAAAAGCTCCGAAAGCGTGCGAAGTGATAATGTGACTATATACAATTTAACATTGCGAATTGATAGAACTGTTGACGTTAATCTGTAGAATGGGCGGATACAAAATTGGCGAGGGCGCGGGGGTGTGGCACACTTGGAAACAATGAATCAGGGAGAAAATATGAATCCGGTGCAATAATCTCTCCGAAAACCACTTGAAATCAATCTGTGTTCTGCATTGAACGAGTTTACGTTACAGCAACATTTCAACTTGTTTGGGCAACATTGTACGAGAAGATTAGCTGTCAAACGTACTTTCTTAAAGTGACAGAAGTCCGAATCAGTTGCGAGTTGCACTTTGGTTGCTGAATTCTATTCGATCTGCACTTTCATACAAGGTAAGAAGCAAATCTATCGTGATTAATATCCTACTTTTCTCCTTGAGCGGAGGGAATTTGGACGGATGGGGGAGGGGAAGTGGGGGATGAAGGGGTGAACAGGGCGCCGGGTAAAACGGGTAAAGGGAAATATAGAAGAGAAGATAATAACGGGATAGGTTTGGAAATTGAAAGAAAAAACAGAGAAAATAGACATACGATTAAAGACATGGCGGAATAACTGAATTTGATTAACCTCTGTAAAAGTAATAATAAAGTAGACATCTTAACATTGCACTGGGCGTGATGAGCTCTTGCAGCCAAACATGTTAGATGCGTTTTGAAGAACTTGTTTGGCTACTCAGCAGATGGCTGGTACGGGATGATTAAAAAGGCATAACAAAATGAAATACATTTGAGAAATAGTCCTAAATCTAGTTGTATTCATTTGATTTGAGGTTTAGGTAGGTTACATTCCTAAAAATCAATATTGAGAGACATCACTTTTAGTTTGTTATTGTCTGATAATTACTCAAATTCTGCCGTGAATGGCTATTTTCTATGAATTATCCAGAATACCATAAATGTAGGTAGCATCTGAACATATAGGCGCAATCCTGCAAACACTTGTTGCGTCAAAATGTTAAGAGGGGTCAACCTGAAATTGCTCAACATTCTGGTTTAGTAGACTCGTGTGCCTAGCAGGGAGAGCAGTCGTTTAAGCAAATATAATATTGACGCTGGGATTCACAACAGGATGAAAATAAAGCAGTGAGTGTCTCTAAACTGTAGCCAACGAGCTGATTGATTTGCCATTGCAATACCATTGTAGAATGTTGAGCTCAAATAATCTGCCCTTGAACAATGCAGCTCTTGTCAGCATTTTCCAGTCCACTCTGTTATCTGTATTAATAGTGTCTCTGAAATAAGTTAGAGAAGTTACATTACAAATTATTGAATCATTCTTATTTAGTTGGACTAAATCAAGTATTCAATGGCAAATGGTGGACACTGAACACTTGAGATTATACTGTTTTTTTTTTTTCATGCCAACTGTCCAATGCCAGCAGCACCACAAAACAGACCATTGTCTTTCTGAGGGTAGCCTACTATATGTCCTACAGTTGAAGAGAGTGAAATGCGTGCAGTAGAGCAGACACAAGTGATCACAGGAACTTTCATCTAATGAGTCACTGAGCATGTACTAACGTGCTTTATCCTTCTCATCAAAAGCCCTAAATAATGTCTCCCTCTTTTTTCTTTCAGACAGCAATCAGACTGAAACTCATATTTACCTCCCTGGAACTTTGCAGTTGGTATTGGAGTGGATGAACAGGGATGAAGACTTTCTCCTGTGTGTTTTCCTGCCTGGATGACAGACTCCCCATAGAGCTGCTGATTCGCTCTATCACATCCTTTTAGTGTCCAGCTGGTCTTGCCATCACACCTCACAGCTTCTCAAACAGTTGGAAACACACTCTGACAACAATTGTCACCCACTCATCTAGTGGCAAACACACTTCTGTTCTGCCTTGTAGTGGCACAACACCAATACTAGCCCAAAGCCAGGGTACTCCCACGCCTTCACACACACACACACACACACACTCTCCCTCTCTTTCTCACACGCACACACATCATGGCGAGCGTGTTGCCGTACGGCTGCTTCACCCACGCAGTGGTGCGGGGCATCCCAGAGACCTTTGGGAAGGTTGATAATGAGGAAACCACGACGGACTTGGCCAAGGCACAGCGTCAGTTTGGGGTGCTGACGGGGGCGCTGAGACAGAAGGTGGGGCTGCAGCTCATAGAGATCCCTGCAGACCCGGAGCTACCAGAGAGTTGGAGGATAGAGGATGTAGCTGTGATACAGGGAGACACGGCACTCATCACCAGGCCATTCATACAGCAGAGACGCAGAGAGGTAAACGCTGACCACAACAACTGAGAAAAGTACTTCTCTGTATCGCTGACTTTTTTTTTAACCTAAATGAACGAGATTTGTGTGTGTTGCGAATCATTCCATTAAACGTGTTGTAGTTCTGTCTCAACTATTGATTTATATTGTTGTTATTTATGTTTTAATGATAGATTAATGTTGCAGTAGTCAGTTTGACCTCTCCTCTCTTTCTCTCCCTTCCTGTCCCTTTCTCCTCTCTTCCTCAGGCTGAAGCGGTGAGGAGGGTGATGTCGGAGCTGAACCTGACAGTGGTGGAGTTGGGGGCAGAGGAGGGAGGCTCCGTAGGGGCCACGCTGGAGGGCAGCGACGTGCTCTTCACTGGCAGGGAGTTCTTTGTGGGCATCTCCTCCCACACCAACCACAGAGGAGCTGAGGTTCTGGCCGACACTTTCAGAGTGAGTATAGCTTGATTCCTTTCTCAAACCACATGCGAGGACAAGATCCAAAGACCCTCCAACCTTCTCCTCCAATGTGTTCTGAGGAGGCAAGAAAAGAGGACATAAAGAATCTAGAAAATAATAATTGGGACAGAGCCCATGTGTTGCAGCAGACATGAGCAGGTGGTCATTGTTCTATTGTATTATGAGATTCATGTCTCAAAGACAAATGATGGAAGAGCAAGCTATGTCCCATTGGTCAGGGATGGTGGTGATCATACCAGGAAGCCCCTTGTGATTTGACATGGTCCACAGTAGCGCCATTAGTATTGATGGCTTCCTCTTGCTAAGTGCATTTATGGCAGTTATGTGTGTATATCTGTCCACGTGTGAGTCAACTTGTGTGAGGGTAGAAAGAGATGGATGGGAAAGTATGAATGTACAAAAAAAATGCATACTTCTTAATTCTCTACCATGCTCCCGTAAACTAGACAAAATTAGATTTTCACAGTCTGGTCTGTTTATTTTAATGGACTTATAACAGTAGTCAATACCATAACCTGTTGGATTTCGATATTCAATATCAGTCCGGGTGGGGCATGCAAACTACACCATTGTGTTTGGGGCGTTGTTTGTCTGCAGTCTTTCTGCTTTCCTGGTGTTGCTTTGCATGCAATATTTACAGAATATTATCTAACTGATGAATTACTTGATTTGATATCCAAGTACATGATCATGTTAAAAAGGAAAAAAGTAATTCAAAGATATAATCTTTTTCTTTGGGTCCCTGTGTGCACAATAAGAATAATATTTTAGAATCTACAACATTTTATAGGCCACTTAATGCTCTTACCATCTCTGTCCTCGTTGTAGGACTTCACTGTGTCCACGGTGCCAGTGTGTGAGGGAACTCGTCTAAAGAACATCTGCTCTATGGGAGGTCCTGATACTATCATCATCAGCAACAGTGATGGGGCCAAGAAGACCCTCCGGGTGAGTGTGTGTCCGAGAGAAAGATGGTGAACTAATATACAGTAGCTCTCTATCCATGTACTGTTGAAGTCGGAAGTTTACATACACTTAGGTTGAAGTCATTAAAACTCGTTTTTTAACGACTCCACACATTTCTTGTTAACAAACTATAGTTTTTTGCAAGTCGGTTAGGACATCTACTTTGCATGATGACACAAGTAATTTTTCCAACAATTGTTTACAGACAGATTATTTCACTTATAATTCACTGTATCACAATTCCAGTGGGTCAAAAGTTTACATACACTAACAGGCTGACTACACCGCTCGCGTTGCAAAAATACATTTAGAAATCTATATTATTAAATTATTGTGCCAACGAGTGTCTGTGTTGCCAAGGTTAAAATAGAAGTCAGTTGTATTTGTGACGCTGATCGCGCTGCAATTCCTGCCTCTCCCATCTCCTCATTGGTTTATAGAAGCAGGTACCTACGTGCCATCTACTCAATGTAAATACCCACGTGGGTGACTGAAAGACGAAATAGGTCAGTGGCGGTAATGCACCTAATTTAGAAAGTTGCCAATCGCAATATAAAGTCAAGAGAAGAAAAGGCCAAGAAGGAGGAGAGATGACTAGAAACGATTCGGTTTGACCGTTTTATGTGTGGATTAATTGGTGGAGTACAGGACCTTGTGCATTTCAGGTAAAATAACAACTCAATGTTTATGTCCCAGGACAAATTAGCTAGCAACAGCAAGTTGCTAAATAGGACAAATTAGTTAGCAAGTGCAAGCTAGCTAGCTAAATTTCCATAAATATTTCATGCTTTTCAAAACCTGTCCCCAAATTAATGTAATTGGTTCAGAGTTTGTTTTGATATTTTAACCTGCGTGTCATGATCGCGTTTGGTGTGGGGGGACAAAATAAATGTATGCACTATGGTGCACGCGCGCAGCCGGTTTGGTCCCATGTAAGTTGACTGTGCCTTTTTAAACAGCTTGGAAAATTTCAGAAAATTACATCATGGCTTAATAAGCTTCTGATAGGATAATTGACATCATCTGAGTCAATTGGAGGTGTACCTGTGGATGTATTTCAAGGTCTACCTTCGAACTCAGTGCCTATTTGCTTGACATCATGGGAAAATCAAAAGAAATCAGCAAAAGACCTTAGGAAAAAAAATTGTAGACCTCCAAGTCTGGGTCATCATTGAGAGCAATTTCCAAACGCCTGAAGGTACCACGTTCATCTGTACAAACAATAGTATGAAACCATGGGACCATGCAGCTGTCATACCGCTCGGGAAGGAGACGCGTTCTGTCTCCTAGAGATGAATGTACTTTGGTGCAAAAAGTGTGAATCAATCCCTGAACAACCGCAAAGGACCCTGTGAAGATGCTGGAGGAAATGGGTACAAAAGTATCTATATCCACAGTAAAACAAGTCCTATATCGACATAACATGGAAGGCCACTCCGCAAGGAAGAAGCCAGTCCTCCAAAACCTCCATAAAAAAGCCAGACTATGGTTTGCAACTTTTTGGAGGAATGTCCTCTGGTCTGATGTTTGGCCATAATGACCATCGTTATGTTTGGAGGAAAAAGGGGGAGACTTGCCAGCCAAAGAACCCCATCTCAACCATGAAGCACAGGGGTGGCAGCATCTTGTTGTGGGGGTGCTTTGCTGCAGGAGGGACTGGTGCACTTCTCAAAATGGATGGCATCATGAGGAGGAAAAGTATGTGGACATATTGAAGCAGCATCTCAAGACATCAGTCTGGAAGTTAAAGCTTTGTTGCAAATGGGTCTTCCAAATGGATAATGACCCCAAGCATACTTGCAAAGGTGTGGCAAAATGGCTTAAGGACAACAAAGTCAAGGTATTGGAGTGGCCATCACAAAGCCCTGACCTCAGTCCTATCGAAAAGTTGTGGGCAGAGCTGAAAAAGCATATGAGCAAGGAGGCCTACAAACCTGACTCAGTTACACCAGCTCTGTCAGGAGGAATGGGCCAAAATTCACCCAACTTATTGTGGGAAGCTTGTGGAAGGCTACCCAAAATGTTTGACCCAATTTAAAGGCAATGCTACTAAATACTACTTGAGTGTATGTAAACCTCTGACCTACTGGGAATGTGATGAAAGAAATAAAAGCTGAAATAAATCATCCTCTACTATTATTCTGACATTTAACATTCTTAAAATAAAGTGGTGATCCTAACTGACCTGAGACAGGGAATGTTTACTAGGATTAAATGTCAGGAATTGTGAAAAACGGATTATAAATGTAGTTGGCTAAGGTGTATGTAAGCTTCTAACTTCAACTGTACATTCTGCTTGCCACAAAACTGCCATTCAGACATGCCAAGTGATCGACTGAAAATTCTCCAGCCCAGTATTTATGTCTCTGCTCAGATGAGAATGTAAATGATAAAGCAAGCTTTGTTGGGCTGTTTTTAAAATGTCATTGTGTTGTTTAGAGCCCTATTTGCTCACATTACCCAAGTGTATGTAATCCATTTGGTCCCCATCCAGAGATGATTGGATCTTGCCCAGTTCAGCTTCTCCCTGTGTGGGCTACTCAAACGTGAACAAACCCTGGCCGCTGCTGTCATGCTAATTTTGTTAGCACTGCCTCTGTGTTTGTGTAGATGATGGAGCAGCTGACTGATCACCACTACGAAGTGCTCACGGTCCCGGAGGGCGCAGCTGCTAACTGTGTCTATGTCAGGGGCCCCTCCAAAGTGGACTACCTGCTTCACCCACCCACTGAGGAGTGTCCTGACAGTGTCCCTGTGAGTGAACATCTGTCTTTAGGCTACTTTACTAAGCTATACTTTTTTTTATATCCACCGTATTGGGTCTTTGGCATATAAGTGAGAGACAATTTTATTTTCAATGCAAAATCCCTCTCGACTCAATCCCAAATGTGCCATGATTATAGGCATTAATTTTCCACCCTGCTGCAATACACCATGAAATAATCTCATGATGTGCACGTTAGATCAAGGAATGCAAGATGAACATGAGGCTAAACACAAAAAGCTTGTCAGCCAGCTGTCAAGGACATCGGCTGAAGCTTCTCCCCCATAAACGTGGCTGTAATAAAACGGTATTCTCTCCACCCCCACCCCACAGGCCTTCCAGAAGCTGACAGACTACACCCTCCTCCCTACAGCGTGCAGCGAGGCCTCCAAGCTCGGAGGCCATCTGTCTTCATTCTGCCTACTTATCAATAGGAAGCCATACTTCTGAGTACCCTGCCCTTCTCCCATAGTAAACACATAGACCTTCACTGGCTATAGGAAAATTACAAATGTGAACATAAAGAAAATGGCCAGCTGTTGGGCCAGGGGCTAAAAGGAAAAGTCTAAACTGTATCCTTGGGACATCGCAACTCTGACGTCAACCCATTGAAGTTGACATTTTAAAACTGTTACGGTAAGGGTTAAGGTTAGAGGTATGGTTAAGGTTAGGTAAGTTGTATGGTTTAGGGTTAAGTTTAGGGTAGGTAGGGATGTCTCAAGCATCCCGGATAGCACTAACTGGTGCTAAAGAGGGTTCCCCTTCTGTGGAAAGAGTGCAGTGTGGCTTGAGGATCTTTAATAGGCTCTATATTTTAAATGTAGGCGTACTGTATACGGGCCTGGCTCTACAGAGATGCTCTCTGGAGACAAAAGCATAGCCAAATCAGTTTTATGTCCCTATATTATATAACAAGACTTGCTGCCATTATCCAAAATGTCTGATCCATCCTCCGAACCACACTCTCTGCGCTCAGAGTAAGTAGGCTGTTGTTACGTTGCGGCCATAGAAATATAATCCATAGAAGGGACTTGCCACTGCTAACCATGTCAATTTGACTGGTAAACACATGGGTACACTCACAGTGGCTGCCAGTCCTGACTTAAATGGGCACATCCGTTAGACAGAATCCATAGAATCTATACACGGTTGTATAGGCCTTTTGCAAATTTCAGGGC
Organism: Oncorhynchus keta; assembly: GCF_023373465.1. Lineage (NCBI taxonomy): Eukaryota > Metazoa > Chordata > Actinopteri > Salmoniformes > Salmonidae > Oncorhynchus > Oncorhynchus keta. Next base: position 2,820,991 of record NC_068440.1, on the reverse strand, counting down.
AGGTGGGGCAGAGCACTTTTTTGTTGTCTGTTTTGCATGTTATCAGTTATCAAAATTTATTGAGTTAATAAAGCTGCATACAAACATGGTCTTTCTTTGCTTTCTTGAGTAAGGCAGGCTGAAACACCTGCATTTTGGACCTGCATTTTGGACCTATCTCAGTACTTTCTGTGGTGTAGGGACAGCCTGTGGAAAATACAGAGTGTAGGGTTTGGTAATCTTCTAGTTGCGCTGTGATTGGTTCAGTGTTCTGTCACTCATGGGGACAGTATGGCACCACAATCTACAGGGAGAGCTAGAAAGTTCAAGCCCTCTTGGCTGCTGCCATAGATTTACATTAGAAGTGCCCATTAGTAGGCTCAAGGTCATTGGCCACAGATAGAATTACGTCAAATCACGTTATATCTACCATAGCTTTGATTTGACTGATCATGTCAACATCATACTTTCAAAATCTTGGATAGCAAGTTAGACAAGCAGTCATCATCATGAAACACGTCAACAATCTACTGGCTAATCCTTGAAAAGGATGAAGAGAAATTATAGATGAAACATATCGGTGCTCAGCGGCCATTGGACATAAACATTACACAAGTTGGAAATCGAAATTTCAACATTGAGTGGTTTGGAAGGAATCCGTAGCTAAACGCGACGCGTTGCAAAGCAATCACTATTTTGCTTCCCCTGCCTGCTATTTGGTTGAGAGGGTGTGTAGTCTGGGTTTAAGGGTCTCCTTACCAAGCTTAAAAGGAGACATTCACACGCAACACCATGGGGCAGAAAAGGTAGAATACATTGGCTATGCTGTCAATCCAGCATGACTTCTGCTGCGTTCAAGGAAACTGGGAAATCTTAGACTTTGGCGAGTTCAAGACAACTGTGAAAAAATACAAGGTCGAATCATGATGCCAGTGATCTTCAGGTCAGAGCTCGAGAAAGAGGCCCGAGTTCCTGACTTGGAAGCTCCCCCCTCCCCCGAGCGCCATGAAAAAGCCTTGAACCTCCTGTTCAAGTGAGCACAGCACAATGGTGAGTCCAAAAATGTATTGTATGCTGCTGCATAAATTATGTAATATGCCAGGGAGATAAGAAAGTAATTAATTCTACAATTTGGATCCCTCCACAGCCTCAGATAATCTAGATACTTTTCCTAACCAAATTATGATACATGTGTGTAAAATTTTAGCTAAATAAGTGTTTTGTGCCTATGGAGCATTTCTGGGATATTTTATTTCAGTTCACGAAACATGGGACCAACACTTTACTAGTTGCGTTTTTATATGTATTATTTATAATAGTAAATTATTATATTTATATGTGTGTGTATATATCAAAGTAATATATTAATAATAGGGATTAGTTAGATCTAAGTATGGTGATTGTGTTTAAGGTCAGAGAGAACTCCCATTGACCTACTCGGTATACATATCCCAAAATAAATAAATGATCTCAGTCCAATACATTTGAATAGAAAGTTAGCAAAAATAGATAAGATCTTACTACCATGGAAAGGAAAATACCTGTCAATTTGTGTAAAAATCACCCTGATTAACTCTTTAGTCACATCCCAGTTGACCTATTTGCTTATGGTCTTGCCTACACCTAGTGACCTGTTTTTTAAAAATTATATGAGCATTTTTTTTAAATGTGGGCGGGCAAGCCAGACAAAATGAAAAGGGCCTATTTATATAATGAATATGAATTCGGAGGGCAGAAATGATTAAATATTAAAACAGACCAAACATTTTTTGGAAAAATGACTTGGGTCATGCAGAAAGTAGATGTTCTAACTGACTAGCCAAAACTATAGTTTGTTAACAAGAAATTTGTGGAGTGGTTGATACACTAAGGTTGGAGTCATTAACTTGTTTATGTAAACTTCTGACTTTAACTGTATATTTCCTCCTAATATTGTAGAATAAGTGTTTTCTGTCTTTTCATTGGCCTGGGCTTTTGGTTGCGTTCACCACGAGGCCATGTTGATCTCAGTTTGTCATTGTCCGAGTAGCCACTCAACTCAGGAAATTCTGTGGTATCAAAAAAGGATTCTACTAATGTCTGCAGTCATGTAGGCGAAATGACAGAATTGCATCAAATGAATTAATGAAAGGCACAATTTTGGGGGGGATCCTGTGTGCAAATCCTATAAATGCCTCTGCTATTATGCAAATGAGATGTGATACATGCAATGCTTTATCACGAAGGGGATTTTAAATGCATGTTTGTTTGATTAGAACACACGTGAAATCTGTTAAAATAGAGATTTAGTGGGTCTTCGTTTTGGAAAGCAGACTTGAAAGCTAACGTGACCCCTGTATATCATAAAAAAATTGCCCCCTCGCCGACTTAAAATGCCCCCCACTTGTCATTTTATATTCTTTGTCATACTCTCCAGGACATAAATCACAGATCTGAAGACTAAATTGTATACATTTACCAATGTGCTGGTTGAGATCTGATGGCCAAATTAAACAGCCAGGGAGAGTACGAGTTCAAATGTCTCTTTCAACTATTTCCATAGTTATGCTTGCATTGTTTGTAATTCCTGTGGATTAACCGAGGCCCAAATTGGAAAATCCTATGGGCTGAAACACTGACAGTTGTCCATAATTTCTCAAACGCATAATTCAGAGTTGTAGACTATTGCGGAACACTTCCCGACCATGATATACACGACATGACCAAAAGAATGTGGACAACAGCTCGTCGAACATCGCATTCCAAAATAAGGGGCATTAATATGGAGTTGGTCCCCCTTTGCTGCTATAACAGCCTCCACTCTTCTTGGAAGTCTTTCCACTAGATGGTGGAACATTGCTTTTGGGGGCCTGCTTCCATTCATCAACAAGAGCATCAGTGATGTCAGGCACTGATGTTGGGCTATTAGGCCTGGCTCGCAGTCGGCGTTCCAATTCATCCCAAAGGTGTTCGATGGGGTCGAGGTCAGGGCTCTGCAGGCCAGTCAAGTTTTTCCACACCGATCTCATCAAACCATTTCTGTATAGACCTCGCTTTGTTCACAGGGGCATTTTCATGCTGAAACAGGAAAGGGGATTCACCAAACTGTTGCCACAAAGATAGAAGCACAGAATCGTCTAGGATGTCATTGTATGTTGTAGCGTTAGGATTTCCCTGCACTGAAACTAGGGGTCTAGCCCGAACCATATAAACAGCCCCAGGCCATTATTCCTCCTCCACCAAACTTTACAGTTGGCACTATGCATTGGAACAGGTACAGTTCTCCTGGCATCCGCCAAACCCAGATTCGTCTGTCGGACTGCCTGATGGTGAAGCATGATTCATCACTCCAGAGAACGCGTTTCCACTTCTCCAGAGTCCAATGGCGGCAAGCTTTACACCACTCCAGCATATGCTTGATATTGTGCATGGTGATCTTAGGCTTGTGTGTGGCTGCTCTGCCATGGAAACCCATTTCATGAAGGTCTTGACGAGCAGTTAGTGTGCTGACCTTGCTTCCAGAGGTAGTTTGGAACTCATTAGTATTTGTATTTATTAGGGATTCCAAGGCCAAGGCAGCAGCTACTCTTCCTGGGGTGCAAGCATGTCAAGGCACGTACATTACATATAAAACCAAATACACTGCTCAAAAAAATAAAGGGAACACTAAAATAACACATCCTAGATCTGAATGAATGCAATATTCTTATTAAGTACTTTTTTCTTTACATAGTTGAATGTGCTGATGACAAAATCACACAAATTATCAATGGAAATCAAATTTATCAACCCATGGAGGTCTGGATTTGGAGTCACACTCAAAATTAAAGTGGAAAACCACACTACAGGCTGATCCAACTTTGATGTAATGTCCTTAAAACAAGTCAAAATGAGGCTCAGTAGTGTGTGTGGCCTCCACGTGCCTGTATGACCTCCCTACAATGTCTGGGCATGATCCTGATGAGGTGGCGGATGGTCTCCTGAGGGATCTCCTCCCAGACCTGGACTAAAGCATCCGCCAACTCCTGGACAGTCTGTGGTGCAATGTGGCGTTGGTGGATGGAGCGAGACATGATATCCCAGATGTGCTCAATTGAGGTCTGGGGAACGGGTGGGCCAGTCCATAGCATCAATGCCTTCCTCTTGAAGGAACTACTGACACACTCCAGCCACATGAGGTCTAGCATTGTCTTGCATTAGGAAGAACCCAGGGCCAACCACACCAGCATATGGTCTCACAAGGGGTCTGAGGATCTCATCTCGGTACCTAATGGCAGTCAGGCTACCTCTGGCGAACACATGGAGGGCTGTGCGGCCCCCCAAAGTAATGCCACCCCACACCATGACTCACTCACCGCCAAACCGGTCATGCTGGAGGATGTTGCAGGCAGCAGAACGTTCTCCACAGCGTCTCCAGACTCTGTCACGTCTGTCACATGTGCTCAGTGTGAACCTGCTTTCATCTGTGAAGAGCACAGGGCGCCAGTGGCGAATTTGCCAATCTTGGTGTTCTCTGGCAAATGCCAAACGTCCTGCACGGTGTTGGGCTGTAAGTACAACCCCCACCTGTGGATGTCGGGCCCTCATACCACCCTGAAGTGTTTCTGATCGTTTTAGCAGACACATGCACATTTGTGGCCTGCTGGAGGTCATTTTGCAGGGCTCTGGCAGTGCTCCTCCTGCTCCTCCTTGCACAAAGGCAGAGGTAGCGGTCCTGCTGCTGGGTTGTTGCCCTCCTACGGCCTCCTCCACGTCTCCTGATGTACTGGCCTGTCTCCTGGTAGCGCCTCCATGCTCTGGACACTACGCTGACAGACACAGCAAACCTTCTTGCCACAGCTCACATTGATGTGCCATCCTGGATGAGCTGCATTTACCTGAGCCACTTGTGTGGGTTGTAGACTCCGTCGCATGCTACCACTATAGTGAAAGAACCGCCAGCATTCAAAAGTCACCAAAACATCAGCCAGGAAGCATAGGAACTGAGAAGTGGTCTGTGGTCACCACCTGCAGAACCACTCATTTATTGGGGGTGTCTTGCTAATTGCCTATAATTTCCACCTGTTGTCTATTCCATTTTCACAACAGCATGTGAAATTTATTGTCAATCAGTGTTGCTTCCTAAGTGGACAGTTTGATTTCACAAAGTGTGATTGACTTGGAGTTACATTGTGTTGTGTATAAAACAGTACATCATATAACATTACACCACTACATATCTACAATACAAAATGTATAATACCACCATACAACAAAATATACAATGTATGTGTGTGTAGAGTGCGTGTGCTAGTGCTTCTGTGTATGTGTGTGTCTGTACCTTTGTGTGTGTCTCTTCACAGTCCCTGATGTTCCATACGGTGTACTTTTGCCTAATTATTTTATCTGATTCTACTGCTAGTATCAGTTACCTGATGTGGAATAGAGTTCCATGTAGTCATGGCTCAATGTAGTACTGTGCGCCTCCCATAGTCTGTTCTGGACTTGGGGACTGTGAAGAGACCTCTGGTGTGCGCTAGTAGTTTAAACAGACAGCTCTGTACATTCAGCTTGTCAACACTTCTTACAAAAACAAATATTGTTGAAGTCCATCTCTCCTCTACTGTGAGCTATGAGAGATTGACATGCATATTATTCATGTTAGCTCTATGTGTACATTAAAGGGCCAGTCGTGCTGCCCTGTTCTGGGCAAGTTGTAATTATCCCACATCACTCTTTGTGGCATCTGACCACATTACTGAACAGGTGTGACAAAACTATGGCCTGTAGGTCCTGTCTTGTTGATAGTGTTGCTAAGGCAGAGCAGCGCTTTACTATGGACATGACTTCTCCCAGTCTTAGCTACTGTTGTATCAATATGTGTTGACCGTGACAGTTTACAATACATGGTTACTCCAAGTAGTTTAGTCATCTCAACTTGCTTAATTTCCACATTATTGATTACAAGATTTAGTTGAGGTTTAGGGTTTAGTGAATGATTTGTCCCAAATACAACGCTTTTAATTTGTTTAATATTTACAATTAACTTATTCCTTGCCACCCATTCTGAATCTAACTGCAGCTCTTTGTTAAGTGTTGCAGTCTTAACCAATCATCAGTCATTTGTGTAAGTGCTGTGCTTGTTGAATGTCATACCCTATAAGCATGCTGAAAGTCCATTGTCAATTGGTTTCCTGTAAAATAGCATTGTATCTGGTCAAACAACATTTTTTCCCAAAAGTTTACTAAGGGTTGGTAACAGGCTGATTGGTCAGTTATTTGAGCCAGTAATGGGGGCTTTACTATTCTTGGGTAGCGGAATGAATTTTGCTTCCCTCCAGGCCTGAAGGCACAGACTTTCTAGTATTTTTTTAATTGAAGATATGGCAAATAGGAGTGGCAATATCGTCAGGTTGTCAAACCCCAGTGAATTGTCATTGTTGATAGACAACAAGAATCTTTTCACCTCTTCCACACTTACTTCATGGAATTCAAAAATACCGTGCTTGTCTTTCATAATTTGGTCAGATATACTTGGATGTGCAGTGTCAGTGTTTGTTGCTGGCATGTCATGCCTAAGTTTGCTAATCTTGCCAATGAAAAATCATTAAAGTGGTTGGCAATATCAGTGGGTTTTGTGATGAATGGGCCATCTGATTTAATGAATGATGGAGCAGAGTTAGCCTTTTCTCATTTATTTTTGTTTCATAGTACATTTTTATTTAGTCTAGTCACATGATTTCTCAATTTGCGGGAACGTTTGCTAATCGGTTGTACTACCAGACTTCTTTGCCATACCTTTTGCAGCATCCCTCTGAAACATACAATTCTTCAGTTCCTCATCAATCCAAGGGTATTTAACAGTTTTTAAATGGGTGCATGCTTATTAGTAACTGGAAAGGGCAATTTCATGTGTCAAGTGCAGCGTTTGGTTGCTCCTTGTTACACACCACAGACCCGCAAATATTCTTTACATCAACAGAAGAATCACTACAAAACTTATTGTATGACCTCTTATACACTATATTAGGCCCAGCCTTTGGAACATAGGTTTTCCTAGATATGGCTACTATATTGGGATCACTACATCCTATGGATTTGGCTACTGCTTTAAAGCACATTTCTGCAGCCTTAGTAAAGATCTGATCAATAGATGTTGATGATTTAATTCCTGCGCTGTTTGTAAGTACCCTCTTAGGTTGACTGATAACCTGAACCAGGTTGCAGGCACTGGTTACAGTTTGATGTTTTTTCTTGAGTGGGCAGCTTGATGAAAGCCAGTCAATATTTAAATCACCCAGAAATTATACCTCTCTGTTGCAAGAAAAAGTATGTGAACCCTTCGGAATTACCTGGATTTCACAACAATAGACAAACATAGTGTGCTTAAACTAATAACACAAATTATTGTATTTGTGTTGTCTATATTGAATACATCCTTTAAACATTCACATTGTAGGTTTGAAAAAGTATGCAAACCCCTGGGCTAATGACTTCTCCAAAGGCTAATTGGAGTCAGCTAACCTGGATTCATATCAATGAGACGAGATTAGAGATGTTGGTTAGAGCTGCCTTGCCCTATAAAAAACACTCACAAAATCTGAGATTGCTATTCACAAGAAGCATTGCCTGATGTGAACCATGCCTCAAACAAGAGATCTCAGAAGACCTAAGATTAAGAATTGTAGACTTGCATAAAGCTGGAAAGGGTTACAAAAGTATCTCTAAAAGCCTTGATGTTCATCAGTCCACGGTAAGACAGATTGTCTATAAATGGAGAAGGTTCAGCACTGTTGCTACTCTCCCTAGGAGTGGCCGCCCTGCAAAGATGACTGCAAGAGCACAGTGCATAATGCTCAATGAGGTTAAGAAGAATCCTAGAGTGTCAGCTAAAGACTTACAGAAATCTCTTGAACATGCAAACATATCTGTTGACGAGTCTACAATACGTATAACACTAAACAAGAATGGTGTTCATGGGAGGACACCACGGAAGAAGCCACTGCCGTCCAAAAAAAACATTGCTGCACGTCTGAAGTTTGCAAAAATGCACCTGAATGTTCCACAGCTCTACTGGCAAAATATTCTGTGGACAGATGAAACTACAGTTTAGTTGTTTGGAAGGAACACACAACACTATGTGTGGAGAAAAAAAGGCACAGCACACCAACATCAAAACCTCATCCCAACTGTAAAGTATGATGGAGGGAGCATCATGGTTTGGGGCTACTTTGCCGCCTCAGGGCCCAGGCCTTGATTTTCCAAGTTTATCAAGATATTTTGCAGGAGAATGTTAGTCTATCTGTCCGCCAATTGAAGCTCAACAGAAGTTGGGTGATGCAACAGGACAACGACCCAAAACACAGAAGTAAATCAACAATAGAATAGCTTCAACAGAAGAAAATACGCCTTCTGGAGTGGCCCAGTCATTTCACATTCTTAAAAGTGGTGATCCTAACTGACCTAAGACAGGGAGTCCTGACCTCAACCCCCTCAACCCGATTGAGATGCTGTGGCATGACCTCAAGACAGCAAGTTTGCACCAGACATCCCAAGAATATTGCTGAACTGAAACAGTTTTGTAAAGAGGAATGGTAAAAGAAAATCCCCCTGACAGTTGTGCAGGTCTGATCCGCAACTACAGAAAACGTTTGGTTGAGGTTATTGCTGCCAAAGGAGGGTCAACCAGTTATTAAATCCAAGGGTACACATACTTTTCCACCCTGCACTGTGAATGTTTACATGGTGTGTTCAATAAAGACATGAAAGTGTATCATTGTTTGTGTGTTATTAGTTTAAGCAGACTGCGTTTGTCTATTGTTGTGACCGAGATGATCAGATCAAATTTTATGACCAATATATGCAGAAATCCAGGTATTTCCAAAGGGTTCACATACTTTTTCTTGCCACTTTACCTCTGTTGATATCACATACATTATCAAGCATTTCACACATATTATCCAGATACTGACTGTTAGCACTTGGTCTATAGCAGCTTCCCATAAGAATAGGCTTGAGATGAGGCAGATGCCATATTATTTCAACATTATTTAATATGAGATCCTCTCTAAGCTTTACAGGAATGTGGTTCTGAATATTAGGCCGCAACACCGCCCCCATTGGCATGTCTTTTCGGTAGATGTTATAACCATGTATTGCTGCCACTATCAAAGGTATTATCTAAGTGAGTTATTTAAAGAGATCGTCAGAATGAGTGTCATCTGTTACAAGTGAATAACTTTATGAACTTTGTTTCATAGTATGTTACTCTGGGCTATTTTTTTTAAACACTTTTCTGGGTTGGTTGATTGTTTTTTATGCTTTACTGGGAAGCTTATCAGAAGTAGACTTGTTCATGTTATTTATATTTGAGCTGATAGTGCACCTTATAGAGCAGCCTTATGTCCTGTACTCGTGCTCCTGTGGTAGAACAGTCAGAATCAGCCTTGTTATGTCCTGTACTCGTGCTCCTGTGGTAGAACAGTCAGAATCAGCCTTGTTATGTCCTGTACTCGTGCTCCTGTGTAGAACAGTCTGAAGCAGCCTTATGTCCTGTACTCGTGCTCCTGGGTAACAGTCAGAAGCAGCCTTGTTATGTCCTGTACTCGTGCTCCTGTGTAGAACAGTCTGAAGCAGCCTTATGTCCTGTACTCGTGCTCCTGTGGTATAACAGTCTGAAGCAGCCTTGTTATGTCCTGTACTCGTGCTCCTGTGGTAGAACAGTCTGAAGCAGCCTTGTTATGTCCTGTACTCGTGCTCCTGTGGTAGAACAGTCTGAAGCAGCCTTGTTATGTCCTGTACTCGTGCTCCTGGGTAACAGTCAGAAGCAGCCTTGTTATGTCCTGTACTCCTGCTCCTGGGTAACAGTCATAAGCAGCCTTGTTATGTCCTGTTCTCGTTCTCCTGGGTAACAGTCGGAAGCAACCTTGTCATGTCCTGTACTCGTGCTCCTGTGGTATAACAGTCAGAAGCAGCCTTATGTCCTGTACTCGTGCTCCTGTGGTAGAACAGTCTGAAGCAGCCTTGTTATGTCCTGTACTCGTGCTCCTGTGGTAGAACAGTCTGAAGCAGCCTTGTTATGTCCTGTACTCATGCTCCTGGGTAGAACAGGGGTTAGCCCTGGGAACCAAGATGTTGCTTACAATAGAGCTGCCGATGACAACAGCTGAGGTCCAGACGGTCTTTCGCAAACCAAGGACCGAAGGGCTCCGAGCCAACTGTAGTATCCATCGCAGATGACGAATGGGCAGATCTAAGGCTCTCGAGTGTTGCAAAAGCGGACAGATTTTTTTTTTTAACACTCTGCAGTCCCGTTCTATGAGCTTGTGGCCTACCACTTCACGGCTGAGCCATTGTTGCTCCCAGACATTTCTACTTTCTACACAGTAACCACACCAGTTGACCAGGGAAGCCCGAGCAAGGCAGAAACATGAACTGACTTGTTGGAAATGTGGCATCCCATGATAGCGCCACATAAGCCACTGAGCGCGTCAGTAAGGCCATTCTACTGCCAAAGTTTGTCTATGGAGATTGCGTGGCCGTGCGCGCAATTTTATACACCGCCAGCTACCGGTATGGCTGAACTAGCTGAATCAATTTTTTTTTAAACCTTTATTTAACCAGGCAAGTCACTTAAGAACAAATTCTTATTTTCAATGACAGCCTAGGAACAGTGGGTTAACTGCCTGTTCAGGGGCAGAACGACAGATTTGTACCATGTCAGCTCGGGGGTTTGAACTTGCAACCTTCCGGTTACTAGTCCAACACTATCCACTAGGCTACGCTGCCACCCCAGAAGGGGTGTCCACATACTTTTGTACTGTGGGGCAAGAAGTATTTAGTCAGCCACCAATTGTGCAAGTTCTCACACTTAAAAAGATGAGGCCTGTAATGTATCATAGGTACACTTCAACTATGACAGACAAAATGAGCAAAAAAAATCCAGAAAATCACATTGTACAATTTTTTATGAATTTATTTGCAAATTATGGTGATAAGTATTTGGTCACCTACAAACAAGCAAGATTTCTGGCTCTCAGACCTGTAACTTCTTTAGGAGGCTCCTCTGTCCTCCAATCATTACCTGTATTAATGGCACCAGTTTGAACTTCTCAGTATAAGAGACACCTGTCCACAACCTCAAACAGTCACACTCCAAACTCCACTATGGCCAAGACCATAGAGCTGTCAAAGGACACCAGAAACGAAATTGTAGACCTGCACCAGGCTGGGAAGACTGAATCTGCAATAGGTAAGCAGCTTGGTTTGAATAAATCAACTGTGGGAGCAATTATTAGGAAATGGAAGACATACAAGACTACTGATAATCTCCCGATAACCTCCCTCGATCTGGGGCTCCACGCAAGATCTCACCCCGTGGGGTCAAAATGATCACAAGAACGGTGAGCAAAAATCCCAGAACCACACGGGGGGGACCTAGTGAATGACCTGCAGAGAGCTGGGACCAAAGAAACAAAGCCTACCATCAGCAAGGGCATTGAAGATGAAACGTGGCTGGGTCTTTCAGCATGACAATGATTCCAAACACACCGCCTGGGCAATGAAGGAGTGGCTTCATAAGAAGCATTTCAAGGTCCTGGAGTGGCTTAGCCAGTCTCCAGATCTCAAACCCATAGACAATCTTTGGAGTTGAAAGTCCGTGTTGCCCAGCAACAGCCCCAAAAACATCACTGCTCTAGAGATCTGCATGGAGGAATGGGCCAAAATACCAGCAAGTGTGTGAAAACCTTGTGAAGACTTACAGAAAACGTTTGACCCCTGTTATATACCCTTTGTTGGCAATGATAAACTATTGAGATAAACTTTTTTTATTGACCAAATACTTATTTCCACCATAATTTGCAAATGAATTCATTATAAATCCTAAAAGGTGATTTTCTGAATTTCTCATTTTGTCTGTCATAGTCCAAGTGTACCTATGATGAAGATTACAGGCCTCATCTTTTTAAGTGGGAGAACTTGCACAATTGGTGGCTGACTAAATACTTTTTGCCCCACTGTATATTTAGTGCAGTAACTCAAAATAAACTGGCATTGTTTGTCACAGTACTTAGGTGTTGTTGCAAAGTCCTCATTAGCGATAAAGCACTGACATTTACCTTTTACTTAGTAGTCCAATCAATAGTATGCACCTAAAATGCTGCATTAAATTATATTCAAGTAATTTAGTAGATTATCAAATAAATGAATTTAAAACCTTTGACTCATTCCTTAACCGTCCTGTATTCAGGCCTTCATAAGTGTTACTAAACACCATACCACATTCAACTTTTAAAAAACAATGGAAGTCTTCAAATGTATTTCCTCATTTTATTTTTTTTATAGAAAGGAACCATTTTAACGGTTGGACTTGGCGACCCTCTCCAACTCGTCCTTCTTCTTGATGGCGTAGGAGTTAGAAGAACCCTGACAAAACACAAACACACTGGTCAACCCCGAAGAAATGTAGATGAACACTGGTGAACAAACCCTCCCAACATAACAGCAGATATGAAAAATCAGATCAACTTGTTCAAAACCAAATCTGTATGGTACTGAAATCACAATTGAGACTACACCTTCAACAAAAAGTCTCACCTTAGCTGCATTGATCAGCTCATCGGCAAGGCACTCTGCAATAGTCTTGATGTTCCTGAAAGCAGCTTCTCTTGCTCCAGTGCAAAGGAGCCAGATCGCCTGAGACAGGATACAAGACAGTGAGCAGCCATAAACAGAATATAAATAAACTATGTTGTGAATCTTTACACCAAAACAAGTCAAAATGGAGGTTCTGTATCTGAGCTGGTGATTGACCGGGCCACAAGAGACTACAGCCAATGAATAGGCAAAGATGTTTACTCTACGAGCACTCTAGCACACCAGGACAATGAGTTTGTAATGGCGTGACTCTAGCCTCGTGTGCACAAAAGAGAAATGTACAAACAAGTTTTATATTCCTGTAACTTCACTTGTAATGTAGCCTAGATTTTGCAGTGAACCAAGTGGCAACAGGCAGAGTTGGAGGAGAATGTGGTAGCAGTCTCTTTTACCTGGTTGACTCTACGCAGAGGGGACACGTCCACAGCTTGCCTCCTAACGGTACCAGCACGACCAATACGGGTGGAGTCCTCACGAGGTCCGCTGTTTATGATGGCATTGACCAGCACCTGCAGGGGGTTCTGAGAGGACAAGGCAGAGGAGACAAAGTCAACCACCACAACCGTACTGGAATCCAGGGGTACAAATCTCACAGGCAAAGACACTCCGAGCGTACTGTTGGATTCAACATTTTGAACATTGAGAAAAAGACATGATAGATCAGGAGCATAGTATATTAAGGAGTGAAAGAGACTGGGTCTCTGTAGAAAGACAAAGCTGTGGAATGTGTTGTGACAAGAGGAGAGCAACATATTGATAGAGGGGAGACAGGTGGACATCTGGATTAGATGGAGGGGTTGAGGTCAGGTGGCGAGGGCAGATTCTCTTGAGTAATAAATGTTTGGTATCCGGTTACCCTCTATTATCTTGCTGTAGAGCCTGGAATATGTAAGGATTGGAGAGAAGGAGAGTCTTAAGTGAGATAAAATCTGGATGGGACAAATGTTGGGTTGTCTGATTACAGCTGTACAGGACCTTTGGGCAGAATTAAACTTGGTTAAAGCTTCACTAGAGTCTGTGGCTTATTTACGCTGAAAAATAAGAACCTAACAGGACATAGACGTGGACGTAAGAAAGCAGAACAATATACACGTGGTGTTTGTTCCAGGCCTTTCGGCACAGAGTTGCCCATTTGTTTAGGCAGCCCTGCTTCCTAGAGCTGGGTCTATCTGAGCCTCCACTGGATTATACTCAGTCACTGAAACAGACCAGCATAGTGGCGGGAAGCTGACAGGCATGGAGTTCAAGGCTAAGTCCGCATTTCAAATGGGACCCTATTCCTTATTTAGTGCACTACTTTTGACCAAGGACCATAGCAGTGCACTATGAAGGGGGATGGGGTGACATTGGGACAAAAAAAATTTGAACAAGGTACGTACCTCCCCGGTCAGCAAGTGGATGATCTCGAAGGCGTGCTTCACAATGCGACAGGTCATCAGCTTCTTGCCGTTGTTGCGGCCATGCATCATCATAGAGTTGGTGAGACGTTCCACAATGGGGCACTGGGCCTTGCGGAAACGCTTGGCAGCATAACGGCCTCCAGAGTGTGGCAGGTACTTAGCGTACTTCTCCTTCACAGCAATGTAATCCTGAGTTGAAGGAAAAAGCATCCTCAATACTAGTTCCCTTCCCAATAACTTACATTTCAATGTCCAGGTTAACAGGGAATACATCGATGTTCATGTTTCTGAGCTGGTGATTGACTGGGCCACATGAGACTACAGCCAATGAATATGCAAAGAAGTTTACTCTGCGAGCACTCTAGCACACCAGGACAATGAGGGTCGTAAAGGCGTGACTCTAGCCTCGCTTACACACAAAAAAAACTATTGTGTTTTATAGTGCCTAGTCACAAATCAAACATTGAAGTGCCCTACCTGCAGGGAGATGTCATTGATCTGAACATCGTCTGTGCTCCATTTCCCGAAGAGCTTGATTTCTGGCGTTTCAGCCACTGCAGGGGCAGTCTCCCACGACTCTGAAGTCACTGATGAAAAACGGAAGATTTAGTCAGGTAATATTGATGGATTTAATTACGAGAGTCAAGGTACCACAATGTCTGACCCCAGTTCCATGGCAAAGGCCTGGTAAAAATGGTATGCCACACTAATCAATGATATTACAAAATTGTAATTACTTCGACACTATGCCCCATTTATTGCCTCCCTCCCTTAACATACCTTATTTGTACACACTGTATATAGACTTTGTATTATTCAATGTATGTTTGTTTATTCCATTGTGTAACTCTGTTGTTTGTGTCGAACTGCTTTGCTTTATCTTGACCAGGTCGCAGTTGTTGAGAACAAGTTCTCATTTACTAGTCTACCTGGTTAAATAAAGGTGAAATCAAAAACAGTAAAAATTACCACATCACGATATTGATACTACCACATTACGGCTCAACTAGTTAGCATAATGCTAGGTGACATGAGAAAATGATTCATGATAAAGCCATCAACATCAGGAAGGAATGGCTGCCACTGTTGGTAACACACGAAGAGCTAGCTCACCTGCTAGCCAACGTTATCCATTATACAGTCAACGTTAGTGATAGCAACGTGGGCTGGGCTACACACGGACAGCACAAATATATTGGCTTCAGTAGTTAAATTATATTAAATAGTCGGGATAAAAACTTAAAGGCAATGTGAATGAGAGCAGACACGACAGTAGGCCCAAAAGGCTAAAGTCAGCCCGAGTCTACTAGCGAACGATTTATGGCTAATGTCATTATGAGCTAAACATGAGATAAACATGTGTTTAACACCAAACTGAACATCTTACATAAGCAACAATGTTCCGAGTGGTCCCGGGAGGACGCTAAATAGGAAGCCAACTAGCAGTGTCGCACGTGTAAGCATGAAGTTCATCTGCCCCGGCTGAAGGCCGGTAAAAACACTCGGGTGATTTAAAAACTACTTCGGACTATAAACTGATTTACTTCCGACTCAAAGTCAAACAAGCAATGTTACACGTACTATAGTTGGACATTGTGCGTTTTCATGCAATTTTGGCCTTGAAAATTGTAACATTTTTCCACTCACTTGTGTCTGCCGTTCTGCACCACACTTCTCAAAGCCGGAAAAGGGCCTGTTCAGGGCGCATCAAACAGATATACCGGGAGGCGGAAATGAGGTAACTGGATTGCACTGCTTTTATGGAGTTGTAGTTCAATGGCAGAAATCCCATCTCCGATATGTACAGTGCATTCGGAAAGCATTCTGACCCATCTACTTTTTCCATATTTTGTTACGTTACACCATATTAAAACATGTATTAAATTACATTTTTTTCCCTCATCAATCTACACACAATACCACATAATGACTAATCGAAAACAGGTTTTAATACATTTCTGCTAATTTATTAAAAATAAAGAAACCGAAATAGCTTATTTGCATAAGTATTCAGACCCTTTGGTATGAGACTCGAAATGGAGCTCAGGTGCATCCTGTTTCCATTGATCATCCTTGAGATGTTTCTTCAACTTGATTGGAGTCCACCTGTGGTAAATTCAATTGATTGGACATGATTTGGAAAGGCACACACCTGTCTATATATGGTCCCACAGTTGATAGTGCATGTCAAAGCAAAAACCAAGCCATGAAGTTGAAGGAATTGTCCGTAGAGCTCAGCGACAGGAGTGTGTCGAGACACAGATCTGGGGAAGGGTATCAAAAAGTTTCTGCAGCATTGACAGTCCCCAAGAACACAGTGGTCTCCATCATTCTTAAATAGAAGAAGTTTGGAACAACCAAGACTCTTCCTTGAGCTGGCCACCTGGCCAAACTGAGCAATCGGGGCAGAAGGACCTTGATCAGGGAAGTGACCAAGAACCAGATGGTCACTCTGAAAGAACTCCAGAGTTCCTCTGTGGAGATGGGAGAACCTTCCAGAAGGACAACCATCTCTGCAGCACTCCACCAATCAGGCCTTTATGGTAGAGTGGACAGACGGAAGCTCCTCCTCAGTAAAAGGGAAATGACAGCCCGCTTGGAGTTTTACAAAAGGCACCTAAAGTTCCTTCAGACCATGAGAAACAAGATCCTCTGGTCTGATGAAACCAAGATTGAACTCTTTGGCCTGAATACCAAGCGTCACGTCTGCAGAAAACCTGGCATCATCCCTACAGGGAAGCATAGTGGTGGAAGTGTCATGGTGTGGGGATGTTTTTCAGCGGCAGGGACTGGGAGACTAGTCAGGATCGAGGGAAAGCTGAACGGAGCACAGAGTACAGAGAGATCCTTCGTGAAAACCTGCTCCAGAGCGCTCATGACCTCAGACTGGGGCGAAGGTTCACCTTCCAGCAGACCACCAACCGTAAGCACACAGCCAAGACAATGCATGGGTGGCTTCGGGACAAGTCTGAACGTTCCTGAGTGGCCCCGCCAGAGCCTGGACCTGAAAATAGCTGTGCAGCAACGGTCACCATCCAACCTGACAGAGCTTGAAAGGATCTGAAGATAAGAATGGGAGAAACTCCCCAAATACTGGTGTGCCAAGCTTGTAGTGTCATAACCAATTAGACTCGGGGCTATAATTGCTGCTAAAGGTGCTTCAACAAATTACTAAGTAAAGGGTCTGAATACTTATGTAAATGTTATATTTCAGTTTTTGTGTTTTATAAATTAGCAAAACAATTACTTAAACCTGTTTTTGCTAGGTCATTATGGGGTATTTTGTCTAAATTGATGTGGGGAAAAAAGTTTTTAAAACTATTTAATCTATTTTGGAGTAAGGCTGTAATGTAACAAAATGTGGAAAAAGTCAAGGGGTCTGACAACTTTCTAAATGCACTGTATGTCCATAGATGATATGTAGAGGGGGCATATTGGTTGAAGCCAAAAGGCTGTTCAGTAAGAAAGAGGGACAGAGAAGTGAAAGCCTGTCACTATTAATGTTTGAGGGGGTTTTACTTAAGAAAGTACAAATGGGCTTCCTGGCTTTCACTGTTAGAGTTTGTTCCACCTCCATTAAGGTGTTTTAAATACCAAAGAATGGGACATGTGGTTCTGTGCAAAGGAAAGAAAGATGTGCCAAGTGTGGAGGGGACCATGATTATGGGGAATGTGGGAACAATGTCAAGGTTAAATGTTGTAATTGTGGGGGGGAACACAGTGCAGCATTTGGTGGATGCCAGGTTCAGAAAGATGCTTAGAGAGACCCAAAGATATAAAAATCACTCATCATGTCTCTTATGCAGAGGCTGCAAGGCAGAAGGGTGGAACTATTAAGCAGATGGGTGGAACTATTAAGCAGATGGGTGGAACTATTAGGCAGATTGGTGGAACTATTAAGCAGATTGGTGGAACCATTAAGCAGATGGGTGGAACTATTAGGCAGATGGGTGGAACTATTAGTCAGATGGGTGGAACTATTAAGCAGATTGGTGGAACTATTGGGCAGATGGGTGGAACTATTAAGCAGATGGGTAAAATATTAAGCAGATGGGTGGAACTATTAGGCAGATGGGTGGAACTATTAGGCAGATGGGTGGAACTATTAGGCAGATGGGTGGAACTATTAGGCAGATGGGTGGAACTATTAGGCAGATGGGTGGAGCTATTAAGCAGATGGGTGGAACTATTAGGCAGATGGGTGGAACTATTAAGCAGATGGGTGGAACTATTAGGCAGATGGGTGTAACTATTAAGCAGATGGGTGGAACTATTAGGCAGATGGGTGGAACTATTAAGCAGATTGGTAGAGATAATAGGGTCAGTCCTGGAATAACGGGACCTACTGTAGGAAATGTTGCTTAAGTTGGTCCAGATACGGATACGAGACCTGTTCAGAAATCTTGCTCTCACAAATGCTTAAAAGGACACCTTAATAGTTCATCAGATTGACTTCATAACCTTAATTGGAAAGGTTATCAACATGACTGCGTTTGTAGAAAGAACTGCCAAGTTAATTGTTAATTGAAGATAATTGTGGAAGCAGCAACAGAGTTTTTAGGAGTGAAAGATGTTACTGTCTTCATGATTGTTGATATGTTGACTCCTAATAATACTAATGATGGAATGTCTCCGTATGATGATAATTAGAGTTAAGGTTTTATGTTATCGTTCAGAGGAATACCAGAAACCTTATTGCTAACGGTCAGGAGTTTAAGAAATACAGTACCATTCAAAAGTTTGAACACTCATTCAAAGGTTTTCTTTATTTTCACTATTTTCTACATTGTAGAATAATCGTGAAGACAGAAACTATGAAATAACACATATGGAATCATGTAGTAACCAAATAAGTGTTAAACAAATCAAAAATATATTTGAGATTCTTCTAAGTAGCCACCCTTTGCGTTGATGACAGCTTTGCACACTCTTGAATGAGTAGGTGTGTCTGACCGGTACCGTACACGGAAAGATCATGTCATGAATGCTGAAACAAAGTGTATGCGCTCAGTCTCTGGTTATGAATGGCGTGCTGACAGACAATCGTTGATGGATATTTGTAGAGCTCTGATCAGGATGACAATTGATTACGGGTGTATAGTTTATGGAACAGTGACGAAGACTTGGCTTCAGAAGCTGGACAGAAACCAGTATATAGCTTTAAGGATGTGTATTGGTGCATTTAAATTAACATCTGTATGTGCCTTACTAGTGGAGGCAGGTGAGATGCCTTTGGATATACGGCGTAAAAAAAATGGTCATTAGCTTATTGGGTTGAAAGTAGAGGCCGGTCGATTAATTAGGGCCGATTTCAAGTTTTCATAACAATCGGAAATCGGTATTTTTGGGCGTCGATTTGCCGATTTATTATTTTTTTTAAATTTTTTTACACCTTTATTTAATCTTTATTTAACTAGGCAAGTCAGTTAAGAACACATGCTTATTTTCAATGACGGCCTAGGAACGGTGGGTTAAATACCTTTTTCAGGGGCAGAAAGACAGATATTCACCTTGTCAGCTCGGGGGATCCAATCTTGCAACTTTACAGTTAACTAGTCCAACGCAATAACGACCTGCCTCTCTCTCATTGCACTCCACAAGGAGACTGCCTGTTACGCGAATGCAGTAAGCCCAGGTAAGTTGCTAGCTAGCATTAAACTTATCTTATAAAAAAACAATCAATCATAATCACTAGTTAACTACACAGCACTTTCCTGCGTTTTGCCAGCAGCTTTTCGTTGTGCGTCAAGCATTGCGCTGTTTATGACTTCAAACCCATCAACTCCCGAGATGAGGCTGGTGTGACCGAAGTGACATGGCTGGCTAGTTAGCGCGAGCTAATAGCGTTTCAAACTTCACTTGCTCTGAGCCTTGGGGTGGTTGTTTCCCTTGCTTTGCATGGGTAACGCTGCTTCGATGTGGTGGCTGTTGTCTTTGTGTTGCTGGTTCGAGCGAGGAGAGGGACGGAAGCGATACTGTTACAGTGGCAATACTAAAGTGCCTATGTCACAGTATAACTTTAGACCGTCCCCCTCGCCCATACCTGGGCGCGAACCAGGGACTCTCTGCACACATCAACAACAGTCACCCACGAAACATCGTTACCCATCGCGCCACAAAAGCTGCGGCTCTTGCAGAGCAAGAGGAACCACTACTTCAAGGTCTCAGAGCAAGTGACGTCACCGATTGAAACGCTATTTAGACCGTCCCCCTCGCCCATACCTGGGCGCGAACCAGGGACTCTCTGCACACATCAACAACAGTCACCCACAAATCATCGTTACCCATCGCGCCACAAAAGCTGCGGCTCTTGCAGAGCAAGGGAACCACTACTTCAAGGTCTCAGAGCAAGTGACGTCACCGATTGAAACGCTATTTAGCGCACCACGCTAACTAGCTAGCTATTTCACATCCATTACACTCACCCCCCTTTTGACCTCCTCCTTTTCCGCAGCAACCAGTGATCCGGGTCACGGCACCAATGTCACAGTATAACTTTAGACCGATTGAAACGCTATTTAGCGCGCACCACCGCTAACTAGCTAGCTATTTCACATCCGTTACACCTATAAGAAGATCCAATAGTCAAAGGTTAATGAAATACAAATGGTATAGAGGGAAATAGTCCTATAATAACTACAACCTAAAACTTCTTACCTGGGAATATTGAAGACTCATGTTAAAAGGAACCACCAGCTTTCATATGTTCTCATGTTCTGAGCAAGGAACTGAAACATTAGCTTTCTCACATAGCACATATTGCACTTTTACGTTCTTCTCCAACACTTTGTTTTTGCATTATTTAAACCAAATTGAACATGTTTCATTATCTACTTGAGGCTAAATTGATTTAATTTGTGTATTATATTAAGTTAAAATAAGTGTTAATTCAGTATTGTTGTAATTGTCATTATTACAAATAGATGTTTTTTTAATCGGCTGATTAATCGGTATCAGCCTTTTTGGCCCTCCAATAATCGGTATCGGTATCGGCGTCGGTGGTTTTGGTTGGACAGTTGGGAAGCTTGCTGATGAGAATGGTTGGGAAGCTTGCTGATGAGAATGGTTTTAGGGAGTTGGAGGTTGGCCCTTCTGTGGTGATAGGGGATGTTCCTCCTTGGTTACTCCCATATCCTGTTGTTGATCTAACCTTGGTAGACAAAAGGAAAGATTGATCAGATGTCAGTGATATAGAGAAACTGGTTGACAATTACATTGGTAGAAATTTTTATGCTTTTTTACTGCTTTTCACAGATGGATCCAAGGACCCGGATAGTGGGCGCACAGGAGCAGGTGTTTACATTGCCGAATCTGATGTGCAGATATGTAGAAGACTAACAGATGAACTGTCAGTATGCTCAGTTGAAATGTTGGCGATAATAGTTGCCCTCCAGTGGGTGGAGGACGTACAACCTGTTAGAATTATAGTGGGCTCAGATTCTCTGTCTGTATTGAATAGTTTATCATCTGGTAAATCTAATAGGAGTGACCTACTATTGGAGGTATTCGTGTTATTATGGAGAATTGAGATAATGGGCGTAGTAGTGAGATTCTGCTGGGTCCCAGCACATTCGGGCTTTGGAAGGGAATTAAATTGTAGACCAGTTCTGTAAAAGAGCTTTGAAACAAGATATAATTGATATTAATGTTCCACTGGGGAGAGGTGAGGCCAAATGTAAGATCAGAGACATTTGGATAGATGTGTGGCATAAGATATGGGACTCTGAGCCGGCATTTATATGCCCTCCAAAGAAAGGTCGGTGGACCAAGATTCAAAGGTCAGATTAGGAAGGTGGTGTTTTCTCGATTGCGCTTAGGACATTGTACATTGAACTCGTCCTTATATCTAGTCGGCAAGCATGTGAATGGTTTGTGTCTGGTCAATGAAACGGTGGAGCATGTGTTGTTATATTGTTGTAAGTATGTTGGCGAGGGAAAGAGTGTAGGGTCATTGAGGTTTGAGGGGTTTGGAAGGGATTTTGGGGATGTGGGAGTGTCTATTAGAAGTTAGTAAGGGCTCTTTTTTTATTTTCTCAGAAGTACTGAGTTAGGTAATATGATTTAGAAATGTTGTAAACTGTGATTGACCACACACTCCAGCACAGTAGGTGGCGGTATGCACCTTCAGTGTTGGTTTGCGGACTGCCATTATATCATAGACGAAGAAGTAGACACTTGACTGGAAGCCTGGTAAAGATCCATCCAGTCCTGCTAATTATAGACCTTTTGCACTTACATCAAATCTCTGTACATCAATGGAAAAGTTGATTGTAGGAAGATGGATTTATTATCTCGAACATAGGAGTCTATTAAGTCCATACCAGAGTGGATTCAGAAAAGGAAGGACTTCCCTTGATGAATTAGTTACAGTTAGTACTGAGGTGACCAAAGATTTGGCAATGAAGGAATTGATGTCAATAGTATATTTTGACATTGAAAAGTAAATGATACAATGTGGAGGGAAGGTCTACAGATTAAATGGAATGGAATGGGTATTAGTGGGAGAATGTACAACTGGATTATGGATTTCTTGCTTGACTGAACCTTCCAGGTAAGGGTGGGATTGGAGTTATCAAGAGAATACGAGGTGGAAAATGGAACTCCACAGGGTACTGATATTAGTCCCATCTTATTCACGATGATGAGTGATCATATCTTTGGGGATATTGGACAGGATATAGGGGCGGCCTTATATGCAGATGATGGTGCCATTTGGAAAGGAATATTTCTTATGCAATAGAGAAAATGCAAGGTGCTGTTGTAGCAGTGGAGGAATGGTCCTTTTCATGGGGTTTCAAGTTATCTTGATCTAAATCTTGCCATACATGTTTGTTGTTTGCTAAAAAAAAAGATTAAGGAAGATGTCAGTGTTCAATTATATGGAGAACAAATGGAAAGAGTAGCAGAACTTAAGTATTTGGGGCTATGGTTTGATGCAGCTTACACGAGACATCATATTACATGTATTGAGACATGTATTAAATGTAAGAAAGTATTAAAACTTATGAGGACAATAGTTGGCAATCTTTACTGAATATTTATTGTAACTTTGATGAGATCGTCCGTAGATTACAGGTGCTTTGTATGTGGTTCTGCAGCTTTTACATCGCTGTTGCACCTTGATATGATGCAAGTGAGGGCACTCAGGATGTGCGATGGTGCATTTTTAAACTACACTGGTTGAGACTTTACAAGGAGATACTGGGGAAACTTCCCCTTGGAGTTAAGCTAGTCCTGGCATACTGGGCAAGCCTGAAGGCTAGTACGGTAGATCATCCTACACGGACAGTATTGGAAGACTGTTGGGATTATGAACGATATCAAAAGAAGGGTTTTGGCCCAGAGATTGGAAAAAGGGTTGATGAATATGGACTCAGAGATGTTGTTGTAGGGCCATCTGTGGCAATAGGGAAATGTGCCACTGTGGTTCTATACAACACCACATGTTGATCTTAGCCTGATAGAAGAAAAGAAACAGTGGTGTGAAGATAATGTAGGAACAATAGTGGATTAATATGTTCAAACGTTTTATTCTTGTCTTGCAGTGTATACAGATGGTTCAGTTAAGAAAGGATTCCATGAATGGGAAGACAGGAGCAGGTGTATTTATTCCTGAGTTGGATGTGGATCTATGCAAAAGACTAACTAGTGATTTATCTGCATATTCAACAGAAATGGTTTGATTAATTGTTGGATTGCAATGGATAGAGGAGGAGCAACCAAGAAGAGTAGTAATATGTTCGGCTGGAAATAAATGGGGTTACAAAGAAATGGTATTGAAATTCAGTTCTGTTGGATTCCGGCTCATAAAGGTGTTTATGTAAATTATATAGTAGATATAATAGCAAAAAGAGCAGTGGAAATAATATTGTGGATATACAGGTACAGATTCAGGAAAAATGGGTTAGACAATGGGATGAAAGTAGTAAGGGTAGACATTTTTATAATACAAGGAAATGTGTACAGAAGATGGTTTCATGTAATGGGAACAGAAGGGAGGTTATGTTGTGTAGGATGAGATTAGTGCGTACGGGATTGAATCCATCCTTAAGATTGATAGGGAAACATGGTACTGGAATGTGTAATGGATGTATGGTAGAGGAAACGGTTCAACATATTATTTAGTGAACTCTATGATGTATAAAGGGAGAGGTAGTTTGATAGGGTCAGCGAGGTTGGACGGGAATGGGGAGTGGGTTGTCTTTTGGGTGGGGTGGGGGGGGAGTAGTGAGGTTTGTAGGGAATTATTTTATTAGAAATGCAGGGTTAGGGGGCCTCACGAGTGGCACTGACGTCTAAGGCACTGCATCGCAGTGCTAGAGGCGTCACTACAGATCCGGGTTCGATCCCGAGCTGTGTCGCAGCCGGACGCAACCGAGAGACCCATGAGGCGGCACACAATTGGCCCAGCGTCGTCCAGGTTAGGGCAGGGTTTGGTCAACCGGGATGTCCTTGTCCCATCGCTCTCTAGCGACTCCTGTGGCGGGCCGGGCGCATGCACACTGACACTGTCGCCAGTTGGATGGTGTTTCCTCCGACACATTGGTACAGCTTGCTTCCGGGTTAAGCGAGCAGTGTGTCAAGAAGCAGTGCGGCTTGACTGGGTCGTGTTTCATGGCTCTTGACCTTTGCCTCTCCCGAGTCCGTACAGGAGTTGCAACGATGGGACAAGACTGTAACTACCAATTGGGGACAAAAGGGTTAAAAAAAAGTTCTCTCTGATTGAGAGGGGTCGGGTTAAATGCGGAAGACACATTTCAGTTGGTTGTTATTCGCCAATAAAACTTAAGACTTGGCTGACTTTTAGAATATGATTCCCAAAAATGGTATGGCGTTTTTGTCTACCATATATGACATTCTCATTACCTCTCATTTTTGTATTTTATTTTTATTGAAACTTTATTTAACTAGGCAAGTCAGTTATGAACTAAGTCTTATTTACAAGTTTTGGTGAGAGTTCATCCATGAAACCAGCTATAGGTGCCAGGACCCTGTGGAGAGGATGATAAGAGGGGGAAATTAGGAGTGTCTGGGGAGCAGTGTGCATGATGAGGAGAGGAAGAAAAAGGACAACAGAAGAGGGGAATGGGCATCAGAGTAAAGTCTGATATTATTTGGATTTATTTACCTCTGGGACAAGCTGGTGGCTCGGTGCTGGGTACTGGTGTCTTATGGAATCATTTTAGAAAATAACGTTTGTTTTAAATTATAGGGCTCGCCTTAAAAAGAGACCCTAGCTCACAGGCCTCTAAATATAGCCTCTATATAATGTTTTCACTAAATAGTTGAAGGATGTACAGTGGCTGTTAGTAAAAACAGATCTGGCAATAATAATAGGTTATAGATAGTTTTGACCATTTGGGGCACCTTGGCTATTTCCCTCAGGACAGGTTATAGCCAACACTTAATCAATATTTTGTTTTGTCTCATTTATTGATATGGATATATCCTCTGCGTGACGGGGTTGTGCAACGCAAATAGCTATAACAAGCCTACATATACAGTAGAGTGGAATTCACTAATACAACAGTCAAAATTCCCAACATCAGGCCTACAGTCTGTGCTCCCAAATACTGTAAAAAGTGTTATTCATTAGGTTGCATGATCACCACAGTAGCCCCACACAGCTATACAAATAAATTATGCAATTATATGGCCAGTAAATAACACACAACAACATGGCATATTTAGGTAGCTGAATAGGCCTAAATCATGTTTACTTTCTATTTTGCAGCTCAGGAGGTAATTCTAGACAAGGCTCTTCTGTGTCTTTATCGTTCTCACAAAAGTCATTTGCTGAAGGCCCAAGCCTATACTACGCCATCTACCGGTATAATGTCGGTATTGAATGCACTTTTATTTTGGAATTAAAACCGGAAGCTGCAAAGGAACTCTAACGTCTGGGCTGGAGTTGGTTGATTGACTAACTAACTTCAACTAGCTACTTTCTGTTCATGTCCTTTGCAGATGCCACATTACTGACAAAAGTTTGTACACATAAAAAAAATATATGTAACAGAATAAAGGGAGAATTGATCGTGTAAATGTCCATTCATAGTTGTAACATAGGGTTTGTACGTTTACAGATCTAATTTAATGTTAACGTTTAATGCAGAGCTTTTCTTACGATCCTAACATTCAACCTTTTGGCAGCTATCTCGTTCCATTGCGCCTGTGCTGTCAAAAGCCCTAACGTCACAAAATATTATCAAAATATTGTTATAATATGTGCAGGTACTGTACCGGACCGCCTTTAACACGCTATACATAATATCAGAGCTCCGGCTCTGCGCTTCACAGCCCTGTCTGGGTTTTGACCAGGCAGTGATGTGTATAAAACCTGGATGACTGACAGGCAATGAAGCAATCGGGCATCAATCTTGGTACTCCTCCACTGTAAAAAATATTTTTAAAGCTATATAAATGTTTTTATAAATGTCTACTTTCGTTTTTGATACGTTTATTATGTTATAGACACCTTAATTCATTATTTTCAATTATATTATGTGTGCTAATAAAAAATAAACAACTTTGAATGATTTTTTCCCCCTTAGCATATTTTTGTTGTTGTTGATACTACTGTTACTGTCCCCATTAAAAACAATACTTAAATGCATGTTATTTTGGCCTTGAAACATTTAATTGAAATACTGTAGAATTCCATACATTCCTACTGGGGGTGGCCAATATGGCCGACCAGCAATGGTGGGGAAAGAACCCAATTGTCATACTTGAGTAAAAGTAAAGATACCTTAACAGAAAATGGGCAACAATTGGGCAACATTTGGAAATGTTTTGTTGTCTGAGTGAGGAGAATGCTGTAAATTAAGAATGCTGTAAATTAAAGTGTTTGGGAATAACATATACAGTACTAAGGCATTTGTGAAAATTCTATAGCACTATAGAGTGGGAAAACGGCTGTGCATTTGGACAATTAATAGACACTGCAGTAAATAAAACCCAATAAAACATCTGTCTTGTCCGGGACCAGTGCGCCATAGCCAATCAGAGCTACTGTAGGCATCTGTACAAATAAGCCATTTGCCACATGGGCCGAGTCATGGGTAACCCCTTATGTGGAGTGTCGAATTTCAAGGGAATAAGCTAATTGGGCAGATTAGCTGTCACTCAAGACCGTTTTGCGTAGCTGCTTGGTATGCTGTTTCAAACATTCCGTGTCTTCGTCATGGTCTTGTTTAGCAGAGATGACGGTAAGGAGGAATTTCAGTTAGGCAAAACATTTTTCCATTCACTTTAAGCTGTGTCTTTGGTGTATGTATACTAGCTTTTTATACCTGTGTAATAATAATATTGGTGAGCTATATAAAGGTTTATACATAGTATTGTGTAACAATAATATATATGATTTATATAAAGGTTTAGTCATAAACATTAGTGTCATAGTTGAATGATTAATATATTGCATAGTCAGAGAGAGAGAGAGAGAGAGATGTGTGTGTGTTCCGGATTTCCAAATTGAGCAGCTGCTGAAAAATGAGCTCCTGTATATATTGAGATTTAAATGTTTTTTTAGAGTGAAGTACATCGAAAAATCAAGAGAAAACTGCAAGACTCAATAGAAGACAAAACAAGGAACAAACCAAAAAGACAGGCTTTTGAAAAAGTAACTATTTTTCATAAAATTGTACAGTTATCTTAGCTAGCTGAATTGCTAGCTGAATTGTTTACTTGTTGCTAAGCAGTTGCTAGGGACTCTCCTGGAAGAAGCTAGCTAGCTTACAAAGAATAACAACAAGAAATATCTAGTTAACAGAAGAAAGGAAGACAAAATAAGGACAGAAGAAAAAGGAAAAGAAAAAGGACAACAAAGTGAAACCTCTAAAGAAACAAGAGGCCATAATACAAGAAACAGAACAGAACACCGCAGCCCGTCTGGTGTTCAACCTTCCCAAGTTCTCTCACGTCACCCCGCTCCTCCGCTCTCTCCACTGGCTTCCAGTTGAAGCTCGCATCCGCTACAAGACCATGGTGCTTGCCTACGGAGCTGTGAGGGGAACGGCACCTCAGTACCTCCAGGCTCTGATCAGGCCCTACACCCAAACAAGGGCACTGCGTTCATCCACCTCTGGCCTGCTCGCCTCCCTACCACTGAGGAAGTACAGTTCCCGCTCAGCCCAGTCAAAACTGATCGCTGCTCTGGCTCCCCAATGGTGGAACACACTCCCTCACGACGCCAGGACAGCGGAGTCAATCACCACCTTCCGGAGACACCTGAAACCCCACCTCTTTAAGGAATACCTAGGATAGGATAAAGTAATCCTTCTCACTCCCCCCCCCTTAAAAGATTTAGATGCACTATTGTAAAGTGGCTGTTCCACTGGATGTCATAAGGTGAATGCACCAATTTGTAAGTCGCTCTGGATAAGAGCGTCTGCTAAATTACTTAAATGTAATGTAAAATGTAAGAAACAGCACTATAGAGAGATAGAAGAAATACACAACATTACTTTATAAGGACTGAATTCTAACATAATTCTGCCAAGCTTGATACAGCTTCAACTAGCACCGACGTGTCAAGTGAGAGGTGTCAAAGCCCATTAGCCCAACAATGGCAGGAGAGTCACACAGTCTACCCCAACCAAATGGAGAGGCCTTAGAAGCTCCCTCCTGCTGTTCAGAGGTAATTAAAATACAGTACCCTGTGCATGTAAAGAATAATAAGGCAAGAAAAGATTACAAAATGAAGCTTCTTATGGAAAATCAAGAGACACTTTTTGCTGACTATTACAAAAATGGGAACATCAGCAACCTTATCTTCCACACAAACCATCCCCTGGCATGGCACAGTGCTATATTAGCACACTACCCCCTTGTTACGAGAGCGGGGATTAACGAGGGGTGGAAACTCAGAATACTTGATAACGAGGACTCTGGGTCAAGTAATATAAATATCTATAAGTCCGGAACAGTAATGGCACATGGTAATCACAAACAGTTTCAGCTGGACTTTCACCTAATCAAAGAATTAGCCCAGCAGAAGAAGCTCTCCCTTGATAAAGATACCCCCACACCGAGCGGGTCAGACCAGACCTCTTCATTATGTAACCCCACAGACGAGCAACCCCCAGCAGAGAGTCAACCTCCCAGCACAGATTACCACTCCCTCATTGAAATGAAGGACAAATTCACCCAGCTGGAGATAAGGCAGGTGGAGCTGGAACAGCAGGTGATTACACTTCAGTCA
This sequence comes from Oncorhynchus keta, assembly GCF_023373465.1. Lineage (NCBI taxonomy): Eukaryota > Metazoa > Chordata > Actinopteri > Salmoniformes > Salmonidae > Oncorhynchus > Oncorhynchus keta. Next base: position 2,791,792 of record NC_068440.1, on the reverse strand, counting down.
GCACAGACCCAGACAACAGTCCAGCACAACAACAGCCCCTTAACCAGACCCAGAGAGCTGGAGGTGGACAGAGACATATCTGCACTTTGGACAGTGGTGAGACAAATACAACAGGAGAAAGAGGAGCAGAACAGAGCACTAGAGGAGAGTGTCAGACTGCTGGTGGAGGAGAGGTTGAGGGGGATGGAGGAGAGGTTGAGGGGGATGGAGGAGAGGGTGAGGGGGATGGAGGAGAGGTTGAGGGGGACGGCGTGCGACAGAGAACAACCCACTAGAGAGGTGGCCACCCCCACAGAGAAGCCAGCAGAACAGCCCACCTCAGCACCAAACAAAAGTCTCGACACCACAGCAGAACAGTCCACACCAGACCCTGACCATAGAGTCGACATCACAGCAGAACAGACAAATGAAGAACCCCAAGCCCAGCGGTACTCACCCCTCTGAGCACCCCCTGTCAGCCTGCCTGATAGCCCTTCTGACAACCCCCCACACCCACTGAGGACAAACACAAGACACAGATTGTACTACTTATGGACTCAAATGGGAAATATATAGAAGAAAAAAACTTTTTCCCAAACACAGTGTGTCTAAACTCTGGTGTCCAAACACCCAGCGCGCCCTAGACCTTCTGTCTGAGGCCAAACTAGGGTCACCCAGCCACATAATAATACACACAGGCACAAACGACCTGAGAGCACAGCAAGAAAGAGTGGCCACAGCACTGAAGGGAGTGATTGAAAAGGCTTCTTCTACTTTCCCCAACGCACAAGTTGTTATCTCCACCCTGCAACCACGAAAAGACTTCCACCCTGCCACAATACAGCGGGTAAATGCAAGTATTTCCCGTGACTGTGCCTCAAAACCAAATGTTTTCCTGGCCCACCACTCCACCCTGGACTTGAACAGCCTCTATGACCAGGTCCACCTCTACAAGGCAGCAGTGCCCACCTTTGCCCGAACTCTAAAGGACATCGCTCTCAAACGTATCCCCAACACTTCACACAGGAGCAACAGATCAATAGACACCCCACCCAGACCGGCGAGACATTCTCCCAGACCTGCAGGACCCCCTGGACCTACACATAGAGGACCCACGCCAAGAGGAATTACATCCAGACCACCGCACACCCAGACACATCCACACCCCCACCCCAACCAATCAACACCCCCCCACGTCAACCATGCCCACACCCCATTTAGGCCCCCTCAGATCAGACCTATGCCACTCCTGCCCACCCCATGCACCCCACCCCCGCAAAGAGGGCCTCAACATGGAAGCCACACATACGCCCAGGTAGTGAGCGGGCAAACAGTCTCAACCCCCACTCTCACACTCGCCCAAGCCAATGGCATGTACCAGATGCTCAGCAGGCTCTGCTCACACTTACTGGCCTGAGGCCAAACCACGACCAACAACATTGGACACTCTATGGAACAAAAAGCATTCACTATATCATCCTGGAATATCCAAGGCCTGAGGTCATCTGCCTTTGGCCTGAAGAGCAGAAACCCGGACTTCACCAAAGAAATCGGTAACACAGACATTGTCATCCTGCAAGAAACCTGGTATAGAGGAGACAGACCCACTGGTTGCCCTCTAGGTTACAGAGAGCTGGTAGTCCCATCCACCAAACTACCAGGTGTGAAACAGGGAAGGGACTCAGGGGGTATGCTAATTTGGTATAGAGCAGACCTAACTCACTCCATTAAATTAATCAAAACAGGAACATTTTACATTTGGCTAGAAATTCAAAAGGAAATTATCCTAACAGAGAAAAATGTCCTCCTGTGTGCTACCTATATCCCCCCACTAGAATCCCCATATTTTAATGAAGACAGCTTCTCCATCCTGGAGGGCGAAATCAATCATTTCCAGGCCCAGGGACATGTACTAGTCTGTGGCGACCTAAATGCCAGAACCGGACAAGAACCTGACACCCTCAGCACACAGGGGGACAAACATCTGCCTGGAGGTGACAGCATCCCCTCCCACATATGCCCCCTAGGCACAACTATGACAACATAACCAACAAAAACGGGTCACAACTCCTGCAGCTCTGTCGCACGCTGGGTATGTACATAGTCAACGGTAGGCTTCGAGGGGACTCCTATGGTAGGTACACCTATAGGTCATCTCTTGGCAGTAGTACTGTAGACTACTTTATCACTGACCTCAACCCAGAATCTCTCAGAGCGTTCACAGTCAGCCCACTGACACCCCTATCAGACCACAGCAAAATCACAGTCTACTTAAACAGAGCAATACTCAATCATGAGGCATCAAAGCCAAAGGAACTGAGTAACATTAAGAAATGCTATAGATGGAAGGAATGCAGTTTGGAAACCTACCAAAAACAATTAGGCAACAACAAATTCAATCCCTTTTAGACAATTTCCTGGGTAAAACGTTCCACTGTAATAGTGAAGGTGTAAACCTGGCAGTAGAAAATCTTAACAGTATATTTGACCTCTCAGCTTCCCTATCAAATCTAAAAATCTCAAATAGAAAACCGAAGAAAATTAACAATAATGACAAATGGTTTGATGAAGAATGCAAAAATCTAAGAAAGAAATTGAGAAACCTGTCCAACCAAAAACATAGAGACCCGGAAAACCTGAGTCTACGCCTTCACTATGGTGAATCACTAAAACAATACAGAATTACCTACGGAAAAAGAAGGAACAACATGTCAGAAATCAGCTCAATGCAATTGAAGAATCCATAGACTCTAACCACTTCTGGGAAAATTGGAAAACACTAAACAAACAACAACACGAAGAATTATCTATCCAAAATGGAGATGTATGGGTAAACCACTTCTCCAATCTTTTTGGTTCTATAACAAAGAACAAAGAGCAAAAACATATACATAATCAAATACAGATCTTAGAATCAACTATTAAAGACTACCAGAACCCACTGGATTCTCCAATTACATTGAATGAGTTACAGGACAAAATAAAAACCCTTCAACCCAAAAAGGCCTGTGGTGTCGATGGTATCCTCAATGAAATGATCAAATATACAGACAACAAATTCCAATTGGCTATACTAAAACTCTTTAACATCATACTTAGCTCTGGCATCTTCCCCAATATTTGGAACCAAGGACTGATCACCCCAATCCACAAAAGTGGAGACAAATTTGACCCCAATAACTACCGTGGAATATGTGTCAACAGTAACCTTGGCAAAATCCTCTGCATTATTATTAACAGCAGACTCGTACATTTCCTCAATGAAAACAATGTACTGAGCAAATGTCAAATTGGCTTTTACCAAATTACCGTACAACAGACCATGTATTCACCCTGCACACCCTAATTGACAACCAAACAAACCAAAACAAAGGCAAAGTCTTCTCATGCTTTGTTGATTTCAAAAAAGCCTTCGACTCAATCTGGCATGAGGGTCTGCTATACAAACTGATGGAAAGTGGTGTTGGGGGTAAAACATATAACATTATAAAATCCATGTACACAAACAAGTGTGCGGTTAAAATTGGCAAAAAACACACACATTTCTTCACACAGGGTCGTGGGGTTAGGCAGGGATGCAGCTTAAGCCCCACCCTCTTCAACATATATATCAACGAATTGGCGCGGGCACTAGAAAAGTCTGCAGCACCCGGCCTCCCCTGCTAGAATCCGAAGTCAAATGTCTGCTGTTTGCTGATGATCTGGTGCTTCTGTCACCAACCAAGGAGGGCCTACAGCAGCACCTAGATCTTATGCACAGATTCTGTCAGACCTGGGCCCTGACAGTAAATCTCAGTAAGACCAAAATAATGGTGTTCCAAAAAGGTCCAGTCACCAGGACCACAAATACAAATTCCATCTAGACACTGTTGCCCTAGAGCACACAAAAAACTATACATACCTTGGCCTAAACATCAGCGCCACAGGTAACTTCCACAAAGGTGTGAACGATCTGAGAGACAAGGCAAGAAGGGCATTCTATGCCATCAAAAGAAACATAAATTTCAACATACCAATTAGGATTTGGCTAAAAATACTTGAATCAGTCATAGAGCCCATTGCCCTTTATGGTTGTGAGGTCTGGAGTCCGCTCACCAACCAAGACTTCACAAAATGGGACAAACACCAAATTGAGACTCTGCACGCAGAATTCTGCAAAAATATCCTCCGTGTACAACGTAAAACACCAAATAATGCATGCAGAGCAGAATTAGGCCGATACCCACTAATTATCAAAATCCAGAAAAGAGCCATTAAATTCTACAACCACCTAAAAGGAAGCGATTCACAAACCTTCCATAACAAAGCCATCACCTACAGAGAGATGAACCTGGAGAAGAGTCCCCTAAGCAAGCTGGTCCTGGGGCTCTGTTCACAAACACAAACACACCCTACAGAGCCCCAGGACAACAGCACAATTAGACCCAACCAAATCATGAGAAAACAAAAAGATAATTACTTAACACATTGGAAAGAATTAACAAAAAAACAGAGCAAACTAGAATGCTATTTGGCCCTACACAGAGAGTACACAGCGGCAGAATACCTGACCACTGTGACTGACCCAAAATTAAGGAAAGCTTTGACTATGTACAGACTCAGTGAGCATAGCCTTGCTATTGAGAAAGGCCGCCGTAGGCAGACATGGCTCTCAAGAGAAGACAGGCTATGTGCTCACTGCCCACAAAATGAGGTGGAAACTGAGCTGCACTTCCTAACCTCCTGCCCAATGTATGACCATATTAGAGAGACATATTTCCCCAGATTACACAGATCCACAAAGAATTCGAAAACAAATCCAATTTTGAAAAACTCCCATATCTTTTGGGTGAAATTCCACAGTGTGCCATCACAGCAGCAAGATTTGTGACCTGTTGCCACGAGAAAAGGGCAACCAGTGAAGAACAAACACCATTGTAAATACAACCCATATTTATGCTTATTCATTTTATCTTGTGTCCTTTAACTATTTGTACATTGTATATATATATAATATGACATTTGTAATGTCTTTACTGTTTTTAAACTTCTGTATGTGTAATGTTTACTGTTAATTTTTGTTGTTTTTCACTTTATATATTCACTTTGTATGTTGTCCACCTCACTTGCTTTGGCAATGTTAACACATGTTTCCCATGCCAATAAAGCCCTTGAATTGAATTGAATTGAGAGAGAGAGAGAGAGAGAGAGAGAGAGAGAGAGAGAGAGAGAGAGAGAGAGAGAGAGAGAGAGAGAGAGAGAGAGAGAGAGAGAGAGAGAGAGAGAGAGAGAGAGAGAGAGAGAGAGAGAGAGAGAGAGAGAGAGAGAGAGAGAGAGAGAGAGAGAGAGAGAGAGAGAGAGAGAGAGAGAGAGAGAGAGAGAGAGAGAGAGAGAGAGAGGAGACCTCCTGAGTGGCGCAGCGGTCAAGCAGGCCGTTATTGTAGGTAAGAATTTGTTCTTAACTGACTTGCCTAGTTAAATAAAATGTGTGGGGGCTTGGGTGCAGGGGTATTTACAAGCAGCTTTCGGGTTCTGCAAGCTTGGGACTAAATCACTCTCTCCTCCTCTCGAGGTGTCTAACAGATAACTCCTTAATGCGTTAAATATTATGAACGTAAGGTGACCCTAGGTTCACAACCTGCTTAATGACTTCGGAACCCACAATTTTTCTGCTTATGAAGCAATAAAGGATTGACAGGCTAAAAACCACCTAAAAAATGTAATTGTACTCTTTAACAATGTGGCCCTTTACTAATGATTTAATAACCTTTTACTGCAGTCGGCTAAATCAGTGTCACACAGAGTGTTTCTTGGTAGTCTATAAAAAATCTACTGCAAAACAAAAGTATACACCTCACACACATGGTTATGGGCTTAAAAAAAAGACGAAAGTATAATGTCAGATATAGAGTTGACATTTATTCAATTTTTAGTTTGCATCCCAATATGACACTTTAAACACATCAGAGAAGACTGAAATGGAACAAAACGCCTTATTGTGTTTATTGAGCTGTACACTGAGATTCTCAGTTGGTCAATATTCCCCTTCTGTGATTCCACAACATCTTGTCAACATGTGCCCCAGAAATGGATCAGATATCTTATACCAATCTATCTTTATAGACGTTCATCCATAACAAGGCCAAGGCGTCCCCTATAGTGTCCAGAAACCTCTCGAAACGGTCACGTTTTGAAACATATCAAAAAGCATTTTGATTACCAAATTCACATTCTTTAGAGTAGACAATAATTTGTTTCTGTTTTAATGAGTGTTTGTGATTAGCTCCCTGAGTGGTCAAAAACCTCTTCAAATTGAAGTATGTTTTATAGCACTATTCACAAAATATCTTACAGGTAGGCCCTCTCTCACTCTTTCTCATCATGTCTCAAGCTGACAGGCTCCCAGAGGCAGGGCCATAAAAGGCCCCAGCTCACTCAACTGCCACTCTGTTCGCACACAGCCATCAGCCCAGAACATCCTGAAGACAGAACACCTCAAAGATAATCTGTGAATAATTTCTTCCTCATGGAGTTATTCGAAGGTGAGTTGAAGATTCAATGTTATGTTTGTACCAGTCAAAAGTTTGGACAAACCTACTCATTCAAGGGTTGTTCTTTATTTGTACTATTTTCTACAGCAGTGGGATGCAGAATGGTATACTGCTGTCTAATGAGAAATATAATATAATAAATACATGTTTGCATTACCAAAGATATGAAAACTGGCTCCAAAATTGTATTTAAGTATAACACTTTAATATGGCCAGGAAGGTAACTCTTCTTGAACTGCACTGTTGGTTAAGGGCTTGTATAAGTAAGCATTTCACGGTAAAGTCTACACTTGTTGAATTTGGCTCATGTGAGAAATAAAGTTGGATTTGATTTGAAGGTCACTGAGAATAACAATAGATCATAGCTATTGTGGGTAGTTTAAGGATAAAGATAGTGAAGGTTCAGGAATGTAAAAGATTTGTTCACAATGGGGAGTTTTTCAAAGAGGGGGATTAGAACCCTAAATTAATAGTGGTAAGAAAGATCATAAAGCTACGTTGAGATTCAGGTTTAGGGGGGGTAATAACTATGTAGATTATAAACATGCTAGAGATGTCACTACAGACCCTGGCTCGATTCCAGGCTGTATCACAACCGGCCGTGATTGCTAGTCACATAGGGCGGCGCATAATTGGCCCAGCGTCGTCTGGGTTTTGCCGGGATTTGCCGTCATTGTAAATAAGAATTTGTTCTTCACTGACTTGCCTAGTTAAATAAAGGTTATATAAAAATAAATGAGAAATAAGGAAGAGACATTATAGATAAAACATATTGGTGATCATCGGCCATTGGACATAAACATTACACAACAAGTTGGAAATGGCAAATTCAACAATGAGTGGTTGAATCAGTGACAGTGGCTAACTCTACAAGCTTTGCAAAGCAATCACTCGCCTGCTATTCAGTGGAGTGGCTGTGTGGTCCCAAATCTGTGATTAAGGGGCTCGTTTCCAAGTTTAAAATGATAAACATTCAACATTGGCCATGCTGTCAATGAAGCATGATTTGTGCCACGCTCAAAACAACTGTTAACTCAGAAATGTGAAAACTTGACTTCAGTGAGTTCAAGACAACTGGGAAGACTGGAAATTGGAAATCCGGGCCTCTTTCTAGAGCGAGGATCTCTGAGACAAGCCACCCGGACAGCTGATGAATCTGTGAGTTTGCACAACCAAAGAATTTCTGCAAACTGTCAGAAACCGTCTCAGGGAAGCTCATCTGCGCGCTCGTAGTCCTCACCAGTGTCTTGACCTGACTGCAATTCAGCGACATAACCGACTTCAGTGGGCAAATGTTCAACGTGGAACTGTCCCAGGCAGATGACAGACAGCGTGTATGGCGTTGTGTGGGCGAGCGGTTTGCTGCTGACAACGTTGTGAACGGAGTGCCCCATGGTGGGGTTATAATATGGGCAGGCATAAGCTACGGACAACAAACACAATTGCATGTTATCAATGGCAATTTGAACTCACAGACATAATGTGAAGATCCCGAGACCCATTGTCGTGCCATACTTCCGCCGCCATCACCTCATGTTTCATCATGAAAATGCACAGCCCCATGTTTGCAAGGATCTGTACACAATTCCTGGAAGCGGAAAATGTCATAGTTCTTCCATGGCCTTCAGCGGATTTGTATATTTTTACCCCTTTTTCCTCCGGTATCCAATTGGTAGTTAAAGTCTTGTCTCATCGCTGCAACTCCCGTACGGACTTGGGAGAGGTGAAGGTCGAGAGACATGCGTCCTCCGAAACACGACTGTTTCTTGACACAATGCCGGCGTAACCTGGAAGCCAGCCGCACCAATGTGTTGGAGGACACACCGTACACCTGCCGAATGTGTCAGTGGGCCCCCACAGGAGTCGCTAGAGCGCAAAAGGACAAGGACATCCCTTCCGGCCAAACCCTCCCCTAACCCGGGTTGACGCTGTGAAGGCCTGGACTCGAACCAGGATCTCTAGTGACACAGCTAGCAACTGCGATGCAGTGCCTTGCGCCACTCGGGGAGCCTTAAGTGTATTTAGATCAAACTTTTTTTGTTTGGCTACACCGTTTGCAATCCCTTTAGAGTTGCTAGCTGGCTAGTTAGCTACAGTAGGTAGCTACTGCCATCAGTCGTTATATTTGACCTATTATACCATTTGTAGAATACATAGTGGCATTTGAATATAGCTTGAGAAAAGGGAATCCGAACACAATGTGGACACGGTAGACACATTTACAGCCGAAGGGACGGTCACCTTCAGAGCATTAAAACCCTTGTAATTTTGTCTTATGTTGCACCTACCCCACATTTTCCATTTTCCAGGAATAGCCTTATGTTACTAAATGTATCGAGATTATTTTCAGATTTTGTTATCAACAAATGCAGACGAAAGTACAGTAAATGTAAAATGCACATAAATTCAAGGGTGACATTTGGATTCGGTCTTGTGAACTGTTGTGTCCTCACCTTTGGTCTAATCATTTCCCCATTACCTTCAAACTGTTCCTTTTCAATTGCTACTATGGTTATGCATTTACCATTTATTCTGTAAGAAACATTTCAATTTACCCCTATAGGCCAATTCCCACAAGTGTTAAACCTTAACAGATAAATGCAATGTAAAGAACTCAGAACACAGAAAAGTATCCCTTTCAGTAATCTATTGATTTATGTCCATTTTAAAACTTCCCATAGAAGCAGAACATGAACCAGGAAGTGTGTGACAATATTAAAATACATACACTTAATACTGCAATGTCAACGATAAAAATATAACAATCTGAGTCTCATTTTAAGTTCACATCAAATGACATTTAAGCAGATAACATTTTCAATCTTTGTGCAATGCTTTGCCATCTTAATTCACATTGTAACTTAGTGAAATTACTATCGTCTCACAGGCGATCCCCTGTGTCATACAATAAAAACACCTATAACAAAACAGTCAAGTTAAAAATAAATCATTCCTTTGACAAAAACAGACATAGGTTTGATCAAAAGCCTGAGATACCTAATTGCAACGGAGAGGTACAGGTATGTCACGTACATTATGCTCAAGTGGACAGGTAAATTACCTCATGGCACTGGCACTCTACTCCCCTTCCATCCATTCCTAAACCCTCCTTCCGTACTCATATTCTTATTTTTTGGTTTCCAGTAGCTCTTCCCTTTTTTCTATCCTCTCCCCCCTTTTAGCACAATCACTAGAGGCAGTGTGCCATAGCACTTCAGTTTGTAAACACACAATGGAACGCAGACTCATGGGTAACACAAAACTAATGGCATGATTTTTCTACTGCAGCGGTCTGCCGGGTGGCTTAGCAATGACCAACGGTTTACTTTACAGGTTAGAAAGACATTTGTTACCAGCTTAAAACCAATGGTAAAAGTCACTTAAGCAATGAGATTAACTGAGCAGTGGGTCTGCAAATGTACCGGATGTCACTCAGTCAGGCACTGTTGTGTGATACCTCAAAGTATGTGTGGGTAAAATACACACACACACACACACACAAGGGTAATGTTTTGATTCATTCTCACAGAAATTTAAGAACATAAGATGTAGTTCACAATGAAAGTTTCACACAGTGGAAATATGAGTACCACACTGCAGAAGTAAAACTTTGTGCATGAGTAGGAGTGTGCGTTTCACTGTAACGATTGTATGAAAAGGGACTGTTCTTGCCATGCTGTTCGGTGGAGTAGTCAGCTCTAGACTAGCCACTTTTCAATGCAGGTGTTGAACACGGTGTAATTGGAGTGCCAATTGATGTGCTCTACTCCAGCCATTGAGCACAGGAACAGATCCCCGCGAGCATTTAGGGTCTTCAGACCAAACACATCTCTCAAATATAACTGGGAAAGAAGGAGAAGAAGGCAAGGAATCATTATAAGATAACATCAATATACATAGCATCTTGTGTCATGTTTACACACAACCATGGTCTAAAATAATACTTACATCCTGGTCCTTTATCTCAACGACAGTCTCGTTGTCATCGTAAAATCCAAACTGACTAAAAAAGTTAAAAAGAAGGGATGGAACCATTGAGTTAATGACCTTGAATGAATGAATGAATAACTAACACACACACACACACTTGAAGTCAGAAGTTTACATACACCTTAGCCAAATACATTTAAACTCAGTTTCACAATTCCTAACATTTAATCCTAGTAAAAATTCCCTGTCTTAGGTCAGTTAGGATCACCACTTTATTTTAAGAATGTGAAATGTCAGAATAACAGTAGAGAGAATGATTTATTCATCTTTTATTTCTTTCATCACATTCCCAGTGGGTCAGAAGATTACATACATTCAATTAGTATTTGGTAGCATTGCCTTTAAATTGTTTAACTTGGGTCAAACGTTTCAGGTAGCCTTCCACAATAAGTTGGGTGAATTTTGGCCCATTCCTCCTGACAGAGCTGGTGTAACTGAGTCAGGTTTTTAGGCCTCCCTGCTCACACACGCTTTTTCAGTTCTGCCCACAAATGTTCTATGGGATTGAGGTCAGGGCTTTGTGATGGCCACTCCAATACCTTGACTTGGTTGTCCTTACGCCATAACTTTGGAGGTATGCTTGGGGTCATTGTCAATTTGGAAGACCCATTTGCGACCAAGCTTTAAATTCCTGACTGATTTCTTGAGATGTTGCTTCAATATATCCACATACTTTTCCTCCTCACGAGGACTGCAGATGCGGCTAGGGCAAGAAATTGCAATGTCCGTACTGTGAGACGCCTAAGACAGCGCTACAGGGAGACAGGACGGACATTTGATCGTCCTCGCATTGGCAGAACACGTGTAGCAACACCTGCACAGGATCGGCAAAAAGTGCTCTTCACTGACGAGTCACGGTTTTGTTGTAATTGCAGGCAATCTCAACGCTGTGCGTTACAGGGAAGACATCCTCCTCCCTCATGTGGTACCCTTCCTGGAGGCTCATCCTGACATGACCCTCCAGCATGACAACGCCACCAGCCATACTGCTCGTTCTGTGCGTGATTTCCTGCAAGACAGGCTTGTCAGTGTTCTGCCATGGCCAGCGAAGAGCCTGGATCTCAATCCCATTGAACACGTCTGGGACCTGTCCAGGAACTTGCAGGTGCCTTGGAGGAAGAGTGAGGTAGCATCGCACAGCAAGAACTGGCAAATCTGGTACAATCCATGAGGAGGAGATGCACTGCAGTACTTAATGCAGCTGGTGGCCTCACCAGATAGTGACTGTTACTTTTAACCCCCCATTCCATTTGTGTTAGTCACATGTCTGTGGAACTTGTTCAATTTATGTCTCAGTTGTGGAATCTTATGTTCATACAAATATTTACACATGTTAAGTTTGCTGAAAATAAACACAGATGACGTTTCCTTATTTGCTGAGTGTATATATATATAACCTTTATTTAACCAGGTAGGCAATTTGAGAACAAGTTCTCATTTACAATTGAGACCTGGCCAAGACACACACACACACACACACACACACACACACACACACACACACACACACACACACACACACACACACACACACACACACACACACACACACACACACACACACACACACACACACACACACACACACACACACACACACACACACAAATTAGTGGATTCGGCTATTTCAGCCACACCCGTTGCTGACCGTTGTATAAAATCGAGCACACATCCATGAAATCTCTATAGACAAAGAACTTGACTGGCCTGCACAGAGCCCTGTCCTCAAACGTCTTTGGGATGAATTGGAACACACCGACTGAGAGCTGGGCCTAATCGCCCAACCTCACTAATGCTCGTGGCTGAATGGAAGCTAGTCACTGCAGCAATGTTCCAACATCTAGTGGAAAGACTTCCCAGAAGAGTAGAGGCTGTTATAGCAGATAAGTGTGGAGGGGAACAACTCTATATTAATGCCCATTATTTTGGAATGAGATGTTTGACAAGCAGGTGTCCACATACTTTTGGTCATGTAGTGTATAATCTCTCTAGGAACCAAAGACCTCATACATTAAAGTGGAGAAAGAAGATTCTTCTTAGAGGTGTCCATTTAAAACAAAACACAAAGCAGATAGAATGGAAACAATGCTTTCACAGAATATAGATTAGTCAGAATATTACACTCTTTAGGAAAGAGGAACTAGTCACCTGGACTGCCAGGGTGTGATGACTCCATCGTCTGGGCCCCCGATTAAGACCAGCTTCTTGATACGTAGGAAGTTCTTCTTCCACACTGTGAGAAAGAGAAATAATTTCATATCCTAATTATTCCACATTGTTGTTACAGGCTGAATTCAAAATTGATTAAAACATTTTATTTTTTATATCCTAATCTATCTACACGCAATACCCCATAATGATAAAGTGATAATATGTGTGAGATCTTTGCAAATGTATTGAAAATGAAATACAGAAATATCTCATTTATTCTATTCTACCCCGAGCCAATACATGTTAGAATCACTGTTGGCAGCGATTACAGCTGTGAGTCTTTATGTGTACAAGCTTAGCACACCTGGATTGTGCAACATTTGCCCATTATTCTTTTCTAAATTCTTCAAGCTCTGTCAAAGTGGTTGTTGATCATTGGTAGACAACCATTTCATGTCTTGCCATAGATTTAAGTATAAACTGTGATTCTGGTGGAAAGCAGACAATTGGGTTTTTATCTAGGATTCTGCCTGTGCTTAGCTCCATTCTGGGGGTTTTTCAAACCTGAAATGCTCCCTAGTCCTTAACGATTACAAGAATACCCATAACATGATGCAGCCACCACTATGCTTGAATATATGGAGAGTGGTACTCAGTAATATGCTGCGTTTGATTTCAATGTCTGCTTTTTATTTGATCATTTTTACCAATTGGTGCCTTTCTTTGTGAGATATTGGAAAACCTCCCTGGTCTTTGTGGTTGAATCTGTGTTTGAAATTCACTGCTCAACTGAGGGGACCTAGATAATTGTATGTGTAGGGTACAGAGATGAGGTAATCATTCAAAAATGATGTTAAAACACTTATTGCACACAGAGTGAGTCCATGCAACTTCTGTAACTTTTTAAACAAATGTTTTACTGGTGAATTTATTTCGGCTTGCCATAACAAATGGGTTGAATACTTACTGAAGACATTTCACCTTTCAATTTTTAATTTGTAAAGAAATAAAAAATATAATTCCACTTTGACATTGTGTGGCATTGTGTGTAGGCCAGTGACGACAAAATCTAAATGTGATCCATTTTAAATTTAGGCTGTAATGGAACAATGTGGAAAAAGTCTAGGTGTGTGAATACTTTCTGAAGGCCCTGTATATAAAATTGTAATTACATAACAGCAATGCTGTACAATGAGCAAAGGTTTCCTATAAAATCCAGAATAATACAACTCCTGACATTGACTCAGCAGCATTAGAGTAGTCAGACTAAACCCTTCTCTGAAATAGTGGATTAATATAGAACCCACAGCAATGTGGACAGAGTTGCTGACCTGTTGAATTGGGATTTGTCCTCTCGCTGTTCAATAAAGCCAGATAATCACTGCTGTTCACGTACATGTCCATGTGATGGGGGTCTGCAAGAGAAAACAAACACTTTAGTCGAAAAAAAACTTCAACCACATATCATCAATACATCCACATTGACTCCTTGAGAACCCCCTTGGCATAGGTCATCGGATATAGAAAATCCCTCTACCTTCAGCGTTGAGGGAGTCCACAACCCTTGTATTGCCCAATCCTCTGCTCAGCCTACTAACCTTTCCAGAAGTTGCAGATAGATATCCTTTGGCCCACTGAGGTGTAGCAGAAATGGAACAGGTTGAACTTCATGAACTGGGGGAAGAGGTACTTCAGGTAGTTTGTGTCTGAACAGAAACAAGAGAAAAGACCAGTCTCTGTTTAGTTCAGACCTCAGCAGACACTGGGAGCCAGGATGACAATGTACCATGTTTCAAACGACCTTGTTGAGCACAAAGATCAAGTTGATGGCTTCTAGTGAACGCTTACCTCCATACTGCCCAGCCTGAGGCGAGGACAGAGAGATGAAGGAGTGGACATTGTGATCAGGAAGAGTAGATAGGATCCCTCTGCAAATCAGTCCACCTGGAACAGAATGAGAGGAGGTAAATACAGGTAAATGCCAAAATAAAGGCAACACCAACATAAAGTGTAATAATAGGGCGTTGGGCCACCATGAGCCAGAACTCATTCAATGCTCCTCGGCATATAGTCTACAAGTGTCTGAAACTCTGTTGGAGGGATCAGACACCATTCTTCCACAGCACATTATGGTATTTTTCGTTTTGCTTATGGTGGTGGAAAACGCAGTCTCAGGCGCCGTTCCAGAATCTCCCATAGGTGTTCCATTGGGTTGAGATCTAGTGACCGATGGCCCTGCTACACTACAGCCATGGGGCGTCCGGCATTGCCATCAACCATTGAGGGAATGCTGCCTTTGAAATGAATTAAAGCTGCTATACTGCCCGCGTTGCATCACGTCCAATGGCAGCATCCAAGCTCAAGAAACGCAGAGGTTAAATTCTCTATAGCCAAAGAATGTGTTCGTTCTATCTTGAAATAATGAAAAATAAAGTTGATTTTGGTTGCATATGGCCTCGTCTATACACCACTGGTTATTTTACTAAGATCTATTAAGTCAAGAAGCTACTAGCAGAAACTCTAGCTAGCTAGCTACATTGACTATGTTCACAATATTACTGGGGTAATTAGAGGCCAACTACCAGCAACAATTGAATGAGTGCTTGCGAAAAACTGGACCAAAGCTATTGTACTGACGCACAATATATGAATGTGGTACAGTAGGGGAAAATATAATAAAAGAAGCTCTCCCCTCTGCTCTCAAAACAACAACTCTGTGTAGCAGGTAGAACATCCCATTGACGCGACACTGATGGCAAAGCGTGTATAGTGGAGCTGAAGTGTAAGATGTTCATGGCATATGGTTTACATCATTGTCATGCTCATCAAACTGCTCAGTGACCACTTGTGCCCTGTGGGTGGGGGCTTAGCCATGCTAGCCAAAATAATGGCCCATCCAGCATTTTTATACATGATCCAAAGCTTAACTAACTCAGGAACCACACTTGTGTAGAGTTTGCTTTTCAATATACTTTGTATCCCTCATTTAAATGTGTTCCGGAGTTCTAAATTGAGCAGCTGCTGAAAAATGAGCTCCTGTATATATTGAGATTTAAATGTTTTTTTTAGAGTGAAGTACATTGAAAAAATCAAGAGAAAACTGCAAGACTCAATAGAAGACAAAACAAGGAACAAGCCAAAAAAGGCAGGCTTTTGAAAAATTAACTATTTTTCATAAAATTGTACAGTTATCTTAGCTAGCTGAATTGCTAGCAGAATTGTTTACTTGTTGCTAAGCAGTTGCTAGGGACTCTCCTGGAAGAAGCTAGCTAGCTTACAAAGAATAACAACAAAAAATATCTAGTTAACAGAAGAAAGGAAGACAAAATAAGGACAAAAGAAGGACAGAAGAAAAAGGAAAAGAAAGAGGACAACAAAGTGAAACAGTCAGCACTTCTATTGCAACTTCGTATTTCGTCGTCCTAACATAGTCTACACTGCTATCTGCCCAGCAGCTAGCCAGCTAGCAAACGTCCACCGTCTACCGAATAGCAGCACTGTAGAAACTATTACACTCAACTGAACGACTTGATTAGTGTAGTGTTAGCTAGCTACATAGTTGTCTTTGCTGTCTTCGTATCCAAGATAATTGTGTAGTTTAGAGTGTGTAGTCTTAGAGTGATTATCTTAATTTACCGAGGTTAGCTAGCCAGCTATTTGTCGTCCTTAACATAGGAGACACTGCTAGCTAGCCAACAGCTAGCCAACGTCTACTGAATAGAACTTCCGCACTCAACAACCCGGTCGCATTCCGCTTCGCTCCACAGGTAGTATCACATTTTCATTTCATTTCATTACAGCACAACGGTTTGATTTGTTTGATCGTAGCTAGCTACATAGCTAGCTACATAGCCGTCTGTGTATCAAAGATAATTGTGTAGTCTAGAGCGATTTTCTAGGTTAGCTAGCCAGCTATTGTCGTTCTTTTAACGCAACGTAACGTAATCAACACTGCTAGCTAGCTAGCTAGCCCCGAATAGCAGCACTGTAGAAACTATTACACTCAACGGAACGACTTGATTAGTGTAGTGTCAACAACGCAGCCACTGCCAGCTAGTCTACAAAGTCAACAACGCAGCCACTGCCAGCTAGCCTACTTCAGCAGTACTGTATCATTTGAATCATTTTAGTCAATAAGATTCTTGCTACGTAAGCTTAACTTTCTGAACATTCGAGACGTGTAGTCCACTTGTCATTCCAATCTCCTTGCATTAGCGTAGCCTCTTCTGTAGCCTGTCAACTATGTGTCTGTCTATCCCTGTTATCTCCTCTCTGCACAGACCATACAAACGCTCCACACCACGTGGCCGCGGCCACCCTAATCTGGTGGTCCCAGCGCGCACGACCCACGTGGAGTTCCAGGTCTCCGGTAGCCTCTGGAACTGCCGATCTGCGGCCAACAAGGCAGAGTTCATCTCAGCCTATGCCTCCCTCCAGTCCCTCGACTTCTTGGCACTGACGGAAACATGGATCACCACAGATAACACTGCTACTCCTACTGCTCTCTCTTCGTCCGCCCACGTGTTCTCGCACACCCCGAGAGCTTCTGGTCAGCGGGGTGGTGGCACCGGGATCCTCATCTCTCCCAAGTGGTCATTCTCTCTTTCTCCCCTTACCCATCTGTCTATCGCCTCCTTTGAATTTCATGCTGTCACAGTTACCAGCCCTTTCAAGCTTAACATCCTTATCATTTATCGCCCTCCAGGTCCCCTCGGAGAGTTCATCAATGAGCTTGATGTCTTGATAAGCTCCTTTCCTGAGGACGGCTCACCTCTCACAGTTCTGGGCGACTTTAACCTCCCCACGTCTACCTTTGACTCATTCCTCTCTGCCTCCTTCTTTCCACTCCTTTCCTCTTTTGACCTCACCCTCTCACCTTCCCCCTACTCACAAGGCAGGCAATACGCTCGACCTCATCTTTACTAGATGCTGTTCTTCCACTAACCTCATTGCAACTCCCCTCCAAGTCTCCGACCACTACCTTGTATCCTTTTCCCTCTCGCTCTCATCCAACACTTCCCACACTGCCCCTACTCGGATGGTATCGCGCCGTCCCAACCTTCGCTCTCTCTCCCCGCTACGCTCTCCTCTTCCATCCTATCATCTCTTCCCTCTGCTCAAACCTTCTCCAACCTATCTCCTGATTCTGCCTCCTCAACCCTCCTCTCCTCCCTTTCTGCATCCTTTGACTCTCTATGTCCCCTATCTTCCAGGCCGGCTCGGTCCTCCCCTCCCGCTCCGTGGCTCGACGACTCATTGCGAGCTCACAGAACAGGGCTCCGGGCAGCCGAGCGGAAATGGAGGAAAACTCGCCTCCCTGCGGACCTGGCATCCTTTCGCTCCCTCCTCTCTACATTTTCCTCCTCTGTCTCTGCTGCTAAAGCCACTTTCTACCACTCTAAATTCCAAGCATCTGCCTCTAACCCTAGGAAGCTCTTTGCCACCTTCTCCTCCCTCCTGAATCCTCCTCCCCCCTCCTCCCTCTCTGCAGATGACTTCGTCAACCATTTTGAAAAGAAGGTCGACGACATCCGATCCTCGTTTGCTAAGTCAAATGACACCGCTGGTTCTGCTCACACTGCCCTACCCGGTGCTCTGACCTCTTTCTCCCCTCTCTCTCCAGATGAAATCTCGCGTCTTGTGACGGCCGGCCGCCCAACAACCTGCCCGCTCGACCCTATCCCCTCCTCTCTTCTCCAGACCATTTCCGGAGACCTTCTCCCTTACCTCACCTCGCTCATCAACTCATCCCTGACCGCTGGCTACGTCCCTTCCGTCTTCAAGAGAGCGAGAGTTGCACCCCTTCTGAAAAAACCTACACTCGATCCCTCCGATGTCAACAACTACAGACCAGTATCCCTTCTTTCTTTTCTCTCCAAAACTCTTGAACGTGCCGTCCTTGGCCAGCTCTCCCGCTATCTCTCTCAGAATGACCTTCTTGATCCAAATCAGTCAGGTTTCAAGACTAGTCATTCAACTGAGACTGCTCTTCTCTGTATCACGGAGGCGCTCCGCACCGCTAAAGCTAACTCTCTCTCCTCTGCTCTCATCCTTCTAGACCTATCGGCTGCCTTCGATACTGTGAACCATCAGATCCTCCTCTCCACCCTCTCCGAGTTGGGCATCTCCGGCGCGGCCCACGCTTGGATTGCGTCCTACCTGACAGGTCGCTCCTACCAGGTGGCGTGGCGAGAATCTGTCTCCTCACCACGCGCTCTCACCACTGGTGTCCCCCAGGGCTCTGTTCTAGGCCCTCTCTTATTCTCGCTATACACCAAGTCACTTGGCTCTGTCATAACCTCACATGGTCTCTCCTATCATTGCTATGCAGACGACACACAATTAATCTTCTCCTTTCCTCCTTCTGATGACCAGGTGGTGAATCGCATCTCTGCATGTCTGGCAGACATATCAGTGTGGATGACGGATCACCACCTCAAACTGAACCTCGGCAAGACGGAGCTGCTCTTCCTCCCGGGGAAGGACTGCCCGTTCCATGATCTCGCCATCACGGTTGACAACTCCATTGTGTCCTCCTCCCAGAGCGCTAAGAACCTTGGCGTGATCCTGGACAACACCCTGTCGTTCTCAACTAACATCAAGCCGGTAGCCCGTTCCTGTAGGTTCATGCTCTACAACATCCGCCGAGTACGACCCTGCCTCACACAGGAAGCGGCGCAGGTCCTAATCCAGGCACTTGTCATCTCCCGTCTGGATTACTGCAACTCGCTGTTGGCTGGGCTCCCTGCCTGTGCCATTAAACCCCTACAACTCATCCAGAACGCCGCAGCCCGTCTGGTGTTCAACCTTCCCAAGTTCTCTCACGTCACCCCGCTCCTCCGCTCTCTCCACTGGCTTCCAGTTGAAGCTCGCATCCGCTACAAGACCATGGTGCTTGCCTACGGAGCTGTGAGGGGAACGGCACCTCAGTACCTCCAGGCTCTGATCAGTCCCTACACCCAAACAAGGGCACTGCGTTCATCCACCTCTGGCCTGCTCGCCTCCCTACCACTGAGGAAGTACAGTTCCCGCTCAGCCCAGTCAAAACTGTTCGCTGCTCTGGCTCCCCAATGGTGGAACACACTCCCTCACGACGCCAGGACAGCGGAGTCAATCACCACCTTCCGGAGACACCTGAAACCCCACCTCTTTAAGGAATACCTAGGATAGGATAAAGTAATCCCCCCCCCCCTTAAAAGATTTAGATGCACTATTGTAAAGTGGCTGTTCCACTGGATGTCATAAGGTGAATGCACCAATTTGTAAGTCGCTCTGGATAAGAGCGTCTGCTAAATGACTTAAATGTAAATGTAAATTTACTCAAGTGTTTCCAGTAGTCAGTTACCTGTACATGCATTCCCATTTCATTGTAGAAACACGAGGTGAAATGATAGCCCACGTTAAATGTATAAAGATTCCAAATGGAACCAAACAAATGCAAATTATACACCCAAACCTTGAGAGTAGCAGATGAAGTGGACCCCATTTGCAGCGTTTTGCATTATGGGATAGATGGCAGCCTTGAAGCCCTCCACTTGTTTCCATAGCGGCTGTAGGCTGGAGCTGCGGTCAAACAGGTCGAAGACTGACACATTGGTTCCTGGGTGAGACTTTCAGAAGAAAGAGGATGGGACAGATTAAAGCACTATAACAAAGACAGCCTCATCAATTAATGTTCTATAAAGCTAGGAGTGTGGGAGCATCAGACAAATGAGTGAAAATATTATGTTAATAATGACAAAATAATGGCTCAACTGACAGAATTGATTATACAAAAACAAAGCCAAGACTTATTGGTTTTTCAGCAGAGGCCAAACAGGCATACTTATATTGGTTGAAGTGCCTCAGCTTGTTGTGTTATCACCTAAGTCTATCCTTTGGAAATGTATTACTACATTACTAATTAATAGGAGTCTATTGAGGTGATGTTTCGAATATTGATTGTCAGGCAGTTTGGAAGTAGTGGACCTCACAGTGTATCAAAAAGACCCTGTGATACCTTCTCACATCTGCAATCCAGTGTGTATTACCATCAAGTTACACATTAACTTCTGTCCACTACAGTAGTTTCCACTCTGACATTTAAGTGCTTTATAATCATTATAAAATGTGGTTAGCGGGTGGAGAACCACTTAACCAATGTGGGAGCCCGGAAGAGATCACCTTCAAGGAGAGGGGAAACACGTGAGATGTTGCTATGTTGAAAACTGCAAGAGCATGCATATCTCCTGTTTAGTCTCCTCCCCACCTTATAACAGTCAGCTAACAAAAAAAATCCCCCCTGGAGCCATGCAAGTATTTTCAGGTTGAATTAATTGTTGAGCTTAAAAAAAAGAGAATGATCATAATCCTGAAGATTGTTTTCTTGTGCGCACACCAAGTCCAGGGGGGGGATGATTAGGCAACATTATGCCAGGAACATTTTGCTCTGGAATCTGACAACAATCAACAGCCTATTTCCCTAGTATTCATGAAGAACTCAGCTGATAAGACTGGTGACAAACAGCTGATTTCATATTATAAACGGCGGTTCGAGACCTGAATGCTGATTGGCTGACAGCCGTGGTATATTTAAGCAATAAGACCAGAGGGGAAAAGCGGAGTGCCTTGATACAGCCGTGGTATATTGACCATATCACAAACCTCCGAGTTGCTTTATTGCTATTATAAACTGTCTGTCAGCATTCAGGACTCGAACCACCCAGTTTATAGCAGATGGGTATGACAAAAAATTTTAATTGTACTGTTGTAATTATATTGGTAACCAGTTTCATAGCAATACGGCCTCACGGGGGTTTGTGGTATACGGCTGTATACCACGACTAAGGGCTGTATCCAAGCACTCAAAGTTGCGTAAAATAACAAGGTAACACTTGTACCAGCCCTAACGAAAATGGAAACATTGTAGCGACCAAAGTTCTCATAAAACCCCGTAGTGTCCTGCTGTTCTCAAGCAGACCACAGTAATGTTTGGTATGAGTAAACTGAGGCGCGCACCCAGCTTCCACAAGCACAATGGAAACACCATGTACAAACATGGAAATTACCCAAAGATTGACCGTTTAAGATACTGGTATGGACCTTACACACACATTCTACATAACTCTAGCTGCCAGATCTGTTCTGTAGTTACATCGCCTATCAGGCGTTCATTATTATCCATGAGCAATCTTTCTTTAGCTAGATTTGTGGACCGTGGTGATATCTTTTCAAACACTCACCTGATTGATGAATCGAAGCAATTCCACAAATGCCCCAGAGCTGTCGAACAACCCATGAACTATGACTACTGGTTTGTACCCGATGACTGCAGCAACAAGGCAGGCACCAAACAGTGACCACAACAGCCTTGTCGCACCACTCTTCCTTGGACTAGAGACTGCATAAGAGGGCCCGTTCATCGTTATTTTAAAAAAAAACATAAAATATAATTAAAAAAAACAAATATCGAATACTAAAATATCTTACACTGTTGTACACAATGTCCTACGAATCCGGTTACAATATTGTTGTTTGCTTTGGCGGTATTCCCTTTTCTGTAGACAAATGTTACAAATACATACAATTGTTCTCGCATGTGCTACTACTCTGCACTCTTATTCCCCTTCATAGATCCTGTTTTAAATTAAACGAACACCCATGCTGAATGTCTGCATATGACTGGCGCTGCTTAATCACAACACCGCTTAACATTTGCTTCGTTTGTTTGTTCCGGTTCGTGATCAAAAACGCGAGACCATATTAAGTAATTTCCGGTTTCCATAGCTCCTCAAAGTAACCGCATGGCTCAACAAGTCAGCAATATATAACTAGACACTAGATACTCATACAGTCAGTTTTGGGAAACAAGGACATAGTACTAGAAATATGCAATAGACAAAATCAGTGGGTTAATTCCTCTCTTAAGACATGGTTTAGGGTAGTTAAGCAAAATAATTTAGACAGAGAGATCAAACTGCTGAGTTGGCCCACATACGACCCCAGCTTCATCCCTGCAAAACAGTGGACACAGAAAGGCATCACATCATGCAGTGCAATTATAAGGAATTGGGACCTAGAGAACTTCCAGGACCTAAGTAAAAAACATGGCTTGGATAAACAAGATTTTTACAGACACTATTTCTTAAGGGAGATAAAAGGGATTGACCCAACTATTCACTAATGGATACAACAAAAAACTATTTCAAATCTCTACTTGGGTATTCAATCCGCAAAGAAACATTCTACAAACTATATTAAACAGAAATGGGAGGAGGAATTTAACATTGAAATAACTGATGAAAGAAACATGGTTGAACATACAGTGGGGCAAAAAAGTATTTAGTCAGCCACCAATTGTGCAAGTTCTCCCACTTAAAAAGATGAGAGAGGCCTGTAATTTTAATCATATGTACACTTCAACTATGACAGACAAAATGAGAAAAAAAGCCATTTCTTGCAGAGATCTACAGCTGAGGTGGGAGACTCTGTCCATAGGACAACAATCAGTCGTATATTGCACAAATCTGGCCATTATGGAAGAGTGGCAAGAAGAACGCCATTTCTTAAAGATATCCATAAAAAGTGTCGTTTAAAGTTTGCCACAAGCCACCTGGGAGACACACCAAACATGTGGAAGAAGATGCTCTGGTCAGATGAAACCAAAATTGAACTTTTTGGCAACAATGCAAAATGTTATGTTTGGTGTAAAAGCAACACAGCTCATCACCCTGAACACACCATCCCCACTGTCAAACATGGTGGTGGCAGCATCATGGTTTGGGCCTGCTTTTCTTCAGCAGGGACAGGGAAGATGGTTAAAATTGATGGGAAGATGGATGGAGCCAAATACAGGACCATTCTGGAAGAAAACCTGATGGAGTCTGCAAAAGACCTGAGACTGGGACGGAGATTTGTCTTCCAACAAGACAATGATCCAAAACATAAAGCAAAATCTACAATGGAATGGTTCAAAAATAAACATATCCAGGTGTTAGAATGGCCAAGTCAAAGTCCAGACCTGAATCCAATCGAGAATCTGTGGAAAGAACTGAAAACTGCTGTTCACAAATGCTCTCCATCCAACCTCACTGAGCTCGAGCTGTTTTGCAAGGAGGAATGGGAAAAAATTTCAGTCTTTTGATGTGCAAAACTGATAGAGACATACCCCAAGGGACTTACAGCTGTAATCGCAGCAAAAGGTGGCACTACAAAGTATTAACTTAAGGGGGCTGAATAATTTTGCACGCCCAATTTTTCAGTTTTTGATTTGTTAAAAAAGTTTGAAATATCCAATAAATGTCATTCCACTTCATGATTGTGTCCCACTTGTTGTTGATTCTTCACAAAAAATACAGTTTTATATCTTTATGTTTGAAGTCTGAAATGTGGCAAAAGGTCGCAGGGGCAAAAGTTCAAGGGGGCCGAATACTTTCGCACGGCACTGTATATATATATATATACATTTACATTTACATTTAAGTCATTTAGCAGACGCTCTTATCCAGAGCGACTTACAAATTGGTGCATTCACCTTATGACATATATATTGTGGAAGGACCACTAGAGGGCAGGCTGGGCTCATGGATAGTAGCCCAACAAAGCATGGGAGACAAGGTAACCAGAGTCAATTAAGCACAGCTGACGGTACTAATGAGATACTCTCCTTCCCCTATAAAAGAGAGAATGGAACCAGCAGAGAGGGGGAACTATCTCTGGAAGATGGCCACCGAGAGAGAGAAGCTGTGCTGAAAGAACCACGAAGATGGTGACAAACCCGTGATTTATGTTTGTTGTAGTTTAAAGATTATCCTATTGTGTTCTTGTTTCATCTGGAGAAGAAGACGTGTTTTCCTTGGAAGATTTTTCATTGATTATGTTAGTATGTTTTTGGTTGACAAAATACCTCAATAGAGAACCGTGTTCAATCAGAAAAAACCTACTCCTGACTCGTTTATTCCACCTTCCCGCTTTAGAGTGACGCCTAATTACTTGGTACGCTCACATTGGTGGAGGATGCGGGCATTAGGTGGACGAGTGACACAAGGATAAGTGAGTAAATTAATATTCTTCCAGAAGACCCGGAGGAACCATTCAAGAACGATGGATAACGCCCTACTACAACAATTGATCACGGCACAGCAGACAACCATAGAACTCCTGCAACAACAGCTGAGTCGACGAGAAGAACCTACAGTTAGGCCAAGAGCGGCTGCTCACGCCATCTTACCTCGTCTCTCCAAGGAGGATGATATTGAGGCCTTTCTCATGACCTTCGAAAGGACTGCCACCTTGGAAGAGTGGCCGCCCACAGAATGGGCTAGCGCATTAGCTCCTCTTTTGACCGGGGTGGCTCAGGAAGCCTATTTTGACCTGGATTCCCACGAAGCGGCGGACTATGGGCGACTAAAAACCGAGATCCTGTCCCGGTACCAGCTGACTGCCAGAGATAGGGCTGTAAAGTTCCATCAATGGACCTATACAGCTGATCAACCCGTCCGTGCCCAGATCTTCGCCTTAATACGACTGACGAAACAGTGGCTAGAACCTGGAAAGGGAGTAGGACATGTGATAGAGACTCTCGTAGTGGACAAGATATTGAGAGAATTACCCAGTGACTTAAAAGGGTTGTGGGGCAAGCCAACCCGTTGTCAGCCGACGACATAGCCCAGGCGGTGGAAACATATCGGTCTACAGGGGAGTTGTTAAAAAGTGACAAGGAGGAACGGAAGGAGTCTTCCAATCCCGTACCACGACTCACCCCGGCGCGCCCGCCACCGAAACGTCCAAGCCCCTCCAGGAGGTGGGAGAAGTCAGCCACCACACAGCCGGGTCGGTGTTATAAGTGTCAGTCTCCCAACCATTATGCCCCACAATGTCCTAGCAAGGATGAGCCCATGGTCACGGAGTCGTCACTGCCTACCCCCACACATCCCGTTTTGAGGGGGCAGGATCAACACTGTTGGTTAGCAGAGATAGCCCCAGCCTCAGAGATTCCGGTGCGAGTTGAAGGACAAGATGTGGTAGCTATTCTCGACTCGGGAAGTATGGTTACGTTAGTAGAGGAGCGGATGGTGACCTCCGCCACACTGCTACCAGACAAAGTAGCCGTATCCTGTATCCATGGAGACACCCACTATTACCCCACTGTGAAT
Source organism: Oncorhynchus keta (assembly GCF_023373465.1). Lineage (NCBI taxonomy): Eukaryota > Metazoa > Chordata > Actinopteri > Salmoniformes > Salmonidae > Oncorhynchus > Oncorhynchus keta. The sequence continues at coordinate 2,766,009 of NC_068440.1, read as the reverse complement.
CTGCCTATTCTCACTCCAAAAGGAAGGTGTACAGTCAGGGCAGGGAAAGTGCCCCAGCTGAAGGTGCCATTATTGATCGGGAGAGACTGTCCCCTATATAAGGAGCTTCGGCAGATGACGTTATGCACGGGAAGAAGGGGGACAGGAAAGAAGAGAATCTCCAAGCCCGAGGTAGTAGTACTACAAGGAGACGTAGCCGCGTCCTCGTCCTCTACAGCAGAGGAAGAAATAGCGAACCAACGTTTACGACAGATATTCCAGGAAACCACCGATGAAGACACCTGTGAAGGGTTATACACAACGCAGGAAGGAAGGAGCAACCAGGCACTAAGGGATATATTTGAAGCTCCATCCGAGGAGGGAACCTGGAAGGGATTCTCCTCGGTCTCCCCTGATGGGGATGTGGAACAACCTCCACATCCCTCTACTGAGGTTGACCTGCCCCAGGAATTAAAGGGACAGTTCGGCACCTCGCAGCATAGAGACCCAGACCTAAGGGAGGCCATGAGGAAGGTGAGGGTGATCGACGGAAGGAACGTCGACGGATCAGGTGAGCCCCCTCTTCCTTACTATGCAATCAGGCGGGGTCTCTTATACTGGGTCGTACGACGAAGGGGGGAAAACCAGGAATTACTAATGGTGCCTAGACCATACAGGGATACAGTTCTACAGTTAGCCCATTCCCACGTCCTAGGAGGACACCTGGCACGAGACAAGACGATTGACAGAATCATGCAGAGATTCTATTGGCCCCGTGTCACCCGAGATGTGGCCAGGTATTGTAAGACGTGTGATCAATGTCAACGTACAGCCCCACGGCCACACCTACGTAACCCTTTGATTCCTCTCCCCATCATAGAGACTCCCTTTGAACGCATAGCTATGGACCTCGTAGGACCCCTCCCAAAATCCGCCAGAGGACACGAGTACATCCTAGTGGTTATAGATTATGCTACCAAGTTCCCGGAGGCCATACCCCTACGTAACATGTCGTCAAAGGGAATTGCCAAGGAGTTATTCCTGATGTTCTCTCGTGTGGGCCTTCCCAAGACTATCTTAACCGATCAAGGAACCCCGTTCATGTCCCGGTTGATGAAGGACTTGTGTCGGTTATATCAGGTTCAACAGATACGTACAAGCATATTCCACCCTCAAACAGATGGGTTGTGTGAACGCTTGAACAAAACAATTAAAAGCATGTTGAGAAGAGTGGTGTCCCGAGACGGGAAAACTGGGACATGCTTCTCCCACACTTAATGTTTGCCCTGCGAGAAGTACCCCAGGCATCCACTGGATTCTCTCCGTTTGAATTGCTCTATGGCAGACCCTGTCGAGGAATCCTCGACTTAGCCAAGGAGACCTGGGAGACCCAACCATGCCCCTTTCGATCTACAATAGAACACGTTACCCTGATGAGAGACCGCCTGTCAGCAGTGTGGCCCATAGTCAAGGAGCATATGGAGAAGGCCCAAAGGACCCAAGGTCGGGCCTATGATAAATCTGCGACCCCCGTGAGTTCACCGTGGGAGAGAAAGTGATGGTGCTTGTGCCCACGGCCGAACATCGCTTGCTGGCGCAGTGGAGGGGGCCCTACGAGGTAATGAAAAGGGTCTCACCGGTCAATTACCTCATCAAGCAACCTGACAGGAGGAAGAAGGTCCAACTCTATCACATAAACCTGCTGAAGACGTATCATGGACGAGAGGAGGAGGTGGCTTTGATGGCCCTGGAGGGCAAAGAAAAAAAAAAGAGGCTCTACCACAGGTGCGCCGTGGCCAAACTCTCCTACCGGAGCAGTCAAGACAGCTAGACAAGCTGATTATGAACTTTGGTCGAATATTCTCTCCATTCCCAGGACAAACAGATGTCCTGTTCCACCATATCCACACTGAACCCGGCAAGAAAGTGCATATCCGCCCTTACAGGATTCCTGAGGCTCGCCGAGTCATCGCTAAGAAAGAGGTGAGGGAGATGTTGAGGATGGGCGTGATCGAGCCCTCGACGAGCGAGTGGTCCAGTCCCATAGTCCTGGTCCCCAAAGCCGATGGTAGTATGAGACTCTGCAACGACTTTAGGGGCGTGAATGCCATCTCTACATTCGATGCATACCCCATGCCCCGCGTGGATGAACTCTTGGAGCGCTTAGGAAAGGCCAAGTTCATCACTACCCTGGATTTGACGAAGGGATATTGGCAAGTGCCGGTGGCTCCGGAGGATCGCCCAAAGACTGCCTTCGCCACCCCAGAGGGGCTTTTCCAGTATGTGAGGATGCCCTTCGGACTGCACGGAGCTGCTGCAACCTTCCAACGCCTCATGGATGCCATTCTACGGCCCCATCAAGAGTATGCAGCGGCGTACATAGACGATGTGGTCATCCACAGCGAGGACTGGGATAGTCACCTCCTGCGATTACGGGCGGTGCTCGTGAGTTTGGAAGCCACAGGGTTGACAGCCAATCCAAATAAATGCTGCCTGGGCCTGTCCGAAGCGGAATACCTGGGGTATACCGTGGGGAATGGGAAAATACGCCCGCAGGCAGAGAAGACCAGGGCAATTCGTGACTGGCCTCGACCCCGGACCAAGCGAGACGTTCGGGCCTTCTTAGGGATAACAGGATATTATCGCCGTTTTATCCCGGGATATGCAACCATTGCCAACCCCTCACAAACCTCATCAGGAAAAACCTGCCAAACCAGGTAGAGTGGAAAGACGAGACGGAAGAGGCCTTTCAATTGTTAAAAGATGGCCTGTGTTCCGATCCCGTTCTACAGGCTCCGGACTTCTCACAAGAGTTCATTGTGCAGGTCGACGCCTCGGATACAGGGCTCGGGGCCGTACTAGCTCAGGGTGAAGGTGAAGCAGAGAAGCCGATTCTCTTCATTAGTAGGAAACTCAGCGATCGGGAACAGAGGTATGCGACCGTAGAGAAAGAGGCCTTAGCCATCAAGTGGGCCCTCGATTATCTCCGGTACTACCTACTGGGTCGGAGGTTTGCATTAGTTACTGACCATGCGCCCCTCACGTGGATGGCTGGTAAGAGAAACAATAACAACAGAATAGCCAGATGGTTTTTGTCTTTACAACCGTTCTCTTTCCATGTCATCCACAGGGCCGGATCGAGGAACGGGAATGCAGACGCGCTGTCCCGACGCGACCAAGACGGTGCGTCTGGCGCCCGATCCTCCGGTTCGGTCCTGGGGGGGAAGGTATGTGGAAGGACCACTAGAGGGCAGGCTGGGCTCATGGATAGTAGCCCAACAAAGCATGGGAGACAAGGTAACCAGAGTCAATTAAGCACAGCTGACGGTACTAATGAGATACTCTCCTTCCCCTATAAAAGAGAGAATGGAACCAGCAGAGAGGGGGAACTATCTCTGGAAGATGGCCACCGAGAGAGAGAAGCTGTGCTGAAAGAACCACGAAGATGGTGACAAACCCGTGATTTATGTTTGTTGTAGTTTAAAGATTATCCTATTGTGTTCTTGTTTCATCTGGAGAAGAAGACGTGTTTTTCCTTGGAAGATTTTTCATTGATTATGTTAGTATGTTTTTGGTTGACAAAATACCCTCAATAGAGAACCGTGTTCAATCAGAAAAAAACCTACTCCTGACTCGTTTATTCCACCTTCCCGCTTTAGAGTGACGCCTAATTACTTGGTACGCTCACAATATATAACATCCAACAATTTCAAAGATTTTACTGAGTTACAGTTCATATAAGGAAATCAGTAAACAGAAATACATTAATTAGGCCCTAATCTATGGATTTCACATGACTGGGAATAGACATGCATCTGTTGGTCACAGATAACTTTTTAAAAAAGGTAGGGGTGTGGATCAGAAAACCAGTCAGTATCTGGTGTGACCACCATTTGCCTTATGCAGCGCGACACATCTCCTTTGCATATAGTTGACCAGGCTGTTAATTGTGGCCTGTAAACGTTGTCCCACTCCTATTCAATAGCTGTGCAAAGTTTCTGGATACTGGCGGGAAGTGATACACGTCGATCCAGAGCATCCCAAACATGCTCAATGGGTGACATGTATAATGAGTATGCAGGCCAGCTGGAACATTTTCAGCTTCCAAAAATTGTGTACAGATCCTTGCGACATGGGGTTGGGCTTATCATGCTGAAACAGGAGGTGATGGCGGCTGACAACAATGGGCCTCAGGATCTTGTCACGGTATCTCTGTGTATTCAAATTGCCATTGATAAAATGCAATTGTGTTAGTTGTCCATAGCTTATGTCTGCCCATACCATAACCCCACCATGGGGCACTCTGTTCACAACGTTGACATCAGCAAACCGCTCTCCCACACGGTACCATACATGTTGTCTGCCATCTGCCCGGTACAGTTGAAACCGGGATTAATCAGGGAAGAGCACACTTCTCCAGCATGCCAGTGGTCATCGAAGGTGAGCATTTACCGACTGAAGTCAGTTACGACGCCAAACTACAGTCATGTCAAGACCCTGGTGAGGATGACAAGCACGCAGATGAGCTTCCCTGAGATGGTTTCTGACAGTTTGCGCAGAAATTGTTGGGTTGTGCCCACAGTTTCATCAGGTGGCTGGTCTCAGACGATCCCGCAAGTGAAGGAGCCGGATGTGGAACTCCTGGGCTGGCGTGGTTACACGTGGTCTGCGGAACACCATCCCAACCATGAAGCATGGGGGTCACAGCATCATGTTGTGGTGGTGCTTTGCTGCAGGAGGGCCTCTGGTGCACATCATGAGGAAAGAAAATATGTGGATATATTGAAGCAACATCTCAAGACATCCGTCAGGAATTCAAAGCTTGGTTGCAAATGGGTCTTCCAAATGGACAATGACCCCAAGCATATACTTCCAAAGTTGTGACAAAATGGCTTAAGGACAACAAAGTCAAGGCATTGGAGTGGCCATCACAAAGTCCTGCCCTCTTCAAATAGAACATTTGTGGGCAGAACATAAAAAGCGTGTGTGAGCAAGGTCTACAAACCTGATTCAGTTACACCAGCTCTGTCAGGAGGAATGGGCCAAAATTCACCCAATTTATTGTGGGAAGCTTGTGGAAGGCTTCCCGAAACATTTGACCCAGGTTAAACAATTTAAAGGCAATGCTACCAAATACTAATGGAGTGTATGTAATCTTCTGACCCACTGGGAATGTGATGAAAGAAATAAAAGCTGAAATAAATAATTCTTTCTACTATTATTCTGACATTTCACATTCTTAAAATAAAGTGATGATCCTAACTGACCTGAGACAGGGAATCTTTACTAGGATTAAATGTCAGGAATTGTGAAAAACTGAGTTAAAATGTATTTGGCGTGGTGGACATGATAATATCACATACTCTCTAAATATCCTTGAAACATAAATGTATCTATAGTCACATCTACACAACCCATCATGACACTTCAATTAGTTTCAAATCATTTATTTGATGTTTTTCTCTCATGAAGCCAGCTTCTTCGACCACAATAGAAAACAGAATAAAAGTAGTATTAAAATTGCACACGTGGGAGCATAAATCAGATATACCATCAAACTGATATTCTTCATTTAGATTATTTCTCATCAAAAAAGAGCACCTAAAATTGAGATTACAGCATCCCATGGAGCCATTATAATGTTTGTGCCCTTATTTGGGATGTCGGTGATTCCTCACAAAACCAGGATGACATAATACCATGAGTTGGGAGATTTCACAACATTTAATCCATAGAATGCTTCTTTGGAGGAAGGATTGTTGAAATATATTTTACATTTGTATTTAAAAGCAGAATTGAGAAATAATTAATTGAAGTTGTCATAGTTATTACATTTTGGCCTTACCCAGGCCTCCTTTAAGACGCCATGTTTCATATGTAGGTGCTACAAAAACCTGTGTCTCTTTTTCACTTACTTTGAAACATGAGTGGTATTTTGATTTCAATAACAATTTTCTTACATGAATTAATGAATATAACACAAACAAGAATATAGAATATTCAACATATTGTACTTCCTGCAAATCACCAGCAGAGGGCAACCATTTAAAATCAATTTTCACATTCACTCTGTTCTTAATGCTTACAAATTGGATAATAACTAAAAGCAACAGAGAACTTTGATATGTCCATAGAGTATATTATGTTCAACAATATATAGAAAAAATTGCTAAATCAAAAAATGTACTTATTCTTCCGTATTCATAAATTAATGCAAGAAAATTGTTATTGAAAACAAAATACTACTCATATTACAGAGCAAGCGGTAAAGCTTCATATGCCACCAATGTTTGATTTGTAGCACCTACAGATAAACATAATGGAGTCTTAAAAGAGACCTGTGTAAGATCAACATTTCATAAATATGTCAACTTTGATGAATTATTTCTCAATTATGCTTTTAGATACAAATGCCAAATATATGTCAACAATCCCTCCTCCAAAGGACCATTCTATGGATTAAATGTTATAAACATCCCTTAAATCATGTTTTCACCCACATCCTCTCACATGATAACACCAGAGACACAAACATAATACCTTTTCCATTCAAAATTATGCAGTCAAATTAGTATAGATACAGTGGATATACTACTCTTTTTCATTCTACCACATTAATTCCACTAAAGGGCAAACAGTGAAACCTAAAAAAAAGAAGATTACAATAATGTGTATTGGTGATTATTCCATAATGTATCATCAGTGTTTGAAATCATGTGCATTAAGGCTAGCTGATATCCATGTTGTGGTTGAAACAGAAACAGTAATTGAACAAAAGAGAATTGTCATGATGTTACATATAGCCATGGTTTACCAGAAACTACACATGAGGGGTGTTCACAAGGCTCAAAATTCACCTTGGACTTGTAGATGACCTGTTCTTTATGTCATCGGTATGAGCAAATCCAGCAGGCACAGGGACCAGATGATATACGGTAAGCATCATTGAGGATGTCTCCAAAATGACATTCTAATCCGTTTATAGTGCACTACTTTTGTCCAGAGCCCTGTCGGGAATAAGGTGTCATTTGGAATGCACAGGGAATCGTTACAGTGCTGATGCAGAGTTTATATACAGTAGAGACGTTGTGTTGTTGATCTAAGCTAACTAAAACTAAACTGACCGGACCCTTTTTACCATACATTTGTAATCCACTAACTTGCATAGATGTGATCATCACCCAAAAGTACACAACTGATAGTAAAAATACAACAAGTGTATATAGTAAAACTTATTGGCTACAATATGTACCATGTTTTCATATTGTCTTTACACTTTTACACTGAAATAGAGGAGTTGAGGCTCCATCCACCATTCTGTCACGTGTGCTACCTCTCCAGCCTCTTGGTCACCAGGCTGCTCGTTATGGGGCACACGTGTTACCATCGTTACGCGCACCTGCGCATCATCAGACACACCTGGACTCCATCACTTCCCTGATTACCTTCCCTATATATGTCACTCCCTTTGGTTCCTTTTCCAGGTGTCATTGTTTCTGTTTCAGTTCCCTGTCTATGCGTTGTTTGTGGTTTGTATTATATTGCGTTTAATTATTAAAACACTCACTCCCTGAATTTGCTTCCCGACTCTCAGCGCACATCGTTACACATTCATCTCAACAACTACATAAAACTGTTGTTTTCTTTTATTCAAAACCAATATTCCCTGATCCTATGTAAAATAAAATATTGTACATCAAAAAAGATCACAAACATTAAATGAATAGTTTCAAAGAAACAAAATACAGGAAAACAAAAGTCATATTGCAAGATAAAATCTAATCTTAACCACATAACTTGAGCAATTTGGCGAGCCGACTGATGTCTACCGATGGCAAGACTCATCTGTAAAATAGAGAGATAAAGAGGAGTTATGAGACACAATTCAGACTGGACAACCACATTCAGACTGGACAACCACATTTCAGACTGGACAACCACAATTCAGACTGGACAACCACAATTCAGACTGGACAACCACAATTCAGACTGGACAACCACAATTCAGACTGGACAACTACATTTCAGACTGGACAAACACATTTCAGACTGGACAACCACATTTCATGACTGGACAACCACATTTCAGACTGGACAACCACATTTCAGACTGGACAACCACATTTCAGACTGGACAACCACATTTCAGACTGGACAACCACATTTCAGACTGGACAAACACATTTCAGACTGGACAACCACATTTCATGACTGGACAACCACATTCAGACTGGACAACCACATTTCATGACTGGACAACCACATTTCAGACTGGACAACCACATTTCAGACTGGACAACCACATTTCAGACTGGACAACCACATTTCATGACTGGACAACTACATTTCAGACTGGACAACCACATTTCAGACTGGACAACCACAATTCAGACTGAACAACCACATTTCAGACTGGACAACCACATTTCAGACTGGACAACCACATTTCAAACTGGATAACCACATTTCAGACTGGACAACCACATTTCAGACTGGACAACCACAATTCCGACTGGACAACCACATTTCAGACTGGACAACCACATTTCATGACTGGACAACCACATTTCATGACTGGACAACCACATTTCAGACTGGACAACCACATTTCATGACTGAGGGGTGTATTCACTAAAAACCAAACGGATGCAGACGGGCGAAAACTGAGAGGGACTAACCTGGACTTGTCCAATAAGAAAAACTTGGTTTAGTTGCAGAATGTTTTGCAATGGTTTGCACAGGTATTCAGCTGCACTATAAATACAAAAGTATGTGGACACACCTTCAAATGAGTGGATTCGGGCTATTATAGCAACACCCGTTGCTGACAGGTGTATACAATCGAGCACACAGCCATGCAATCTCCATAGACAAATATTGGCAGTAGAATGGCCTTACTGAAGCGCTCAGTGACTTTCAACATGGTACAGTCACGTTTTCCAACAAGTCAGTTCTTCAAATGTCTGCCCTGCTACAGCTGCCCTGGTCAACTGTGAATGCTTTTATTGTGAAGTGGAAATGTCTAGGAGCAACAACGGCTCAGCCGCGAAGTACAAGCAGCGCCGTCTCATTGATCACTCCACCTTCTTGAGAGCCCTACTTACCTCCTCCGGAATGCTTCAATGGAGAGCCGAGCACCTGTCGGGCGTTCCTAGCTCAATGTATCCTCGTCTTCAAGCTTCAGCCCTCCTCCTTCCTCTTGGATCGCTCCAAGATAGCCTACCTCATCACACTGATGATCGGGAGGGCTCTCACCTGGGTTACTGCTGTGTGGGAACAAGCGGAGAGTGCTTGAAATCAAGAGGCAATGTTCGATATGTTCCTGCACGGCGTCTCTGAGGAGGTCAAGGACAAACTTGCAGCCCGGTAGTTACCTACAGAGCTTGACCATCCGTATAGATGGGCGATTACGGGAACAACGGAGGGAGAGGAAATTGGATTTTGCTCGCACGCCCAGGGATCCCACCTTGCAAATGGAAGAACACTTTCAACACGGCCTGTGGTCATTACGAGTATCGGTTCATGCCATTTGGTCTTACCAATGCCCCTGCTGTGTTCCAGTGTCTGGTCAATGACGTTCTCCAGGACATGTTGAACCGGTTTGTCTTTGTCCTCATCTTCTCCCATTCCACCCAAGAATATGTGCTCCACGTCTGACAGGTTCTCCAACGCCTCCCGGAGAACCAGCTGTTTGTAAAAGCAGAGAAGTGCGAGTTCAAACGTTCCACCATATCTTTTCTGGGTTTCATCTTCGTTGCAGGGAGTGTGAAAATGGATCCTGGGAAGGTGAGAGTGATGGTGGATTGGCCCCAGCCAACTTCCAGGGTGCAGCTGCAACGCTTGGGGTTCCTGGGGTTCACCAACTTCTATCGCCGCTTTACCCTGGGGATACGGCACCCTGGCTTACCCCCTGTCTGCACTCACCTTTCCCACGGTTCTGTTCATGTAGTCTCCAGCTGCTGACCGTGCATTCTGGGACCTCAAACATCGCTTCGCCACAGCTCCCATCTTGGTTCATCCGGACACTTCCCGCCAGTTTGTGGTGGAGGCCGATGCTTCTGATGTTGGAGTGGGGGCGATCCTGTCATTCTGCCCTGGACCTCAAGCTACATCCCTGCACCTTCTTTTCCCATCGCATCAACGCCACGGAAAATAACTACGATGTGGGGAATCGTGAGCTTCTCGCGGTGAAGATTACGTTGGAGGAATGGAACAACTGGCTGGAGGGGGCGGAACACACATGCATCATGTGGATCGACCACAAGAACATGGAGTATCTCCACACCGCCAAGAGCCTCAACTCCAGGCAAGCCAGATGGGCCATGCTATTCATACAGTTCAACTTCTCCCTCTCATAATGCTGGTATCCAAGAATGTCAAGCCGAATGCACTGTCCTGCTGTTATAGCCCCATGGGTACCACCCCGGAGCCCGAGACCATCCTTCCCACCTCATGCTTGGTGACGGCACTCAACTGGGGTATAGGGAACCAGGTCCGGGAGGCGCAGTGGTCCCAGCCGAACCCTGGTGGGGGCCCTGATAATCGGATGTTTGTGCCTAACTCTGTCCTCTCCGCGGTCCTGGAGTGGGCCCATTCCTCCAGGCTTGCCTGCCACCCGGGGTCCCGTCGGACCCTGGTCTTCGTACGACAATGCTTTTGGTGGCCTATGATGGTTCTGGATGTTTCTGCGTTTGTATACGCCTGCACGGTCTGTGCCCAACATAAGACTCCTCGGCAAGCGCCGGCTGGTCTTCTGCAACCACTGCCTGCCCCTCACCGATCCTGGTCCCACATTTCCCTGGATTTCGTCATGGGTCTTCCCCCGTCTGAGGGCAACAACGCCATCCTGACTGTGGTTGACCGGTTTTCCAAGGCCGCTCACTACATAACTCTCCCTAAACTACCCTCGGCCAAGGAGATGGCTCAGTTCCTGGTGCAGCACCTCTTCCGGATCCATGGACTGCCCGCGGACATGGTCTCCGACTGGGGGCCTCAGTTCTTGTCCCGGTTCTGGAAGGTGTTCTGTGCCCTCATTGGGTTGTTGGCCAGCCTGTCTTCTGGGTTCCATCCCTAGTCCAATGGCCAGTCAGAGCGAGCCAAGCAGGATCTTGAGACTACTCTGCGCTGCCTGGTCTCCGCCAATCCCACCTCCTGTAGGCAGCAGCTGGTGTGGGTCGAGTACGCCCACAACAGCCTTCCCTGCTCTGCCACAGGCCTATCTCCGATTGAGTGTTCCCTGGGATATCAGCCCCCGCTCTTTCTCGAGCAGGAGGAAGAGTGCCGTGTACCTTCTGCCCAGATGTTTGTCCGTGGCTGTTGTCGTACCTGGAGGAAATCCCGGTCGGCCCTCCTCAAGACCACCTCCAGGTATCAACGACAGGCGAATCGCCATCGGACCCCGGCTCCCCGGTATCATCTCGGGCAGGAGGTATGGTTATCCACCCGGGATCTGTCCCTCCGGGTGGAATCCGGCAAACTCTCTCCCCGGTTTATCGGTCCATTTCCAATTTCCAATTTATTATCCCCTCTGCTGTTAGTCTTCTGTTGCCAAGTACTCTTCGTATACATCCCACCTTTCATGTGTCCAGAGTCAAACCTACGTATGTCTCACAGCCCTTTGTCTCCTGTGTTCTCTGTTTGTCCGTTGCCAGTTCGTCTTGTTTGTCAAGTCAACCAGCGTTTTTTCTCAGCTCCTGTTTTTTCCAGTCTCTCCTTTTTCTCACACTCCTGGTTTTGACCCTTGCCTGTCCTGACTCTGAGCCCGCCTGCCTGACTACACTGCCTGTACCTGACGCTGAGCCTGCCTGCTGACCTGTACCTTTTCCCCACCTCTGGATTGTTGACCTCTGCCTACCCTGACCCTGCCTGCCGTCCGGTACTGTTGCCCCACCTCTGGTTTACTGACCCCTGCCTTGACCTGACTATTGCCTGCCCCTGTTGGAATATTAAACCATTGTCAATTCGACGTGTCTGCATCTTACCTTATTCCTGATACTGGAAGCAACGTCTTTTCGTCAGGAGCTTCATGAAATGGGTATCAATGGCTGAGCAGCCACACACAAGCCTAAGATCACCATGTGCAATGCCAAGCGTTGGCTGGAGTGCTGTAGAGCTTGCAGCCATTAGACTGGAGCATGGGAAACGCGCTCTCTGGAATGATCATGCTTCACCATCTGGCATTCCGATGGATGAATCTGGGCTTGGCAGATGCCAGAAGAACGCTACCTGACCCAAAGCATAGAGCCAACTGTAAAGTTTGGTGGATGAAAAATAATGGTTTGGGGCCGTTTTTCATGGTTCGTGCTAGGCCCCTTAGTTCCAGTGAATGGTACTTTTAACGCTACAGCATACAATGACATTCTAAACGATTCTTTGCTTACAACTTTGTGGCAACAGTTTGGGGAAGGCCCTTTCCTGTTTCAACATGACAATGCCCCTGTGCATAAAGCAAGGTTCATACAGAAATGCTGAGATCGGTGTGGCAGAACATGACTGGCCTGCACAGAGCCCTGACCTCAACCCCATCGAAAACCTTTGGAATGAATTGGAATGCCATCTGCGAGCCAGGCCTAATCATTCAAAATCAGTGCCCGACTGCATTAATGCTCTTATGGCTAAATGGAAGCAAGTCCCTGGAGCAATGTTCCAACATCTAGTGGAAAGTCTACCCAGAAGAGTGAAGGCTGTTATAATAACAAAGGGGGGACCAACTCCATATTAATGCCCATAATTTTGGTCATGTAGTGTATTTGTAAGGAAGTGACATATACTGACCCACTCTCAGCACTCTCAGGCCAACCGCTGCCCCCACATTCCTGCTGCTCCTGGACACAAGCACTCCTCTCTCCTCCTCGTCTTCCTCCTTCACCTCCTCCTCCCTCCCTTTCATCTGACCAAGTAAGGGGTAGTGGGTGGAGTCAAACATGGAGGTCTCTGATGGGTACTCACACACCTGCTCCAGCTGGGTCTCGTCGAAGCACACCTTCACCTGGAGGGGGCAAACAAGACACAGGAGAGAGGCTTAGTACAGTTCACACAAATGAGCCACACCCTTATAGACAGCCTGACAACATTGCAGTGTTACATAATAAGGATGGACATGCTTCAAGAACATAACAAAAAATAACCTGTACTTGCAGTGTTGCCCTTATTTCGTTTGAAAAGGCACCCATAAAAACGACATATTTAGGTTGTACTGAGTCGGACCCTCCCTGACAAAAATGTGTGTAACCTACAGTTTGTTTACTTAGCACGGAAACTGCGTTCACTGTGGTGTAAACAAAGTTGCTGCCTGGACCCAAAAGGAAGTAAAACCTGGCCCCTGGGAGGTATGTGTAGGTCGTTATAGTACATTATATTATAGGTCGGTGTAGTACATTTATATTCACAACAGACTGACTGTCCACACACTCCTGATAATAAACTGGTGTGAGAGAAGTTAGACGAATCAAGCTCAGGCCCAGGAGGCTAATCCCTTACTGAACTGATTAACCCAGGCTAACACAGCAGGGGAGAACAGGGAGGACAGACAGAGAACCAGAGAGAGAGAATGAGGAAGAAAGGAGGCGCACTGTGTCAAACGCTGAGCCCGAGTGGCACAGTGGTCTAAGGCACTGCATCTCAGTGCAAGAGATGTCACTACAGTCCCTGGTTCGAATCCAGGCTGTATCACATCCGGCCATGATTGGGAGTCCCATAGGGCGGTGCACAATTGTCCCAGCGTCGCCGGGGTAGGCCGTCATTGTAAATAAGAATTTGTTCTTAACTAACTTGCCTGGTTAAATAAAATAAAATAGTCACATCGGGAACCTTTACGAATACTCAAAAAAATGTCTTACACAGGATGTGGGACGAGAATGGTACCTTGGTCTAGTTTGAGAGAAATAGATGTGCCGAGGGAACCTAGGGATTGAGGAAGGGCGAGACAAAAGATCTGACCGAGGATGAGGAGGAAGTCACCCCCCTCTGTGAGATGATGCTGCTGCTCGGGGGAGCTGACGGCAAACAGTCTCAAGGACAGCAACGTGAGCAACAGGTGGCCAGGAGGCACCAATAGGCTACGGAAGAGTTACAGCAGGACGACTATAGTAAAGGAGAGCTGTGCTTAACAGCTAGGAGTACATTACAGGATTTGGTGCCGAACAGATACCAAACAAACAATTCTTGGGGGTTTTCTCATTACTCAGTGTGGACTGAGTGGGTGAGATTCATTCAGGTGAATAATGCATCCAATTAGGTCTGGATATATTTGGATGATTTCAGTCAGAGTATGTCCATTCAGTTACAGTCATTATCCAGTCATTATCCAGTCATTATCCACATCCTGTATCATAGTTGATTAATAAACAACCCTGCATAATTTATTCACTGAAAACCAGTCTGTAGGGGAGATCGGGGTATGTTGAGACGTTTTTTTTTACATTCAGCGTCACTACGTCAAGGGAAATATAGTATTCTTTCTAACAAAGGATGTTGTGTATCCCTGGAAATAATCAGAATGAATGTAAACATAACAGTTTTGAAAACATAGCTTGTCCAAATAGTGGTCTCTTGAGCATAGTGACAGGTAAGTTGAGCAGCCTTGGGGTAAGTGGGTGATGGAGTCCTGTGACAATGAGTGATGGTGCTGGTAGGTCAATGTTGAATTAATGAAATGGGGGAGTGGTATATTGTATATCCTAAATGTATACCTACATTCAGATATAGATCTCTCTGTTCAATACCACTTATCCTCCCATTTCTTGACCACTTGTCTGGGACAGGGATGTTGTTTCGATGTGCCAATTTGTAGGCAAATTCTCTGCATTTGAGGCTACTAAGCCCAATGAAATTGGTCCGCAAGACTCTTGATATGTTTATCATCTCAGACTCCATGTCATCAGATAAGACCTTGTGTGCCTCTGTTACTCTTTCATAGCCTCTCTTTCGAACAGGTACAGTTCTTTTTTTTGCCAATGTACCTCTTCAGTGTCATTCAGTCAAACAAAAATAATCATCCCTTGTTGCTGCTCAAATTGACTTTTTTTCCTTCTCTCACTTCCATGTCTGAACTCTCAAGAACCTTGAGGGGGGGGCTACACCCCTGCTTGTTTACGTTTGGAAACACGGGGCATGATGATGTCTGCTCTGTCACAATAAAAATGCATGATCTTTAGTTCATATGCATGACACGTGGCAAAAATACTATGCATATAATACATAAAACTGACCAAATGTAATCATAATTTGAATGGGGTTTGGTGGCCGTTGGCTCAACTTACCCCAGCGTTTCCCAAACTCGGTTCTGATTCAAATAATGAACTCATCATCAAGCTTTGATGAATTTAATCCGATTTGTAATGCTAGGGGTAAAACCAAAACATGAAACCCTTTGGTTCCAGAGGACTGAGTTTAGGAAACCCTGACTTACCCCATGGACATGGGCTCAACTTATCCCAAGGCAAACATTTTGACTACTATATATTAGCCCACACAGCTAGGAGGAACTTTCATGCTAGGTTTAGGACCTCATATTGTAGCTTATAGAGACCCAAACTGATGTATAAAACAATCTTAAAACTCTAACATTTGGTTTAGATACAAGCATCATGAAACCTACAACACAATATGTTCATTTGAGTTTGTGAAAATCTTTTTAAAAATTTAACTAACTTCCTTACCACATTTTCCATGTGGTTTCTTCCTTCATAGACTACATGAAATGATGACCTCTTCCTAAATATTTGGTCACATGATTCATCTTGTGTATGGTTTCTTAGAAACGAGGGGTGGCCCAACTAATTGTTTGGCTCAACTTACCCCACTCTCCCCTATATTTGCTATTTCTCTGTCTCTATCATTCAGAGGAAGTGAGCAGGCCTGAAAGAGGAAATGAGAGCAAATACCCAGTGAATGCATCCAAAATGTCACCCTTTTCTCTGTAAAGTGCACTAGTTTTGACCAGGGACTCAGACAGGCAGTGTCAGCTAGGGAATCACAAGGTTGTTGAGCTTCCCCTCACTACACTTCTGTTTAACCCCACCCTCCTCTTTCACTGACAAATGAGAGGCTGTTCCTCCTCAGTCGCACCAAAATTGGGCCTGATGACCCCATTTGAAGAAGTATAAATTGGAAATGAGGTTACAGTAGGATAGCATCATTAGTCAAATGTTGCAAAAACTATTCATTAAACATGGCGAGAGCTTCCTCAAGTGCCATTGCTAAATTAACAAGTTAGTAATTTTTTTTAGGTGTTATCATTCATTCCCATATTTGAACAAGTCTTGAAAGGATGTCATTGGCATCGCGAGACTATTCATTTCTTTCCTACCCTGTTGTTATATGCCAATAAATAGGTCAACGCTTGCCAAAATTCCAATGCAGCAGAACAAACTCAGCAGAAACAGGAAAATACAAAGGAAGACTTGTCGGAAAGGCAACAACGACAGACTCATTGAAAGACAGGATCTGGCAGAGGAAGTAACCTGCAACATAATGGTGTGACGCAGTCCGTGAACTGTGTAGCATCTTACAGAAAACTAAAGGAAACAAGATGCTGATAGGCAAAGTACAATAGCAACGTGCTTTATACTAAAGGTCATGCTGCCTGAGTAAAGTACAGTACATGAACCATACATGTTTAAGTATATAACAATAGGTATACTGTATACAGTAATTGCTCTAAATATGCACATTCTGGTCTAACTTACTATATAAACAGACTGTACCAGACTCCTCCCATTCTAAAGCTCTTGCTCTATTTGTGTGGGGAGACTGCCAGCCTTGTCTTTAGTTCTGCCCTGATGAGCCACTTTGTTATGTAGGCGTCCTAATTACAGTACTCTAAAAGACTCTTCTGTGTCTGAAATGGTACCCGGAAGCATCCTGTCTCTAACAGGCTATGGCTCCAATTGTTTTCACGAAAAGGGGACGCAATGTTAAAAGCATTTTGAACTTTTGTGAGATAACTTGTCTTTCTATATGAAACAGAAAAAAGTGATGACTGATTCACAACCCACATACCTCGTCTCTCCAAAACCTCCGGTCAGACAGACAGAATTAGATAGGCGGGAGGAGGAAGGGTGGCTCTAGTTGTCGGTGTGATTTCCTCAAGTGTTACATGAAGGCTCATTTGAAAGTGACTGGTAAATTCTATACATTACGGTCACCCTAACAAATTATTTATAACGGGTTTATAATTAGTTTATTATTAAATGAGACCACACAGCCACTGCTACTAGTAGGCTACTTTACAGCTGAGAATCATGATGTCGTGCCTGATAAGGCATTAACAGGCTTAGCTCAGTTGACGTGTTCTAACTCCTCAGTTCAATCAAACAGGATGTTCTAATGCGAGTGAAAGGGGATTCTACATGATAGTGTGTGTGTGTGTGTGGGGGGGTGCATTCTGGGGACTGGTGATAAAAAGGTTCAAATGGAAGCAAGTAGGAAAGAGGTGATGCTTTCTGACAGTCACAGTACGTGTGACAACTCAAAACACTATCATCGATCTTATCCCATAACACACTGATCATCTATTCAAGCCATTTTCTGCTATTTTCGTTTTGTTTTACCAATTGGGTCTTTATTAAACACAACCTTAGATGATGGGATCCCATGATCATCACTACAAGATGCGATACTTCATCAATACAATTTATAGTGCGTAGTCTGCAATATGCCAAACGGCAGTCTACACTCACCCCTTTGGGAGATGCTTTGGAAGTCTTGACCAGGCAGGACTTGTCCAGGTTCTGATACCCGCCGATCACTTCGATCTCCTCCGCAGTGGGGTACCTCTTCTTGCCTCTCTCTCCTTCCTCGGTTAGGACAGGCATCTGGGACTGGGCAGACGTATTGGCCAGGGGTCTAGAGGATACTGAAACAGCTTCCACGACTGCCCCTCCAACACGCTTCCTGGGGGTGATGGTGATGGTGGTGCCCCTCTTGACCTGCTGGCCTCCAGAGAGGCTTCTGATGGTGAAATGGGCCGGAGAAGGGGAAGGGGAGGGAGAGACGGAGGGGGACTGGGATGGGGAAGCTGATGGGGTGGTTGGTACTCCCTGGTCTGGGTGTAATGAGTTCTCAGGAGAGGGGGTCAGGACAGATCTGGAGTTGATGGTAATGGATCGGGCCTGTTTGGGTTGGTTGGATTGCAGATTGGACTGAGATTTTCTGGGATTTAGGATTGTTTGCTGGTCCTTTTGCCTCGGATGCTGAGGTTCCTTATTAGGCTGATTGTGTGATATCCTAGGGCTTTGCTGAGCTTTAGACTCTTTATCTTTCAAATTAATATTTTGTCCAAAAGACGACTGTGCTGCGTTGTCGTCATGTGATAGTCTCTGTACTTCCTGTTGTTCTCGCAACTGAAGCTGTTCCACCTGACGCTGTACAGTCTGAAGTCCGGACTTCTCATCGCTGGAAGAGGCTTTATTCCCAGGAGCCCCACCACCACACCACAGCTGCTTCTGTGTCAGCCTCCCAACTGATCTCTCTGGACTGCATGGCTCCTGCTGTTCTGCGGATATGTCGGACTGTACCTTAGGAGTGTGTGATGGGATAGGCCTATCCACGGTCCTGTCACTCATGCACACCGCCGCCCTGGACCCCACCGTTTTCAAGTTATAGATCCGGCTCATTTCAGCAAGAGGGGGAGGGTGAAGCAGAGAGGGGGAGAGAGAGTCTAAGGGCGCGGGAGAGTGTGAAGGAGGCAGATAATGCAGCCTGTACTCTTCCTCCGAGAGTTTATCCTCTCCTTCTTCTCCTCTGCCTCCGGTGTTCTGTTTCCTCTGCCGACCCCTGTCGCACCGTAACTCTGCTAGTACATGTTTGGTTGGATCTTCCCCTCTCTCAGTTGTGTGAGAGCTGAACAAGGCTACTTCACAGGCTGCGATGGAGATCCCTCTGGTTTCTTTCTCTCCTTTGACAGCTTGCGAGAACGAGAGAGGAACAGGAAGCTGGGAGACGGCTTTTGACACGCTCACTTCCTGTGTGACGTCAAACTGAGTGGATGTTGTCTGCGGTGGGGAGCCTTCCTGTCTCTGTCTCTCTCGCTCTGTTTCGTTCCCCATCTCTCCTTCCTCACACCAGTCTGAACGTGAAGCTTTTCTAGTCCTTCCAGTCCCAGCCTTTTCTGTCCCCTCAGTCGCATCTCCACCGTCCTCCGTCGTTGCCACTCCCTCCGTGTTCCTCAGCCTCTCCTTCTCTCTCTGTTGGATTTTCTCTCGCAAGGATTCGATGTGAGACGAGGGCTTGCCGATCCTCCAACTGTCCTTCCTCTCCACACCTTTTCCTCCCTCTCCTTCGCAGCTCTGGTCGTATTCACTTTGGAAGCTTGCCTCCCCGACACCATAGAACACGGTCCTTGGTATGTGTATCTCAAGTGGCATTAGAGGGGTTCCAACTGAGGCAAAGCACTTTGGAGACTTAGGACACTTAGGGGTCACTTGATGAACTGACTTTTTGGGGTAAACATGACTGTGCACGTGTGCGCCAGGTGAATGTATAGTGTCCTTGCTTACCTCACCTGGCTCCCTATAAGCTTTGCTCCCTCTCTCAGTCTCTCTGTCCTCCCTCATCACGCCTTTGCCATCCTGCATCAATGTTTGGGTCCCTTTGTGATTGTCACGTTCATTCACTGTCCCCCCCAATCTCTCTATCTTGTTGATAAGATCCTCTGTGTGCTGTGACAGTGGTGACTGGGTTGAATGGTGTCCCGGTGCTCCTTGACTACTATGCCAATCTGTTCCTTTATGTGCCACGGTACTGAGCAAGGTTGATGAGCACTCTGTAAACGCTGATACGTGGTTGTAATGACTATCGACAGACTGAGGAGGACTGGCTCTGTCTATGGAGAGGGTGATCACACAGTTTTGCTGAGTTGTTTCAACTGAAATTGTGCAGTCCCTTACCTCTGATACCCTCTTCATGTCCCTTACCTCTGATCCTCTCCTAAAGTCTGACTCCCTTCTCTCCCGCACTTGAGGTTCCGCCTCTCTTCCACCCACCCCCTCTCTCCATTTGCTCCTCGCCTTGTCCAACCCTCTCTCGCTTTCTTCTCTCATTTGCTCTACCTCTTTTTCCACTGCTCTCTCTCGACCATCCTGTCTGATGGGCACTCTTCGCGCAAACGAGGCCTCTGTGTTTCTAACTGAGGCCATTGTAAACCCTACCTCCCCATACATATTCTCTGTGAGTCCCTCTGTCCCCTTGTTGCTAAAATCTAACTCCACTCCTGTTACTCTCTCGACCCGACGGTCAATCTCTTTTCCGGCGTTACTTTCCAAAGCAGGCCGTCTCTCGTGCTGTCCCCCTACCGCCCTGTCTGCTTTTATGCATCCCTCTCTATGCTTTCCCACAGGCACTTTATCTGAAAGCCAGGTCCAGCAACCCTGCTTGCCTCCCCTCTCTGACCATTCCCCTTCCACTACATCTCCCTTTGCTGCCACCCTCCTGTCTGAACATGTCCTCTCCACAACCTTCCTATCATGGTTCCCCTCGTCCTGCATGCCATTCTCCTTTGTGTATATCATGCGGTCAGAGAAGCTGAATGACCGCTTGGGCACACCCCTGAATCCTGCATGTTCCTCCTCCCCTCTCCTGTCTCCATCATCCAGACAAAACGGTTCTCTGCCCCTGTCAGGCCGGATGAAACACTCTGAGCTTTTAGACCGGGATGGGGGTTTTGGATGTTCTCTGAATTTCTTTGTGTGCTCCCCAAATTTACTCAGCAGCTCACTCACCCTAACTCCTCTCTCGTTGTGGATACTGTCATCTGCGACACCATATCGCCGATCCTCTTTTTCTGAAGAAGCTACTTGTGTCCGTGGTCGGTCTTTCTCCCTCAAGTTTTCCCTCTCTTTATCTTTCATCATCAGCCATGCCACCTCTCTCTCCAGCTGCCTCTCACAGTCTTTCCCTCCATCTTTACTGCACTTGGCATCTCTCCCTCTTTCTCCGTCTCCTTCCCTGCCTGTCCCTTTGAGACCTCCACTTCTTGAGTCCTCATTGCCAGCTAAGGGTTTAATGATCAATATTTCTGATGCCCGGATCTCTGTGACACTCCCTCCACCAGCCAGAAACTCCTGGAGGTCCATCTTTACATCTCTATTTTCCTGCTCCTCTTCCATCACCTCCCTCTCCCTCTCTGACTCTCTCCTTCTACCCCTCCTTTCATCACTTCCCTTTCTGTCCTGTTCAATAATGATGATGTTGTCTGCTCTGATGGTACGAAGGCCTGGGACTAGTGGATAGGAGTACTTGGGGGTTGGAGAATTTGAGTCTCCCTCCTCCCTCTCCTCCTCTTTTCTCCCTCTCGGGCAGTCCCTTTCCCTGTCTCTCACCGTATCCCGGCTCGTCTCTCTCCCGGCACTCCTGTCCCTTTCTCTGCCTCTACTCCTGTCCCTTTCTCTGCCCCCACTCCTGTCCCTTTCTCTGCCCCCACTCCTGTCCCTGTATCGCTCTATTTGTATTTCTATATCTCTTCCCTTCCCAGACTCTCCATCATGACCTTTGACGTGGCCTCTTTCTTTCTCCTTTTGCCTCTCTCTCCCTACTTCTATTTCCTGCTCATTCCCTTTCTCGTGGCCCATCTCCCCAGCCCTCTCTGCTTCTCTTCCCCTCCTCCATCCGCCATGTGTGCGAATGAATGAGTTTTGTCCGACAGGGATGATGGTCTCCTTTAACACCAGACTCTGCGGTTTAGCCTCTTCATCCAGCCAAGGCCCTGTGATGTCTGGGCTGAGTGGTGGTTCACTTCCCAGCTGCACTAGTGTAGAGCTGTCCAGGTCACTCGCAGGATCAGAGGGGGACCTGCCCTCCTTGACTTGGAGGGGGCCCTCCCTCTCCTTGTCCCCAAAACTCTCCTGTTTCATTCTCCTCCTCTGGATGATCCCTCGCTTCCAGGCAGGCATGCTGGCGAGTTTGTCCTCCTCCTCTTTTTCTCTCTTCTCTCGCTCCTCCTCCTCCCTCCTCTTTCGCTCCAGTAGGAGTTGTTTCCATTCCGGTAAAGAGGAGGCAGACATAACAGAGAAGAGAGGTCTTGCTTTTGGCAAGTTGCCTAATCTTCCTTTCTTTTAACGCTCTGGCAACAGGTCTGTCAAAAAGGACACATATGTAATAATTATAATAAACATATGTTGTGATTTAAATTGTATAGCATATTCCCTTTCAAACTGATCATAGAAAACTGGAGAAAAATGAGTGCGTCCCTTTGCCTTCAAATCAGAATAGACTTTGTGTTGAAATGTTGCCTATTAATAGGCCTACTTTGTACTTTATATCATGTGTAGAGGCTATGTAACTCACCTACGTAGCCTATTTACTGGGTGACATTTTACACAGGCTTCTTCCTCCCATGATGGTTACTTTCTCTAATCATAAAAAGTGAACATACATACCAACTATGCCTCTGATCCGCATGTAGCTATAAATTTGCAAGCCAAGCGTTCACCACAATTACGCACTCCTCGTTTTAAGCATGCAGGCAAAACATTTTCAAAAATCATTTTCCAAACTTACCAAATCCTGGGTATTCCGCAGTAATGCTTTATATCCCCCTCTGTGTTGGTTTAAGAGGAGTCAGCTTCTGAATGACGGGTGACTGTGCGCCGCCCGTTGTTCTTAATGCGTTCAAAGCACCAACTGGAAGATTGGTCTCTATCTAAAGCTTTTTATAGTTGATTAATCGATGTTGTCAAAAAGTCAGGATTAATAATGTTTACGTAGCTCGATTATCTTAATGACGACTACACTGTGAATTAGAGCATGTCAATTTGAAACACCTCCATTGGTAGTAAATATTCAGCAACTGCAGTGCTGTCCGACTACTGTAATCCACTAATTACATTTAATTCCATCAGGGGAGTTAGTGCCACACACCATAATGGCCGACCCAAGAAAAGGCGTTTAAAGAAGACTCCCGTCTGCCGGTCACCCCCTCAGCCCTCTAATTGGGAGGGAGGGAGGGAGGGAGGGAGGGAGGGAGAGAGAGAGAGAGAGAGAGAGAGAGAGAGAGAGAGAGAGAGAGAGAGAGAGAGAGAGAGAGAGAGAAAGAGAGAGAGAGAGAGAGAGAGAGAGAGAGAGAGAGAAAGAAAGAAAGAAAGAAAGAAAGAAAGAAAGAAAGAAAGAAAGAAAGAATGAATGAATGAAAGAAAGAAAGAGAGAAGGAGTCACCTCAGCCAGAACATGAGGGTTGAGATAATGCAAATTATCCTAGGTGATGTGAAAAGCTTCAACCGGTCTTCCCTGGTGGATTCCCAAGTCAAAAATTGTGATTTATCCGATAGAATCCCATAAGATTCTCACAATCTTATAGGATTTTGTGTTACCTCTATCAGAATCCTATTGGTATCCTATTGGACAACTTTTTTCCTATTTGAAAGTAATCATATTGGGTCCTATAGGGTTCTCGATTTCCTATAGAATCCTATTGGAATTATATTGGATTATGTGTTTTCCTATTGGGAATCAAAAGTAATCCTATTTGACCCTATATAATTCTGGCAATCCTATAGGATTTTCTATTACCTCTATCAGAATCATATTGGAATCCTATTGTAAATCAAAAGTAATCTGATTGGATCCAATAGGTTTTTGATAAATCTTGTAGGATTTTGTCATCCCAATCAGAATCCTATTAGAACATATTTTTCTTAACCAAACCCATAAAATTATACACTGAACAAAAATATAAATGCCACAGTAAAATTACTGGTCCCATGTTTCATGGCCTGAAGTAAAAGATCCCAGAAATCTTCCATATGCACAAAAGCTTATTTCTTTCAAATTCTGTGCACAAATGTGTTAACATCCCTGTTTAGTGAGCATTTTATCCTTGTCAAAATAATCCACCTGACAGGTGTGCAATATCAAGAAGCTGATTAAACAGCATGATCATTACACACTTTGTGCTGGGGAAAATAAAAGGCCACTATAAACTGCCACAGATGTCTCAAGTTTTGAAGGAGCGTGCAATTGGCATTCTGACTGCAGGAATGTCCACCAGAGCTTTTGCCAGATAATGAAATGTTAATTTCTCTACCATAAGCCGCATCCAACATTATTTTAGAGAATTTGGCAGTATGTCCAACCTGCCTCACAACCGCAGACCACATGTAACCATGCCAGCCCAAGACCTCCACATCCGGCTTCTTCAACTGCAGGGATATGGAGGAGAATTTTTGTCTGTAATTAAGCCCTTTTGTGTTGAAAACACATTCTGATTGGCTGGGCCTGGCTCCCCAGTGGGCCGGCCTGGCTCCCAAGTGGATGGGCCTATGCCAGGTACCTTTAAGAGTGACTGATGATGTCACAGCAAGCACGAGCTCGTAAGTGTTAGCCTAACTCCCAAATTCAGCTTGCCAGCTGTGACTGTGCAGAGAACCTTGGGTTTTCTAACATTATCGTTCTATTTATCCTTCACTGTGCTGTGCATAAATGCAAGAACCATGAGTACAGTATTGGTTTCCTTATGTTCCTGACAAAGTTGTCAATGTTTTTGTCATATTTTCGTCATTGTACATCATATTATGCTTTTTTATGCTAGCTAAAAAACGACTGTTAGCCATATTTTGCCTGTCAGCTGACTAGCTAGATAGCTAGCTAAGTTATAGCCATTTGTTTGTTGTTTTTGAGTCACTGTATTGTTATAGCTGTTATATGTTTTATAGCAGTTGTAATTTTTCTTGTTTGTTATTGATAAATATACAATATGTGTCTTATTACAGGCAAGTCAACCCCATTTTCATGATTTCAGGTCATCAAAATAAGTCACATCACATCAGGTTTTTGGACTCATTCAGCAGTTTTTACCTAATAAGTAGAATACTATTGGAAATTAATGTTGAAAGTTCCAATAACATTTCTAAAACATAAGTTGAAAATGATGCTGCTGCTGCTTCCTGTTTACAATAACCTTTGTTAAATAGCCCAATATCAAAACACCATTTTGAAATGTCCAAATCAAAACAGTTTATGATATATTGAAATCATAAACAGAAAATGTACTTCTTACACATACTGTTCATGTGCCACAATTGAGTCTTTTTTTAAACGAGCACCTGCATATGCACCAAAACCCTGTTGACAAGTGGCATTGAATCACTCATATTGATCAGGCTGTTGAAACTAACACAACTCAAAACCCACATGGAAACTGGAAATATGATTTGCATCACGTGTTAGAGGACAACCTGCTAAAGACAACCAGCTACATTTTGGAGTGATGCATTTTGATTTGGTGGTCGCCAAAACAGAAAGAAAAATGCAACACTTACAGTACCAGTCAAAAGTTTGGACACACCTACTTATTCAAGGGTTTTTATTGATTTGACTATTTTCTACATTGAAGAATAACAGTGAAGACATCAATCTATGAAATAACACATATGGAATCATGTAGAAACCAAGAAAAGTGTTAAACAAATCAAAATGTATTTTCTATTTGAGATTCTCCAAAGTAGCCACCCTTTGCCTTGATGACAGCTTTACACACTCTTGGCATTCTCTCAACCAGATTCACGAGGAATGCTTTTTCAACAGTCTTGAAGGAGTTCCCATATATGCTGAACACTTGTTGGCTGCTATTCTTTCACTCAATCATCTCAATTGAGTTGAGGTTGGGTGATTGTGGAGGCCAGGCCATCTAATGCAGCACTTCATCACTCTCCTTGGTCAAATAGCCCTTACACAGCCTGGAGGTGTGTTTTGGGTCATTGTCCTGTTGAAAAACAAATTATTGTCCAACTAAGCTCAAACCAGATGGGATATATATATGCCATTTAGCAGACGCTTTTATCCAAAGTGACTTACAGTCATGTGTGCATACATTCTACGTATGGATGGTCCCGGGAATCGAACCCACTACCCTGGCGTTACAAGCACCATGCTCTACCAACTGTGCTACAGAAGGACCATGGCGTATCGCTGCAGAATGCTGTGGTAGCCATGCTGGTTAAGTGTGCTTTGAATTCTAAATATATCACTGACAGTGTCACCATCAAATCACCCCCACACCTCCTCCTCCATGCTTCACGGTGGGAACCACACATGCAGATATCATTCATTCATCTACTCTGCGTCTCACAAAGACATGGCGGTTGATACCAAAAATCTCAAATTTGGACTCATCAGACCAAAGGACAGATTTCCACCGGTCTAATGTCAATTGCTCGTGTTTCTTGGACCAAGCAAGTCTCTTCTTATTATTGGTGTCCTTTAGTTGTGGTTTCTTTGTAGCAATTCGACCATGAAGGCCTGATTCACGCAGTCTCCTTTGAACAGTTGATGTTGAGATGTGTCTGTTACTTGAACTCTGTGAAGCATTTATTTGAGCTGCAATCTGAGGTGCAGTTAACTCTAATGAACTTATCCTCTGCAGCAGAGGTAACTCTGGGTATTCCTTTCCTCATGAGAGCCAGTTTCATCATAGCGCTTGATGGTTTTTGCGACTGCACTTTAAGAAACTTTCGGATTGACTGATTGACTGACCTTCATGTCTTAAAGTAATGATGGACTATCGTTTCTCTTTGCTTATTTGAGCTGTTCTGGCCATACTATGGACTTGGTCTTTTACCTAATAGGGCTATCTTCTGTATACCACCCCTTCATTGTCACAACACAACTGTGTCACTTTCGTCGTATACATAATGAGCAGACCAAGGTGTGAGTAGAGTTCCACATATTTATTAAAGTGAACCTTTAAAAAACAACAAAGAATAAACTAACGTGCAGTTCGTAGCGCACATAGCACTAAACCAAAACAAAACCCCACAAACGCAGGTGGGAAAAGGACCACACTAAGTATGATCCCCAATTAGAGGCAGCGATCATCAGCTGCCTCCAATTGGGAACCATACTCACACCAATATAGAAATTCAAGACTAGAACACCCCCTAGTCACTCTCTGACCTATTGCACCATAGAGAACCCCAAGGGCTCTCTATGGTCAGGGCGTGACAGTACCCCCCTCCTCAAAGGTTCTATTGACCCCTCCCTTTTGTAACAAGCCATCATATCTTGTCAGTCCACTAGGGACTTTTATCGCATGTGTTTGTGTGTGTATTCTGTGTTATTATTTAGGTAGTTAGTATATAAATAATTAAGCCAATTGGTGTATTGCTGATTCATCAATAAGGTTAGGGTTCTTGCAGATATCAAGGAGTATGTGACGTTCAGAATGAGACTGATATGAAGTAATGATTTAATAAGTGACTGTTACTGATGTAAGAGATATCTATATATCTTTAGAGTTTAAGTCAGGAGAGAGTAACTCATTAAACAACATTTTCCCGTGGTACCCCAAATTCCTAATGAGTTAATTGTTATATGATTCATTAAATTGAGTAACAATTAAACATAGTTGATAAAATAAATAAGTCACCAGATTAATGATAGTCAAGTCAAGATAGTGCTGTTTCATAGATTTGACGTCTTCACTATTATTATTCTTCAATGTCAAAAATAGTCAAATCAATAAAAACCCTTGAATAAGTAGGTGTGTCCAAACTTTTGACTGGTACTGTAAGTGTTGCATTTTTCTTTCTGTTTCGACGACCACCAAATCAAAATGCATCACTCCAAAATGTAGCTGGTTGAAATCAGTAGAATGAGATGGGAGAGTCGGATTACACGTCCTGTTCAAACTAACCACACGGAATCTGGGAATAACAGTCCAATAGAACCGTGTCCAAAATCTGATATGGTTTTTTCTACTGGATTCTTGTATTGGAATCCTATACGATAGGTTCCAAAATCTGATAGTATTTTCTCTTGGATTTTTAAAAAACTTTCCCAGTTTAGACAGTGGAGGAATCATGCATGAGAGAATAGCCTACATCTCACAAACTCAACTCTTAACCTTGAAGTCAGTTCCACTGCTTTTTTAATTGTTCCCCTCTAAATCAGGGACTGATTGAGACCTGGGACACCAGATGGGTGTAATTCACTATCAGGTAGAACAGACAACCAGCAGGCTCTGAACTTCGTAGGGTAAGAGTTGAATAGTCCTGGCCAACATCAATGGTAAGAGCCTAAATCAAACTTAAATTAACGCTAAAAAATAATGAGAAAAAATGACAATAGAAAAAAAATGCATTATGACTTGTATTTATTGAGACATTTTGTTTTAGTTGCTTATAATTTGTTCCAGTGTAACAAAGAACTTGTGTTGGTACAAAACTGATGAAAATATGGCATCACATGAACAGTTTGCTCTAAGGTAGTTTCACCTATATATTATCTTATTATAATAATTAATGTAGTTAAAAATACTGTAATTAAACCCATATAAAATAATTAAACAATGAATATCTTATCCTCTCCTATAATCCATGCTCACAGTTGGAATTAGAAGTGAATTCAGCTATTCAAGTAATTATACATTGATTTACTGCAACACAAAGGATATAAAAACAATGATGATGGAGAGAAAAGGATAAGACAAAGACACCCTCAAAATGTGACAGAATGTGTGTGGGGAAATAGGAAAGGAACAGGACAAATACAACAAAATTAAAGACAACAGCAAAATGTAGCACTGACATAATCCCATTTTGAAAATAATACAGTGTGGAACAGCAGTTGGCACATATAATTAGAATACTAGAATAGCCATGAACCT
Organism: Oncorhynchus keta; assembly: GCF_023373465.1. Lineage (NCBI taxonomy): Eukaryota > Metazoa > Chordata > Actinopteri > Salmoniformes > Salmonidae > Oncorhynchus > Oncorhynchus keta. The sequence continues at coordinate 2,737,433 of NC_068440.1, read as the reverse complement.
TATGATGGGATATAGGTCAGCCATTTTTGTCAGGAAGTTGGTCAACCATGGTTTGCCAGTGAAGTGATAAGACAGTGTAAAAAAAAAAGAAAAAAAAAAAGAATAATTTATCTGCACTGTGTTTGTTAGCTAGCTAGCCAGACAGTTTTAGCAGAATGATTTTCCCCCTCAAATTAACTGCCAATATGCCAACATCCCACAGCCATACACTGGCTGAAATCAGTTGATGATAGGCCTTAGACAAGTTGTAAATGCAACAAGTAGCCTACTGATATTGTATCATATACTAGAACTCACAGCTTCCCAAGGAGGCATTTATGGTCTGTTTACATATATTTTAGAGGCTATTTATACAGAAAATGTGTAGGAAACCTGTATAAACAGAATTTATAATTATGACAATATTTTAGGTTGACAATAATTCTATCACACAATTTCTTATGTCATATGCCTTACTTTTAGGATTGTACCTCTACTGCCATTCATTCCAGTTAGACTGGGTTGGATTTCTCCCTGACCAATATGGCTGCCATTTCTGGAAGTTTGACAGTTTATGACAGAGATCCTATTCAATTACTAGAAGGGCTATGAGTTAGCACTTGGTGGTGGAATGTAAAATGTAACGTTATGTTCATAGGCTATATAAAAATATACTCTTTTAGATAAAAAAAAAATATATATATATATATATATATATATATATTCTGAGTAATTACTTACAAATACATTGATGTTAAAAGCTATGCCTAAATGCTTGGTGGCATATTTACAGACGTTCTGAATCTTAACAAACAACTGCAGTGTGTACTTTTGTCAATTGCTGTGTGCAGCCACACAAACATCCCATCTGATCCCATTCATGTATGTGTAGTAATAAAGCTCACCAGCTTGTAGTCCCCAAAAAACAGAAATGAGTTACCTTTAGTTCATTCAGCCATTCCTAAAAGGGAAATTAATGGGGAAAGAAGAATGGGGTTTTGGGATAAACACCAGAAATAAAGTCTGAGGTTAACACAGGCTTAGAAGATCTTACACATTTTGTTCTATGAGATAACCAGAGTTGGGGTCAATTCCATTTCAATTCCAGTCAACTCAAAAAGTACAATGAAATCCTCACGCCAATTCTCTTCCAATGCTTTTCAATTCGGAAAAAGTTGAGTGGAAATTGGAATTTATGTGCTTGTTTTGATTACATTAATGCTTCAAATTAACCAAAATTGACATCAGCTGATGAAGACGATCTAATAGAACAAAACCTATAAGAACTCCTAAACCTGTGTTTACCACAGACCTTATTTTCGGAGTTGAGACAAAAAAAACATTAATTTCCCCATAGGCTTTGACCAACGAGCTATGGTGGAGTTAGTGATATCAAACAGATGCCATTACTATTGCTCTCAATAGTAACCAGGTTTCCATCCATCCTTTTCATGCGAGTAAAGTCCACGCCATATAACGCAATTTTTTGTGTGAGAATACCATCAGTAGAGTTTAATATGCGATGGAAACCCATTTAACTTCCTTTTTTATAATTAAAAATATTCTGTACATCGGTATTTAACCGCAAAAGTAATTTAATCCCCAACAAGTCAATTTAACGGAAACATCTTTGGCGGGAAAATGTGCATATTAGAATATTCTTGTGTTTTGGCAATTGGATGGAAACCTAGCTTACAACACCCATGACTTCAATTCACTCTTGCTTGTGGTTGTCATTGTTCTGAGCAGTGCCATCCTGTGGCAAAGAGAAGAGCCGCAGTTTGCTATGCAGCTGGACACTGAGGTAGGCACAGTCCTGTGTATCCAGGGAGTGAGCCAGGGCCAGGTAGGCCGACAAACTCCCCGCCAGCAGCAGCCTGTCCAGGGGCAGGGCAGGGAGGAGCCACAGCACCACAGCCAGCTCCACACACACGGGGTGACGCAGGTGGGCGAAGAGACGCTGAGCCCGGGGGGACTTGAGAGCCAGAGGATCTCCCAAACCAAGGCACTCATAATAAACCTGAGAGGGATGGAAGAGGGAGGATGGAGGGAGACCGGGAGAAAGGGATAAATTACTTATTGCAGATATTATACCAGTTATTTACATTTCATCAGAAGGATATTCTTAATCATTCTATTGCTGACTAATTACAGCTTTGGCATCACATCAATGATCAATGATCAAATGTGATGCATGGAAATGCTTTGGTGTAACCAGTGTGTAAGTGAACAGTATCACTTCCTCCACTGTCCCTGTCCCCTTACTGGCCTCAAACTAGTGGTCCTCTGATCGCAATCACATGACTGCAATCTTACTCTGTTACAGCTGCATGGGTTTACTTCACCTGCTTGATGCCCAGTAGTTCAGGATAGTCAAAGATCAGCAGTATACTGCAGATGATGGACCAGCAGAGGAAGTGCAGGGTGAAACAGAGCAGGGGGAACCAGGTATTCCATGGGGCATTACGTACTGACCACAGACAGGGAGCCTCCGTCACAGGCTGCCAGTAATGCATCAATATCTACAACAGGGACAAGACAGTGAAGTAGGACAGCAAAAGGGGTATTTAAATGTTGAATTGTCTCATTTTTTTAAGACCATAAGATTTTATAAATGAAAGTGTGTGTGTGTGTGTTACCTGGAGAGCCATAGCAGTGGTGGAGCAGTACATGGCCCGGTTCAGTACCCCCAGGACAGACTGACATGCCTGCTTGACTGGAGCCCAGGCCAATAGGCTGTGCTGGACAATAAAAAGAGCCAGAAGCCCCAGATCCACAACCACAGACTTGAGAACAGATCTGTCCCGCAAAGCTACAGACCATGGTACAGAGTCTATATAAAGTACAGAAATATGGACAGAGGGATACGATAAGTATATGGTGTGGTAGGTTAGGTGTTGGTGATTATCAGTACAAGACAACGACAAAGTCTTGGAGCAAAGTATAATGATGAATTCCCATTGTTTAAGTGATCTTGTTAGTCAGAGGGTACCAGTCTTGGCCCTGTTTCCCAAAAGCATTGGTTCTAACGATGAACATAGCCTTAACCTCTAAGAGATCAGTGTCCTTATATTTTTATTTTACCGTTATTTAACTAGGCAAGTCAGTTAAGAACAAATTCTTATTTTCAATGACGGCCTGGGAACAGTGGGTTAACTGCCTTGTTCATGGGCAGAACGACAGATTTGTACCTTGTCACCTTTCGGTTACTAGTCCAACACTCTTAACCACTAGACTACCCTGCCGCCCCATTTATTTATTGAGATACCGGGATGCTTTTTGCTAACGTGCGCTAATGTGACTAGAATGACGTTGTAAGTAACAGCAAACTTCCCAGGACATAGACATATCTTATATGGGCAGAAAGTTTAACAAGAATTTAAGCTAACCGCACTATCCAATTAAACTATCCAAGTATTTATTACAGTGAGAAAATACCATGCTATTTTTTGAGGAGAGTTCACAAAAACAAAACGTTTGTCACAGCAACTGGTTTGATACATTCACCTCCGAAGGTAAATTATGTACTTTACATTCAGTAATCTTGCTCTGATTTGTCATCCCGAGGGTCCCAGGTATAAAATGTAGCATAGTTTTGTTTGATAAAATCTATTGTTATAGTCAAATGTCGGAACTGGGTTCTACAGTTCGAACCCCTGTTGTCTCTTGCTCCACACCCACCCCGCCCGGCCATCTAGATGTGTGAAAGTTAGTGTATGAGCTAATGATCCACCATGTATAACATTCCTGGTAGTGTGCAAACTTACAAAAATGATATGGTAATACAAAATGTATGTTCTCTATAGTTATGTACTTGAAAATGTATCAATTGACCAATTCGGCACAGTCGGGCAGACTTCATAGAAAATATTGTGCAGTATTGCAATGCTTCACTGAATCAATCTGAAACTTTGCACACACACTGATGCCATCTAGTGGCCAAAATCTAAATTGTGCCTAGACTCCAATATTATATTATCAGCATGTTTTATTGTTTGCATTATCTTTTACCAGATCTAAATGTTTTATATTCGCCTACATTCATTTCATATTTCTAAAAACTTCTAAGTGTTTCCTTTCAAATGGGATCAATAATATGCATATCCTTGCTTCAGGTCCTGAGCTACAGCCAGTTAAATTTGGGTATGTCATTTTAGGTGAAAATTGAAGACAAAAAAAAAAAGTTTGATCCTTAAGGTAAGATGCTTTTGGGAAACCGGGCCATGTTCAGGTAACATTGTTTTGCACAGGCACATTAACGTTACATCACAGCGTTCGATTTCTACGGTCTCGGTTCCAGGTCCAAAAGTATTGTCATGAAGCAGGCAGGGAGCAGGTCTCGAATCCTCGACCTTCTAGCCCGAGGTCCAGCGCGCTATCGACTGTGCCGCAAAAGCATGCTCGTGCAGCAGGGTCGATTTCCGCGCATATAAACGCAGGATCCTTTTACACTACTCCCTCCTTTCAAAGAGCGCAAGCTTGCGACTCTACGTCTTACAGGAACGCGCACCGTCGTGGATGCAAGGTCCGATCACTTCTGACACCAATGTAATGAAACTGCAGGGAGCAGGTCTCGAACCCTCGACCTTCGAGCCCGAGGTCCGGCGCGCTATCGATTGTGCCGCAAAAGCATGCTCGTTGCGCTTATAAACCCAGGTTCGTTACACTATTTATTGAGATGAATGAACCATTCAAATAAAAACATTCTAACTTGCTACTGAAACAATACATCCGGTAGTTGCAACAGCTGTGAACCGTTTGTATAGTTTGAGACTAGAATGTGCTACTTTTCCTGATGAACACACAAACCCTTTGCCAAAGAGCCAGGAAACATACCTTGACACAGTGGCGACTCTCCAGTGATGTTATGATATATCGCTCGAAATGAGATGAAACGAACAAAGTCTGCACCGGTTATAAAAACGAAGACAAAGTTTAACAGCGCCAAGATGCAAAGGGTCATACCACGAGCAGTGACTGACGCCATTTCAATATGGACTTTTTCCTGATTTTAGGCAGAAAGAACGAGAGGCGTCGCCTCTTCCTCTCAGATCAGTGCTGTGTGGGATCCTTGGGACGTAGTTTAACCGAAACCATAGCGTTTACCTGTCCGTCCCAAGGATCCCAGATAGCACTGACCCTGCTGCTTTAGCAAAAATGTTCTCTACTGTCGGTAGTTTCTTCCGGGAGGTGAGCGGTGGGGACAAATATTAACGCTCGATGTCGCTGTTAACCTGAGTGAGACTTGAAGAGTAGAGACCTGGGTTCGGAATCCCACGAGGATGTAAAGAACTTTAATTTGACTTACTCAATGCTGATATAGTACCTAACTGTCCAATAAATGAGACACCTTCTTACTTTGAGTTTTTTAAATATATATTATTATACACATTAAAGCCTCACAAATTGGACAGAAAAATCAACACATGATTGATTTTGCACATCACAATATCAAATGTATATAAAAGGAAGCCCAGCTCAGCATCTCGTGGTACACCGCTCTGATTATCATGTGTAGGTTAATCTCCCAATCAAACCTCAAATCAACATCACAGTGATAGCACTCCAAGGCCACTACCTGAACGGACTCTCTTGACCCCTAAGGGAAGACAGATATACAGACAGAGGTCCAGATCCTTCTCTGGACAGACAACTCATTATTAACACATGCACCATTTAGCAAAATAGCCTTATATCATAGCCTGTGTCTCAGTCTGTTTGGATCTGCTCAGAAACAACTGGCACCCAGGCTATAATGCCATGCTTTTAGTTAGAACCTGCTCAAACATTCAAAAGCAAGATATCATAGCTAACCTCAGATGGCAGAATTGTCTGGCCACAAGTTGCACAGCAAGGTGCCACAAGCCTGAGAATAAAAGGACAAGATGTAAATGAAATAGAGAAATGTGATTGACTCAATTGTGGTAATAGTTTAATCATCATTGCTATGCTGTATAAAGGTGTGTCTGTAACAGGGTGTTGATGTTGATTTAAGGGTGTGTGATGGTCTTGCTCATTGTGTTGGAGTTGTAATGCAATCAAACTCACCTGTGGTAGTCTCTGACACAGTAAACATTTCTTTTATTAAATATCCACAGGCATTACAGAATTCCGGAGTACTTTCAAAGTAATTGAAAAATAGCGTATATTTAATCAAATTCTCATAACAAGAGACAGTACCTGATTAACTAATTGAATACGTTTTAATATACTGAATGTCCTTTGCATAACAATTAAGAAGCAGAACCACACCCTTAACTGATATCTGATTTAAAGACATTGAGATGCTTACCAGGAAGTCATCTTCACAAAATATTATTTTTGACATGTAGTAAAATGGCCTGCCTTTTAGCGTTTGACCTAAACACGAAAGAGAGTTCAAATGAGGGATAGTGAGAGAGTGTGGGGTGGGATAAAAACTATTCCAGTCGGAATAGTCACAACTATAACCAAAACACAGCTGAATTAAAACAGGGAAGGCTGCTAATGAAATTACATTTGTTTTTTTTGTGTGCATGTTTGTGTGTAGAATAGATGCATGACATGTACTGCAAGCACTGCAGGTGAAACAGGTGTCATGGTATAGCTTTCCCATTGCCTGGCAAGCCCGGCCAATACCGTATACTACTTCACTGCATCTTACACAGCTCCCTGAAATTGTCAGACCACACACACACACAATACACACAAACTACACACTGTAACTACGTTTCTTTCAGTATCCCTCGATCATCCAGCATGAGCTGCACGGTCAACTGAAATACTCTGACATCTGATCCTTTCCCCAATCACAAATGCAAGCAGCCTAGCACACAATCACTCACTGCAGAGCTATTTAGATCTGTTGAATACCAGAGTACAGTACCCCAACACAAAACAGGTATGCTGCTATCTTACATTTACATTTACATTTTTTTTACTATCTTGCTACAGTATAGAAGAGAACCTAACGTTCGACCAAAGCTGTGGTCTTGATATCTGCCTTACCAAAGTAGATGTCAGTACTGGTCTGGGAGTCCATCTCCACATCCAGAAGCCTCTCTATGTGAGCTTCTAATTTTAGGATATAAATGATGCTGTGTTCATAACCTAGTGGGAAGTGGAAATGAACCATGCACAACTGGGGAAAATCCACTTGAACGGCTCTCTAACTGGTGTTCCCACGTGTTGATTTAACCATTATTTAACTGTGCAAGTCAGTTTAAAAGTCACTGTCCAGTAAAAATCTCACTTTTAAAAGTTCATATTTTGTTAACTCATACCCAAAAAGTAATTAAAGGTAATATTTAATAGAAATCTGGAAACACTGGGCAGTCACTTTAATCAGTGACCATTAGTTCTGTGTTGCTGCCCTCATGTGGTCTTCCTAGGGTTCCTATCTTGTGCCCCGGGCTCCATCTCAGGAATGCTAGCCATATGGCATTAGGCATGTGGAGGCAGGAGGATGTCTCAATACTGCAGTGAGAGAAAAGCCCAAAAGTTGACATCTGCATGGGTCCACACAAAAAAAACTGATACATGATGACACTGTGGCAGATACGGTTGTTTATGAGGTCTTTCATAAACAAATAACACAGGTTAGCCTATATTGAAATATGTCATAAGCATTCTGTCAAATAAAAAACTATAGCCTAAACTACACCTTCTTAATTGTCTTTGGACAACACCAATCTCCCTTTCCTAGTGTACTAAAATATTGATGTTATAGAAAATAAATGCCCTCTGCATTATAATCAACACAACACACAATGCTGCACACTTATAAAACGTAGTCTTCTAACAATTAATTAAATATTGTTATTCATTGTAGGGCATCAATAAAGCAAAAACAGAGAGGGAGGGTGTCAAGGCTTCAACGGCAACCTGGACTCAGGGGTAGATGTAACATAGATGCGGTAAAGGAGTCAATGGAACATCTGCAAGGAGTCAATGTAACACAGACGTTCCATTATATAGCGTATATATATATCCATGGGGGCGGCAGGGTAGCCTAGTGGTTAGAGCGTTGGACTAGTAACCGGAAGGTTGCAAGTTCAAATCCCCGAGCTGTCGTTCTGCCCCTGTAACAGGCAGTTAACCCACTGTTCCTAGGCCGTCATTGAAAATAAGAATTTGTTCTTTAACTGACTTGCCTAGTAAAATAAAATAATAAAAAAAAAACAGATTAGCACTCCTCCGACAAATCTGATCAAACAAAGTTAATATTTGTCAAATCTGTCATGATTTGTGTATTTTAACTGGCCCACAATGTGGTTACTGATTTGGATATATTTGGCTTTTCACTGAATAAGTTGTCCCTTTTCAGGTTTAGAAGAAGTTCTTTCTAACTACTAACTCCCGTTCGTATAAACTGGTTAGCATGGCTAGCATACAGAAATCGGTGGTGGTAGTCAAATTAATTTCTAACTGTAATGCAGTTGATTGGTAACGATGACATGAATATGTTGGGGTTGACATCAGTGGAGGTTCCTCTGAGGAGGAAGGGAAGGACCATCTTTCTCAGTGAATTTCATACAAAATAAAAATAGTAAAACATGAAAAAAGTTATCCTTTTTCAATAAAACTATACTGAATATAATCATGTCATCAAATAATTGATTAAAACACTATTTTGCAAAGAAGGTCTTCAGTAGCCTCAACAGCACTCTGTAGGGTGGCACCATGGTGTAGCTGGAGAACAGCTAGCTTCTGTCCTCCTCTGGGTACATTGACTTCAATACAAAACCTAGGAGGCTCATGGTTCTAACCCCCTTCCATAGACTTACACAGTAATTATGACACCTTCTGAAGGACGTTCTTCAATGTATCAGACCTCTTGCAGCATGAACTGACATGTTGTTCACCAAATCAAAGGATCAGAGAATGAATCTAGTACTGAAAGCATAAGCTACAGCTAACTAGCACTGCAGTGTATAACATGTAGTGAGTAGTTCAAAAATGAAGGAGAAGCAAGAAAGAAATAGAGATGATATTTCGTTAAAGAAAAATCACTTTAACTTACGTGGCTTGCAAATGCAGCTAGCTAGTTTAGCCTTCTGAAACACCCTGCTCAAACAGACAAATGCTATGTTAGCTAGCTGGCTATGACATTCCAACACAACACTGGAACTCTTCCAAGCCAAGGTAAGCTTTTGATTTGACTAATTTATTGCCACCGGGGCATACCGGTGTATTTGCTTACTGTACACTGTAACGTTACTGCATGATTTTAGCGGGTTTACTAACGAATTAGTTCTATTAGCTATGCTGACTATGACGTTACTTTAGCTAATGTGGTGACAACGATGTAGGGTGTGTGTAGTGGTTTAGCTTGGAAAGGTTTTTTCGCCTGGTCACATTCAGCTGAAGTGTTGTGCATTGAAGTCGACAGGCGAAGGGAAGATGTGAGAGGAGAGGAGATGCGAGAAGGAATACATAGTGGCTGCTCTGAAAGAGAACTGTGTTTATGTGTGATCGGGGTGGATTCTGTTGAAAAACAGTTCTTAAACGAAGCAAACAGAACAAAACGAGGATAAACATACCTGATTTTGTCCAATAGAAACTCTCATTGGACAAATGATGGACAACTGTTGGACAATTTATTACACCCTGTATCAGCTAAATGCAGGCAGGAGTGTGCAAGGCGGTATTGAATGTGACTGTCTGTCACCTCAAATTTGTCTCTCGACCTGTGTGCACATATGTTGTAAACTTTCATTCATAGGCTAAGTTGTAGCAACCTCATGATGGGTATAAGGAAAAAGTAAGTATCATGTAGTAGCCTAAACCTATCATTGTTATATTGAACTGGGTGAATGGAATATGCATAAGAGACATCCAATATGCTTCAATAGAAATAAGGCCATGCTGATGAATTTTGTTTTTGTCCTCCCTCATCTTAAAAGGCACTAACTGGCAGTGGTTGACATCCACACAAGCATTATACTCCGATTTCTACCTCAACATAGTGTGAAATACACATATAAACAATAGCCTAAATGTGGGCTAATCTTGCTGGGAGAGCCTCGGGATCTGTCCCTCAAGCCCTTCCCTCCATGTATTTCCATGGCAGTTCCATTGTTTTGGTCCAGTTCCATTGACCTCTTTATCACATCTATAGTAGACAAAAGTCCGGGAACACAAAAATTTGTATGATATGTATTCATTTGTGGATGTCCGTCATCCATTTCGTATATGTTACGAATTACAATTCGTATGATATGTTAACAATTACAATTCATATGATACATTACAAACTGCAATTTGTACAATGTTACGGATTTGCAGTACGTATGATACGTTACAAATTCCAATTTGTTGTGGCTAATGTTAGCTAATGTTAGCTAGGTGGCTAATGCTAAAGTTAGCTAGGTGGAAATCCCCTCGCCCCAACCTGGGCACGAACCAGAAACGCTCTGCACACGTCAACAGTCACCCTTGAAGCATCGTTACCCATCGCTCCACAAAAGCCACAGATGAAGGGGAATCACTACTTCAAGGTCTAAGAGCGAGTGACGTCACCGATTGAAACGGTACCAGCGCGCACCACCGCTAACTAGCTAGCCATTTCGCATCGGCTACACTAACATGCTAAATAGTTGCAAAGTGGCTAAAATGTAGTAAGTAACAAGTTAGTTGCAAAGTTGCTAATTAGCTAAAATGCTCATGTTGTCCGTGTTGAGTTTCAAACTAGCAACTTTTGGGTTACACATGACCAACCACCTTCCTTAAATGATGGGCTTTATTAACTTTCTGTCTTATGTAACCATAGCAAACATAACATACTAATTTGAGTGGCCCGGATTTTCGTTTACTATGTTACGTTTTGTCCAAGAGACCAGCCTGTCAACGGCTAAATTCTTCCGTCAAGTTTCGACAGACCAATTTACGTTAGCCTACACGTCGCCCTGAGTGAAACAGGTAATGTAAATCAGGAAGCTACTGGTTGGTCACCGCCATTAAAAATATTTTAACCTGGGATTTAAAAAAAGGCAAATATCGTGGTTTTGGTAACAACATTTATCCAGAAATATTTAAGGCACATCTTTTTGTCGTTTTATCAGGGGACATGCGGCTCACTACAATTTGCGCTGGAGTGCTCCTGGGAATTGTGATTTTGTTACGCCTCAACCTGTCAGGTGAGAGAACATTCAAAACAACCTTTCAAACAAAGCAAGCAGACGTTAACAATAAGTTATAAATCATGTACTGAGTGTGGCCTTTACATATTCTCAATGTTGCAGAATATGATGTTGTCGATAAACGTAAGAATTGTATTCTACTTCAGTGTTACAAGTTTATAGTTTTGTATATTTGCGAGCATAAAAAAAAAAATAAAAAAAACATTAAATTGTTTCACAATCATGTAACGTTAATCCTTAACAGCGTTCTGCATATTCTTGATCCACTGCAATTGGAAATAGTTTCCAAATGGGTATGACATTTTGCCCACATGACATTTTAACGTTAGACAGGTAGGACAGACTGAAAAGCTGAAAACGACGTCTTTATACGGAAGTTAATTTCAATAGAACACACAAGGTTGAATTTAAACTGCATTTAGGCACAATTTGTACTAAAATAGTCAGACACCTTTCTCCAATTTGTGTCAGATATATCATGTTGATTGAGTTGACACTGTGAAATGAGCGGCCTAACACATAACACGCAAGCAACATACCTTGCTACAGTTTCCACACCAGATAATGTGATGTGAATAACCAAAGGTTTGTGCTGTCCATTAATGGACGTTACATGTTCGCCTATACAAAACGGCATTATAGATTTTTCAACTAGCCTGGGATTGGCGATACTCTCTTTGTTCTCAATTCTGGAAATCTTATAAATTAGTGATGGGGGGATTGATACAGTTACATATCGGTATATTATTTTGGAACGTTATATAGTTTTGTTTTATTTTAACTATCGCAAAATAATTGTTGTGATAGTTGATTGTACCTGCACCAAAACACCAGTATTTTTCATTCATAGCTTCTTCTATATCTACTTTTTAAAATAGGGAGCCAATTTGTTTTCAGCACAATTTTCTTCCCATAACTGATCAAAACTCGTCCTCTCATGGCTCTCTTGTCCCTCTGCAGCAGACATATGGTGAGCAATATGTTTGAAACATGAAATCCCAATAAAATCACAGTATCGAATCACAGTACATATAGAATCGTTTATACATATTGTATCGGCACCTAAATATCATGATAATATCGAATCGTGAAGTCGATGGCATTTCCCAGATGTGTAAAATATGTGTGTATTTATTGTATTGCTTTATTTCACCTTTATTTAACCAGGTAGGCCAGTTGAGAACAAGTTCTCATTTACAACGGCGACCTGGCCAAGATAAAGCAAAGCAGTGCGACAAAAACAACAACAGAGTTACACATAAACAAACATATAGTCAATAACACAATAGAAAAATCTATGTACAGTGTGTGCAAATGTAGAAGATTAGAGAGGTAAGGCAATAAATAGGCCATAGAGGCAAAATAATTACAATTTAGCAGTAACACTGGAGTGATAGATGTGTAAATGATGATGTGCAAGTAGAGATACTGGGGTGCAAAAGAGCAAGAAGATAAATAACAATATGGGGATGAGGTAGTTGGGTGTGTACAGGTACAGTGATCGGTAAGCTTCTCTGACAGCTGATGCTTAAAGCTAGTGAGGGAGATATGAGTCTCCAGCTTCAGTGATTTTTGCAATTCGTTCCAGTCATTGGCAGCAGAGAACTGGAAGGAAAGGCGGCCAAAGAAAGTCTTGGCTTTGGGGATGACCAGTGATATATACCTGCTGGAGCGTGTGCTACGGGTGGGTGTTGCTATGGTGACTAGGGAGCTGAAAAGGCGGGGCTTTACCTAGCAAAGACTTATAGATGACCTGGAGCCAATGGAGTTTGGCGACAAATATGTAACGAGGGCCAGCCAACGAGAGCATACTGGTTGCAGTGGTTGGTAGTACATGGGGATTTGGTGACAAAACAGATGTCACTGTGATAGACTGCATCCAATTTGCTGAGTAGAGTGTTGGAGGCTATTTTGTAAATGGCATCGCCGAAGTCAAGGATCGGTAGAATGGTCAGTTTTACGAGTGTATGTTTGACAGCATGTCAAGGAGGCTTTGTTGTGGAAAAGGAAGCCGATTGGAGATGGTTAATGTGAGTCTGGAAGGAGAGTTTACAGTCTAACCAGACACCTAGGTATTTGTAGTTGTCCACATATTCTAAGTCAGAGCCATCCATATAAACAAAAGGATGTAGAATAATTTGATATTGAGGGGACCTAAAGATAAAGGGTAAAAGATATAGCAGACAGGCCAGGGTTATACTGAGCTGAGGTTAGGTTGTCGCTACAGTTTTTACGCCAGATAATGTGATATAATCAAAGCTTGTTGGTGTCTGTTAGTGGACGTTACAGGTTTGCCCATACAGACTGCCACCATAGATTCTTCAACTAAGTCGGTATTGGCGATACTCTCTTCGTTCTTGATTCTGGAAACACCAGAGAAAATCCATGTTTTGCACCACTTGAGGAGTCCTCGCCATCTTAGCTGCTGCACATCTAGCATTTCCTAGAATCTTTACCTGAACTAGTCATTTATATGTTTATTTTACCTTTATTTAACCAGGCAAGTCAGTTAAGAGGCGGCAGGGTAGCCTAGTGGTTAGAGCATTGGACTAGTAACCGAAAGGTTGCAAGTTCAAATCCCCGAGCTGACAAGGTACAAAATCTGTTGTTCTGCCCCTGAACAGGCAGTTAACCCATTGTTCCTAGGACATCATTGAAAATAAGAATTTGTTCTTAACTGACTTGCCTAGTAAAATAAAGGTACAATTTTTAAAAAGAACAAATTCTTATTTTCAATGACGGCCTAGGAACAGTGGGTTAACTGCCTGTTCGGGGGCAGAACGACAGATTAAGTAGAAGTAGATAACAAAGATCTACACACATGTAAGACGCATATCTCACTTGATACAGAACATGGATTTACTGTTTACTACTATTTACTATCTTGTTCCTGACACACCTCTTATTTACATTCATGTTCTCACAGTCTGAGGTCATTGTGAGCTGAGCCTCCACAGGACATATGGGTGATTCCTCACGAAACTACGAGAAAAAAAGCTGTCATCAAGGCAAAGAGTCGCTACTTTGAAGAATCTCAAATAGAAAATATATATTTGTTAACTTTTCGAGTTTCTACTTGATTTCATATGCGTTATTTAATAGTTTTGATGTCTTCCGTATTATTCTACAATGTAGAAAATAGTCTAAATAAAGAAAAACCCTGGAATGAGTAGGTGTGTCAACTTCTGGTACTGTATACAGTGCATTTGGAAAGTATACTTTCAGAAAAAAGTATGTGGACACTGCTTGTCGAACGTCTTATTCCAAAATCATGGGCATTAATATGGAGTTGGTCCCCCTTTTGCTGCTATAACAGCCTCCACTCTTCTGGGAAGGCTTTCCACTAGATGTTGGAACATTGCTGTGGGAACTTGCCGCGAGGACAATATGTAAAGCTTATTAGAGATCAGTGATTCTATCAAGAGCAGTGTGCGTGCGGGTTCCTTTTTTCTCATCTCATCTGACTGTTCCTGATAAAAACATTTTTTATTTACTCCTACATTTTAAGTCTTGCCCCGCTCCGTCCTTGACTTTTCCTAAATAAGTTTATATAACACACTGCCGTTGTTAGAATCTTAATGTCACAAACAGAACTGGAGTTTTAACCAGTTTTAGGAGGGCGTGTCATTTTTTAAAAGGGGTTTTCCCCCGTTGCCCCTCGTTCTCCCAAAAGTAGGGCCTGCTCCGCTCCTTCTTCAGACAGTTGAGAGTGCAGTGCCCATCTGATAGTGACCCTGATAATTGCCTCTCAACTATACCGAAACTACACAAAAATATAAATGCAACGTAAAGTGTTGGTCCCATGTTTTATGAGCTGAAATATAAGATCCCAGAAATGTCCATATCCACAAAAAGTGTATTACTCTAAAATTTTGTCCACAAATTTGTTTAAATCCGTGTTAGTGAGCATTTCTCCTTTGCAAAGTTAATCTATCCACCTGGCAGGTGTGGCATATCAAGAAGCTGGTTAAACAACATGATCATTATACAGGACAATAAAAGGTTACTCTAAAATGTGCTGTTTTGTCACAGAACACAATGCCACAGATGTCTCAAGTTTAGAGGGAGCGTGCAATTGGAATGCTGACTGCATTCCACACACACACACTGACCAAAAAGTTATTTTCTTGGCATTTACATATGTCCCCATTACCAGTAAAACATCATCAAAAACAATTTCTTTCACTTACTTGCTATGCTGTTTCGTTGTTCAGTCGTTTCATTCTCAACCAGAATTTCATCATATATGTCAAGCTGTAAAGTTTCAGCTCTGTCTGTCCGTGGCCTCTTCTGTTGTTGGACCTCTTCCTCGGTGCGCACTGTCACTCTGTCCGTTTCCATCTTGTCCATCTGTGTCTGTAACATTTCACGTAAACCCTGTTTGTCTGCCACGAAGCACGGTGGCGACCACAGTAAAGAGGCTCAGAGAGAATGCCACGAATCGCTTGTTCACAATCTCTAGTAGAGTACTTTTGCTAGTAGAGTTTTAATGCCATGACAGAGGGTATCACGTCTGCTGCAGACACAGTTGATGAGCTTATTTCTCCAGTCAGTTGTTTGAATGCTAGTGTGTTTATGTTTCCAAGTTTCAAACATGTTCTCAACTGCCATTGAAATGTCCGCAGCGGTATGAGGACCAGCACATTCTGAGGAAAGCCGCACAATACGGCTTTCCTCAGTACGAAATCCTCATCCACCCACTGTGCTGTCAGACTTCACATGCGCAAGGGGCTGACATCGCTGGTCCAAATGTCAGCCGTGAAGCTAATAGCAGTGACGCCCATAGCAAGTATCTCATGGATGTGCGTTTCAACAATGCTGTGTAACTCCGATAGGGCAACATCTGATAAATCACCTGCTTGGTAATGTGTACCGGGGCTCGAGGTGCTGAACCAGTCGGGGAAAGCCAACATCATCAACGACAGAGAACGATTGATTGTCAAGGGCATTGAATTCCATTATCTTGGCGTTTAATGGATTTCTGTTAGAGGAATTCTAAATTCCTTTATGTTTTGTAGCCAAAACCAAATTCACACTCTATCTATTTCATAATAAGTTGTAAGTTTACAATTTTTGCATGAAATAGATCGAGACCAGTCTTAAAAGTCAGGTAACAGCGTTTAATTCAAGAGAGTACTGACCCAAAATACAAATAACATTACATTTTAAAGAGAGAACATAAAATGACGTCATCAGTTTCTCACACTCTCTCCGATCCACACAATAGCGCAGTGTCTTCAGGTCTGAAGATTGTTTTCTACTCCCCTCGTAAAACAAACATTCCAATCTGTCTAAAATATATACTCTTCTCCACTAATGGATCATCAAACAAACATTTTTATCTTTCTAAAGAGATATGCCATCCCTCTCCCTTAAACCCGCAAGATACAGACAATTAATTCGTTTTACTTACATTTTCAGTCCTAGTTTAACCAAGAACCCATACATTTCATACCATAACAT
Organism: Oncorhynchus keta; assembly: GCF_023373465.1. Classification (NCBI taxonomy): domain Eukaryota; kingdom Metazoa; phylum Chordata; class Actinopteri; order Salmoniformes; family Salmonidae; genus Oncorhynchus; species Oncorhynchus keta. The sequence goes on along the minus strand of NC_068440.1, from coordinate 2,720,871 downwards.
AATAGTATTAAAATAAATGGTTCTAATTTAAATGTATACATAATTAATCATTTCAACTATAATTTCCTCCAACAATTTCACCTTTGAGTTGTCTCGCTGAAATGTTCTTACTCTTTCAAATGACTGCTCGACTTGAACCTTGTGTAGTTGTTGGAAGCGCTTAGTTTTTTCTGCCTTTGTTCTAAGTAGGGGCTGAACGTCTGGGGGTGATGCACTTTCAAATGAGTAATTAGGTTTGTGGTATTGAAAGATTTCACTTTCTCCCCTTGGGAAATATTGCAGCACAAATGTTGCATTTGGCCTTTTTGTTATCTTCCTTGAAACATCAAAATAGATCCACACAGCAGACATTGGGCTAGGTTAGGGATTCTGTGTTTTTCGTGGCGTCATTACGTCATCTACCTATGTTATATGCAGGGTCTTTGTCCTGTTGGAAGGTGATCCTTCGCCACAGTCTGAGGTCCTGAGCACTCTGGAGCAGGTTTTCATCAAGGATTTCTCTGTACTTTGCTCCATTCATCTTTCTATCGATGCTGACAAGTAAAATAAAAATAAATTGCAAATTAATTACTTACAAATCATACAAAGTGATTTTCTGGATTTTTATTTTAGATTCCGTCTCTCACAGTTGAAGTGTACCTATGATAAAAATGACAGACCTCTACATGCTTTGTAAGTAGGAAACACTGACGATTTTGCAGGTTATCAAATACTTGTTCTCCCCACTGTACATATGAGATGAGTAATGTAGGGTATGTAAACATTATATAAAGTAGCATTGTTTAAAGTGGCTAGTGATATATTTTATATCGATTTCCATCAGTTCCCATTATTAATGTGGCTGGAGTTGAGTCAGTATATTGAGTGGCTGCTGCCAACGTTAGTGGCAGTCTGATGGCCTTGAGATAGAAGCTGTTTTTCAGTCTCTCGGTCCCTGCTTTGATGCACCTGTACTGACCTCGCCTTCTAGATGATAGCGGGGCGAATAGGCAGTGGCTCGGGTGGTTGTTGTCCTTGATGATCTTTATGGCCTTCCTGTGACATCGGGTGGTGTATGTGTCCTGGAGGGCAGGTAGTTTTCCCCCGGTGATGCGTTGTGCAGACCTCACTACCCTCTGGAGAGCCTTACGGTTGTGGGCGGAGCAGTTGCCGTACCAGGCGGTGATACAGCCCGACAGGATGCTCTCGATTGTGCATCTGTAGAAGTTTGTGAGTGCTTTTGGTGACAAGCTGAATTTCTTCAGCCTCCTGAGGTTGAAGAGGCGCTGCTGCGCCTTCAACGCTGTCTGTGTGGTTGGACCAATTAATTTAGTCCGTGATGTATACGCCGAGGAACATAACTTTCTACCCTCTCCACTACTGTCCCATCGATGTGGATAGGGGGGTGTTCCCTCTGCTGTTTCCTGAAGTCCACAATCATCTCCTTTGTTTTGTTTACGTTGAGTGTGAGGTTATTTTCCTGACACCACACTCCGAGGGCCCTCACCTCCTCCCTGTAGGCCGTCTCGTCGTTGTTGGTAATCAAGTCTACCACTGTAGTGTCATCTGCAAACTTGATGATGGAGTTGGAGGCGTGCATGGCCACGCATTCGTGGGTGAACAGAGAGTACAGGAGAGGGCTCAAAACGCACTCTTTTGGGGCCCCAGTGTTGAGGATCAGCGTTTAAATGGATCAACGTTTGAATGTTTTACTCATGTCGGCTGCAGTGAAGGAGAGTCCGCAGGTTTTGGTTGCGGGCCGTGTCAGTGGCACTGTATTGTCGGGCAAAAAAGTTATTTAGTCTGTCTGGGAGAAAGACATCCTGGTCCGCGACGGGGCTGGTTTTCTTTTTGTAATCCATGATTGACTGTAGACCCAGCCACATACCTCTTGTGTCTGAGCCGTTGAATTGCGACTCTACTTTGTCTCTATACTGATGCTTAGCTTATTTGATTGCCTTGCGGAGGGAATAGCTACACTGTTTGTATTCGGTCAAGTGTCCGGTCACCTTGCACTGGTTAAAAGCAGTGGTTTGTGCTTTCAGTTTCACGCGAATGCTGCCATCAATCCACGGTTTCTGGTCTGGGAATGTTTTAATCATTGCTATGGGAACGACCTCATTAATGCACTTTCTAATGAACTCGCTCACCGAATCAGCGTATGTTGTTGTTGGAAGAAATGCAGAACATATCCCAATCCACGTGATCGAAGCAGTCTTGAAGTGTGAAATCAGATTGGTCGGACCAGCATTGAGCTTCTTGTTTTAGTTTCTGTCTGTAGGCAGGGAGCAACAAATTGGAGTCGTGGTCAGCTTTTCCGAAAGGAGAGCATGGCAGGGCCTTATATGCGTCGCGGAAGTTAGAAGTGTGTAACGCTCATTCCTTCGGCGATAAACACGAATCCGACCGAGACAACACCGCAACACTCATTAGTGAAGAGCACTTTTTGACAGTCCTGTCTGGTCCAGCGACGGTGGGTTTGTGCCCAAAGGCAATGTTGTTACCGGTGATGTCTGGTGAGGACCTGCCTTACGGGATGGCAACAACAACAGCCCAAGTTACACCAGGAACACACAATCCCTCCATCAGTGCTCAGGCGGTCTGCAATAGGCTGAGAGAGGCTGGACTGAGGACTTGTCGGCATCAGGCCTACAAGCCCTCAGTCCAGCCTCTCTCAGCCTATTGCGGACAGTCTGAGCACTGATGGAGGGATTGTGTGTTCCTGGTGTAACTTGGGCAGTTTCTTCCTAGGTTTTGGCCTTTCTAGGGAGTTTTTCCTAGCCACCGTGCTTTTACACCTGCATTGTTTGGGGTTTTAGGCTGGGTTTCTGTACAGCACTTTGAGATATCAGCTGATGTACGAAGGGCTATATAAATAAATTTGATTTGATTTGAGTTGTTGTTGCCATCTCCCGTACATGTCCTGCAGGTGTGATGTTTGGCTATACCAATCCTGTGCAGGTGTTGTTACACGTTGTCTGCCACTGTGAGGATGATCAGCTGTCCGCCCTGTCTCTCTGTAGCGCTGTCTTAGGCGTCTCACAGTACGGACATTGCAATTTATTGCCGTGGCCACATATGCAGTCCTCATGCCTCCTTGCAGGTTGCCTAAGGCACGTTCACGCTGGGACCCTGGGCATCTTTCTTTTGGTGTTTTTCAGAGTCAGTAGAAAGGCCTCTTTATAGTGTCCTAAGTTTTCATAACTGTGACCTTAATTGCCTACCGTCTGTAAACGATTAGTGTCTTAACGACCGTTCCACAGGTGCATGTTCATTAATTGTTTATGGATCATTGAACAAGCATGGGAAACAGTGTTTAAATTCTGTGAAGTTATTTGGATTATTTATGAATTATCTTTGAAAAACAGGGTCCTGAAAAAGGGACGTTTATTTTTTTGCTGAGTGTATGTGTGTATGTATGTATGTACAGTTGTAGTCGGAAGTTTACATACACCTTAGACAAATACATTTAAACAACATTTTTCACAATTCCTGACATTTAATCCAAATAACAATTCCCTGCCTTAGGTCAGTTAGGATCCCCACTTTATTTTAAGAATGTGAAATGTCAGAATAATAGTAGAGAGAATGACTGACTTATTTCTTTCTTTACATTCTCAGTGCGTCAGAAGTTTACATACACTCAATTAGTATTTGGTAGCATTGCCTTTAAATTGTTTAACTTGGGCCAAACATTTTGGGTAGCCTTTTCCAAGCTTCCCACAATAAGTTCGGTGAATGTTGACCCATTCCTCCTGACAGAGCTGGTGTAACTGAGTCAGGTTTGTAGACCTCCCTGCTCGCACATGCTTTTTCAGTTCTGCCCACAAATTGTCTATAGAATTGAGGTTAAGGCTTTCGTGATGGCCACTTCAATACTTTTATTTATTAAGCCATTTTGCCACAACTTTGGAAGTATGCTTGGTGCCTCTTTGCTTGACATTATGGGAAAATCCAATTAAATCAGCCATGACCTCAGAAAAAAATGGTAGACCTCCACAAGCTGGGTTCATACTTGGGAGCAATTTCCAAAGGCCTGACGGTACCACGTTCATCTGTACAAACAATAGTACGCAAGTATAAACACCATGGGACCACGCAACCGCCATACCCCTCAGGAAGGAGATGCATTCTGTCTCCTAGAGATGAACGTACTTTGGTGTGAAAAGTGAAAATCAATCCCAGAACAACCGCAAAGGACCTTGTGAAGATGCTGGAGGAAACTGGTACAAAAGTGTCTATATCCACAGTAAAACGAGTCCTATATTGACAACCTGAAAGGCTGCTCAGCAAGGTAGAACCCACTGCTCCAAAACCACCATAAAAAAGCCAGACTACGGTTTGCAACTGCACATGGGGACAAAGATCATACTTTTTAGAGAAATGTCCTCTGGTCTGATGAAACAAAAATAGAACTGTTTGACCATAATGACCATCGTTATGTTTGGAGGAAAAAGGAGGATGCTTGCAAGCTGAAGAACGCCATCCCAACAGTGAAGCACGGAGGTGGCAGCATCATGTTGTGCGGGTGCCTTGCAGCTTCCGACTTCAACTGTACGTTTGTGTTAGCTGCATGTGTGACACAACTCCACCAGTCCTATTTATGATATCATTTACAGAGATTATACATTTTTTTATCATTTTATCAACATTTTTTATCAATTTAGTATATTTGAGTTTAACCACAATTTTTTGTGTTATTTGTTCTGTCTTTTCAGGTAGATTAAATTGAAATTGCCTACCAACTTTCTAAGGCGTGTTTAAAAAATAATGATATTTTTGAGATTATTGTGAGCCATTGTAATCTGTATAAAGGGGAAAAGACCATTCTTGAACATTGGTTGAGACATTCTTACTATTTTACGAGAGAACCATTTCTGATTTAAGTATAACTTTTGTATGACTGATGCCTTTTGTGAGAGGTCTAATTCTTTTAATATTTAATCATTTCTGCCCTCTGAGTTCATATTCATTATATAAATAGGCCCATTTAATTTTGTCTGGCTTGCCATTCCAAACAAAATGTATTCTTTTTTTTGTTCATATAATTTAAAAAGTAGGTCACTAGGTGTAGGCAAAACCATAAGCAAATAGGTCAACTGTGATATGACTAAAGAGTTAACCAGGGTGGTTTTTACACAAATAGACAGACGGGTATTTTCCTTCCCATGGTAGCAAGATCGTATCTATTTTTGTTAACTTTATAATAACATGTATTGGAGTGAGAATTTCTTTATTTTGGGATATGTATACCGAGTATGTCCACATCCCCATCAAACCATTTTATTGGTCACCTACACTGTAATGTAAAAGTTGCATTTTTTTTGTGATCCAATACATAATATAATACACTATCAAAATTTGGTTTTAATCCAGAGAGGTTAGAAAATGTATGTAGATCCTCTGAGACTGAAGGGATTCTTTGTGGTTTTAAAATAACATAAATCATCAGCCTACAATGACACCTATGTTTTTAAGCCATGGATCCCGTAATATTATTGTTGGGTCTAATTTTAACAGCTAACATTTCCTTGGCAATGATAGATAGATATGCCAATAGTGGACAACCTTGTTTTACTCCTCTTGACAGTTATCTGTACATATACCACTTGGATCCTGTTTCAGGAGTAATGAAATCAGACCTTCTTCTTGCGTGTTTGATAATCTGCCATTTTATATAGGAGTGATTAAAACATGCTAATAATGGTCTTCTGAGTATATCAAAAAAGTTTGATATACTTTCATTGGTATGAAATCCAGCCCTCTGTTTACTTGTATCATTGGACAGCCTGCAAATCACCAGCAGGGGGTGACCATTTTGAATCAATTTTCACATTCACTCTGTTGGTGGCCTCGGCTTCCAGTCCTGTGTTCAGTATGAAAAAATGTAGTGTAACGTTCAATTAAACCAAAATGGTGCTGTAGTGAACGACCTGGGTGGGTTTGGGTTGTGGGTTCAAAATGCATCGCTGCCCTTTAAATATACCACTCATTTTTGTCAAGCAACACCCTGGCACACCCACAGAACTGAGCAAACATATCTCAAAGACGGTTTTTAAGGGACGTACGTTTTGGGGTAACGTGATGTTCAGTACAAACCATTCCACAATGTAGCAAGTGAACTGAATCCCATGTCTTGCTCACCGTGTTCTCTAGAGCCTGGCGAAGGTACAGTGAGGAGGGGAAAAGTATTTGATCCCCTGCTGACTTTGTACGTTTGCCCACTGACAAAGAAATGATCAGTCTAATTTTAATGGTAGGTTTATTTGAACAGTGAGAGACATAATAATAACAACAACAAAAATCCAGAAAAACGCATGTCAAAAATGTTATAAGTTGATTTGCATTTTAATGAGGGAAATAAGTATTTGACCCCCTCTCAATCAGAAAGATTTATGGTGTCTCCCAGGTGTCTTTTATACAGGTAACGAGCTGAGATTAGGAGCACACTCTTAAAGGGAGTGCTCCTAATCTCAGTTTATTACCTGTATAAAAGACACGTGTCCACAGAAGCAACAACTACAAGAAACATCTGACCTCTGTGATTGCAAGGGTTTTGCCACCAAGTACTAAGTCATGTTTTGCAGAGGGGTCAAATACCTATTTCCCTCATTTAAAATGCAAATCAATTTCTAACATTTTTGACATGCATTTTTCTGGATTTGTTTGTTTGTTATTCTGTCTCTCACTGTTCAAATAAACCTACCATTAAAATTACAATTATAGACGGATAATTTCTTTGTCAGTGGGCAAACGTACAAAATCAGCAGCTCCACGGGGTGGGGGCAATAAGCAAACCAGAGCGGCCCTACCCTTATCAGGAAAAAATGAGGGAGCCGGATGTCTCGCTTTCTCTTCAGTCTCTATACATTCCACCTCCTTTAAGCATATTTCTGACCAGGTCTTCTACAGGCTTTCATACTGAAGTTAAGGTGAAAGCCTGGCAGAGGCTACTCTGGGAATGCTTAAATTGGATTCTAACTCTAAAAGTAGCAGAGATCCTACTTTGGAACTTTGATATGCCGTCAGACAGAAAACCATTTATTAGAAAATACATTTCATTAGGTCTTGGGTTTAGGCTCTGCTCTTCCAGGGCATCTCACTGCCAGGGCAAGCCTCTATCATTTAAGATAATAAAATAACTACAGACAGTGTGCTCAATATGCTATATTAATCACCCTGAAATGAAACGGAAGCACAGCCAAAGAGATGGAGGCTGGGGGTGGTGGTGGGCTAGCAAAATCATGTCAAATATATGTCAACAACCCTTCCCCCAAAGGACCCTTTTTTTTTTTTTTAGATGAAATGTCATAAAAATCCCCCCCAAATTCTAGTTTTGTGAGGAATCACCCTTTGGCAACACTTTTTACCATACTGTTGTTCTGGGCTTGCTTCAAGTCTCTGCAAGTTTAGGTGATGAACATTTCCTGCATAGTATTTTTCTCACAGAGAACAGCCTATGGAAAGTATTGAGTTAACCATACCAAACTTCCATCTTAACACCATAAGATGTACACCATGTAACCATTAGACTTTACTCAAAATATTTAGGTTTTCAAAGAAAGGATGAGTTTCTCAAACAATATGAGAGTACAGTACTTTTTAGTCGAGTACACAGTGGCCGGTGTGCTTGGTACCACGCTGTTTGCAGAAGCATCAACACTAGTCACATTTTTTAATTGTTATTAAAGTAGAATTTTATGTTGATATGCTATTCAAAGACAAAAGAGCTTCCGCCGTGGTAGGTTTAGAAACAGACCAGTCATCTGACACTGGACTTGATACAGGCTACTTTCTGTCCATTTGAATGTCACAGAGAACCTAAATTCATATTTTCCTCTGAGAGAAAATGTAACCGAGTGTTCTGGAAGGATGTGTATTTGTGCAATAACCAGTGCAGCCTCGAGTCCAGACATGCAAATAGGTAGCCTATCTAGCCTACTCCCAATGTTCAGTGAAACTGAAATGCTATGTCACTGTTTTATAATCTTTTTCTCTCATGTATCTGTTATTACCTTCACCTCAAATCTTAGCCTGTTCATTGATTCAAACAACAGTTTTACCCCTCAATACAACGATATAGTAGTAGATTAGCCTTTTCTGTGTGGACTGCAAAATATGATAAACAACCTTTGTTCTGTTCCCTCAGAATGTCTGCACATGAATGTCCACCCTGACAAAGATGCCGCTGTGACTGTGTCGTCCTCACTGTTCCTTCCATTGGAACAGTGTTCCGTGTGCACAGTCCGTGGAGGTGAGAATGACACCCAGACGGCCTGTCACTCATCTCTGGCCCTGGTCCCAGATGAGGACATCACCTTGCTCTTCAACTGCACTGAACTGCCACAGACGGCCTTTGCCATCCAGATCCACAGGAAAATCGGTGAGTCTAGAGAAACGTTGTTGTATTGGGTTTCCCTTTAGGCTGCCACCTTAATTCGATCAAACCAGTCAAAAAGACGTACCCCACAGACAGCTGCTTCAGAATTTGATATGCATGCCGTGGGTGGTAGTTGTGTCAACAAGGATACTGCATAAAAACTAGAGGTCGACCGATTAATCGGAATGGCCGATTAATTAGGGCCGATTTTCAAGTTTTCATAACAATCGTAAATCGGTATTTTTGGGCGCCGGTTGCCTGTTTTTATTTATTGTTATTATTTTTTACACCTTTTATTTAGTCTTAACTAGGCAAGTCAGTTAAGAACACATTCTTATTTTCAATGACGGCCTAGTTAACTGCCTCGTTCAGGGGCAGAAAGAATTTTCACCTTGTCAGCTCGGGGGATCCAAACTTGCAACTTTACAGTTAACTAGTCCAACGCAATTAACGACCTGCCTCTCTCTCGTTGCACTCCACAAGGAGACTGCCTGTTACGCAAATGCAGTAAGCCAAGGTAAGTTGCTAGCTAGCATTAAACTTATCTTATAAAAAAACAATCAATCATAATCACTAGTTAACAACACATGGTTGATGATATTACTAGATATTATCTAGCGTGTCCTGCGTTGCATATAATCTGACTGAGCATACAAGTATCTAAGTATCTGACTGAGCGGTGGTAGGCAGAAGCAGGCATGTAAACATTCATTCAAACAGCACTTTCGTGTTTTTTGCCAGCAGCTCTTCGTTGTGCGTCCAAGCATTGCGCTGTTTATGACTTCAAACCTATCAACTCCCGAGATGAGGCTGGTGTGACCTAAGTGAAATGGCTGGCTAGTTAGCGCGCGCTAATAGCGTTTCAAACTTCACTGCTCTGAGCCTTGGGGTGGTTGTTTCCCTTGCTCTGCATGGGTAACGCTGCTTCGATGGTGGCTGTTGTCGTTGTGTTCCTGGTTCGAGCCCAGGGAGGAGCGAGGAGAGGGACGGAAGCTATACTGTTACACTGGCAATACTAAAGTGCCTATAAAAACATCCAATAGTCCAAGGTTAATGAAATACAAATGGTATAGAGGGAAATAGTCCTATAATAACTACAACCTAAAACTTCTTACCTGGGAATATTGAAGAGTCATGTTAAAAGGAACTACCAGCTTTCATATGTTCTCATGTTCTGAGCAAGGAACTGAAATGTTAGCTTTCTTACATAGCACATATTGCACTTTTACTTTGTTTTTGCATTATTTAAACCAAATTGAACATGTTTCATTATCTACTTGAGGCTAAATGGATTTTTATTGATGTATTATATTAAGTTAAAATAATGTTAATTCAGTATTGTTGTAATTGTCATTATTACAAATACATTTTTTTTAAATCGGACTCCAATAATCGGTATCGGCGTTGAAAAATCATAATCGGTCGACCTCTAATAAAAACAGCTAAGGCCACCTTTCAAATCTAGCACTACGGGTGAACTGTTAAGCAGGTTTTGTTTGTGTTTCTTCTCCTCTTACCTGTTATGTAATTTTATTTTACCCAGATTGCACCAAGGACTCTTGCAGCCCTGCCACAGGTGCAGCTCAGCCTTCCCTCTTCCCAGAGTTCATTAGAACCCTTGTCTGGCACCTAAATGTGCCAGAGATGACCGTTTTGAGTTTGGACTTCCCTAGTGACGGGCTGAAGGAGATGACTGAAGCAGAGATATGTCAAGATGGCTACCAGTACGCTGTAACCAGGACCAGCACTGAAGGAGAGGTCAAAACTCAGACATACTGCAGGAATGGCCCTGTGGCTCACTTAGATATACTGAGCAACGCCACGGTGTCTTTGCAAGTTCAGAACGGCGGGGAGGTGAATTCCTCTATATTCACGGCCACTGCCAAACCAATGAAGAAACGTAAGCTCTTTCAACTCTTCTGTTCATGCCTCACAATAATGTGAACCATAGTTTTATATATATATAGTGTCTATGTGGAGACCCCTTCATATTAGTGGATTCGGCTATTTAAGCCACACCCATTGCTGACAGGTGTATATTCAATCTCCTTAGACAAACATTGGCAGTAGAATGGCCTTACTGAAGAGCTCAGTGACTTTCAACGTGGCACCGTCATATTATGTCTCCTTTCCAACCGGTCCACATACTTTTGGTAATGTAGTTTATGTACACTAAATTATATTTAGTTGAAGACAGAACAATGAATTATACTGAATTAAAATATAAACCCAACATGCAACAATTTCAAAGATGTTACAATTCATATAAGGAAATCAGGCCCTAATCTATGGATTTCACATGACTGGGAATGCAGATATGCACTACAAAGTATGTGGACACCTGCAGTCAGCGTTCCAAGTTCATCCCAAAGGCCTTCGATGTGGTTGAGGTGAGGGCTCTGTGCAGGCCAGTCAAGTTCTTCCACACTGATCTTGACAAACCGTTTCTGTATGGACCTCACTTTGTGCCCTGGGGCATTGTCATTCTGAAACAGGAAAGGCCTTCCCCAAACTGTTGCCACAAAGTTGGAAGCACAGAATCGTCTAGAATGTCATTGTGTGCTGTAGCATTAAGATTTCCCTTCACTGGAACTAAGGGGCCTAGCCCGAACCATGAAAAACTGCCCCAGACCATAATTCCTCCTCCACCAAAGTTTACAGTTGACACTATGCATTGGGGTAGGTAGCGTTCTCCTGGCATCCGCCAAACCCTGATTTGTCTGTCGGACCGCCAGATTGTGAAGCGTGATTCATCACTCTAGAGAAGTTAGTGTAGTGAGTGTTGCAACCGGGGACAGACGATTTTTACGTGCTACGCGCTTCAGCACTCGCCGGTCCCGTTCTTGGAGCTTGTGTGGTCTACTACTTCTCGGCTGAGCTGTTGTTGCTCCTAGACGTTTCCACTTCACCATAACAGCACAGTTGACGGGGGCAGTACTAACAGGTCAGAACTTTGACAAACAGACTTGTTTGAAAGGTGGCATCCTATGACGGTGCCTCGTTGAAAGTCACTGAGTTCTTCAGTACAGCCCATTCTACTGCCATTGTTTGTCTTTGGAGATTGTATGGCTGTGTGCTCGATTTTATACACCCGTCAGCAATGGGTGTGGCTGAAATTGCTGAATCCACCAATTTGAAAGTGTACCTTAAAAAAATGGGCCTCACAATGCGTCTGCGGTTGTGAGGTCGGTTGGACGTACTGCCAAATTCTCAAAAATGACTTTGGAGGCGGCTTATGGTAGAGAAATTAACATTCAATTCTCTGGCAACAGCTCTGGTGGACATTGTTGCAGTCAGCATGCCAATTGCACGCTCCCTCAAAATTTGAGATATCTGTGACATTGTGTTGTGTGACAAAACTGCACATTTTAAGTGGCCTTTTATGGTCCCCAGCACAAGGTGCACTTGTGTAATGATCATACTGTTTAATCAGCTTCTTGGTATGCCGTACCTGTCAGGTGGATGGATTATCTTGGCAAAGAAGAAATGCTCACTAACAGGGTGGTAAACACATTTGAGAGAAATAAGCTTTTTGTGCGTATGGAACATTTCTGGGACCTTTTTATTTAATCTCCTGAAACATGAGACCAGCACTTGTTGCATTTATATTTTTGTTCAGTGTAGTTTGAGTGCTTATGTTTAAAATCTTCCTCAGAGAGCCGAATGATGTCAGTGACGCCAGAGCCAGACACTATCGTCACCATCAGCAGAGACGCCAAAGCCAAAGAGTGCAGTGTGTGTGTTGGGGAGGGGCCTACCTGTAACTCCAAAGAACTCATCCTGAAAGACGCCCACAACATCTCTGTGACGTTCACCTGCCCACAGCCACAATATGTCTTCAGTGTGCAGATCAACAGGGAAATTGGTAAGACGCCTCTGACCCATTTTCCTCGCCTCACCAGGGCACTGACCAAACCTGACCCAATAGGAGTGACCCAATAGGAATCTTAAAAGTGTAAACCCTTGCTCATCGGTTAGCTTCACTAACCATGATTCCATCCACATAGTTATACCCCATAAAAACTAAATCTCTAATGCTGGGATGAAAACTACAGGAGGCTTCGTTACAATTTTATAAATGCTCACAGATAATTTGTTCATTAGACATGTTGGGATCTTTTTGTCTGTAAAATTAATTATGCGCAAATATTTAAAAAAAAATAATCATATCGAATTAAACTTGGAGTTAGGTTATGATATGGTGTGTGGTCCTCCCACTACGACTTGGGAAACCATGCAGGTTATTAGGATACAGATTAAATAAATGATGATGAACTTCACAGCATGATACACGGTGATGAGCTTGATGCTCCTTTCCAATAGATATTGAGGGTCTTCTGGGGGCATAGTGGTCGATGCTTGACTGCTGTTTGACAGATAAAAATATTCTCTCATCCATAATAGTCTAATCATGTAGAGTAGCCTACCCGCACAGCCTACCCGCACAGCCTACCCACATTGTATCTGAGCGGTAGGCTAGAGCACATGTGCCAAGACCAGAGTGGGCACATTTGCTATTTAACAGTTTTTGTGACCAAACCTTTGGCAGAGTTGAAAATGCGATGGAGACACATTGAGCTTTTAGATTTTTATTCAGTACATTAAAATGTAGGTGAAAAAGTACATTTTGTGAGCACTATGTCATCACGCACTGAAACAAGTTAGTTTGGTGGAAACACCACTGGTGGGAAAATGCGCATATTTTCCGATTTTTAGAATATTCGCATGAAAATCTGTCGCTAATTAGATGTTTTTCCTCCTCCAGATTGCACAGAGATCGCCTGCAGTGGGAACATTGTCCAGGCGGAGTCCTCCCTCTTCCCAGACTTCAACAGAACCTTCACCTGGGACCTGAAAGTTCCACCTGGCCTTTCCTTCCAGCTGGACTTCCCATCACCGGGAATGAGACAGATCCCACCCTCTGAGTCCTGTCCTGACGAGCATACCTACACCCTCATCACTTACCAGCGCACCGGGCCCGCCACCATCGGCATGTTCTGCCCAGATGGCACCATCACCACGGTCCAGGTGCTGTACAAGGGCCGAGTGTCCCTGCAGGTCCCTGGGGACAGGAAGCTGGAGCCGCTGGACTTCAAGGTCACTGTTGGGCCGGAGATTAAAAGTGAGTGTCTGGCAGCTATTGGAGGAGCCACAGGAAATCAATGCCTGCTGAGGTCATCCCTATTAGCCTATATATATTCGGTATCCCTCTAATGACAGAATTACTCATGTCATTGTACCTTATTTAACCCTCTTCCTTCCAGTGCTGGCTGTGGTAAAAGTCAACCTACCTCGTGGGGTGTCCGATACAAACTTTCTCTCAGCCAACTACCCTAGAGGTTTCTCTGACAATGACCTGATGAGGTGGGACTTCATGGTGCCCGGCATGCATAACTACACAGTTAACTTCCTGAATTACACGACGCCTCTCTGCCGGAAGAAGAAAGTGATGGTGATTTATGACAAGGAGGGAGAGGTGGGCATCCAGAAGACCCTGGTGGACCCCCAGCCAACACACAGGCAGGGCAGCTTCACCATGACTATGTTTAACTGTGAGACTGACAAGACCAAACAGGGCCTGTCCCTACATTTCAGGCTCTCGGTAATGAGGAGCGGCCATCCAGGTACAAAGACTATTGACGATCATAAATTGTTATATGACATGATTGTGCTGTAAGCAATCACAAATAAGATCCAAAGATGCTTATTTATTCTGTGCATGCAATCTGTTAAACCAACACTAGACTTTTCAAAACCAATACACCACTAATATTTCCATTATAAACTTGTGGCCTAAAATTAGCCTGATCATTCAATCAAATTAATTGAGTGGTGATCAGTGACCTATTTCTCAGGATGATTGTGCCTGTTTGTCTTGTATTCCCTGGTCAGTTCTCTGCACTGTAAATCTGTCAGAGGAGGAAGGGCCATTCCTCCACATTGAGAAGATGGGCTCTGACTCCCACTGTGAGATGAGGAAGGACTCTGTGGTCCAGGAGAAGATCACAGTTCCCTCAGGGACCAAAGCAAGTCTTTCTTTCCTGGACTGTCCAAGTGAAGACCTACGTCTGACAGCCACGAAAACCATAGGTACTGTAACAATACATACAGTAGGATTGCATGTAATTGCCTCCAAAATAACTACACTTGAACATAGGAACTATAGTACTATGGACAGTATCTATACCATTCTCATTTAAGCTTGTTAGAGTATCTTCGTGACAAAGCTAGAACAGATGGTCTTTGTATTATCCAAATCTAAGGATGTGCACCAATAATATTCATGTACAGTGCCTTCAGAAATTATTCACATTCCTAGACTTTTTCACATGTTGTTACAGCCTGAATTTAAAATGGACTCAATTGAGATTTTATTTTCACTGGCCTACACACAATAACCCATAATGTCAAAGTGGAATGATTATTATTTTTTTTTTAAATGTGTAAATTTTTACAAATGAATAGTTGAAATGTCATTAGACAATAAGTATTCAACCCATTTGTTATGGCAAGCCTAAATAAATTCAGGAGTAAAGATTTGCTTAACAGGTCACATAATAAGTTCCATGAACTCACTCTGTGTGCAATAATGGTGTTTAACATGATTTTTGAATGATTGCCTCATCTCTGTACCCAATACTTGCAGATAATTGTAAGGTCCCTCAGTCAAGCAGTGAATTTCAAACACAGATTCAACAACAAAGGAGGTTTTCCAATGAAAAGAAGGGCGTCTGTTGTTAGATGTAGCTTAATATCCCTTTGAGCATGGTGAAGTTATTAATTTCCAGTGGTGTAAAGTCCTTGAAAGTACTAAAAAAATACTTGAAAGTATTTTTTTGGGGGGGGGGGGTGTCTACTTTACTTGACCATTTATATGTTTGACTTTTAATTCACTCCATTCCAAAAAAAACTAATGTACTTTTTACTCCATACATTGTCTCTGCCACCCAAAATAACATTTTGAATACTTAGCAGGACAGGAAAATGGTGTAATTCACACACTTATCAAGAGAACATCCCTGGTCAACGCTACTGCCTCTGATCAGACAAACTCACTAAACACATGCTTCATTTGTAAATCATGTCTGAGTGTTGAAGCGTGCCCCTGGCTATCCGTAAATGAAAAAGATAAAAACATTTTGCTTTCTGGTTTGCTTAATATAAGGAATTTGAAATTATTCATACTTTTACTTTTGATACTCAAGTATATTTTAGCAATTATGTTTTCTTTTCATACTGAAGTATATTTAAAACTAAATCATTTTAGACTTTTACTAACCTAATTGCCAGAGTGAAAAGGAAGCATAAAATATTTTTTAAAGTTGCATCATGTTTGCAACAGGGCACAAAAGTAATACTGTACAAAATTTGGCCTGAATAGCCTGTTATGTTTGGGCCAAATACAACACATTACCAAGTACCACTCTCTATATTTATTTTCAAACACAGTGATGGCTGTATCATGTTATGGGCATGCTTGTAATCGTTAAGGACAGTTTTTTAGGATAAAAAATAAATGGAATAGAGCTAAGCACTGGCAAAATCCTAGAGGAAAACCTGGTTCAGTCTGCTTTCCACCAGACCCTGGGAGATTAATTCACCTTTCAGCAGGACGATAACCTAAAACACAAAGCCAAATCTACATTGGAGTTGCTTACCAAGAAGACTGTGAATGTCGAGAGTTTTGACTTAAATCTGCTTGAAAATCAATGGTGACCTGAAAAATGGTTCTCTAACAATGATCAACAATGAATTTGACAGAGCTTGACATTTTTTAAAGAATAATGGGCAAATGTTGCACAGGTTCCAGGTGTGGAAAGCTCTTAGAGACTTACCCAGAAAGACTCACAGCTGTAATCGCTGCCGAAGGTGATTCTAACATGTATTGACTCCGGGGGTTGCATATATTAGTGTTTGATTTTTCTTGATTGTTTTGACATGTTAGAATTTTTTTCCCACTTTGACATTGGAGTATTTTGTGTAGATCATTTACAAAAAATGCCGAATCCATTTTATTTGTAACACGACAAGATGTGGAAAAAGTAGAGGGGTGTGAATACTCTGAAAGCACTGTGTGTAAACCATTATAATCTCTCAAGCCTCTGTGGATCTATTCCAGGATGCCAGAGTTTGGACTCATGCTCTGTGAGCGGGACTCTTCTCAAGGTCCCCAAAATTCCGATGTGCCTCCCTACGCTACTACAAAGCTTCACCTGGCACCTCAACATCCCAGTATATGGCACTGTGGATCTACTGTCCCCCACAGGAAACCTCAGGCAGTCCCTGCCAGGACAGGAATGCAATGGGAGTGTCTCCCTTCACATAGCTGAGGGTGATGGGTCCTCCATTGGCTACTTCTGCTCCGAAGGCATCATTCGCAAAGTCCAAGTGCACTCCAACATCTCTGTCACTGCCACAGCCAAGGACCTTAGCCTGAATCAAGGGCCTTTCCTCAATGTGTCCTTCAGTGATGAAATCTCAGGTATGCTAACGAACTGGATTTGCAGTCTTTTTTTTCACGTTTTAAATCTTTTAAAGTAACTGTCCAGTGAAAATCTCATTTTAACTCATACCCAAATTGACTCCTCCTATATGTGGCCAAAGCATAAATTCACTTTAAAAAACGTGTATCTCAAACAGACCGTTTAAAAAATATTTTCTATTTCTTCATAGAGTATGATGTCATACTTCTGAGGAGGAGGAGCTGGCCAATCAGCAGTCTATTTTTAATGACCAGTATACGCTCACACCATTCTGTTTTTGGGGTATGCCTAGAACTGTTACAGTGACCATATTACCGGCATGCGGTCGCGAGTCATGAAGGCAGTCAAATTCCACGTGGCAGTTTAGTCATGGTAATTAGGCTTCTCCAAGCTTATGCTGCTGCCTGCCAAACTTGCTAACTGCCTGGTACTCAGCACTCTATTGTCCATATAATCACTCTGACATCAATGCAAATGTCATCTAAGATCTAATCAAATACTTGATGAGAGCCCATGATCTCATGTTGGGCAACAGTTCTATATGATATGCAATTGCGTGCGAGAACTGAGTGATGGCCTTTATTAAAAAGATGAGGATCCCATCAGCTTTCTATAGGCTAGATCTACTATATTTATTTATCAACCTTCCTAACAGTAAGCACATTGTTTATCTTTACAACATGAAAATTAACCACAGGAAAAGCGTCCTACATTCGCTATTTAAGTGCATAGATTACGTGTATTTTTTCCCCTGCCCCTGATTTGAGACAGGTGCATGATAATGGTCTGTTCTAAATCAGAACTAATTTCACACACACATTATTTAGTATATGTAAATACAGCATTAAATCAAGAATAGTCAGATGGGTGACAATATTAGCCTATCACTTGTGAATTACAGTGCCTTGCGAAAGTATTCGGCCCCCTTGAACTTTGCGACCTTTTGCCACATTTCAGGCTTCAAACATAAAGATATAAAACAGTATTTTTTTGTGAAGAATCAACAACAAGTGGGACACAATCATGAAGTGGAACAACATTTATTGGATATTTAAAACTTTTTTAACAAATCAAAAACTGAAAAATTGGGCGTGCAAAATTATTCAGCCCCTTTACTTTCAGTGCAGCAAACTCTCTCCAGAAGTTCAGAAGTTCAGAGGATCTCTGAATGATCCAATGTTGACCTAAATGACTAATGATGATAAATACAATCCACCTGTGTGTAATCAAGTCTCCGTATAAATGCACCTGCACTGTGATAGTCTCAGAGGTCCGTTAAAAGCGCAGAGAGCATCATGAAGAACAAGGAACACACCAGGCAGGTCCGAGATACTGTTGTGAAGAAGTTTAAAGCCAGATTTGGATACAAAAAGATTTCCCAAAATTTAAACATCCCAAGGAGCACTGTGCAAGCGATAATATTGAAATGGAAGGAGTATCAGACCACTGCAAATCTACCAAGACCTGGCCGTCCCTCTAAACTTTCAGCTCATACAAGGAGAAGACTGATCAGAGATGCAGCCAAGAGGCCCATGATCACTCTGGATGAACTGCAGAGATCTACAGCTGAGGTGGGAGACTCTGTCCATAGGACAACAATCAGTCATATATTGCACAAATCTGGCCTTTATGGAAGAGTGGCAAGAAGAAAGCCATTTCTTAAAGATATCCATAAAAAGTGTTGTTTAAAGTTTGCCACAAGCCACCTGGGAGACACACCAAACATGTGGAAGAAGGTGCTCTGGTCAGATGAAACCAAAATGGAACTTTTTGACAACAATGCAAAATGTTATGTTTGGCGTAAAAGCAACACAGCTCATCACCCTGAACACACCATCCCCACTGTCAAACATGGTGGTGGCAGCATCATGGTTTGGGCCTGCTTTTCTTCAGCAGGGACAGGGAAGATGGTTAAAATTGGTGGGAAGATGGATGGAGCCAAATACAGGACCATTCTTGAAGAAAACCTGATGGAGTCTGCAAAAGACCTGAGATTGGGACGGAGATTTGTCTTCCAACAAGACAATGATCCAAAACATAAAGCAAAATCTACAATGGAATGGTTCAAAAATAAACATATCCAGGTGTTAGAATGTCAAAGTCCAGACCTGAATCCAATCGAGAATCTGTGGAAAGAACTGAAAACTGCTGTTCACAAATGCTCTCTATCCAACCTCACTGAGCTCGAGCTGTTTTGCAAGGAGGAATGGGAAAAAATGTCAGTCTCTCGATGTGCAAAACTGATAGAGACATACCCCAAGCGACTTACAGCTGTAATCACAGCAAAAGGTGACGCTACAAAGTATTAACTTAAGGGGGCTGAATAATTTTGCACGCCAATTTTGTTAAAAAAGTTTGAAATATCCAATAAATGTCGTTCCACTTCATGATTGTGTCCCACTTGTTGTTGATTCTTCACAAAAAAATACAGTTTTATATCTTTATGTTTGAAGCCTGAAATGTGGCAAAAGGTCGCAAAGTTCAAGGGGGCCGAATACTTTCGCAATGCACTGTATGTATTACCACTTGTGAATGATGCCCAGCATAAAAAAAAAAATGTGTTGCTAGTGATTGTATTAATTTGGGATCTATCGCATCCCACAACTGTCCCAGACTATGTTTGGAATATTTATTTCTCACACAGAATAGAATATGTAAACTTTTGTACTATGAGGAATAGTAGATTGACATAGGCTAGTGCTTTTGCTGTTCATTTAGCCTACTCATCTTGTTGGCTGACAAAAAGTAAATGTGGACCGCTCTTCCAATATCTGTAATATGCACCTTGGAATTGGATAAGGGTGCGCACAGTTGCGTCCCCAATGTCAGTCTTCACTTGTAGCCTGTAAGAAAGACCCGATCACGTAATGGAGAGCCATCTGAGTGAGCGGTGCTTCGTAGCAATCAGGGAGAGGAGAATTATAATATTTAGCCCGAGGGCTCAACGGCCACTGGCCGCAAAAGGCATGGATTTCTTTTAAGGAGCATTACGGCCACACAAAGGGGATGCCGCCGGGAAATCGAGGCATTATCAAGTGCTTGTCAAATTGTGAGTGAGAGACTGATGAAGTGTGTACAGCCTGCGCAACAAACAAAGTAGAGCTCATGCATTTCAAGCAACTTTTTTCAAATCATCATTAGTCGCGTCATGCAGCCTTACAATGTATAAAAAATCTAAACATAAAGAGCAACGTTGGTAGAACTGAAGTTACATGAATAACTCTAAATTAAGCATATAGAAGTACCTATTTCTTTGTTAACTGATCAACACAGCCACATATGTGCACTCCCTCAAATTGTTTGGGGAAAATATATATTATTTTTATTCAGCTTTGTTCAATTGTATTCTTCATACTATAAAATAATATAAAATGATGCTACGAAATTCTAAGCAAATCTTGTCTGCTTAATGAACTAGTGTAGCCCACTGCCATATGGCATAGCCAGATCAGGACCTAACATAAAGACAACTCAGAGTATGTTATTCTGTTCTTCTGAAATAGACCACATTTTCTTCATATCATGTTTCTTTAGACCTGTCCTAAAATAAATATTGGATTTATTGTGATGGTGTAGGCTATATTACATGGATTTATTGTGACGGTGTAGGCTATATTACATGGATTTATTGTGACGGTGTAGGCTATATTACATGGATTTATTGTGAAGGTGTAGGCCACATTACATGGATTTATTAGACTATTTAAAATGTAGATGTTCCAAAGGTCTGCACCAGTGGCTTGTAGGCTGTGTGTGGAAGCCAGGAGATGCTAAATGTGTTTTGTTAATTAACGGTCAATTACCGTGAGACTAGCAGTTATTTGCTTGACAATCATCGGCTGACAAAATGTTGTCCACCACAGCCCTAGGTACGCCTATACCATTCAAACACAAAGCTTATTTTTGTCGTACTTAGTATTTCACTCGTATTTTAATGAATTCTAGGTCACATTTCATAGAAATCTGGAAACACTGGACAGTTACTTTAATACCTTCTTCACGTACCTTTTTATGATTCCTTGTGTAACATCTACAAGAGAGCACTGAAATACAGCAATAGCAAGGGAATTTGTTTTAACAATGGATTCAGTGGAAAATTCCATTCTCCCTCTCTTCAACCACTGTGTTCAAACTGTATTGAAAATGATTGTTCCTCATCACTTACTTTTTCTCTATCAGAGAGCATCATATATACTGTCCAGCCCAGAATGGGTTCCCCTGCCCTCCTGGCCACCCCAAACTGGCCCAACGGTATGAAGCCGTACTCCACCGTGTCCTGGATCGTCAATCTGCCGGGCCACCTCCAGGCCAACCTGCTGTTCACTAACATCAGCCAGCCCAAGTGTGGCCAGGGGCACACGTGTATCAAGGTGCAGACCCTGGGCTCTCCGGAGGAGCTATTGAGTCAAAGGGAGGATGAAGTGGCAGAGGACAAGCTGATGGTCCCTGAGAGCTTCTACCTCAACATGTCCAACTGTTTGCCGGAGGACAGACACTTCAGTGTGCTCAGCAAGGTCACCCTACAGAATACTAGCAGTAAGGACCTGTTTGTAATGTTATTATGGAGTTGTGACTGAATTATGGTTGTGATAAGATATCTGCATAATTCTATAATTTTTCTGGTTATTTCAATAACTCTTTAAGAGATCTTAAATTAGAGGGAAAATGAAAACAATTTATATTTCAATTTTAATTTATATTTCTTAAATGACATCAATACACGTAGGGCACTTATTAGGGATACATGGTGGTCTCATAATCATCAACACTGTATTTAGGCGTGCTGGCAGTGAAGCTTGACTCAACTCAGAATATATGTTCATCCCTCTACTAAGTATGAAAAAAGCTCAGCGATATGTCAAAAGATGGAAGAGAACCGCAACTTTCTACAAAATAATATTGCGCTCTCATTCAAACCCTAATTCAACTTTTCTTTGCTCTATCAACTTGAAACTGATTGATGTTCTTGAGGATAGAAAGGTGCATGCCAAAGCAGGTGTTGATAAAAAAAATAAAGTATAAATTAACAGCATGCAATTCAGTTGTGAACCTTAACTCTTAACATACTGTCTCTACGATTTGAGAAAATCTAAGCAATCCGTCAAAAGATGAGAAAATGGAACCTTTGTAAAACATTATTTACATCCTAAATGAAACCCTTGTAACTTCACTTCTCTTTGCTCAATCAACTTGAAACTTGCCATAGTGTTTTGAATTGTTACATGGGAGTAGATTTGTTACAAGGGAGGATGTACAGTTTAATGCTTCCATGCAACTGTCTTTCAGCCTGCTCATAAACCAGCACCCCATTTCATTGCTACAGTACATGCTGCTATATTTGTCTAATTCTTACCATATCTAATCATGATTATCTTCTTGTGTGTGTCTCTATAGTGCTGCTCCAGAGCTCCATTCTGTGGGCTGTGGGAGCAGTGCTGCTCCTTATGCTCATTGTGCTGGCAGTCGTCTGCTTGGTGATCAGGTGAGAACACCTGCCTCACCAAAACAATCTGTATAGCTTTGATGTTAAGGTCAATTCATGACTTGGCTGTTTCCCCTGCTGTAGTTTGTCTGACTCAAAACCATTTGTATTCCTCTTTCGTGCTTTACAGGAAGAAGAAAAGAACGATGGTCAATGAGGCTTCCATCTTCGTAAGGAAAGGGAATATCTTCATCCCAGGCGACGGCATGTTCCCCAAAACCCGGTCGGACAATGAGTCTCATGTCTACGCCTCCATCGAAGACACCATGGTGTATGGCCACCTGCTCCGCGAACCCAGCTATGTGGGTACCGTCCAGGCCCACTTCCAAGGACAGCCGGTCGACACCTACCGGACATTCATGCCGCTCCAGGACGGAGTGCCAGAGATCACAGAGACTGCTGCAGACCACGAGCCTGAACTGGTGCCTGAGAAAGACATGCACAGACCTTTCCTGGACCCGTCGGAATCCTTCATGCCATCAAGACCTCGCACGCCCATAAACCGTCACAACAGCATGGGCTTCATGGACCGCAGGATGGTGGACAATGAGCTGTGCACGTTCAAGAGCACTGGGGATATAAATACGATTCGACTGTCGGGTGCAGACCAAATCCTAGAACCGGAGATCTTCATCGGCTCGGATGGGGAAGAATCCATTTAGCGTACTGTGAGATGGACTACTGTTAATTATTTCACATTGTTGCAAGTTCACTGCAGTGTAGAAATGGAGCGGAAATGTGCCTTTGCATAACAATCCGGGCATCTGTATTAGTGGTGTGTTGTCTACTGCATAAGACCATCAGACAACACTGGTACTACATTTCATTCCAGCCTCTGAGTCTACGCTTCCTTACAGCACATGGTGCTGCTCTTCTGATTTTACAATACTAGTGGACTTGGTTTTTGTGTATATTTCTTGATTGTATTTTATCTTTGTTTTATATGCTAGTATGTACTTAATAGAATGAATGTTGCCCTGGGCCACTGGTGTGCCATGGATTTAGGAGCAGGGTTGCATCTAATGAGTAACCTTGAGTTGAGCTTTTTTGCATTGTTGATGCTGTTTGCCAAAGGTTTTTCTCTGTAAATGTATTTTTAGACATTACCAAACTTTTTCTCTGCCAATTATTTTAATTAATTAATTAGACATTTTGAGTGGTCTGTGAAAGTGTACAGTGTGATATTGTGAGTAATATTTTTTTTTTAGGATAGACAAGGTAATCAATCCAAAACACTAACACTTACAAAGAAAAGACAAAAGGCTTCCTTGTTGTTATGGGGAAAAGTGACATTATTAATCCTTTGGCTAAAACCTGTGACCTTTTTAAATCCCATCTTGTAGCTTGTTATAACCTTGAACCACGGAAGACCGATTGTTTGGAAGGTTGGAGTGGTTACCATTGAGTATTTGTTGAAGGACTTTTACAGGAAACAACCAAACCTTTAGCCAGAAGCCAAGGGTCATCAGATTGTGGCAATAAACTTTGGTTTAAAATCTTGTCCTCAGTAAGAAAATATTATAATCACTTTTTTTTTTTTTTTTTTTAATATACACTGCTCAAAAAAATAAAGGGAACACTTAAACAACACAATGTAACTCCAAGTCAATCACACTTCTGTGAAATCAAACTGTCCACTTAGGAAGCAACACTGATTGACAATAAATTTCACATGCTGTTGTGCAAAAGGAATAGACAACAGGTGGAAATTATAGGCAATTAGCAAGACACCCCCAATAAAGGAGTGGTTCTGCAGGTGGTGACCACAGACCACTTCTGGGTTCTTATGCTTCCTGGCTGATGTTTTGGTAACTTTTGAATGCTGGTGGTGCTTTCACTCTAGTGGTAGCATGAGACGGAGTCTACAACCCACACAAGTGGCTCAGTTAGTGCAGCTCATCCAGGATGGCACATCAATGTGAGCTGTGGCAAGGTTTGCTGTGTCTGTCAGCATAGTGTCCAGAGCATGGAGGCGCTACCAGGAGACAGGCCAGTACATCAGGAGATGTGGAGGAGGCCGTAGGAGGGCAACAACCCAGCAGCAGGACCGCTACCTCTGCCTTTGTGCAAGAAGGAGCAGGAGGAGCACTGCCAGAGCCCTGCAAAATGACCTCCAGCAGTCCACAAATGTGCATGTGTCTGCTCAAATGGTCAGAAAAAGACTCCATGAGGGTGGTATGAGGGCCCGACGTCCACAGGTGGGTGTTGTGCTTACAGCCCAACACCGTGCAGGACGTTTGGCATTTGCCAGAGAACACCAAGATTGGCAAATTCGCCACTGACGCCCTGTGCTCTTCACAGATGAAAGCAGGTTCACACTGAGCACATGTGACAGACGTGACAGAGTCTGGAGATGCCGTGGAGAAAGTTCTGCTGCCTGCAACATCATCCAGGATGACCGGTTTGGCGGTGGGGCAGTCATGGTGTGGGGTGGCATTTCTTTGGGGGGCCGCACAGCCCTCCATGTGCTCGCCAGAGGTAGCCTGACTGCCATTAGGTACCGAGATGAGATCCTCAGACCCCTTGTGAGACCATATGCTGGTGCGGTTGGCCCTGGGTTCCTCCTAATGCAAGACAATGCTAGACCGCATGTGGCTGGAGTGTGTCAGCAGTTCCTGCAAGAGGAAGGCATTGATGCTATGGACTGGCCCGCCCGTTCCCCAGACCTGAATCTAATTGAGCACATCTGGGACATCATGTCTCACTCCATCCACCATGCCACGTTGCACCACAGACTGTCCAGGAGTTGGTGGATGCTTTAGTCCAGGTCTGGGAGGAGATCCCTCAGGAGCCCATCCGCCACCTCATCAGGAGCATGCCCAGGCGTTGTAGGGAGGTCATACAGGCACGTGGAGGCCACACACACTACTGAGCCTAATTTTGACTTGTTTTAGGACATTACATCAAAGTTGGATCAGCCTGTAGAGTGGTTTTCCACTTTTTAATTTTGAGTGTGACTCTAAATCCAGACCTCCATGGGTTGATCAATTTGACTTCCATTAATAACTTTTGTGATTTTGTCAGCACATTCAACTATGTAAAGAAAAAAGTATTTAATAAGAATATTTCATTCATTCAGATCTAGGATGTGTTATTTTAGTGTTCCCTTTTTTTTGAGCAGTGTATATTAACCACTATTCAATGAACATTCCCTAAAACACTTTTTGTTCAGTAGTGTAGTTCGGTTTTCATATATTTTTCAGTTAATATCAGTAGACATTGTGATAAAACAAATAAGTATTCAAAGGCTAGCTCTCTGGCTCTCTGAAATAACAATTGTAAATTAGATAGGAATTTACAAAAAGGATTTCATACATGTACAAAACAATATGCAAATTCACATGAAAATGTGTCATTGAGGCAGTTTCCTGGATGCAGATTAATCCTAGTCCTGGATCATCCTTAATCTGTGTCCAGGAAACCACTCCATTATACTTTACAAAGAATTCTCCATGTACCAGTGTTTCACCTGTTCTTTTTGTCTGGCTCTAGAAAAGGTCCAAAATTCAGGTGTTTAAAGCAATGTGTTTTTTCTGGTAGGCAAAAAATATAACTCAAGCAGGGGAAATGCAGATAAAATAAATTATACTCGTAGACAGAGGCCTTCTCCTCATGACAGGTCTTGTCCAACCATTTCCCACCAATGGTCTCAGAGGATGGCACAGTTCTGGGAACTATTTAACTTTGGGGATCTGGAATCAGAGTTCCAGTTCTTGTAGAGGATGCTGTTGCCTGCCCGGTCCATCCATTTGCCTTCAGTCACAATGTCGCTGATGTCCAGCCAGATCAGCTCATATGGGCCAATGTGCTGGTGGATGTAGTCGCTGAGATGGTTGTTCTAGTCCTTGGAGAAGGGGGTACTGATTACACCCAAGAGGCTGTGTGGTAGCTCTTCCACAGAGGTTCAGGCAGCGCAGACGCCCCAGGCCATGGT
Organism: Oncorhynchus keta; assembly: GCF_023373465.1. NCBI lineage: Eukaryota > Metazoa > Chordata > Actinopteri > Salmoniformes > Salmonidae > Oncorhynchus > Oncorhynchus keta. The sequence continues at coordinate 2,694,613 of NC_068440.1, read as the reverse complement.
TCTTACGCAGTGGAAATGGTCAAGTCTCACATCTCTTTCAGCTGTGCACTTTGTGCTTTTCTGATGACACTAACACATGGCAAGGACAACAGGACTTTCAGAGTTGTATCTACTCAATTACAGAAAATATATTAACTTCACTTAATGCTGAACATTTGAAATCCTGGCCAACCTAGAAGACTCAAAAGGTAAGGGGCTTTAGTTTTTATTGGAGCCATTTGAATGCCAAGAAGACCCTGTTCAAAATACTCATTTGTATTGGTGATTCAGAATTTCCCTGCTTTGACACGCAATGTCTTCCTTACATGAGTCTAAATAAATACCTTTCATACTTTTCTCTGAAAACAGACAAGGAAAAAGACTGTACAAATAAAATGCTTTATTAGAATAGTAAACATTTATAAAAACAGTGATGCTAACCAAGAAAGCCCACTTTCTGTCTCTTCTTTCCCAGACTCTCCTCCTCCTGCAGAAGCTCCATGAGGGGGGCGTGGAGGGCTTTCCCTACCCGTTTCCCTGTCTGTAGAGATACACAACAGAGCATCAGAATATGTTAGTGTTGGATAGATATACACACACAAGGGTTTTTCTTCATAAAAAAAAAACACATTGTAGAATAGTGAAAACATCAAAACTATGAAATTACACATATAGAATCATGTAGTAACCAAAGTGTTAAAAATATCAAAATGTATTTTGAATTAGATTCTTCAAAGCAGCCACCCTTTGCCTTGATGACAACTTTGCACACTCTTGGCATTCCCTCAACCAGCTTTGAGGTAGTCACCTGGAATGCATTTCAATGAACATGTGCTCCTTCTTAACTACATTAACTTCCTTAATGCGTTTGAGCCAATCAGTTGTGTTGTGACCAGGTAGGGGGAATACGGAAGATAGCCCTATTTGGTAAAAGACCAAGTCCATATTATGGCAAGAATAACCATAATAAGCAAAGAGAAACGACAGTCCATTACTTTAAGACATGAAGGTCAGTCAAACCAGAAAACCACAAAAACCATAAAGCGCTATGATGAAACTGGCTCTCATGAGGACCGCCACAGGAATGGAAGACCCAGAGTTAACTCTACTGCAGAGGACAAGTTCATTAGGAGTTATCAGCCTCAAAAATTGCAGCCCATAAAAATGCCTCAGAGTTCAAGTAACAGACATCTCAACATCAACTCTTCAGAGGAGACTGCGTGAAATCAGGCCTTCATGGTCAAACTGCTGCAAAGAAACCACCACTAAACGTCACCAATAAGAAGAGACTTGCTTGGGCCAAGAAACACAAGCAATTGACATTAAACCAGTGGAAATCTATCCTTTGGTCTGAGAAGTCCAAATTTGAGATTTTTGGTGCCAACCGCTGTGTCTTTGTGGAGGCAGAGTAGGTGAGAGGACATCCACCGTAAAGCAAGGAGGAGGAGGTGTGATGGTGCTTTGCTGTTGACACTGTCAGTGATTAATTTAGAATTCAAGGCAGACTTAACCAGCATGGCTACCACAGCATTCTGCGGCAATATGCCATCCCATCTGATTTGCGTTATCATTTGTTTTTCAACAGGACAATGACCCAACACACCTCCAGGCTGTGTAATGGCTATTTGAACAAGGAGAGTGATGATTGCTGCATCAGATGTCCTGGCCTCCACAATCACCTGACCTCAACCCAATTGAGATGGTTTGGGATGAGTTGGAGAACTCCTTCAAGACAGTTGGAAAAACATTCCAGGTAAAGCTGGTTGAGAGAATGCAAAGGGTGGCTACTTTGACAAAACTCAAATACAAAATATATTTTGATTTGTTTAACACTTTTTTGGTTACTACATGATTCTATACGTGTTATTTCAAAGTTTTGATGTCTTCAACACTACTCTACAAAAATTAGGAAAAATAAAGAAAAACCCTAGAATGAGTTGATGTGTCCAAACCTTTGACTGGTACTGTTTGTTCAAAAGTTTGCGGTCACTTAGAAATTCTTGTTTTTGTCCATTAAAATAACATAAAATTGATCAGAAATAGTGTAGACATTGTTCATGTTGTAAATGACTGGAGGCTTCATTAAATAGTACCCGCAAAACACCAGTCTCAACATCAACAGTGAAGAGGCGACTCCGGGATGCTGGCCTTCTAGGCAGAGTTCCTCAGTCCAGTGTTTGTGTTCATTTGCCTCTTTTATTGGCTAGTCTGAGATATGCCTAGAAGGCCAGCATCCCGGAGTCGCCTCTTCACTGTGGATGTTGAGACTGGTGTTTTGCGGGTACAATTTAATGAAGCTGCCAGTTGACTTGGGAGGCATCTGTTTCTCAAACTAGACACTAATGTACTTGTCCTCTTGCTCAGTTGTGCACCGGGGCCTCCCACTCTTTATATTCTGTTTCGAGCCAGTTTGCACTGTTTTGTGAAGGGAGTAGTACACAGCGTTGTATGAGATCTACAGTTTTTGGCAATTTCCCGCATGGAATAGCCTTTCTCAGAACAAGAAATAGACTGACGAGTTTCAGAAGAAAGTTATTCGTTTCTGGCCATTTTTAGCCTATAATCGAACGCACAAATGCTGATGATCCGGATACTGAACTAGTCTAAAGAAGGCCAGTTTAATTGCTTCTTTAATCAGTTTTCAGCTGTGCTAACATAAAATCGGAAAAGCCTTATGCGAATGATTTTTTAAAATGATAAACTTGGATTAGCCAACAACGTGCCATTGGAACACGGGAGTGATGGATGATAATGGGCTTCTGTCCGTATATATATATATATATTTTTTTTTTATGTATAAAAAAAAAAGCTGTTTCCAGCTGCAATGGTCATTTACAACATTAACAATGTCTACACTGTATTTCGGATCAATTTGATGTTATTTTAAAACGGACAAAAAAAGTAATTTCCTTCCAAAAACAAGGACATTTCAAAGTGACCCCAAACTTTTGAATGGTAGTGTGTGTGTGTGTGTATGCACGCATAAATCTTTAGTACATGAAACTTTAAAACAATTAAATATCATATTTACATAAGTATTCAGACCATTTACTCAGTACTTTGTTGAAGCACCTTTAGCAGCGATTACAGCTTCAAGTCTTCTTGCGTATGACGCTACAAGCTTGGCACACCAGTATTTGGGGAGTTTCTCCCATTCTTATCTTCAGATCCTCTCAAGCTCTGTCAGGTTGGATGGGGAACGTCGCTGCACCGCTATTTTCACATCTCTCCAGAGATGTTAGATCAAGTTCAAATCCGGGTTATGACTAGGCCACTCAAGGACATTCAGAGACTTGTCCGGAAGCCACTCCTTCGTTGTCTTGGCTGTGTGCTTATGGTCATTGTCCTGTTGGAAAGTGAACTGTTGCCCCAGTCTGAGGTCCTAAGCACTCTGGAGCAGGTTTTCATCAAGGATCTCTGTACTTTGCTACGTTAATCTTTCCCTCAATCCTGACTAGTCCCAGAGTCCCTGCCGCTGAAAAACAACCCCACGGCATGATGCTGCAACCACGCTTCACCATAGGGATGGTGCCAGGTTTCCTCCAGATGTGACGCTTGGCATTCAGGCCAAAAAGTTCAATCTTGGTTTCATCAGACCAGAGAATCTAATTTCTCATGGTCTGAGAGTCTTTATGTGCCTTTTATCAAACTCCAAGTGGGCTGTCATGTACCTTTTACTGAGGAGAAGTTCCATCTGGCCACTAACATAAAGGCCTGATTGGTGGAGTGCTACAGAAATGGTTGTCTTTCTGGAAGGTTCTCCCATCTCCACAGAGGAACTCTGGAGCTCTGTCAGAGTGACCATTGGGTTCTTGGCCACCTCCCTGACCAAGGCCCTTCTCCCCCGATTGCTCAGTTTGGCCAGGTGCCCACGTTTAGGAAGAGTCTTGGTGGTTCCAAACTTCCTCCATTTAAGAATGATGGAGGCCACTGTGTTCTTGGCGACCTTCAATGCTGCAGAAATGTTTTGGTACCGTTCCCCAGATCTGTGCATCAACACAATCCTGTCTCTTGAGATCTACTGACAAATCCTTTGACATCATGGCTTGGTTTTTGCTCTGACATGCACTGTCAACTGTGGGACCTTATATAGACAAGTGTGTGCCTTTCCAAATCATGTCCAATCAAGTTGTTGAAACATCTCAAGGATGATCAATGGATGCACCTGGGCTCAATTTCAGTGCTCAAAGCAAAGGATCTTAATAATTATGTGAACAAGCAAGGGGCTGAATACTTGTCTTATTTTAATTTTTTGCAAGAATGTCTAAAAACCTGTTTTCGCTTTGTCATTATGGAGTGCTGTGTGTAGATTGCTGATTTAAAAAAAAATCTATTTTAGAATAAGGCTGTAACGTAACAAAATGTGGAAAAACGGAAGGGGTCTGAATACTTTGCGAATGCACTCTGCATTGCAATTGCAAAAAAAAAATTGCACAATGCATTCACAAACAAAATAAACTGTACATTCACACACTTAATGAATTTCCTCTACACAAAAGGTATAATTGTGTAACCAACTTTGTGATGTGCCGATAAGGTTAAAATTTGATACAACTGAACATTCTATGCTAATAAGTTTGCCTGGGTGAGGACAGATGGTATGAAAAAGAGCACAGGCATCCCATTTCACCTCGGTCATCTCAAAGATGCTCTCTGGGTCCAGGCTGCCCCCCCCCACCTTCCTGACACAGGTGACCGCCCCCTTGTGTGTGACGGAGATGATCAGGCTGGCCACTGAACACGCCTTCTCCTGCAGCGTGGCGTCCACCACGTGCCTATGGCCCACCTGGAGTGAGACGAGGACACACAAATAATATGTGAATAAGCATCATTTGTGGACAAAACCGTCCAGCTTTACTATCCTTTGTCTAAACTAAACCCATGTAAATGATGTGATTTGATACACTAATACCATCTCAGCAGGTGTTGCCATGTGAATGACAGAACCCACCTTGCACAAGGTCACGACGCAGGGAACGTTCTCCACATTGAGTCGCATGCAGTCGTAGGGGTCGTCTGACAGCTCTATTTCCTTCCCTCCTTCCTCATCCTCAGAGATGTGCACTTTGGGAATTCTGTTGGGAGAGAGGGAAGGTGAAGAAAGTGTTTGACTCAGGACTAGATGTTCTATTGTTTGAGCTCTGTAGGACAGACTATGAAATGACAGCATCTATTTATTGCAATTTAATGAGCAAAGTGGTAACTGAAGCTTAGCACCTTACTTTGTATTGAAGAGAGCTGCTTTAATTGCAACAGAGATGGCATCAAAAAGATTTCCATCACACTGCAGGAGCTGAGAAACAAAATAAAAAGTGATGACTTCACACACAAATAAAAGAGACCAATTACACTTTGCAAGGGGAACTGTCCCTCCCTACCTTCAGGCTATGCGCAAACCCTACATCCCAACCCGAACACTCCTGCCACCTCTGGTCTCTTGGCCCACCCAGCCCTACGGAGGGCAGCTCCCGCTCAGCTCAGTCAACTCTTTCCTGTTTTGTGGACTTCACTAGACAGAGGTCGCTCTCCAGGTTGTGTGATAAATCAAAGGTATGGTTGAATGTATTCTGCCACTGTCTTTTTAGGCCTATATATCACGGTCGCAAGGTACAGTATATGAACTAACAGGTTATAGAGCAAACAATGCAATTATCATAACACATATTGTAATATGCCTTTACATTTTCTGGCTCGACTTTACCCACGCATCGCTACTCAAGTAGACCTGTTGTAAAATAAATATCATTAGCCTTTTGCTGTCATTTGTAGGCCTACAGTGGGAACTCGCCTTTGTTGGTAATTGCTGCAATATAGGCCTAGCATGTTCAAAACTTTTGTGAAGGTTTAAACCAGGTCTTTAACTATGCAATAAGTGTTTTTATTTCATTCTGAGAAGACATTTTCTTCAGCCTAATTAAGTTCCAACTGTAATGCTGTATTTGTAGCAATAAAAATAGAATTACTGGTAGGCCTGTTATAGGGGCTACTCACACTCAAACCATGACTAGGAAAAACCTTGTGTAACACTTTTTTGGTTACTACATGATTCCATGTGTTATTTCATAGTTAAAGTCTTCACTATTAATCTATAATGTAGAAAATAGTCAAAACAAAAGAGAAACCCTTAAATGAGTAGGTGTCCAAACTGGACTGCTGCTTTATATATAATTTATCCGCTTGGTGGACCCCCATGCTCCTCGAGACAATAAATGACCAAAACAATCACACTCAAAATCTGTCTGTTAAAGCTAGGGAGTTTGTTTTATTTTTACATGGTTGCACTTCAATCCACCGCATCTGCTGATGTCGGCATTCCACATCTGCAGCGGAAGGTGGCAGAACTACAGCTGTGTTTGTCAGACCAGGCGACATCTCGAAATTCAGTCGTCATGAAATCGTCTGTAGTGTCCGAACGGTCTACTTAAGGTCTACTACTTAAGCAATAAGGCCTCTGAGGGGCTATGGTATATGGCCAATATACCACGGCTAAGGGCTGTTCTTAAGCACAACGCAACGTGGAGTGCCTGGATACAGCGGCCATATACCACAAACCCCCGAGGTGCCTTACTGCTATTATAAACTGGTTACATTTTTGCCCCATATCTCTCTCAGATATAGGACAGACACTTCAAAACATTCTTCCTTTTGATTAAATTTGTGATTGCCCCCCCCCCATGTATGAATCTGTTATTCAATGTACTTCTATGGGCTAATGGCAGTTAGGCCAAATTCAATGTTTCCTTTAAAAAAAAGTATACCTACAAGAGTCCTAAAATTCTAAGTCAGATAGCCAACTTATCCTTGATATGGACATCTTAAAACAATTCCATATTTTAGCTTAGTAGAAGCGTTGCATTGCAATACCTCCAATCACATCGCTGTCACACCTCCGTTGGGAGGTCTGTAGAATTGCAAAAACGGTTTGAATGGTCCGTTGGCTCCCAGCAGCAAGATTTTGATTGGATGTTACATTTTAACCCCCCCCCTCCCACAAACACATGCCTGTTTGTGCTACGTGTTAGGTTCGACACTGTTTTCAGACCGGGAGGGACATTTTGCGGAGTTATTCAGTACGCTGGTTTGCAACATTGTAGAAAATGAAAGAACACCCGGAGGGAAAATATGAATCTGTCTTGTCAGAAGTGTGCTCTATACACAAAACCGACATGCGCCAACATTTGCTGAGGTTTTAAATCATCGATTTCCCGTCATAGACTGTAAAAAATAATCTGCACACACTGTTGCACCTACGACACTAATCTAGTGAGCACTATTGGAGCTCCGCCCAAGCAAGCATTGCATTGGTTTGACATGTAGCGGGGGGTCTCTGATTTACACTGCATCTCCACCCTTTTTAGCAATTTTTCTGCCATAAAGCTCCCCAGGCGTACCCGTATTAAGGAAGCCTGGTTGTCAAAGAGGCTAGCTTAGGAGAAACCCAGCCTTTCTTTTGTAAAAAGACAGGTGCTGCTGATAATACTGCCACCATCGTCAAGGCAAATGATAAGCATGTGTAGCCCATGTATCGATGGGCTACATATAGTAAGACAGAGAGATTGGCGCCGTTTCGCTCGCTCAGGTGCTTTCTCCGGTGAGATACAGTAGTTTCAGCCACTTGCGATTTGAAGAGAAGCTGGCAGGTGCACAGTGCACTGTTCGGATGCTGGAATTATTTTGGATGAACATGTAAAGGTGACCTATTTTTTTTAAGTGATTTGTTGGACAATCAGACTGGCCCTCGCATGGGGCCTCCAAATCACTAAGTCCGCCCCTGGCACCAGAGCTTCAATTGACACCTGCTGTTGAACTTGCAGTGAGGAAGAATATTTTAGGCTTGCCTGAGTTCCCCCTTTATTCATCAAACAATGTAATGTTTATCTTTATAAAAAAAATACATAAAAATCTGATTGAAAATTAACTAATTTGCCTCCTGTACACCTTTATCTGTATAGCAGTAGTAGCCTGTCTGACAAGGATAAAGAATGCAGTGGTGTTGGGAAAACGGAGCCAATTTCTCTCTATCGGTCTCTGAGGCCTAAGCTTCTCTTCTTTCATATTTAAAAAAAATATATATATATCAATATCCTAAATGCAAGCAATGCCCTAAAGCATAAGCGCTCAAATCTCCAACATCTGAACCGTGAGGTCGACAATTATTGTTTTAGGAAAGTAAAAACCAATAAAACAGGCTATGAAGTTAAGAATATGCTACACGTCAAAACAAATTGTTTTTTGGTCATTTGTTATAGGCAGTTAAGGACATGTAACTGTGGATCATTTGGCCAATACCGTTCTTTTGTTGAGGGTGATGGTAGCACCAGGTCGGAGGTTTCTTTCTCTCTCTTTCTACTCAGATCTGAACGGGCACGGGTGTGTTTTGTACACAGGCCTTTTCGGAACGGGTCTGACTGTCCTTGGGTCCATTCAGAACGTTTTGTTTTATAATTAAATCGATGCACATCACGTCGGGTGGGAAAGCCACAGATCCATTTGAGAACCTGTTAAGACCTCTACTTTGAGGATGGTAGCCGTGTCAGTCACTCACCAGCACGTCCACATAGAGCACCCAGCAGTGTTCCCCTGGGCTGATGCAGAGGCTTTTCAGGTCCACACTGTATCTATTGTTGAACACTTTGTACAGGGTGTTGCTCAACTCCATGCCCAGGTCATCACCACCCCGACCCTCAAATTCTGGTGTGGCATTGGCAGAGCTAGGAGCGGTACAAGAAGAGGGCGATTCATCATAAATGACTTGTTACAACACTACCACCAGTGTCCGACATATTAGAATTATACTGTACTCCAAGCAAAACAACAATGCACTCACCAATCAACAAAAAACTCCAGGTAGCCTTCATCTGGGACCATGGGCCTTGGCTTTCCCATTTCAGCTTTGACTCCCACTAGCACGTCTGTATGCCCCTGCAAGAGACAAGACATATATTGAATGCAGGGATATGATACATGTATCTCACTGTCTTGACATGTCAGATCCCACGGTGTTAGCTTTTTGATGTGGGTTGTTTTGCAAGGAGCATTGAAATTACCAGTGTCACTTTGGCTGAGCCATCTGTATTTGACACCATGTCTGTCTCAATCTCCATGTGTCTGTAGTCCTCGCATCCTCGTCCATCAACCCGTAAATCATCCTGGTGAAAAAAATTACCATAGAACAGAAGGACAACATCTTGTCACATTCTGGCATTAACGTTAGCTTGTTAGCTTGCTATGCCAAGAGGATGCCTTTCGCTGTGGTAAAGAAAGACAGCTAGCCATAAAACAATGAATTCACGCAAAAAGGTCAACTGAACAAGAGCATGTAGCAATATCTTTCAGAATACCACCTACCCGTACACCATGCAAAATATACACCTTTTCAGCCTCACTGACTTGTACAGTAGCCATGATGCGTTGCACTAAAATACCGCATGTGTTCTTCCGCTGTGTACGTCATCAAAGAGCGGCAAAAAGGCACAGATAAAACTCAGCTTCTTATTGTACCTCAGTGGCAGAAACTATCCAGATTGTTGCTGGATCAGTGTACAAATCAACACAGCGCTACCATTCGATTCAAATGCACGGAATTGTGTGTGTTTTTGGACTGTTTGAATTTGTACTTTATAGCCTTTGAGATAACATGTCAATGATTTAGCTTGTTATGCATTCAAACTCAGACTATTTTAAGATCGATATTTCTTTGATTACTGCTGTTTTAACAAATAGCTATAGTTATTACATAAAAGTAGGCGAGGGATGATATTTAGCAAAAGACTACTTTGTAGTGCAGTTGGAGTTTAAATTGAGTTAGATGAATAGCCCTAAGGCCAGCAGTACACTAAAATGACTCAATATCACCATCTGCCGGCTTTTGGGCCATTAGCTACACTAATATCCTACATCGGTTTTCAGATGCAGTTCTTTGGGATTGAGTTTGGGATCGGGTAGGCAAATCTGTTCCTAGATCTGCTTGCAGAGGCAACAAATATACTGGGGCATCTTCAGGTGCTTGGAACGCCAGATAACCTTTGGAGCGCACTGAAGTCTTGCGCATGGAAGGCAGCGCACTTCCTGTTTTTCCTCAGATCTTTTCTTGCTTACCAGAGAGCGCTTTCTATATTGAGTAATGGTTCCCCAGGCATCCACCCACCGAACTAGTAACGTTAGGTCTGCACTTATGGACAAATGAATCACAGGAAATATTGAAACTAAGTGGTTTTGTAGTTTAACGATGGACTCGATACGTCAAGCGTGAATAGTGAGACCCAACAAGGGGTACTGCTAACTACCTCCACGCTAGCAAGGATAACCAGCTAGTGAACGTACGCTAGCTAACTTGGTACAATCAGCTACGATTTACTGTTGTGAATGGTGAAACGTTACCAAGCTGACGTTTGCGTGCCAGACTGTCAAACCGAGTAACGTTTCTCTTCTCTGAAAGGTATTTCCTCAACCAGGAAAGAGGTGAGTTGAAATCAGCATGGTTGTTTCTACCGTTGCCTAGCTAAACTAACCAAATTGGCTAACTAACTAAGTAAGTAAAGTCATAAAACCGGTGAAACCATGCTAATCATTGGAGCTACCAAGCTAGCTCGCATTATATTCTGAATCTGACAGAAGAATCGAGATTTGTTGCATTAGCTAATGAACCATATTATTCTAGCTCAATAACAGTGATTGTGACTTAGAGGGTCAACTGATCAAAATCCCAGTTTCATTCCATTTGTCATCTTACTATTACACTCGGTGTAAGGTGTTTGTTATGAAATGTCAAAATAAATAGATAGTTAGGACTATCAATACCAGATCAATATCGCCATCTGCCGGCCTTTCGGCTAGGTTAGCAGTATCTTTTCAGCTGCCAGCAGTATCTCATGTCACAGACAGCGACTGCCAGCAGAGGTTATAAACGGAAGTCTCATCAGCCTGTTAACTGCTGTTTCGACCTATTGAGACACATCTCCACTCCCATCCTCCCGTGGTCTCTTCCTCGGTGTCTACCATCATTCCTCAGTTGTACTGTTTGGAGGCATCCCAGCAGCAGCTCGTCCTGCATCCCTAGAAATAATGTATTAAAACGGATGTCTCATTCAGCGGTATAGCGCTCATACAGTGATCACCCTCCAGTTTTCTGTAAATGGTCCAGTGAAGTCATCTGTTAGACATTATGTGCCATTATGTTTATTAATGGTTGAGTTCCATAGGGCGGTGAACAATTGGCCCAGCGTCGTCTGGGTTTGGCCGGGGTAGTCCCTCATTGTAAATAATAATTTGTTCTTAACTGACTTGCCTAGTTAAATAAAATACAAATAAAAAAACTATTGCTGCCTCGAACGGCAGAATAGAATGGCAGTTTTGTAAAAGTACTTTCTGCTGTAAGACAAAGATGATACTAAAGTCAAATCAGTTCATTCAGAGTAACAGCAGCGTGTCATTCAGTGAAACGGTAGTTTATTCACTCCCCCTTCCAGTCAACCACAAAAGAGCATTGATTTAGCAGATAATAGATCATCGACGCTTTTGCTTGGAAGTGTTTTTCTTGACAGTGCTTTGGCTTATGTGTACAAATGCCATAGTAGCTATAGTGACTTCATTAGTACCATTGTCCTTGGTAACAGATTGTGTCACTGGATTTATGAAGCATTAAGAGATGATATAGTGCAACGTTTCTGTGACGTTCCTGACTTATTGGGTTTCTATGAAACAGTATTTATGATGTTGTACAAGAGATACTGTTAGCTTTGTTCACTCTACGAGAGTGACGCTCAGTCATCTCTCAACATGGATTCACTTGTGGGTTGTTCCACCTCAAAAAGCACAAGAAAGAGGATTTCAACACCCACCGGGTGATTCTCAGAAACCAGTTAACCATAGCAGTAGTAAATTGAATTAGAAAACCATTATGCATCGGCAACAATCAACTATTATTCTGAATACTAAGATGCCTAGTTTATGGCACAGTCTCATTTTACATACATTTGAAAGACTTGAGAAATTACTTTGTCTAAAAATAGGCTTTTTTTCCACTTTTGACATTTGATAATACATGCACAATTACAGTACTTATGATAAAATAAGGGATATTTTTAGTCAATTGCATTAAGATCAGATTTTGTTTTATGCAAATAATTTGGGATTAACAAGTGACACAGTTTGATGATGTATTGGGTTACTCAATCTCTAATAGATCTCAGTACAGTTTTTCAATGGCAAACTGAAACACTCATTACCGAAACCTGCTTATCATTTACCGTAATGCACCAATATTTAGGAAATACTCATTCCCCCCTGTTCAGAGAAATGAGTCGTTAAAGTTGTTAGGTTTGTGCCCCATCCTGCGTCCTGATATTACCCGGTTCTGACCACTAGCTGGTCCTCCTCCATCTAGTGGTCAGAACCTTGTAATATCAGTATGTATGACGGAACATAAACCTAACCACTTCAATGACTCGTTTCTTTGAACATGGGGGAAACATCACCAAATTAACTGAGAATACATAAAATAAGACGAGGAAACAATACTCAGAGCCACAGCTCCATACTACTTGTCAGACATGGAGAACTGATACTGTATACTCGTTGGGGTGGGATTGGAGTGGTGGGTGGATGTTGACTTTATTTGGATTCCTCATGTTTTACTCATTGTTAAAAAATGTTTTGGTCTAAATCAGATGTTAGGTACTATATTTATTGACTGTTATGAATCCTATAAGTTAAAATGGCCAATTTGGGGGCAATCAATCTACTTAATTCAATCTACTTAATCATTATATTTCAGCAAAATAATGTTTCAGGAATGCTAACCTTACATGTTTCTGACTATAGAAATGATTTCAGAACAATGAGATGGTGGGTGTCACGGCTTGCTGAAATGACGTGGAACAACCCCTGGGAGATATTAGCATTCCACTTCCTTTGTCTAAAGCAAGTTCTACCAGAAATGACTCAAACTGAATATTTCATTTGATGGATAACAGCAAAGGCCTTCCATTTGTTGGCTGTTTGACAAAACAAATTATATGCATCATGATTTTATGATTAACTAGGCTAACACAAACATTCTACACCTGCGCTTATCAAATCCACAGAGGGATCCTTGCATTCTGGCTATTAGCTACGCCCAATTTGCAGGATGGGAGTGTTGTAATTTGTGCGTGTGTGTCTGTGAGAGAGAGAGTGACACACTGACCCAGTGAATTGGCTAGATGCCGTTACTGCTATGCTAGCACATTCAGGCTATCAGCAGCAGATGGTAATGTCTGGGCTGAGTGGGGAAAGTGATAGCCATGGCCAGACTGGACATCATGCCCACTAACACAGCAGGTGGGCTCTAATCCTGTTGTCTGTAGGCAGACTGTCCAGAGTCTGTCGCTAGGCACTACCCAGGCTACAATACTGTCGTCTGTAGTGCATATTGGAGACAACCAGAGGATGGGGGAGGGCACTGTGTAGGCTTGTGCATTTGTGTGTGCAGTAATGTGTTTATCTCAGGTTGATTGACACTATGAGGCTACTTATTCACTGGCCTATATCCCTGGCTGTTAGGGATGCTTGAATAGTGGGCTTTTAAAAACATGATATGAAAACAGTTTTGGCAGGAATGTCAGTTGGACCAGGGTTCCCCTCAAAGCTGATAGGCTAAAGCTCAATTAAGCTTGTGTGGCTAATCATAAAAGTGAGATTGAATTGGCCACATCAATGGATGTAATTCTGATCTCGTGTAGGCCAGATTTCAGAGGGGGAAGTTTTTCCTAGCCACTGTGCTTCTACATCTGCATCGCTTGCTCATTGGGGATTTATGTTGGGTATCTGTATAAGCACCTTGTAGCAACTGCTTTTGTAAAAATGGCTTTATAAAATACGTTTGATTTGATAAGTACATTTGAAAAGGCAGTGAATACTCAGCTTTTGTGAACTTTTCTTCGTATGTTTTGACATATATGCCTATATTTAGTACCCTGACATTCTGTTTCTACTAAACGTGGGCCAAAACTGACCACAGAGACATTTTGACCAGGTTAATTGACTTGCTTTAGAATCGTTAAACAGACTAACAGGAACTTGAAACGCTCCTGCGCCGTCTCCTCTCACTCCCTTTGTCCGTTACTGTCTGTTTGCACAGATGATTGAATTGCATGTCAACGTTGCTCCATCACCGTAGTTCAGATAAGTTTAGATTATGCAACACACAGGTCTCTAGCCTTTTCAGTCAAACATTTGTTTTCAGGCTACAACGCCACGTTCCAACAAATAACAGAAACGGACCACATTCCAACAATAGTGTCTGTACAGTCAATGCAACATTGACACTTCACTTCCTAATCACTTCTGTATACACCTGCAGTTTCTCATTTACACTACAACAACCGCGCATTCCAACAACATAGAAAATGCATTGCAACATTGACACCTACATCTGTAGCCTATTCCTAACCATCCAAACCCTTCTCTCAGCAGCATGCGGAGAGAGCTGCATCCGCTCTAGAATGAAGAAGAGCCCGGCGCACCGCTGCAGGGACATCGAGAGGCAAGCCGGTTACCTGCAGCCCGAGCACTGCGCCCCTCCCCCGACCCGCCCCAGTTCCGACGCCATGTGGTTCATCCGCGACTGCTGCGGCATCGCGTGCGGCGTCATCACCTGGTGCCTGGTGTTCTACGCCGAGTTCGTGGTGCTCTTCGTCATGCTGCTGCCCGCCAAGAACCTGCTCTATAGTCTAGTCAACGGGGCACTGTTCAGTACCCTCGCCTTCCTCGCTCTGGCTTCGCACGCCCGGGCCATGTGCACAGACCCGGTTAGTCTGGCTGGCTTTGTCTGTCTCTCTCAGTGATTCTGTGGCTTTGTTCCAATTAGCCCCCCCAGCATGCACATGATCATTTTCCTTCACTGATTTTAAAGGAAATGACTGGAATCAAAAATATGGTGGATATTCTTACTAGCCCATGCCTCCACCAATCTAATGCTATTTGATTTGTGGGCAGTGGTGAATGAGTACACACTTCAGGAGAAAGGAGATACTATTGGGACGCACCCAGTGAGTCAGTGACTGGACTCTCAGGCGAAACTGTCGAATGCAGTGCTTTCAGTCTAGAAATAAGTTGTCTTCACTAGAAAACCTGCTTGTAGAGAACTCTTGTTTTCAGATAGGTTTCGGATATGAATGAATGCTCCTGTCCTAACCCGTGCCTCTCTCCCAGGGTGCGGTGCCTAAAGGGAACGCGACCAAGGAGTTTATCGAGAGCCTGCAGCTCAAGCCCGGTCAGATGGTCTACAAATGTCCCAAGTGCTGCAGTATAAAGCCTGACAGAGCTCACCACTGCAGGTACAGTACAGGACTGCTGCAGTCTAAAGCCTGACAGAGCTCACCACTGCAGGTACAGTACAGGACTGCTGCAGTATAAAGCCTGACAGAGCTCACCACTGCAGGTACAGTACAGGACTGCTGCAGTCTAAAGCCTGACAGAGCTCACCACTGCAGGTACAGTACAGGACTGCTGCAGTATAAAGCCTGACAGAGCTCACCACTGCAGGTACTGTACAGGACTGCTGCAGTATAAAGCCTGACAGAGCTCACCACTGCAGGTACAGTACAGGACTGCTGCAGTATAAAGCCTGACAGAGCTCACCACTGCAGGTACTGTACAGGACTGCTGCAGTCTAAAGCCTGACAGAGCTCACCACTGCAGGTACAGTACAGGACTGCTGCAGTATAAAGCCTGACAGAGCTCACCACTGCAGGTACTGTACAGGACTGCTGCAGTATAAAGCCTGACAGAGCTCACCACTGCAGGTACTGTACAGGACTGCTGCAGTATAAAGCCTGACAGAGCTCACCACTGCAGGTACAGTACAGGACTGCTGCAGTCTAAAGCCTGACAGAGCTCACCACTGCAGGTACTGTACAGGACTGCTGCAGTCTAAAGCCTGACAGAGCTCACCACTGCAGGTACAGTACAGGACTGCTGCAGTCTAAAGCCTGACAGAGCTCACCACTGCAGGTACTGTACAGGACTGCTGCAGTATAAAGCCTGACAGAGCTCCCCACTGCAGGTACAGTACAGGACTGCGGCAGTCTAAAGCCTGACAGAGCTCACCACTGCAGGTACAGTACAGTACAGGACTGCTGCAGTATAACGCCTGACAGAGCTCACCACTGCAGGTACAGTACAGGACTGCTGCAGTATAAAGCCTGACAGAGCTCACCACTGCAGGTACTGTACAGGACTGCTGCAGTATAAAGCCTGACAGAGCTCACCACTGCAGGTACAGTACAGGACTGCTGCAGTATAAAGCCTGACAGAGCTCACCACTGCAGGTACTGTACAGGACTGCTGCAGTCTAAAGCCTGACAGAGCTCACCACTGCAGGTACAGTACAGGACTGCTGCAGTCTAGTCTGTCCCGTTCCACTTATTTTCTTCTAATGTTCTCTCCTGACAATGTTGTTTAGCCTCAGCCTGGCTGCATTACTTATACCCACTGGTACTTACTGGATGGCTAAGGAGTTGTTCCCCAGACTTTGAAGTGCTTTAACATAGTTTCAAGGGGACGGAAATGGCTAAAACAAAAAGGGATTAGTTGAAGTAGGAATTGGAAAAAAGTACAAAGCAACAACCCCTCTCAAGCATATAGTATAAATATCATGACCCCATACTGTAACACTGGTTCCACCTTCAGAGAATACCATGGTATCAGAACACCTCTGAGCATATTGCAGCTCCATATGGCAGAGAGTTGAGTTGTCAGTCTGCTACCTTAAGTAATATGTCTCCGCTGTGACTCCCCTGTGTGATGGGAGAGTCCAGTTCAGCTGGTTATTCCCATCTCTCACCTCCATAAATGTCAACATGTTTGTTTCAAATGTAACCTTATTCCCTATATAGTGCACCATTTATAGGGAGTAGAGTGCCCTTTGGGGCGCAGACATGCAGCTGAAGGTGGCTAGAAGGAGTGGAGTATCTCTCCACTCACTCTGCTGTGTTGGTGTGCGTGTTCTGAATTGCCGGATTTAATTAACTAGGCGTTGTGGCTGGTCTTCATGCTTCCAGAAGGAGCAGCTTGTGTAGGTCACGGTTTGGCTCATATTTCCAGGCCTCTTTCTCTATGTGGCTGTTCCATGCTGTCATGTCCTTGTGTGTGCCCCTCTCAGTGTGTGTAAACGCTGTATCAAGAAGATGGACCACCATTGCCCATGGGTAAACAACTGCGTAGGAGAGAAGAACCAGAAATTCTTTGTGCTTTTCACAGTGAGTGTTTTTTTTTAGCCTCGAGCTACTCGGCTATTACGCAAACATAAATTCACAACAAGCTGTTATTGACTCCCTCACATGCGATGTTGCTACTTGTCTCAGCAATCATACCTTTCAGTTATTGCTGACTAATGTGTTCCTCCTACCTTACAGTTAATGCTGACTAATGTCCTCCTACAGACCTGCAAACTCTCGCCCACATTCATGAAGACAACACGTTATTCCATTATGGATGTTACGAACCCCTTTGGCCCTGCAGTCTAGGGGGAGAAAAGAGACCCGTAACAAATGTCATGCAAATCATAACAGTGAGAACTAATAACAACAGACAACCTAAATCTACCGTCAAACACAAGGACCCAAGGAAAGAACTAATAAATATCCCCAAAAAAAACTAATCTAGTCTTACCTTCCTCAAGCACAGCTAGCTAACTGACCAATGAAATACAGTAGGTGGTCCGCCCAGTTCTAACTATGGTTCTTAGACAATGTTTTCCTACGGGTAATGTATGCCCATGGGCGACTTGTCTTGGTATCCCCTTTTCCCACCAACAAACAAACAGTCATACACAATATTACAATACATAATAACGGGCAAATGTGACATGTAGGTGCAAAAACAAAAGCGAGATGATCTCTATCTGGAGGGAGAGACGGACAGAGAGTGTTTGGGAAAACAACCGAGTGGGTTTTTAAACCAAGGGGGATGTGATTGGGTAAGGGGAAAGGAGCAGGTGTGTCTTCTGATTGGCGACTGATGAGTGAAACCTGTGATTAGGGCTGAAGGAGAGAAAACAAATGCACATAGGATACGTGTATCCATAACAATGTACACAATCTTGACAGAATTCTGATAAGTACTTTTTCAAAATAAGAGCACTGCGTGGTTAACTGATGTAGTGTTACTACTGTGTTAGCTGATGCGATGTCATTTTTGTCTCCCTTCAGATGTACATTGCACTGATATCCCTCCATGCCCTGGTCATGGTTGCCTTCCATTTTATCTTCTGCTTCGAGTCAGACTGGACGAGTGAGTACCATGCTGTTCGGCTATGTTAGCCTTCTCTGTCAAATCCACCATACTGTTTTTAACTTTGCGTGGTTCTTCCGCAACAGAGAAACACATTTAATGGATTTGGTGTTGTGGTTTATATTTTGCAATGATTTATTTCCACTACTTCATAAGTATCATGTTGTTTTCCTTTCCAGTACCCTGATTGTTCTCCCTTGACTCTCTCTTTGTTAAAGCATGACTTAATTGGTCAATGCCACATACAGGATATCAACCTTTTGTCTCTCCTTTCCTGCCCCCTAAGATAATACTTACCTGATGAGAAGGAACCCAGCACCCCTCTCCTCAGCTTCCAGACTATCAGTGCCCTCCAGTTTAAACCTCTTCTCTCCCTTCTCCTCTCTTCCCTCGGCCCCTCCCCAGAGTGCAGTACATTCTCTCCTCCTGCGACCGTCATCCTCCTCATCTTCCTCTGCTTTGAGGGACTCCTCTTCCTCATTTTCACCTCAGTGATGTTTGGGACCCAGGTCCATTCCATCTGTACCGATGAGACGGTAAGTGAACAGAACACGCCACCAGCTCCCATTTACTCCCCCACCCAATGCGCCTCTCTTCCTTCTTAACCATCGCTGCTCAGCAGGTTTGGGGTTGATTCCATTTTAACATTTAGGAAGTCAACTGGAATTCCAATTCCATTTTTTTTTGTCATAGAAAAGCATTGAGGACAATTGGAATTAGAATTCCAGTTTGCTTCCTGAATTGAAATGGAATTGGCCCCAACCATGCTGCTTAGTTACTAGATCCAGATTGCACATAGCTTTATTCAGGCTCTTGATGGAACCGTCCCCAAGATGTATAAGTAGCCAGGATTATTTTGGTCTCCTGCTGATGTTTTGCCCGTTGGATCTTATCTACAGGGCATAGAGCAGTTGAAAAAGGAGGAGAGAAGATGGGTTAAAAGGACAAAGTGGATGAACATGAGGGTGGTATTTGGCCATCCGTTCTCCATAGCCTGGCTAAGTCCCTTTGCAACCCCCGACCACGGGAAGGCAGACTATTACCAGTACGTTGTCTGAGAAGAAGAAGCCAAGCTCCAGCACCCGTGCTACCAGCCTGTCTTTCAGGGTGCGGACTGATGATGCGTACAGGCGAAGGTGTTCCCACCGCCGGACTTCACTGAGCATTAACTCTTGACACTTCTTCTCCTTTTCTGTTTTTGATCATTTTTTTAAAATATCAGGGTCTTCTTTGTGAAAAACATCTCTCTGCCTGTTTTTAATACTTGTCACTTATTTTAGTTTTCTTTGCCTGGTGCTGATTTTGATACCTGTATGAAAAACAAGTTCTTTTCCCTTCTGTTCACAATCACAGCCAAGGCCCTGCAAAACCATCAACTGTAAAATGAGTCTCTTGCTTCTCTCACGTTTAACATGAAAGAGAGCACTTACTGATGTAACCTAGCCAGAGACTGAATCTGACGTGGCTATAAACTAGGCTCTACCTTTGGGATAGAAAGGTTAGACACTCTTAATCCCAACGTACAGTATTTCCTGTATTTGTTCATGTCCCGTTTGAGGACTAGGCCTAAACAAAGCAAACGCATGACCTGAATTCAGATCAGTTCCAATAGGCATATTTTCTCTTCCAATGTTGCAGTACCTCAGCCTTTCCATAAAGTATGCTTTATGGTATAAGCTATAGCCTTTGGTGCCAGGCCACGCTGTTGATGTGCTACCGACCCACAAGGCATTACAATTTGCTGTTTCGAACAGCCAAATCTGTTGCTGCAAGCTGCAGAGTCTTTGCCTTATAGGCATGCGCGGCTGCTCACCTCCCGCAGGACTGCCGCACAGGAGAAATGCCAGGCCGCGCAGACTCCAGAGATTGAACTTCACCGAGTTCACCCCATTAGGTTGCACTACATAGATCGACGTTTTTTCTGTGATCGAATCAACATTATAAACTGGGATGTTCGAGCCCTGAATGCTGATTAGCTGACAGCTATATCAGACCGTATACCACGGGATTGACAAAACATGTATTTTTACTGCTCTAATTACGTTGGTAACCAGTTTATAATAGAAATGGGGCACCACAGGGGTTTGTGGTATATGACCAATACACCACCGCTAAGGGCTGTATCCAGGCACTCCACGTTGCGTCGTGCATAAAAACAGCCCGTAGCCGTGGTATATTGGCCATATACCACACCCCCTCGCGCCTTATTGCTTAATTATATCAGCCCCTTTAAGCTGTTTTTGAAAAACTAGTCAGGTAAAAAGCGTGTGTGTTTTAATTAAAGGGGCAGGTTGTATTTTGAGACGGTCTTGAATATGGAAATGAGCCAATAGGCAGAGGGGTAGTCTTCATTGTCTAATTCTCTGAATGATAATAATTAATTATTTGAAAAGTGGTTTCTTGCATCATACAATGCAATGTACCTATTTGGCCCATGGTGTTACAGACCAAGTAAAAAGTCATTAATTAATGTCAAACCCTTCATAATGTAAACATGTTTAAAGGTATCAGGCAATGTAGGCCTGCATTGAACACCACATATAGACTACTGTAGGCTATATCATAGAAATTGCTTTTGATTTCTATCTGAAAATGTTATGGGATTTGCTTCATTGGTTTTGTTGGTAGGACTACATTATGCTCAAATAGCCACAATAGCCTATTGGTTACGGTCTAAAACTAAGGGTTCCACCTCAGTATTCCCTGTAATCGCGTGTCGGAACTTGCACAGAATTCTCACAATGTTCAAGTTTCCGCTCACAACACCTCAAATTTGCTCAGCCCCCCAAATGTTTACTTATAGGACAGTACACAATGGCAGTTGGGTAAAGATATTTTTGTAGCTCTGTAACCTTGAGTTTCAGTTGAATAGGGTATCTGCTTCCTCTCACAGGCTGTCAGTCATGTCCATGTGCAGGATGGGTCCCGTCCTAAGGTCATGACAGGATGATTGAAAGTGCAACTGCGGCAGCGGCTGGTGACAGTGGTGGATGGTTGTCTGTTGTAGCAGGATGTCTTACTGGCTGGTGTATGTGGCAACTGTTTCTATAGAAAAAGTACTGTAATGCCCTCTGAGATTTTTCATTTGATCACTGAATAACTATACAACTGGAACAGAAGCCTGCAGCTATGTGTAATTCCCCTGTGTTCACTAAATGGAATTTGTTAAATGTCATATCAAAACAGGCTATTGGCTTGACATTTGTGGTTACGAATCTGACCGAGCTAAGCTTTGAGGAACAAACATTGGTGATGACATTTAGGCCAGTGAAACGTGCACTGAAACCCGAAAGAACGTTGTGGACCATACTAACTAGTTCACACATTATGTAAAGGCACAGACCGGTCTCCCAGAGACAGTCTAGATTGGCTCTAGGCCAATTGCAAACAAACAAGCTTCATTCAAAGCAGATACTTCAGTGAAAATGCCTTTGTCTGTGAGGAGAAAATGATCACACAATCAATTGTGTGTTCAGAAGCCTTACTATAGAAAGAGTATTTGCTGTTGGTGATGAACAGAATGGCTACATCCCAAATGGGGCTCTATTCCCACGGGGCTCTAGTCAAAAGTTGTGTACTGTGTAGGGAATAGAGTGCCATTTGGGGCACCACCGAACTCTTGTAGAATATATTTGGTGCCATATTTTCTGGTTTATGAATGAGGAATCTCTGAACTCTTTCACCCTCCCTGCATATCATTTTGTACAGCTTATGGTGGAATGTACCATTGAGGCCACAGGGAAACTTTCAGAAACATATTCCTTTTATGAAAATGCATTTTACAGACTGTCAAAGCCATGCTGAATGAACACAATGGTTATGTATTCATCAAACAAAAATGTTTCTCTCTTAATTGAGAATGCAGAGTGCATTTGCACAGCATGGGTGTAATTTGAAATGTGTATGGACCACATTTTATAGATTTAAAAAATGTATTATGAAGAATAAAATCAACTTTGAAGTCACTAAAGCAGCATGACACTATCACGACAGTCAACTTTTTTCTGTTGGTTTTGACCCCTTTTTCTCCCCAATTGGTAGTTAGTCTTGTCCCATCGCTGCAACTCCCGTACTGACTCGGGAGAGGAGAAGGGAGAGCGCGACACGACCTCCAAAACACGACCCTGCCAAGCAGCACTGCTTCTTGACACACTGCACGCTAAACTCGGAAGCCAGCCACACCAATGTGGCGGAGGAAACGCCATACAATTGGCGACCGAAGTCAGTGTGCAGGCGCCCGGCCCGCCACAGGAATCGCTGGAGCGCGATGGGACAAGGAAATTCTGGCCGGCCAAACCCTCCCCCAACCCAGACAATGCTGGGCCAATTGTGCGCCGCCTCATGGATCTCCCAGACGGCTGTTTCACAGCCCGGGATCGAACCCGGATCTGTAGTGATGCCTCAAGTACTGCGATGCTCCACTCGAGAGGCCGGACAGTCACTTTTTCTAAGCAGTTAATTTTTTTATTGAATAGGTGACTTTAAAGTTAAAGATGCTTCAATCAAATCTACTAACGTAACCTCACCCCATTCCGTACAAATGTGCGCAACCACAACATTCAAACGAGGCTACAAAGAAAGCTAATGGGACTGTGTTGACGTCAATCGGAGGTGTGAACGAGGTTTCTATTCAAGCGTTGATCGACATGGTAATGGATCTATAGTATTGGAGAAAAAACGGACCCTCCTTTACATCGTGAAGTGTCACGCGTTACGTACAGCACGCGTTAAAGCAACTATTTCTGTCTTACAATCTCTCTTCACCAGGTGTAACCAGGTGTAGCACTTCTCTCATCCTTTAGAAACAAGAAATGGACAGTGACGGGGGTAAGGCGGAGGGATACCTAGTAATTTTTTGCGTCATCATTGCATGCGATCATCATTCCCAAAGCCTCTGTTTACTTCTAAGATCACTTTAGCACCGCCCTAAAAACCCGACTCTAATTCGACACAAACCTTCAAATAAGTATTGACACATTATATAAACTCTTTATAGTGTTTTATTTACATTCTAGAGGCGATAAGTTGGACAGATCTCACTACCACGCATGAGTTTAGCTTCCCCACCCGCCATTTTTAAAAAGACCCGACGGGGCTCATCGCCTTGCTGAATTATGCAGAAACGGGCAGCGTTTAGGTCATGTAATTGATTTTGTTGGAAAGGGGAGAAATTGTGCTTTACAATGGTATTGACATTACAGTTGATCTGGAAGTATTACGTTTTTGGGGCGCTAAAATAAGGGCAATTGTACGGACCAAGGCGATGTACGAGTTCACGTGAGTTTACGTTACCATATCTTTCTGATTTGGTGCACCTTTTTTATTTTAAAGCAGAACGCACAACTACCTAAATCTCAATACTGCTAACTCTTACTTGAACTGATCGACCTTTTTAAGCTCTGTAGTGACTCATAGAACTGGGTCATTCTATGAAAATGGTGGCTTTTTGAACAGCAAACTTTTACAAATGTTAATTATTTTTATTTTTTATCAAAACATAGTCAGATAATCGTTAACCCCTTAATGTTATAAATCAAGATAAATGACAGCTTAACATATTTTCTATATTTTTACTACTTTACATAAACAAAAATGCTTGTGCTGCCTTTTTGTCACTGGTATTACCTATATTTTAGATGACAATTCAGGCTTTCTAGAACGTAATTTCAGTCTTTAATTATGTGATTACAATATTGAAACGGTAATAAAATGCTAATAAGTAATTTTTTTATATATATAATTGTTGAGGGTTTTATAAAACATTAGGTTGAGAAAAAAGTGTTATTGATTGTCACTGGCGTTACCAGCAAGAACAGTAACACCAGTGACATCTGCAGACAAGATGGAATATCTAAGACTGCAGCCACTGTAGCTCAAACCACACTTCTTAAATTGTAAATAAATCACTTAATTGTGGAATTTTAATCATTTTAATCCAATTTCCTTTCCCCTTACTATAAACTATGTGAAATCTTAAGTCCTCGCATGAAATTACCAAGTTAATAATCAAATTGAAGAGAGTGCACACTCACCATGTGCTTTTCAAAACAGTCCCGTCTCCAATGAACCTTTTGACTCAGGAAAAAGTTGGCAACGATGTTGCATTTTTTTCAAAGTGGTGGTTTTTATACATTTTCACACCAGTGACATAAAATTGAGGAGCAGCTATTACTTGTAAATTATTTGTAATATTTATTTGATATTTTAGTTCTTAAGTAGTACACTAAATAACTATAATACTTGTCTTTGTATTATGGCATTTAAATAGGGAGAAAAACTAAAAATATGTCACTAAACCATGACTCCTGAAACAATATTTTTGTGTCATTATCTCACACTTTAAGTGTTTTTCCTGGTGAATAAGGCCGGGACAGGAAACCCACCATTTTCGTAGAATGACCCAACTATCAAATACTGTGACTAAAGTTGACTATCATATCAGACTAAATGCTCTCCAAAAATACATTCTTTATTTTATCTTTAAAAGGTGCTTCCTGTTCCAGCTCATTCCAGTTTGATCTTTAACCAAATAACTTCAACTAATTATCTGCTCATCATGTACATGCCTCACAGGCATGTATTCATTCTTTGTAGATGTAGAAGTTCCTGAATCTGATTAATGTCTGTCTGTGTCAGAGTCACTTAGAGGAGAGACATCAGAAGTAATGGGGTATGAGGTTCCTTAGAAAGAGGCTGGTTCAAGGCTCATGTTACTCCCTTTCAGTACATTAATGGTTGACTCAGCTACATGACGTACAGTGACACCAGAAAGTATTCACACCCCTTGACTTTTTCCACATTTTATCGTGTTACAGCCTGCATTTAAAATGGATTCAATATAGATTTTTTAATCACTGGTCTTCACACAATACCACAAAATTAAAGTGGAAAATGTTTACAAATTAATTCAAAATGAAAAGCTGAAATATCTTAAGTCAATAAGTATTCAACCCATTTTTGTTATGGCAAGCCTACATAAGTTCAGGAGTAAAAGTGTGCTAAACGAGTCAGATAATAAGTTGCATGGACTCACTCGGTGTGCAATGATTTTTGAATGACAACCTTATCTCTGTACACCACACATACAATTATCTGTTAGGGCCCTCAGTTGACCAGTGAATTTCAACCACAAACACCAGGGAGGTTTTCCAATGCCTTGCAAAGAAGGGCACCTATTGGTAAATGGATTTTAAAAAAAGCATACATTGAATATCCCTTTGAGCATGTTGAAGCTATTAATTACACTATGGATGGTGTATCAATATAGCCAATTACTACAAAGATACAGTACGGGCATCCTTCCTAACTCAGTTGCCATGAGGCCAGAGTTTAATGGCTGTGATAGTAGAAAATTGAGAATGGATCAACAACATTGTAGTAACTCCACATTTCTAACTTGAAAAGAAAGAAGCCTGTACAGTATAACAAATATTCCAAAACATGCATCCAGTTTACAACAAGGAACAAACAATACTGCAAAAACAGTTTGGCAAAGCAATTCACTTTTTGTCCTGAATACAAAGTGTTATGTTTGGGGCATATTCAATACAACACAATACTGAAGTAGCACTCCATATTTTCAAGCATAGTGGTGGCTGCATCATGTTATGGGCATATTTGGACTGGGGAGTTTTTCTGGATAAAAAATTAAAGTAATGGAGCTAAGCAAAATCCTAGAGGGAAACCTGGTTCAGTCAGTCTGCTTTCCACCAGACACTGGGAGATGAATACATTTTCAGCAGGACAGTAAGCTAAAACACAAGGCCAAATCTACACTGGAGTTGCTTTCCAAGAAGACCGTGAGTGTTCCAGAGTGGCCCAGTTCAAGTTTGGACTTAAATCGTCTTGAAAATCTGTGGCAGACCTGAAAATGGTTGTCTAGTGATGACCAACAACCAATTTGACAGAGTTTGAATTAAAAAAATAAATAATGTACAAATGTTACACAATCCAGGTGTGGAAAGCTCTTAGACTTACCCAGAAAAACTCACAGTTGTAATCGCCAACAGTGTTTCTAACAGGAGGTTGAATATGTATCTACTCAAAATAAACTATACAGTGCATTTGGAAAATATTCAGACCCTTTTACTGTTTGAACATGTTACGCTACAGCCTTATTCTAAATTTTTCTCATCAATCTCCCGAGTGGCGCAGCAGTCTAAGGCACTGCATCTCAATGCAAGAGGCATCACTGCAGTCCCTGGTTCAAATCCAGGCTGCATCACATTAGGCCGTGATTGGGAGTCCCATAGGGCAGAGCTCAATTGGCCCAGCGTCGTCCGGGTTTGGCCAGTGTAGGCCGTCATTGTAAATAAGAATTTGTTCTTAACTGATTTGCCTAGTTAAATAAATAAAAATACCCCATAATGACAAAGCAAAAATTGTTAAAAAAAAAAAAAAACAGAATACCTTATTTACATACAGTACCAGTCAAATGTTTGGACACACCTACTCATTCAAGGGTTTTCCTTTATTTTTTACTATTTTGTTATGAAATAACACATATGGAATCATGTAGTAATCAAAAAAGTATTAAACAAATCAAAATATTTGTTATATTTTAAAGTAGCCACCCTTTGCCTTGATGACAGCTTTGCACACTCTTGGCATTCTCTCAACCAGCTTCACCTGGAATGCTTTTCCAACAGTCTTGAAGGTCCAACTCATCCCAAACCATCTTAATTGGGTTGAGGTCGGGTGATTGTGGAGGCCAGGTCATCTGATGCAGCACTCCATCTCTCCTTCTTGGTCAAATAGCCCTTACACAGCCTGGAGGTGAGTTGGGTCATTGTCGAGTTGAAAAACAAATGATAGTCCCACTGAGCGCAAACCAGATGGGATGGCGAATCACTGCAGAATGCTGTGGTAGCCATACTGGTAAAGTGTGCCTTGAATTCTAAATAAATCACAGACCATGTCAACAGCAAAGAACCCCCACACTATCATACCTCCTCCTCCATGCTTCACTGTAGGAACCACACATGCGGAGACCATCCGACAGATTTCTACCGGTCTAACGTCCATTGCTCGTGTTTCTTGGCCCGAGCAAGTCTCTTCTTATTATTGGTGTCCTTTAGTAGTGGTTTCTTTGCAGCTATTTGAACATAAAGGCCTGATTCACGCAGTCTCCTCTGAACAGTTGGTGTTGAGATGTGTCTGTTACTTGAACTCTGTGAAGCATTTATTTGGGCTGCAATTTCTGAGGCTGGTAACTCTAATGAACTTATCCTCTGCAGCAGAGGTAACTCTGGGTCTTCCTTTCCTGTGGCGGTCCTCATGTGAGCCAGTTTCATCATAACACTTGATGGTTTTTGCGACTGCACTTGAAGAAACATACAAAGTTCTTGAAATGTTCTGCATTGACTTACCATAATGTCTTAAAACAATGATGGACTGTCATTTCTCCTTGCTTATTTGAGCTGTTCTTGCCATTATATGGACCTGGACTTTTGTCAAATAGTGCTATCTTCTGTATACCACCCCAACCTTGTCACAACACAACTTATTGGCTAAAACGAATTAAGAAGGAAAGGAATTCCACAAATTAACTTTTAACAAGGTACACTTCTTAAATAAAATGTGCTTCAGGTGACTACCTCATGAAGATGGTTGAGAGAATGCCAGAATGCTGGTTGAGAGAGTGTGCAAAGCTGTCGTCAAGACAAAGTGTGGCTACTTAGAAGAATCTCACATTTCTTTAACACTTTTTTAGTTACTACATGATTCCATGTGTTATTTCATAGTGTTGATGTCTTCACTATTATTCTACAATGTAGAAAATAGTCAAAATAAAGACAAACCCTTGAATGAGTAGGTGTGTCTAAACTTTTGACTGGTACTGTAAGTATTCAGACCCTTTGCTATGAGAATCAACATTGAGCTCAGGTGCATCCTGTTTCAATTGATCATCCTTGAGAAGTTTCTCTACCTTGATTGGAGTTCACCTGTGGTAAATTCAATTGTTTGGACATGTTAGAGACAAAAAACAAGCCAGGAGGTCATAGGATTTGAACGTAGAGCTCCGAGACAGCATTGTGTCGAGGCACAGATCTGGGGAATGGTACCAAAACATGTCTGCAGCATTGAAGATCCGCAAGAACACAGGGGCCTCCATCACTCTTAAATGGAAGAAGTTTGGAACCACCAAGACTTTTCCTAGAGCTGGCTGCCCAACAAACCAAGAATCAGATGGTCACTCTGACAGAGTTCCAGAGTTCATCTGTGGAGATGGGAGGGCCTTTCAGAAGGACAACCATCTCTGCAGCTCTCCGCCAATCAGACCTTTATGGTAGAGTGGCCAGACGGAAGCCACTCCTTTGTAAAAGATACATGACAGCCCGCTAGGAGTTTGCCAAAAGGCACCAAAAGGACTCTCTCTTTGGCCTGAATGCCAAGCGTCACATCTGGAGGAAACCTGGCACCATCCCTACGGTGAAGCATGGTTGTGGCAGCATCATGCTGTGGGATGTTTTTCAGCGGAAGAGAGTGGAAGACTAAGTCAGGTTCGAAGGAAAGATGAAAGGAGCAAAGTACAGAGAGATCCTTGATGAAAACCTGCTCCAGAGCGCTCTGGACCTCAGACTGGGGAGAAGGTTCACCTTCCAAAGTACAGAGAGATCCTTGATGAAAACCTGCTCCAGAGCGCTCTGGACCTCAGACTGGGGAGAAGGTTCACCTTCCAACAGGACAACGACCCTAAGCACACAGCCAAGATAACGCAAGAGTGGCTTCGGGACAAGTCTATGAATGTCCTTTAGTGGCCCAGCCAGAGCCTGGACTTGAACCCGATCAAACAGAGACCTGAAAATAGCTGTGCAGCGATGCTCACTATCCAACCTGACAGAGCTTGAAATGATCTGCAGAGAAGAATGGGAGAAACTCCCCAAATACAGGTGTGCCAAGCTTGTAGCATCATGCCCAATTAGACTCGGGGCTGTAATCGTTCCCAAAGGCGCTTCAACAAAATACCAAGTTAAAGGGTCTTATGTTAATGTGATATTTCTGGAGGTTTTTGCACCAAAAAAACAACAACCTGTTTTTGCTTTGTCATTATGGGGTATTGTGTGTCAATTGATGAAATAATTTTTTTTTTACATTTTAAATACATTTTAGAATAAGGCTGTAACATGACAAAATGTGGAGAAAAGTCAAGGGGTCTGAATACTTTCCGAATGCACGCTATATGCAAACGGATGTGGACACCCCTTCAAATTTGTGGATTTGGTTATTTCGGCCACACCCTTTGCTGACAGGTGTATAAAATCGAGCACACTGCCATGCAATCTCCATTGTCAGTTAGCTTCCAACAAGTCAGTTAGTCAAAGTTTTGTCCTGATAGAGCTGCCCCGGTCAACTGTACTTGCTCATATGGTGAAGTGAAAACATCTAGGAGCAACAACGGCTCAGCTGCAAAGTGGTAGGCCACACAAACTCACAGAACGGGACCACCGAGTGCTAAAGCACGTAACGTGTAAAAATTGTCTGTCCTCAATTGCAAAACTCACTACTGAGATCCAAACTACCTCTGGAAGTGGGTTGGCCAGATCAGAGGCAGTAGGGATGACCAGGGATGTTCTCTTTGTGTGTATGAATTAGACCATTTTCCTGACCTGCTAAGCATTCAAAATGTAACGAGTACTTTTGGGTGTTAGGGAAAATGTATGGAGTAAAAAGTTTTTTATTTTTCTTGAGAAATGTAGTGAATTAAAATAGTAAAGTAAAGATACCCCAAATAACTACTTAAGTAGTACTTTAAAGCATTTTTACTTACGCTTTTTATGCCACTGGACAAAGGGACTAGTAATCTTTCATATCTGTCTCTTTATACATTTTTCAAACACACCGCTATAAATAAATGTTTCACGAAGTGCTTCTCTTTCAATGTTTATCCGAATGCAAAAGTTTAAGTTACTGGAGTTATATGGAAATTAATGACAATAAATGTATTGTTTTTTTTAATTGGTCGTCCGTCTGTCAACATTTTTGTCTTATTAAAGGGATTGTTCACTCAAAAACGTATTTAAATAGATAGTTAGTTTTCAATTAACTATCCCTTTAAGATTATTTCCAGGTAGACAATATACTGTACCCGTGAATGACCATCATGTTTTCATATACAGTTTCAATTTATCATATGCCTTACTTGTTATGTTAATAGCACACTGGACTTTGTCTGAAAGGAGGGCCGAACACGCCCCCATTCACATCGATAGGGCTGTAGAGGAGCGGGTCGAGAGTTTCAAATTCCTTGGTGTCCACATCACCAACAAACTATCATGGTCCAAACACACCAAGACAGTCGTGAAGAGGGCTCGACAACACCTTTTCCCCTCAGGAGACTGAAAAGATTGGGCATGGGTCCCGAGATCCTCAAAAAGTTCTACAGCTGCACCATCGAGGACATCCTGACCAGTTGCATCAATGCCTGGTACGGCAACCGTAAGGAGCTATAAAGGGTAGTGCGTACGGCCCAGTACATCACTGGGGCCAAGCTTCCTGCCATCCAGGACCTATATTGTAGGCGGTGTCAGAGGAAGGCCCAAAAATTGTCAAAGACTCCAGTCACCCAAGTCATAGACTGTTCTCCCTGCTACCGCATAGGTCCAAAAGGCTCCTTAACAGCTTCTAACCCCAAGACATAACACTGCTGAACAATTAATCAAATGGCCACCCGGACAATTTATATTGACCCCCCTCTTGTTTTTACACTGCTGCTACTCGCTGTTTATTATCTATGCATAGTCACTTTACCCCTACCTACATGTACAAATCACCTAGACTAACCTGTACCCCCACACATTGACTACCCCCTGTATAGCCTCATTATTGTTATTTTATTGTGTTACTTTTTCCCCCCCTGACTCTATTATGAACATAGTATTTCATTATTGTTATTTTATTTGACAATCATTTAATTGTTACAATTTTTTTTAACCCCCTTTTCCTTTAGTTTATTTAGTCATTTAAATATTTTCTTTTGACTCTAGGTGTCCCCCATCTTCCCCATTATTGAACTGTTTGCATGTTTGTTTGGTTAAGGGCTTGTATAGTAAGTTTTGACCATTTCCAGCCTGCCTGTCGTCCTGACTTTTACACTGCTCTACACCTGCCTGGTATTCCGGTGTCACACCCTCTCTGGATTTGACAAATACAATTTGATTTGACAATCATTTAATTAGGTAATCTGAGCAATTTTACTGGACTTGTAACCTTGTAAATTCTGCCTGTATGTGCATCTCATTCCATTGACTATAGTTAATTTGTCTCTTGGAGTTTTAGATGAGTCATTTAGAATGAATGTGTCACACACTGATCTGTTTCACCTGTCTTTGTGATTGTCTCCACCCCCTCCAGGTGTCACCCATCTTCCCCATTATCCCGTTTATTTATCCTTGTGTTCGCTGTTTGTCTTACACCTCTCTGTTTCAGACCTCTGCCAACCTCTGCCTGACCTGACTCCACCTGCTGTTCCGGTGTCTTTGCTATAGTCCCTGTTTTCTACCTCTTGACCTGACTCCACCTGCTGTTCGGGTTTTGACCATTCCGGTGTCTTACACCCCCTGGATTTCAGACCTCTGCCTGACCTGACTCCGCCTGCCGGTGTCTTACCCTCTCTGGATTTTCTGCCTGACCTGACTGTCTTCTGGATTTCCGACCTCTGCCTGACCTCTGCCTGACCTGACTGCCACCCTGCTGTTCCGGTGTCTTACACGACCTCTCTGACCTGACTCCGCCTGCTGTTTTCCGACCCCTCTGCCTGACCTGTCTTACACCCTCTCTGGATTTCCGACCTCTGCCTGACCTGTCCGCCTGCTGTTCCGGTGTCTTACACCCTCTCTGGATTTGACCTGACCTCTGCTGTTCCGGTGTCTTACACCCTCTCTGGATTTGACCTCTGCCTGACCTGACTCCGCCTGCTGTTCCGGTGTCTTACACCCTCTCTGGATTTCCGACCTCTGCCTGACCTGACTCCGCCTGCTGTTCCGGTGTCTTACACCCTCTCTGGATTTCCGACCTCTGCCTGACCTGACTCCGCCTGCTGTTCCGGTGTCTTACACCCTCTCTGGATTTCCGACCTCTGCCTGACCTGACTCCGCCTGCTGTTCCGGTGTCTTACACCCTCTCTGGATTTCCGACCTCTGCCTGACCTGACTCCGCCTGCTGTTCCGGTGCCTGACTGACCTGACTCCACCTGCTGCCTGCTGTTCCGGTGTCTTACACCCTCTCTGGATTTGACCTGACTCCACCTGCTGCCTGACCTGACTGACCTGACTCCACCTGCTGTTCCGGTGTCTTACACCCTCTCTGGATTTCCGACCTCTGCCTGACCTGACTCCGCCTGCTGTTCCGGTGTCTTACACCCTCTCTGGATTTCCGACCTCTGCCTGACCTGACTCCGCCTGCTGTTCCGGTGTCTTACACCCTCTCTGGATTTCCGACCTCTGCCTGACCTGACTCCGCCTGCTGTTCCGGTGTCTTACACCCTCTCTGGATTTCCGACCTCTGCCTGACCTGACTCCGCCTGCTGTTCCGGTGTCTTCCGGTGTCTTGGATTTTTGACCCCTGCCTGCCTTAACCTGTCGTTTGACTGCCCGTTTTAAAGAATAAACATTTGTTCCTTTTACACTGTCTGCACCTGGGTCATACCTTAACGTGATAGAATGAACAAATAACAGTTCACTTTCCTAGATGAGGTTTATTTCACATTGTGCACCATCTCATATTTGGATGAGTGGTTAAACATGTCCGTAATATTTTCTGTAAATAGGAAATATTTACACTTAAATGTTAGTTTAATATAAGTTATATTAGACTAGATATGAATGGTTCATATTTCTTACCAGTGCAGACAGTTTGCAGGCTGCCCAAACACCTTTTTTCTCTCCCCGTTTTCCAAGAAGTGATGACTAACAGTTTGACAGACACAGCATCAGTATGTGCAATCAGATTCTATTGGCTAACAGACATTTTCTGAGACTTCCTCCCTTATCATACACCATTTACTAAGAGCCAAGCAACATATTCAAAGGATGGGGAGGTGTCTTGTCCAAGTAAGGACTCTTTTAATAATGCATTTTTGTATATAATACATTGCCTTTCTTTATCCCCCTAGTAGGGCCCCAGTGCTGCACTAATCTGGAACACACATCTTAACAGGTCAGTCATATGCACCTCCCAAACTAATATCTACAGTTTATAACATGATATCCATATCTACAGTATAATGGTTACAACAAATATGTCCCATTCAGGTGCTGGCTATAAATCAAACATTTCATGAAACCACTGCACTAATGCATTGATTTCTCTTGCCCTTAGTGACACTGGCTTCACAGGTAAATGTTTATCCTCAGTTTAGACTGAAGAACACAGGAGAAATGTCAGCACCAATGTCTCCCATCCTGATTCAATAGCATAGATAGTCACATTGCCAGGGAAGTAGATAACATTACATACAAAACCTGCAGCCTGTAATGTACTGCAACTGGATGGAGAACCGATTTCATAGTGTGTATTCCTCTGCATTTATACAGACATATCATTGTCTAATAGATACAGTCAGAATACAGGTAGCTACCGTTGGTTGTTGCATGCATATGATACGTATATTTAAAAAAAAAAACAGCAAAGTGTGATCGTATAGTAAAGTTGTCAAGTCAAACTCCAGTGTATGGTAACGTTGTCAGTATTACGCAAAAAGCCCATTTCCACAATAGCACATCACAGTGTTAAGGAATATCAGAGAAGTACACCGTTGGAGGACAAGCATGCTAGTAATAAACACTACTTTCAGTAGTTGGGTTAGAAACCCCACAGCAACATTTGACCTTTTGGGAGTCTTGGAAGATGCAGAGGGAGGGACTGTGCTACCGAATGCCTCTCTTACCCCAAGGATAACCTCAAACTGATTTGAATTGCATTGGAAAACTAAGATATACATTGTTGATGAGACAGGCCTATAGCTGGAAGACAAACAGCTGGTGACACTCAATTAAAAGGCCAGACATTGGAGTAACTGTTGTATAGACACCCCGTTAGGTCAGAATTAAATGAGTCTCTTCTTCCAAAGGGAATAAGGGATAGTTCACTCCAAAATTGTAGTTGAGGTCAGATGTGGGCTAATGTCAAGAGGTCCAGACTGTCTGCTGTGTAGATCCAGCTCTGTGCCTCAACTCCAAATGAATTGGAAAGACAGGCACCCTCTAAAGAAGATTAAATTAGACTTTGCCTATCCTTTCCATTCATTGGAGTTTGTCTCATCTCGACATTAGGCCACTTTTGAGGTTTGAATATGTCTGACAAACTTTGATTTTTGAGTGAACTAGACACTATCACTTTACAGGCAGTTGAGGTCACTACGATTTTTTTTTTTTTTGGGCCACTTAGCAGTTTGACTTCACAATGCATTGACAGAGCCACTGCTGTGGTTAGTGGGTAAAAGGCAGGATCAACATATTTGGGTACTTTGGTATGACTTAATTGGGTTTAGACCTTGTGAGGAACTTTCTATTAGACATTTGCTATAAAGGCAGGCAAGGCCAAACCTCCTCAGAATTCACAAAACATGTCAAAACTCTTAAGGGTCAAGTCCTCAAGATATGAGGCTATATACATGATTCATTCACACATCACCTTGAACATGCAATAATGCAATGTTGGTGTGGAAGTTTACAGTGAGTGTCATCTTAGGATATGTGAGCAAAACAGCTTTTGTGTTCTCAAGTATTGATGTCATGCACACATTGCTGATGATGTCAAAGTGTTTAAAACAAAACAAAAATCACTGTATATTCCTTACATGGTATGTTTTGACAGTTCTTTACCTTCCAAAGTTGCCTTTCACCCAAGAAATGCAATTTTTTGTCACAGATAGTAGGCTATACGTTGCATTACTGGTTTCTTTCTATATCAGTTAATTAGTTGTGCCTTTCGACAGGTTGTCATTGTCATTCGTCCTTCCTGGCTCGGTCGTTGGGGGCTGCCCTCTGAAGTACCAGGAGGCCAGAGAACGTGAGGGAGATTCCCACCCACCACAATGCAATCTGGGCCTCCCCGAAAATAAGCTGCCCCAAAAAGGCCTGTGGCAAAATACAGGTATTTAAATTTAGTGCACCAGTCATTACACTTTTTTCTCTGACAGCACTCAAAACGGAAAATCTGTGTCATGTATTAATTCAAACCACGCACTTTTAGTCTTATACATTATTTATAAATAAGTGTGTCTTTTCCACAGGGAAACATGTACTTACGGAAGATATGAAGTTGGAAGCGGTGGTGGTCACAGTGGTTCGGGTGGAGGAGGAAGAGTACCTGAGAGCCTTAGCGAGGAATGTCCACATCACAGCATTACAAGTGAAGAGCAGCCCCCCACAAAGCAGCCTCAGGGGGATGTGTAACTGAAACAAACACACACAAACACAATAGACCCCTTTCTGTGTTTGCAAACATTGCTAGGGCGACTGTACACAAGTTGGTGGGAGAACAAGGGTAAAAAAAGCCTCTATTTACACGTTGCTTATAAGTGCATTGCACACTACTTTTGGATTATAATCATATTTTAAGGCTAGTATGTATGTCCTGTTTAATATAATGTTTGTGTCATCATCGCAAATCAACTGCATTATACTTTTTTTTTTTTAAACAGTCTATTTCAATGAGCGGTAGAATTCTAGCTAACAACGGCTGAATCCAAAATAGTTATTTTGCAAAGATAACCAAATATAATCTTTGTGACTATTCAAGCAAGAGTCTAAACATCATTGTAAGCATAGGAGAACCCCCCCAAAAAGTGACTTTGTTTATAAGTAATAAAAACGTAAATCTAGGCTATGTTGAAAGGGAATTAGATGGTGATGGCTTTTTACTGCTGCCAATAGTAGCACGCACTTGTACGTGACGTCAGTGTGTCGTGTACTGGAATGTGGTCTATATGAAGGAATACAATGTTATGTGGCAATTGAATCACATCAAATAGTTTAGCTCCATTTCAGGGATTTGGAGCCTATTTTAGTTATGTGTCTTGATATGTAAATGTATGTAAAAAAAAAAAATATCTGACGGCTTTATAAATAAATAATATAGATAATAACTCAAACGTAAAATCATAACACCACATTATGAAGGTCGTTTCAAGCAGCCCAATTTCAATATGGTATTGACATTGAATGGACAATTGCCCATATGTTAAACTAGGATCACATTGGGCCACTAGAATAAAATGATACTCAACATAAGCAAATATATTGCTTTAACACAAAAATAAACGATGTAATACTGCACTACTGTAGGTCGCACGAGCTGCAATGTCGTTCAAGCACGCGGGTACGACAGGAGCTTGATACACAGCATCGCCTGTCCAGCTGAGCGAGCCGCCGATGGTGCTGATGCTGAGCGCACGAGCTGGAATCGGGAGCCTTAAACTCATCACTGGAAAACCACAATTTCCCTTCTCGCGGACGTATTGCTATGCTAACACATTGACATTTACATTATTCAAAGCCACCCGAATCCCATCGCGTTAATAATTCAGGCACTTAAACGGGGGCGATTCCTCACCCAGTCACACGCGGTAGTTTCATCCGGTTGTCTAAATTTCCGCTGCTCTCCCCATGTTCGTAGCCCCGTTTCACATACACCTTTAAGGTAATCGGCTCCAAGTGACAGCTTTGCAGATGAAGATGCGACAGCCCCGAGAAACCCCGCCAGGAGCGCATAGAAAACGCCGGGAAACATGTTGACAACCAAGGCACATATTTTTCTAATCCATCACATTCCTACGGCGGTATTGAGTTGAATGTGTGAGTAAAATCTAATCTACAGGCTACTTCCTAACAATAACCGCCCGGAAATAGCCACACCAATCAAAATACTTGCTCAGCGGGTAGGTGCAGAAAGTGATTCGAACTCCACGGCTGTGGAGCATTGTGGGATGAGTAGTTTCTTCAGCGGCATCACGTGTTCAGGAATTATGTGGATATTGGATAAGAATTTCTTTCAGGAATCAATAGGTTTATGAGTGAGTTCTAGTCTCTCAAAGGCAAGACCCAATTAATGAATCATAATAGGCCTTTAATTAGTCTGATTCATATTTTTTTATATTAAATTAATAGCCAGACGTTCTATTTTAATCACAAAAAATAATCATACATTAGGCAATGGGCGAGGTTAGTCTTATAGCCTACTACTTTGTTAATCTGCTCTATATTAAAGTTGCAATATGTAACTTTTTGAGAAACCTGACCAAATATACATAGAAATGTCATTCTCATCGAAAGCAAGTCTAAGAAGCAGTAAAGCAGCTACCCTATAGAGTGCTGTTGAAGCTACTGTAGACCTTCATTGCAAAACATTGTGTTTTAATCAATTATTTGGTGACGTGACATTAATATATTTAGTATAGTTTTATCTAAAACATTTTTTTTAATGTTTCAATATTTTTCTTTCTTCTGAAATTCACTGAGGAGGATGGTCCTCCCCTTCCTCCTCTGAGGAGCCTCCACTGCTACCCTCCCTCCCATCAGACTCACCATCAGATGCAGGCCATCAGTCCATAATAAAAATAATTTAAAAAAGCTAATTATTATGCTCACTCAGCTGTGCCTCACAAGTAATACAACAAATCTGTTGCCAGTATGATCATATACCTACCTTTTTTAAATATAATTTCTAACTGCTCTGAGAAGAACAACATTTGCAGGGCAATTCAAGCATAGCCAATATGTAGTGATAATATTGGGCCTATAGTCTACTGCACAAACCTCATCGCTACATAACTGTTTTTAATTGGTTTATGTTGCATAGGTTTAATTTTTAAGTCATGTTTTGAAAACAATCGGAGTGGTAGATCTTGGCTTGCATTTTGACTTCGAAGGTGATCTTGAATCAGAAAAGGTTGGTGACCACTGGACTAGGGCATCTCTTCTCTTATCAGTTGAAGCAGCAGACTCAAATTAATGTTGAAAAATAACCAAGCTTGTGAACAAAACAATGTAAATACAACAATGGGATATAGGATTTGTATTTCTTTGTTCAATTAGCAGCTATGAAACAAAACAGCATAAATACTTTGAAAACAGCTTACTGGTGTATTTTTCTAACACAAAATCACACATTCTCATACTTGAATTTAGACTACTTTTATTCGCACATGTAATGCTCACACTGTAGAGTCCTGCAAACGCCAACGTGGCGGGTGAAATAGACATTCTTACCTGCCAATGCCTAAATCAACCAGCATTTGGTGGGTGGCGGGTGTTAATTTCATATCCTGGATGCTAATGTGATGTCTTTGAGTGGGTCAAGGCAGGACTACTCTCACACTAGCCCCAATCCTGATCCAGACAGTGGGTCCCTCAGATTGGGGCCCGGGCCCTCAGAATAAATGTCCCCTTCACCATACTGATGAGTTGGATCATAATATAATAATAATATAATATATGCCATTTAGCAGACGCTTTTATCCAAAGCGACTTACAGTCATGTGTGCATACATTCTACGTATGGGTGGTCCCGGGGATCGAACCCACTACCCTGGCGTTACAAGCGCCATGCTCTACCAACTGAGCTACAGGACCACCATTTGCCTCCTGGCAGGCCGTCATTGTAAATAAGAATTTGTTCTTAACTGACTTGCCCAGTTAAATTAATGTTAAATCACTTTAAAAAATGACAGGAAAAATGACAGGTCAAGAGCAGGCAGAGGTCAGTAATTCAGATCAGAGTCCATAAGGTACAGAACGGCAGGCAGGCTCAGGGCGAGCAGAATGGTCAAAACTGGGAAAAATAGAAAACAGGAACTAGAAACAGACAGGAGCGAAGGGAAAAACGCCGGTAGGCTTGACGAACAAAACAAACTGGCAACAGACAAACAGAGAACACAGGTATAAATACACTGGGGATAATGGGGAAGATGGGCGACACTTGGAGGGGGGTGGAGACAAACACAAAGACAGGGGAAACAGATCAGGGTGTGGCACCTATTCCCTATATGGTGCACTACTTTTGACCAGAGCCCCATGGGCCCTGGTCAAAAGTAGTGCACTATATAGGGAATAGGGTGCCATTTGGGACACAGATCCTGTCTCCCTGTGGAAGATGCAATGGCATGCTGGCCTTCAGACCTTTGATTTACCGTGGGTACATGGGTACAAGAGGACTGGGTACATGAATTGCTCTGTCTCCCTGTCCATACCCTACATTCATGAAACCCTTAATTCGTCTTCTAGCAGTTGTAATCTATATGCATGGTTCCACCCTTCACCCGTATAGGCATGCATACATGGAGGCAGGAAGTACACACACATCAGGCACACACACATATTGTCGTGGAAATTCTAATCAATAATGAGGACAGACAAGTTCAATCACCAATCAGGATATTACTTTATTCAAAATGTATTAATAACATCGATTAATTATTGCAATAATGAAGCTGGTCGATGACCCACCCGTAGGTGATTAGTTGAGAGCCCAACGAGGGATTTGAGCCACAGAATTTTATAGCAAAGTACATCCCCCTGAATGTTCATGATAAACAACAGATGTATGGAATGGGTCACAAGGTTAGGATTTGTATGAAAGATACTAACAATTCACAGCAGACAGTATCTGCTGTAAAGACTGTTCTCATTGTGTAGAAACCAGGGTCTGGCCCCCAAAACAAAGTTCCCCTCATCATTATCCATACCGGAGCCATCTCCACCCTGGTACCTCC
The DNA here is from genome assembly GCF_023373465.1 of Oncorhynchus keta. NCBI lineage: Eukaryota > Metazoa > Chordata > Actinopteri > Salmoniformes > Salmonidae > Oncorhynchus > Oncorhynchus keta. The sequence goes on along the minus strand of NC_068440.1, from coordinate 2,654,649 downwards.
CAGTACACTAACACCAACTCATCTATGGAATGCGGTCTCTGGGAGAGGACAAGACCATCATAAATCAGTTGCTAGAGTTAAATCTCAGAAGCTCCTCTCAGTTCACGCAGACACAGTAGAGTTCTAAGAACCCTACTATGTTACATAAAACAACCACTTGATGCAATAACAGTATTATTAACATAATCTTATAATTTCTCCACGATAATATGCACACACATGCACACAATACACATACACCTTGTGAGTATGCATGGTCAACAGCCCCCTCTAGCCTATTGAGTGCAAACATCCATAAGCTCTGGCAGGCCTCTGATGACCAGATGTCATGTCTTTCTAATAATAACAAATGAACAACCATGCTTCCATTTGCCACATTAAAATGATTAGCAATGATTAAATCACAGTATTACATTAACTGTGGTCTGGATTTCTTGTTCTATTTACCCCCAAAAATTGGGAATATTGATAGAGGAACCTCTTACCCTGCTTAGGAAAAGTCATTATTCAAATTATAGACATTTTTTGCAGCAAAACAGACGGATAAAAATGTACCCCCAAAAAAACAAACTGTAGATTATCTCTGACATCAATGCCAAAAGCAATTAGATCAGGTGACATGCTAATCTGATCCTACTGTTCTCTGCAAATGCAATGTCATAGGCACCGAGCAGAGGACACGGTTAGTTGTCTTTTTGTTTCATGAACTGGCACTGTGTTCCGACCATCTGTCTGTTCCCACTAGTCAGAGAGAGAGAGAGCGAGAGAGAGATTTCTCAAGCAGCGAACATACCTATCAGGCAGACAAGGACAGGGACAGCATCAGCAAGGTGTCTGAAATGTGATCACATTGACTGGGATTCTGTTAAATGACTCTCACAGGAGTTCATATAAACTTCATGAAGCTACATTCCTGGATATGTGCGGAACACTTGCTGAGCCTTATAAATGTTATCCTTGTTCCTTTTCTATTTGGCTGTTGTATATACAGAAAATATATTGATGTTGTTAAGAAATGGAAATACAATGAAGAGTACTTACATGGCACTTTTGCAGGTTTGCAAACCAGCAGAGACCTTGAGGTTGTCTCAGTTGCTGCCAGTGTCAGGACACCATATAACTTCTTTATTAGAACAGACCTTGCCAACAAACAAGAGACCTTCCAGTCACTGAAATGAAATGTTCAGACAGTAGATGCCACTCCAGAATGGCCCATATATTCCATGGGCAGAGGGCCAAATGTAACATATTTGTCCACTTTGGGGTGGCAAAGTCTATTATGATTTTAATTAAGGTCCATGTCTGTGGGTTATATTTAGGTATAAGAGGTAGCTAAATGTAGTTATCTCTGGCATTAATATGACCCCTATGTGGTTAGTTGGGCCAAAAGGATTAAGGGTATAAAATTTATTTTTTCTTGTCAGGAAACAATCTTCTAAAACTAATGAGATGTATTATATATATATATATATATATATATATTTATATATATGTATTTAGCCAAACATGCTGTCCGAATTGTTGAGTTTTGTAGCCGTTTCAAATATATTACATTAAAACACTTAGGAAATGTCAGAGAAGCATTCACTGATGTCTATTGATTAAAATGACATGCAATATGATTCTATAAATTGCGTGAACATTAATAAATGTGACGTGAAACCTGTTCCGTACATTTCACCCTAAATTAAATCCCATAGGAATGATTGCGTCCAACAAAGACGTACATACCCATTATCGCAAAATGCCATCGTAATGCAAAAAGGTAGGGAAAGTCTAAACAATGATGCCTAGCTATTAATGATTTAACCATTTTCCAGTATGGACGCCAACCAGCTACTTTGGTTTAAATGGGATTGGTCTGACATGGGCACAACTCTTTCAATAATAGGTGGAATATGTGGCACGCCCTGACCATAGAGATCCTTTAAATTCTCTATTTGGTAGGTCAGGGTGTGACTAGGGTGGGAAATCTATGTTTATATTTCTTTGTTGATTGGTTCCCAATCAGAGGCAGCTGTCTATCGTTGTCTCTGATTGGGGATCATACTTAGGCAGCCCTTTTTCCCACCTTCTGTTGTGGGATCTTGTCTTTGTGTGTTGCATGTGGTGCACTCCTAGCTTTACCTTCGTTGAGTTGTTTATTGTTTTTTGGTGGAACATTCAATATTAAAGAAAATATATGCCTACCACGCTGCACCTTGGTCTTCATTTAAGGACAGACGTTACAATATGCCTAATGATAACTCAAAATTGATTATAGTTGTGGAGATATCACTAGCAATTTAGCCTGGTTTGCAAAATATATCATCTTTGTAAAATATTAGCATAATTGTTTTTTTTTAACCAAAAACTCAATTTCATTTAATTGTTTATGTTCAGTAGGCTATTTGTATCTCTAATTGCTACATTTGATTTTCAAACAATAAAATTGAACTAGGGCCTCGCGAGTGTGGACAGCACTCTAAGGCACTGCATCGCAGTGTTGAAGCGTCACTACAGCCTGGGGTTCGATCCCGGGCTGTGTCACAACCGGCCTTGACTGGGAGTCCCATAGGGCGGCGCTCAATTGGACCAGTGCCGTCCGGGTTAGGGGATGGTTTGGCCCGGGGTGCTTTCCTTGGCTCATCGTGCTCTAGCAACTCCTTGTAGCGGGCAGGGCACCTGCAAGCTGACTTCAGTCATCAGTTGAATGGTGTTTCCTCTGACACACAGTGGTGCGGCTGGCTTCCGGGTTAAACGAGTGGGTGTTAAGAAGCAGCACAGCTTAGCGGGTCATGTTTTGGAAGACGCATGACTCGACCCTCGCCTCTCCCGAGCACGCTGGGGAGTTGCAGCGATGAGACAAGATCGCAATTGGATATCACAAAATTACAAATAAATAAAAGACCTATAATATTCCGAAAGGGATTTTTCACTGGTTAATAGTGATTATAATGATATACAATATTATGCCATATTGTTAAATATTAAATCTATGTTTAGAATCAACCTGGAATCAAGGTTAGACCTAACATAGTAAATGTAAATCCAGGACACTCCAATTAGTATGATACATTTCATATGGAATGTATTAATTTGTGGATGTACATCATCCATTTCGTATCCTATGTTATGAATAACAATTCGTATGATATGTTACAAATTGCAATTCATACAATATGTTAGGGTCAGCTAACATGGGTCAGCTATAACATGCTAGTATTGCAAAGTAGCTAAAAAGGAGTATGTAGGTGCAAAGTTGCTAATGAACTAAAATGCTAAAGTTTTCACGTGATGAGATTCGTACACTCAACCTTTGTGTTGCTAGATGTTCGCTTATACGCCTAATAATCCACCCCGACCAACCATCTTACTTTTGTTATTGCCTTGTTAAGTAACCTTCTGTCGTATGTAACCATACCAAACGTAACATATCATACTAATTTTAGTGTTCCGGTTTTACATGTATAATGTTACAGCTCGTCAGGAGACCAGGCTGATTGAATCCTGTCAACACTTCATTCCAACATAACATTCAAACAAACTGCCTGATGATGAGGGCACCGATGTACATAGCTGGTGAAGTATTAAAGCATTAGGTTATGGAAGAATAAGTTATGGAAAAATAGTATATTGAAGTATATTGGCCTATTGAACTATACATTGGTTGATGGCTGTTGAGGGGTTTCAGCACTGGTCCAATTGCTAAAAGGCTGGATTTTTTTCTAATCACCCATTACATCATTTGTAAACCAGACACTGAACTAATGGCTACAAAATGATACGGTAACATATTTAATTAAATAAATTGTAAGGTTGAAGGTTAGAGATCATCATTTTATGATCATGTTTTTCAGAGACAGAAGACCTTTTATACACCAATGTTCCTTTTTAGAGATAATTTGTGTCTACCTAAGTGTTTGTAACTCAACTAATGGCAGATAACTCCTTTCATCTTAGCATGTTGAGTATTACTATACAATAGACAATGTTACAGGTGGCAACTATAAATCCAGTTACCATGTTTGGATCTCTTGGACTTTATTTCCCAGTATGACTAATTTCCATGAAACAAATATGCATACTTAGCAAAAAAAAAGCTTGTGCACAAATTTCTTTACATTCCTGTTAGTGAGTATTTCTCCTTTGCCAAGATAACCCATCCACCTGACAGGTGTGGCATATCAAAAAGCTGATTGAACAGCATGATCATTACACAGGTGCACCTTGTTCTGGGGACAATAAAAGGCCACAAAAAGTGCAGTTTTGTCACAACACGATGCCACAGATGTCTCAAGTTTTGCAGGAGCATGCAATTTGCATGCTGACTGCAGAAATGTCCACCAGAGCCGTTGCCAGAGAATTGAATGTTAATTTCTCTACCATAAGCCGCCTCCAAAGTCATTTTAGAGAATTCTGCAGTACGTCCAACCGGCCTCACAAGCTCAGACCACGTGTAGCCACGCCAGCCCAGCCACCTCCACATCTGGCTTCTTCACCTACTGAATCGTCTGAGACCAGCCACCGGGCAGCTGATGAAACTGTGGGTTTGTACGTGTATTAAAGTAGTAAAAAGTAAAGTATTTGGTCCCATATTCATAGGATGCATCAAGCTTGTGACTGCAAATTTGTTGGATGCATTTGCCGTTTGTTATTGTAATGGTGAGATGTTAGCATTTTTTGAGGGTATGATATTTGTGCGTCTGTAACTTTCTCACTCATTATTATTCACGATTCATTCAGGACTATCCGTAATCATGGTAGAATCCACATTAAGTGTTTAAAAACACATTATATTCTTATTTACAATAAAAGTGATTCCAATATGACACAATACATTATTTACCATTCATTTCCATTGGACACAAAATAATCTGAAACACAACCAAAACTAAAAGCAAATGCATCCAACAAGTTTGTAGTGTCACAATCTTCATGTAATCATTATGTGCTAGGAAATATGGGACCGAATACTAAACTTTTGACGACTTTAATACACATAATAAGTGAATTTGTCTCAATAATTTTTGTCCCCTAAAATGGTGAACTATGTACAAAAAGTGCTGTCATTTCTTAACGGTTCACTCAATATGGATGATACCCTTAAATAGCCTTCAAATAAGGCTGACAGTCTGCACTGTTAAACTCTTTGTATCAATTCAAATCCAAAGCGCTGGACTACAGGGCCGAAACAAACAAACACAATTCCCTGTCCCAATACTTTTGGAGCTTACTGTTTGTGTTTACTGATACTCTGAGAGGAGTAGACAGTAGAAGAGAGGACTCTGATGAATTCTCTCTCTCTCTACCTCTCTACCTCTGATCGATGGCCAATTTCTCTGAGAGAACTTCAGATGTACTGCCTCCAAAATGTCATATCGGAAGTAGCATATTAGACTTTGCATATAAAATTATGTTTTTCATATACAGTTTACATATACGTAAGGATTCACTATATGTATCATTCGGTAAATGCTTAGTTGGCCATTAGAGCTATGAATAAATAATTCACATGTAAAATGGGTTGCTAAGGAAGGTATTCAGATCTCTTTTTCTTCCATGAAGAGACTAGGGCCGTTTCTCAATTAGATTTGCTCAACTCCTGCGTCCTCCCAACTCCATCTTTTCTCGCCTCCTTTTGAAAAAGGTCAAAGGTAATCGAGGAGAGGTGGCAAATGAAATGAAAAGCTCCTCTCCACTCCTTCTCTTCTTGGCCAATCTTTGTGTAAATAAATAAAACACTTGAAGAAAATCATCGTACCAATAATTGCTTCCAATACAACAGATGTACTATTTTTGAATCGCACACAGAAGAAGTTATAAGGATCATTTAGATGCTAATGGTACCATGGTCGGCCTTCAAGTTGAGTTACTCAATCAGAGGGGGAAGCACTGAGCTAGTGATTCCCCACTTCCCGAGTAGCTTTGATATTACTGATAACTATTTTGAGGAAAATGTGCTTACTATGCCTATGATATGTGGTTGTCACACCTAGCTATCTTAAGATGAATGCACTAACTGCAAGTCGCTGTGGATTAGAGCGTCTGCTAACTTACTAAAATGTCAAATGTTTAATGTACTGTATAGGTTGTATCTGATAATGTGACTTGCTGCCAAATCCTTGCATCCTCTGTCCTAAGGATCTTAAGAGGGACCTTAGATCCTCTCCTCCAAAGTGCTTTGACAGGTATTGGAGAAACTAGGACGGAGGAAGCAAGGATTTGAACAGCTAGTGATATTTTCAGACTAGTTTAGGGCATAAACAGCAGGCTTTCAGGAGGATATTTAGGAGAGCCCCTGCCCTCATTACTTGTGATACATCTGCTCTCCAGACCGATGTACTGTGGCCTCTGACAGTAAGTGCATAGCTTTGGGATGCAATAAATCTGAACCGACACTGGGCTTAATCGAATGGATTGGCGTTATGTTAGTGGGGAAGGAGTATCGCCTGAGGGAAACATGTAGCACAAAACCATGTGAAGATCCTGGAATCTACTGGCTCAAGGGAATGTGTATGACCTTTAAAGTTTTACATGGTGGACACATTGGTCACATTGTATACTGCTGGGATGCGTCATAGAACCACGTGCTACTTTTGTAGTGACTGAGAATGATGATTGCGACGACATGCCTTTAGACAGAGAAGACCGGTCACCAGCAGGCTATGAAAACATTCAGTGCCTTCAGAAAGTTTTCATACCCCTTGACTTATTCCACATTTTGTTGTGTTACAGCCTGAATTCAAAATGGGTTAAAAAATAATAATAATCTTATGTACTGTATCTACTCATAATACCCAATAATAACAGTGGAAACATGTTTTAATACATTTTAGAATATATATTGAAAATTAAACACATAAATACATATTTTTTTACAAAAATATTCACACCCCTGAGTCAATACATGTTATATTCACCCTTGGCAGTGATTACAGCTGTGAGTCTGTCTGGGTAAGTCCCTAAGAGCTTTGCGCACCTGGATTGTTAGCTAAACACTTAGCAGTAAATGTCCCCTTCCCACAAAGTAGATTTATTGTGGAATGTTTACCTAGTCTTATCACCTTCACTCCCCTGCAGTTCTGTCTAAGGGCCTCTTTATTAATGAGTCAGAAAAAGAGAGAGATTAAACTAAGATAAAAATGTAGAACAATACTAAACTTCTACAATGAATATATCTACTGATTAGTAGTCTAAAGCCCTATAAATGTAAGGAGGGAGGGGTCATTTTAACCCCTCCCCTTCGATTAATAAAACATAAGCATCATACTTTTTTTCTAATACATTAAACATTTGGGTACAACCCTTTTCATGACCCCTAGGTGAACCCGACAAAGTAGAAAATCCTACATCCATCTCATTAGATCAGAACAGGACGGATCAACAGTGATTCATATTACTGGTTTGCATCCTAAAAAAAGGATAGTTGTGTTTTTCTGCATAACACACATCATTTGTCTACCCATATGATGTGGATCACTGTCAGGTTATTAGATATATAAGCTTCATAATACTTTCCATTCAGCTTCAGGCAACTTTGATGTAAGGCTTGATCACACCTGTAGTGACTACTTCTATCAGTCACACCCACTGTTGCTTATCCATTGTTCACTAGATATAGCAACGTAATTACACCCAACACAAAAACAGAATGATTCCCACCACTAGATCACATAACGAGACGTGAGCTGGACGCGATTCCAACTCTGCCACCAATGTTGTGGAAGAAAGTGAAAGCTGCAACAGGAACTCTAACCAGGGCTCATATGCGGCGAAGTGAGTGAGCTCTAACAGCCGTTGTCATGAAAGCCTAGTAGGCCTCTGTGCAGAGGCAGTAGGCCTAAAATGCTGGCATATACCTTGTTACAATAGCCTAAGTATATTACATGATTGACACGGCCGTAATAATCATCATGAAGCAGCATTGGAAGTGCCATAAATGTAAGCCAACTAAATTCATCATTATTAGTATAATTGTTTTTAAAACACCTTTTTCTCCCCAATTTCATGGTATCCAATTTGAAGTTACAGTTTTGTCTCATTGCTGCAACTCCCATACAGACTCAGGAGAGGCAAAGGTCAAGAGTCGTACATCCTCCGAAACACAACCCAACCAAGCCGCACAGCTTCTTGACACAATGCCACACTTAACCCGGAAGCAAGCCGCACCAATGTGTCGGAGGAAACGCATGCACCTGGTGACCGTGCACTGCGCCCGGTCCGCCACAGGATTCGCTAGGGCGTGATGGGGCAAGGGCATCACTGCCAGCCAAACCCTCAAACCCAGAATCTCTAGTGGTACAGCTAGCACTGTGCTGCAGGGCCTTAGATCACTGCGCCACTCGGGGGGGGGGCATAATTCATTATTTTACATGAACCTGTTCAACTGCATTGATATGGCTTAGTTCATCATGGTCCAGACGCATTATAGTTGCAAATACCATGCAACTGTACCAGGGGAATTTAAACCAAACATATATTTTTTTGCAGGTCTTCTGTTTCCGCACATTTATTGGTGAATGAATTTTCCATCATGAAAATGTATCCCCATTCGCCAATCAAATACCGTCATCAATACCACAAAAAAAGACAAATACAGATTTTTACTCCAATCTGGCAACCCTTATAACATCCGAGCATAGCACCAGTATCCCAAAGTATTAAGCGAAAACAAGCATAGAAAACAGCATTGGCATTAATACAAATAAAAAAACAATGTAAGGCTACTATTATTAGTATTTCGGTGACAACCTGGTAGATTAACAATATTTTTTATTTTTTTGTATAAAGGTGGGACACAAAAAAAGGCAGTGTAGAACACCATTGCCCAACAGATTGTTCAGAAGTTTTTTCCTACGAATGAAGTTGCACAAAAATGTTTGTATTTTCACGTAAATTAAGCTGGACAAAATCTGCTGAAAATACATTTTGTACATATTTGCACAAATTTAGTGTGAGATTGTGTTGGTTTACGTGATTGATAAGACTGAACTAGATCAATGATAATTCAATAATCAATATTGTGTTGCACCTTTAACCAGTAGCATAACAAATGAACAACTCCTACAAATAAAATTCAAAGACATAACTTTTGATTGTCTTTATTAAGACATCCTCTATATCAAATTTCTTGATTGTCTTTATTAAGACATCCTCTATATCAAATTTCAGCCAGCCTGCCCAGCCAGCCCGAGCCGCCTGCACGCCAGACCCCCACCAGTCTAATATCTCAACTCTCCCCAACACAATTTCCTCCCCATCTTTTTTTTTTATGTCTCAAGGGAACGTTTTGAAAAAAAAAAAAAACACACACACTTACGTATAAACACACAGAAACAGTACATCTTCCATATAGGAATAGTTGCAGGTAGCCTAGTGGCTAGAGCGTTGGGCCAGTAACCGAAAGGTTGCTGGATCAAATCCCGAATCGACAAGGTAAAAATCAGTTGTTCTGCCCGAGCAAGGCAGTTAACCCACTGTTCCCCGGGTGCTGAAGATATGGATGTCAATTAAGGTAGCCCCACGCACCTTGATACAGTTTGGAAATAAACTTTAGAGGTTGTCAGACTGCCTTGAAATAGTTTCAGTCTTTGAAGCTTCTTACTTGTCCAGTATTTGCTGCACAGAGAGAACAAAGTGTTGTATCTCCAAGAATTCACCGCACCTCCGTCACAGACGGGTCTTCCCTGGCTGCCTGACCCTGTTGAGACCCCTGTCACCACACCATCATGACAAAGAATGACCTTGGTGTACATTTACACATTATATTATCCATGCATTGAATCAATGGTTCAATAATTGAAATTACCATAATTCCCAGATTCTAAACTGTAGCCTACCCATCAACTCAAGATGGAACTTTGCATCTATTCACCGATTGTTATAATATACTGCAAGATTCACCTGAGCTGCGTAGACTGGTCTTCCCTGGCTGTCTGACCCTACAGGGACACCTGTCACCATCTGATCCTGCTAAGACATGATGAGCATAGTGTTGTGTACTGACTGCGCACCATGACAGTGAAGCCTGTAGAGCTGTGTATACCATGTCAGTGTGAAAAGTAGGGAATTAGCTAGGGAAACTGACAGATCAATAACATTACATTGCTATACTGACTAATAAAAACTCACATTGCGCTGGAAAAATGTCAGAATATCGGTCTTCAATCGTTTGGCCGCTGGTATAATAATTAGAATCAGGTAGTGTTATTGAGGCAAGAATAATAGCTAAAGTTAGGCAGCTAGCTAGCTAACGTTAACCAACTTTTGGCTAACCCTAGCTAATGGTACATCATCAAATGTACTTAATTAACAAAGGCTACAAAACATTTCCATACAAACAACAGCTGTTAGATACCGCTACCTGACAGATAGCTAGCTGGAGGCTAGCTAGAGCTGAACTGGCTTTGGTAGCTACCAGCTAGCCAACTAGCTGCTAGTAGTTTATTCACTCCAGTCGAGAGGGGATGAAACATTAGCTAACGTTACATGTCAGTTACACTACTAGCTCAGCACTGGGAATAAATGTTTTTTCTTTCTTCTGTCAAACAGCAGTTACCTTGTCAGCTACTTCAGTAGCCAGTTCCTGCCCTGCTTGCCTTTACAACTTGGTGAAAAAGCGCAACACACCCAGACAGCATCTCTCCCATGCTGGTCCTATACGCTAGCCTTTCAGGAGCTTTGCCTTCACACAGCCTGTCCGCACACTCAGTGGTGTCTATGCATCCTAAATCCAGCCAACTGAAACTGCAAAACAGCCTCCCCAACCGCTCTAAGGTGTCCGCATGGTCCTAAAGCACACCATTGCCGCGTATTACAATGTAATGATAAAACTGGGGGGACAAAACTGTGTGGGGGGGGGTCATGTCTCGTCCGTCCCCAACGAAAGTTGCGCCCCTGGCTAAATTCAATTTGATCTGTCTTTTTAATTGCGTGATTCATATTTTGTTTAAGATACGTTATAAGTCGGCCTATTTCTGTGATTTGTTGGGTAGGGCAGGCATCTGCCTTGGTTGATAATTGCTGCAATATAGCCTGCTCAGAACTTTTGTGAAGGTTTAAACCATATTTCATTCTGTTGAGCCATTTTCCATTTTCTCCTAATTAAGTTCCAACTGCAATATAATAGCCTGCTCCTATATTCCCTGTGGGTTGACTTACTTTAGATATTACTCTAATTAAGTTTGGAAACTTTTGTGAAGGTTTGGTGTGGCTATTATTAAGCTTTAGCTACTGCAAGCCTATGATATAAAGGCAGTGTGCACCAGCACTCCAACTGACTCCAACAGTTGAACTTTTTACATTGTGTTATTGACTATACGTTTGTTTATCCCATGTGTAACTGTGTTGCTGTTTTTGTCGCACTGCTTTGCTTTATATAAATAAAAAACATTGAGTGGCAAACCTGTAAAGTCACAAATGAATTTGATTGACTTTGAAAGTTACAGAAATCCAAATATGCAATCAATAAACAAAAACACAATAATTATTGACATCAACTATACCAATCAAAAGACCCCCTCTTACAGATAAAACTGATGTTTAGATAAATGAAAAATATTTCACAGGTCAATAATAAAACTAAAAAGTCATGTAGAGACACTAACAAATCATTAGCACAACAAATAACAGCTTTCTAAGTGGTTTCTAATTTGAGTAATTTTGGCAGTTAGAGATCATATCACTATTTGTAGCAAAACGTTTGCCAGTCAACATTTGTTGGTAATTTACCCCCCTCATCAACTCCCACAACACATTTCTGAATGCACAGCATAGTGCTTTTCACTGATGATGCATACTAAATATTGAAGAGGATATAGGCCCCCATTGACACTCCCAATCCCATGGAGATGTCCTCAGGCTCTTCAGTGCGTAGCTCCTCTCCATCAAGGAAGACTTTGATGCAAAAGGGATTCCCATCTATTCTTATTGTAGGTGATGGGAACTTTACACATTGTAAGAAGTTTTAAAAAATGTCATAAGATTAAGGTTACTCAAGTCATATTTCAAACAGTAAGTTAACAACTGAGCACACCTTACACAGTAGTACTAACTTTGCATGTATTTATTTGTCTGCTTGGAAATACATACCATGTCTGTGACCTACAGTCCATTTGGATCTTCTTTCAGGAGGTAGAGGAGGAGCAAAATGGCTGCAGTGTCCCCGAGACCTTAAGGGTAGGTAATAGAAAGGCTGGATTAGAATCAATAGAATTTCAACAGCTGCATCCTGTATAGGGTACATTAGAAATGTCATGACGGATTATTGGGACGGATTATTGGGACCGAGGTCAGAGGAGCAGACTTAGTCAAATACATAACTAGCGATTGTCTCGTTATGTTGCTGGCCCTAGCCCTCACCCTCCGATCCAACAGCCACCACCGGCCTGAGGAGGGACACATGGAACGAGGGGTTAATACGGTAATCGGGGGGAAGCTGTGACCTATAACAAACCTTGTTCACTCTCCTCAGGACTTAAATTTTTCCCACAAACCGCGGACCCAGCTTCCGGCATGGCAGGTGGAGGGGAGCTAGACCCGGCACCGGGGAGCTAGACCCGGCACCGGGGCCTCACCGCGGTGACGGTCTGCATTCTCTTTTTGGCGCAGCACGGCCAGCTTCTCATGTCTCCTCTGTACGCCTGAAACAGTCGACCACCACAAGAGCCTCGGTCTGACTCGGATGCCAAGGCTCCAGAACGGTCTGGTACCCCAGTACGCACTAGAAGGGAGAGAGGTGAGTGGGTGAGTGGATGAGTGGCGAAGCGAGTTCTGTGCCATCTCGGCCCAGGGCACGAACGCCGCCCACTCCCCCGGCCGGTCCTGGCAATAAGACCGCAGAAACCTGCCCACATCCTGGTTCACTCTCTCCACCTGCCCATTACTCTCGGGTGGAAACCCGAAGTAAGGCTGATCGAGACCCCTAGATGTTCCATAAACGCCTTCCAGACCCTAGACGTGAACTGGGGACATTAGTCATACACTATATCCTCAGGCACCCTGTAAGACCGGAAGACATGCGTAAACAAGGCCTCAGCAGTCTGTAGGGCCATAGGGAAACCGGGCAGAGGGAGGAGACAGGACTTAGAGAACCGATCCACAACGACCAGGATCGCGGTGTTACCCTGTGAGGGGTAAGAAAATCCACCGACAGGTGCGACCAAGGCCATTGTGGAACGGGTAAGGGGTGTAACTTCACTCTGGGCAGGTGCCTAGGAGCCTTGCACTGGGCGCACACCGAGCAGGAGGAAACATAAACCCTTACGTCCTTTGCCAAGGTAGGCCTCCAGTACCTCCCACTCAAACAGCGCACTGTCCGACCGATCCTAGGATGACCAGAGGAGGGTGACATGTGGGCCCAATAGATCAACCGGTCACGAACAGCAGACGGGACATACAGGCGCCCAGCGGGACACTGGACGGGAGAGGGCTCTACACGTAACGCCTGCTCAATGTCCGCGTCCAGCTCCCACACTGCCGGCAGCATAAGGCAGGAGGCGGGGAGCATGGGAGTGGGATCCATGGGCCGCTCCTCTGTGTCTGCCTTCACTTTCTGGGAGCCTGGTTTGTAGGAAAGGGTGAACAGAAAATGGGTGAAAAACATGGCCCACTTTGCCTGGCGAGGGTTCAGTCTCCTCGCTGCCCGGAGGTACTCCAGATTGCAGTGATCAGTCCAGATGAGAAAAGGGCGTTTAGCCCCCTCAAGCAGATGTCTCCACGCCTTCAAGGCATTAACGACAGCCAACAGCTCACGGTCCCCCACATCATAGTTTCGCTCTGCCGGGCTGAGCTTCTTCAAGAAGAAGGTACAGGGGCGGAGCTTCGGTGGTGTACCCGAGTGTTGAGAGAGCACAGCTCCTATCCCAGCCTTGGACGCATCCACCTCCATTATGAACGCCAAAGAGGGATCCGGATGGGCCAGCACGGGAGCCGAGGTAAACAGAGCCCTCAGGTGACCAAAAGCCCTGTCCGCCTCAGCCGACCACTGCAAACGCACCGGGCCCCCCTTCAGCAGTGTGGTAATGGGAGCTGCTACCTGACCAAAACCCCGGATAAACCTCCGGTAGAAGTTGGCAAACCCTAAGAACTGCTGCACCTCCTTTACCGTGGTGGGAGTCATCCAATTACGCACGGCTGCAATGCGGTCACTCTCCATCTCCACCCCTGAGGTGGAAATGTGATACCCTAGGAAAGAGACGGACTGCTGGAAGAACAGGCAGACTTGACATACAGGTCATGCTCCAACAGGGGACCAAGCACCCTGCACACCAGGGACACCTGCCCGGCGCATGTAGCGGAGTATATCAGAATGTCATCAATATACACCATTACACACTGCCCATGCAGGTCCCTGAAAATCTCGTCTACAAAGTGTGCTGGATTAAGTAATATGACATGCTATTCTATAAAATAATTTCTCTGTAATTAATATTACCTGATTGAGCTCATCATGTAAATGTAATTAACTAGAGAGTTGGGCACCATGAAATAATATTTATAGAGCTTCCGAATAAACTCTTAAAGACCTAGTAATATTTTACATCAATAGCAGTCAATGTCAATCGTCATCTTAATCCAGTCTCACCTGAAAGTTGTAAATTCTTGGTTATCTGCACGAACCCTGGCTAACAATTTGAATCAGCAATACAAAATTGGGCTTAATTATTTATTTACTAAATATCTAACAAATCACACATAATTAAATCATAACTTGATTACAAATGACATCATAAAGGAAAACGTCCCTAGCGGGCAGAACAGATATGACAGCTTGTTACACAAAGGAAAAGGGCTGGGTTTGAGTGAAAGAGCGGGAAGACTGAGCGACACAGTGAGAAGCTGTTCTATCATAAATACAGTATATGATGCATTCTAAATTACCGCCCATTTGGAAAATGCAATATATATTTACTCTGAGCTGCGCTTTGGTAGGTTGGTGGTAGATGGAAGGAAGTGTGGCCCAACCGAGTCCTTTGAAGAATGTCTCTGGTTGTCAATTGAATACTTTGTAATAACGTTGTTGTGTGGTAGACGGGATACTCCGTCTGTTCCTTCCTAACCTGCATTTGCATCTGCTGTTGCTAACTCAGCGGCTAGGAGGTATCACTTCTGTAGTGAATAAGAGTTCAAAGTTCTTACCATTCGCAACCAAAGCTCACGCTGATGTTGGCTTCGTTCTGTAGTTATTATCTGAACCATTCTGAACCAATCTTTGGAAAAGGAGGTTATATTGTCGTCAAGGGCTTATAAAGGAAGGGAGAGGAGGGCGTGTTTGAAAAGTTGTATAGCCCATGTCCCTTCACAGGGGCGGGCCACTGATTGAGCAGAGCCCTGTCTTATGAAAATCCTAATCTTACATTTTAGAAGCTAAAATCACATTTCATCCCATCACGAAGAATTTCATATTCAAACATTTAAATTGAACAACAATTCCATGTGAATCCGATAACTCTGATGTGTAGACTTTCCACTGTAGAGTTTATGTCATCTTATCGTTGATGAGAATGTCTCAGATGACAACCGAACTGACATCATATTCATTAAGTACCACTGCATATGTTCAATTGGTCGCATTACCAGAATATAGTTCATTTCCCCCCACCTTCTGATGTTCCGAGAATCTCTCTATCTCCATGTTCACCAAGGGTTTTGCAAATGTAACCTCAGTAGGGTAGAGAGAGGAAAAAGGGGGGAAGAGGTATTTTTGACTGTCATGAACCTACCCCCCAGGCCAATGTCATGATAAAAGGCTTGGAAGACTGATGGAAGACTGATGGCGCATGACGAGGTACTCATAGTGCCCTGAGGTGGTACTGAAAGCCGTCTTCCACTCGTCTCCCTCCCGGATACGCACCAGGTTGTAAGCGCTCCTGAGATCTAGTTTGGTGAAGAAGCGCGCTCCGTGCATTGACTCAATTGCTGTGGCTATGAGCGGTAGCAGGTAACTATACCTCACAGTGAATTGGTTCAGACCCCGATAGTCAATACACGGGCGTAGACCTGCCTCCTTCCTCTTCACAAAAAATAAACTCGAGGCGGGTGAAGCGGAAGACCGAATGTACCCCTGACGCAGGGATTCGGAGACATGTTTCCATAGTCGCTGTCTCCGCCTGTGAGAGGGGATACACGTGACTCCTGGGAAGTGCACCGCCCCTCCCAGCTCTATGGGTATCGGAGAGGGGGTGCGGGGGGATGGAACCACGAGACCCCGATCTGAACATCCACAGGTAGCCAGCAGGTTATCCAGCCGGATGGATAGGTCCACCAGCTGGTCGAATGTGAGGGTGGTGTCTCTGCAGGCCAACTCCCGATGGACGTCCTCGTGCAGACTGCAGCGATAATGATCGATCAGGGCCCTGTAGCTCCATCCCGCGCCGGCAGCCAGGGTCTGAAACTCCAGGGCGAACTCCTGGGCGCTCCTCGTCCCCTGCCTCAGATGGAAGAGGCGTTCACCCGCCGCTCTACCCTCGGGCGGGTGGTTGAAGACCGCCCGGAAACGTCGGGTGAACTCCTCAAACTGGTCCAACGCCGCATCTCCCTCTCTCCACATGGCATTGGCCAACTCCAGAGCTTTCCCGGTGATTCACAAGATGAGGGCGGACACCCTCTCACGGCCCGAAGAAGCTGGGAGGACGGTTGCCAGGTATAGGTCTAGCTGCAACAGGACCCCCTGGCAGTTCGCAACCATCCCATCGTATTCCTGGGGAAGGAAGAGACGAATCCCACTGGGACCAGGAGAAGGAGGGGCGAGTAGTGGAGACCCCGGATGTGCTGGTGGAGGCGATGGGAGAACTCCCTGTCTCTCCCAACGCGGTCCATGGCAGGGCCAAGATGGTGAAGCATCGCTGCGTGCTCCCGGACGCGCTCCTCCACCTCTATACCCGGGGTACTTGCTGCTGCTGACTCCATAGGTTTGGTCCAGAATTCTGTAAGGGGTGGGTACTGACGGGCAGAGAAGTCAGGCGCAGGAGAGCAAAAACTGTGTTACAAAGGCACAGTTTAATAATAAAAATCACCATAAACAGAACAATCAATACAATGGGTACAAAACCCGTCGCACACCAGAAATAACGTGCACAAGCACTTACAATAAACAATACCGGAAGGGGGACATGGGGGGAACAGAGGGTTAAATACACAACACGTAATGATAGAATTGAAACCAGGTGTGTGGGAAGACAAGACAAGACAAAACAAATGGAAAATGGATCGATGATGCCTAGAAAACCGACCCCGCCGACCAAACAAGGAGAGGAATCAACTTCGGTGGAAGTCGTGACAGCAATAAGTAATATTATACACTACTACACCAATATACAAATATATACTAACGGTATAGCTTATGGTATTATTATAGCAATCTTATAGTGATACTGCAGCAATAACTATAGTAGACTTTTGTTCAGTGTACATTAAGATGTTGACAGATACGAGGACATCATATTTGAAAAATTATACATTTTCATACTTTTTCACTGAGTTAACACATCTCAAAGTTAGACCTTAAGCTCCAAGTTACTCCCTTTGATTAAAAAAAAGCAGTTTTAAACCTAAATCTTTGACTTCATAATTAAGCAATTTCAACTCATTGTTAAGCTTCGATCAAATTATTTTTAAGACATCCTTCTCCATCTGGTTTGACCTAAATAAAAAGGCTGTGGAGGAAAAAGAAAATAGGGTTTTAACAAATTTGCTTTGAGTACAGAATAGCCTGCCTAACCCAAAATGAATCAGCAGTCTTGACACAAACTAATAGACCTGAGATCAGGTTATACACATTCAAACTCTTGTAATAAAATAAATAAATAAAACCCCATTTTGTCCATTTACAGTACTATTAATTCTGCTGTATTTTGAAGTTAAAGTCTTATCTTTCATAATTCTACATGTTATTGTACAGTATTTATAGTAAAAAATTACTAAGCAACTGTCACGTTCTGACCTTAGTTCCTTTGTTTTGTCTTTTGTTTTAGTATGATGGTCAGGGCGTGAGTTGGGTGGGTGGTCTATGTTAGTTTTTCTATATCTGTGTTTGGCCTGATATGGTTCTCAATCAGAGGCAGCTGTCAATCGTTGTCCCTGATTGAGAACCATATTTGGGTAGCCTGTTTTCCTTTGTGTTTTGTGGGTGGTTATTTTGAGTTTTTGTGTGTCTGCATTAGACAGAACTGTTTCGGTTTTCACTTTGTTGTTTTGTATTTTGAAGTGTTCTTTTTTCATTAAATAAGATGAACATTTACCATGGCCTGCGCTTTGGTCCTCTGCTCCTTCCACCTACGCCGAGAATCGTTACAGTATCTTACTGCAAATGGCAGACACTTTGGTTGGACACAGCTGTTTCTTTGCCTCCTGGTCCCGGAATCCATTACATTTTATTCCTGTCAATGAAAAGACGTCCATCACCTCTCAGGGAAACAGAGCAGTCATGAGCTCAGAAATGCACTTTGATGGTTCTTTGCTCAGTCGAGTGATAATGTTTGCCTGGAGTTTAACACCATCTGCCAGTTCCACTTGTAAAACATCATAAAACAATATATATATTGTAATTACTTATCCACCATGGCCTATTTATTGTGATACCTCTCTTATCCTACCTCATTTGCACATGTTGTATATACCGTAATTGATGGACTATTAAACGCACCTGAATATAAACCGCACCCACTGAATTATTTAAAAAATATGTATTTTGTACATAAATAAGCTGCACATGTCTATAAGCCGCAGGTGCCTACCGGTACATTGAAACAAATGAACTTTTCACTGCCTTTAAACGAAACACGGCTTGTAACAAAAATAAATAGGCTTTAATGAAACACGGCTTGTAACAAAAATTAAAACAGTAGCCTACCAAGAAAGTCATTGGTCACTATCTTCCTCCTCCTGTGCACTGAAACCACTGAAGTCATCTCCTTCGGTGTTGGAGATGAATAGCCTCAGAATTGCTTCATCCGATGTTGGATTGTTTTCATTGTTGCTCTTGTCACTTTCTTCCGGAGGCAAATACCCCGCTGAGCTCCTGCTGCCCCTTCAACACGCAGCAGTCCAGCCTTT
This sequence comes from Oncorhynchus keta, assembly GCF_023373465.1. Taxonomy (NCBI): domain Eukaryota; kingdom Metazoa; phylum Chordata; class Actinopteri; order Salmoniformes; family Salmonidae; genus Oncorhynchus; species Oncorhynchus keta. The sequence goes on along the minus strand of NC_068440.1, from coordinate 2,635,614 downwards.
CGAAACCCGTTGATGATAGTGGATTTTTTGACAATGCTCCACACTGTCAGGACCCACTGGTAGACTTGACCATAAGATGCTCTTCGCCTGCGGCCCGTTTTAGTGAAGGATTTCTCCCCACTTGTCATCCAAGCCTCCCACTGAACAAGGAGCGCCACCTTAAATGCACGATTTACACTGATGTCGAGTGGCTGCAAATACTTTGGGCCATCTGCTTGTCTTCCCTCTGAAAGCTTTTGTTGTCTTTCTGCACTGAGTCAGTTCCTCACGCTGCTGTTTCCAACGTCTTATCATCGACTCATTAAGGCCAAGCTCCCATGCAGCAGCTCTATTTCCTTTTCCAACAGCCAGATTTATCGCCTTCAACTTGAAAGCTGCATCATATGCATTTCTCCGTGTCTTTGCCACGATGAGGGTGACAAAATTACTTCCGTAATCAGAATGATGGGAAGTTTGAGAGCGCTCGATTTACGTCACATTATGTGACGGTGCTCAGTTTTTTGGCGGCATGAATCTTTTGAAAGCGGGAAAAATCCATAAATTAGCCATGTCATTGTATAAACCGCGAGGTTCAAAATGTGGGAATAAAGTAGCGGCTTATAGTCCGGAAATTACGGTAGTTGTTTCTACTGTATTATTGATTGTATGTTTGTTTATTCCATGTGTTTTTTTAATTTTACCTTTATTTATACAGGTTTTTTCTCATTGAGATAATATCTCTTTTCCAAGAGAGGCCTGGTCCAATAGCAGCAGGGTGAACAACATTTCAGACAAAACAACTTACATACACTAACACAACATTAAACAAAACTATAAACACACATACAGTACAACAATTACATATTACATTAAAAACACAAACATCTTGACTAAAAACAGCTGGCCATGCGTAGTTAACTCTGTGTTGTTGTATGTGTCGAACTGCTTTGGTTTATCTTGACCAGGTCGCAGTTGCAAATGAGAACTTGTTCTCAACTAGCCAATCTGGTTAAATAAAGGTGAAAAAAAAGAATGTTTATCAAGTAAGGTTATGTTAAAGGGGTGGTTCATCAAAAAATAAGTTTAATCTCACTAGAACATTTTCCTAAGGCATTAGCCTTCACCAAAGACAGTTTTTAGGTTGGTTGGATCAGTATTTAGTTTTCCACATGATGCGGGATCTTTCTGTTGTCCCTCATTCCTCTGTCACACCCTGACCTTAGAGAGCCTTTTTATTTCTCTATTTGGTTAGGTCGGGGTGTGATTTGGGTGGGCATTCTAGTTTTTCTATTTCTTTGTTGGCCGGGTATGGTTCCCAATCAGAGGCAGCTGTCTATCGTTGTCTCTGATTGGGGATCATGCATAGGCAGCCTTTTTTCCACCTTTAGTTGTGGGATCTTGACTATGTTTGTGTGTAGTTGCTTTCTGCACTGCATGTAGCTTTATGGTCGTTTTTGTATTTTGTTGTTTTTTCGGTGTCATTTAAAATAAAGGAAAAATGTACGCCTACCATGCTGAAGTGTGACAGCCTCTCCCTTTCTTCTCTTGCACATTCTGACCTGGTTCTTTAAAAAAATTCTACTAGTCTTTGATATTCTACAAAGTAAAAATGAGCATTATTAGCTCGGTGACAGCTATGAGCGGCTCACATCACTCACCATGTTCCATACCCCCTCACCCCATAATATCATAAACTGTGTTTGCAACTTAGATTACTAACTAGCTACATAATTTATTTTATTTTACCAGTGAAGTCAGTTAAGAACACATTCTTATTTACAACAATGGCCTGGCAATCAGCCCAGTTAGTATGTGTTAGCTAGCTTTCGTGCTAACCAGCAGCTAGTAAGCTGGTGGATCGACCTGCCAAACAGCGAACTAGCCAGTGGTTAGTAGGCTACCTACACATACTAGTGAACTTAAGTGATATAACTAGCTCCTTAGCTAGCTAACGTTAGCTACATTAGTTATTGTTATAGCCAATGTCTTGGCTGTATTAATTGTTCATAACTAAGTTTAACAATTGATAACAATAACCATACGTTATACTGTCTCCTTATCTGGGTAACATTAGCTAGCTAATTAGCTTACCATCCAGAGCTATGATGTAGGCAGGATATCTCGTCCCCCTATGTGCTGCTAATTAACACTACATTCTTTCAAATTGTCGCACGTCCCATCACTCTTCAATATTTTCAACTGGAACAATTTCTGATGTCCCTTCTTCAAAAGAATCCACAACTGCATACGTGTTTGGTGATATTTTCCTTCTGCTGCAAAGTGCAAACTAAGGGAAAACCGTTATTTTCTTTGCTCGCCTAGTTTTTTAAATTTCGGCCATGCACACGATTTAGTTACGTAGAGCTTGGCGCCTTTTATGCTTTGCCCCCAAGTTTTTATAGCTAGCTACGGATTCAGTTTCATTAGCAGTTGACGTGATGCCAGCAGTTTTCAACAATTAGCTCATTTGCTTACCCTTCCAAGAAATGCCTCCAGTCCGAGTGATAAGGGGACCATATAAAAATGGATGCGTGATGATGAAAACTTTCCTTTTCCTTGACAGACCAGGTCAAGCAGGAATATTAAGTTATTGTTGTTGTTATATTGCCGTAGCTAGGTGTGAGCTCTAGAAATCTAGATTCATTTTTTAATGTAGCTACAACCATATTACTGCTTGGGGTGTTCAATTGCTGATGCTATGCTGTTACTAGTATGTATTAGAGGTCGACCGATTATGATTTTTCCATGCCGGTTGAAAATTGCCGATTATTGGAGGACAATTTTTATATATATATATATATATTTGAAATAATGACAATTACAATAATACTGAATGAACAATGAACACTTATTTTAACTTAATATAATACATAAATAAAATCTATTTATTCTTAAATAAATAATAAAACATGCTCAATTTGGTTTAAATAATGCAAAAACACTGTGTTGGAGAAGAAAATAAAAGTGCAGTTTGTGCCATGTAAAAAAAGCTAACGTTTAAGTTCTTTGCTCAGAACATATGAAAGCTGGTGGTTCATTATTCCCAGTTCTTCAATATTCCAAGTAAAGAAATATTAGGTTGCAGTTATTATGATGCATTGACTATTTCTCTCTATACCATTTGTATTTCATATACCTTTGACTATTGGATGTTCTAATAGGCACTTTAGTATTGCCAGCCTAATCTCAAGAGATGATAAGCTTGAAGTCATAAACAGCGCTAGTAGAAGCATTGCTAGGAGCTGCTGGCAAACGCATTGAAGTTTGAATGAATGCTTACGAGCCTGCTGTTGCCTACCACCGCTCAGTCAGACTGCTCTATCAAATATCAAATCATAGACTTAATTATAATATAATAAACACAGAAATACAAGCCTTTGGTCATTAATATGGTCAAATCCGGAAACTATAATATAATAAACACAGAAATATAAGCCTTTGGTCATTAATATGGTCAAATCCGGAAACTATCATTTCGAAAACAAAAAGTTTATTCTTTCAGTGAAATACGGGTGGCAACCCTAAGTCTAAATTTTGCTGTTACATTGCACAACCTTCAATGTTATGTCATAATTATGGAAAATTCTGCCAAAACTACTTAGGAAAGCAACCCGAAGACACAAATTGCTCACATTGTGGAACGTCCTTCATCAGAGAAACAAAATGTTTATTTTTGTCAATACCTTTGAGGGACCTTCCGCGAGATACACTGGAGAACCATGGAATAGATATTTTGAGGAAAACAGTGAAGGAAGGAGAATATGAAATCGAGGATGTCATGGATGGAAAGATGTACCAAACATTACTGAAAGAGAAGAGGCTATCTGCTGAGGATTTAACATTTAACCTGGACCTGTAAAGGAGTACCCATTTTTAACACTTCAAATTACTCAGTTTGGCCCCTTCAATTAACCATAAATGAACTGCCTTACATACATTGGAAAGAAAATGTGATGGTTGCAGGACTTTGGTTTGGCCCAGAAAAACCCAGAATGGATACCTTTTTTAACCGCTTTTATTGATGAATGTTGCAATTTAGTCCAAACCCCATTACTTTGGAGAGATAACAGTGTGATTCTGAAGAGGACAAAGGTCTTCTCACTGATTTGTTCCTCAGATGCAATTGCCAGGCCAATCCTTCGTTACTGTAAGCAATTCAATGGTGAATATGGTTGTGACTGGTGCTTGCACCCTGGTAAAGTAGTCCCCAAAGGCAGAGGATATGTAAGATTCTATTCTTACTGTCAACAACTGCAAAATGAAAGATCACACAATCAAATTAAGAATAATGCATTTCACACTGCTCGCACTGACATTCCGCAAAATGGTGTAAAGGGGTTGTCAACACTGTTTTTGCTTCCATTGTTCAACATTGTGTTTGGTTTTGTGCCTGACTACATGCATTCTGTTCTCCTCGGCATAACTCGACAGCTTCTGTCTCTTTGGTTGGACACGTGCAACTGTTTGAATCCATGGCACATAGGTCGACAAATTACAGAATTAGACTCTCGACTGCTAAATCTCAAGCCGCCAAAGGAAATGACAAGAATACCGCGATCACTGCATATAAGAACATTTTGGAAAGCATCTCCTGTTTTATTCAATCAACTGTTCTGCCTGGCATCCTTCCGGGTTCCATTTCTACAAAAGAAATTCTACTTACAATCAGCATGCATATTTTGCTTCAAGGATTTATTTCACATTTCTTTAGTCCTCTTTGTCAAGAAAATGGAAGAATTATATGGACAAGAAAAACATTATTTCAATTGTCATCAGCTAATCCACCTTACTGATAGTGTGCTGAACTGGGGCCTCTCTGGGCAACGTCATCTTTTACATTTGAGGATAACAATGGAGGGTTGAAATCTCTTTTCCATGGGACGCAGTGTGTTCCACAACAAATTTGCCAGATTTTCCTTCTTTGGCGAGACATTCCCAAACGTCTTAGTGTTTTAGCATTTCACCCAGAGTCAGAGTCCGGTATATTCCTAACAAAGCTTGCAGACAGGAGACTGAAAGGAGAAAAATCTCAGGCTCCCTCAAAACTCATGGAAAATCTGTACCTCTTCACCTCACAGCTTATGTAAAACTTGCTGCAGAATAACTAATTACTGGCTCTGTCCCATCCCAGCCTGTGGAGTCATACGGTCGATTCATTTATGAACAGATTGTTTATCACACAACTAACTGCAAAATCGCAGAAAAAAGGGATAATACTTCAGTCGTGTTAAAACAATGGATGTTGGCACAACTGCAGTTCTTTTTCTTTGTTAGACAGAACTGCATTTGTCAAACAACATGCTGATGTCAACATATTCCCATTGTTGTGGTTCAACCAGATGTAATTCAAGCTGACAGTTTGTTCATCAACTGCAATCTAGGCATCTCATCAAAAATAATGTGTGTAATAGTTGAGAGGTCGAGACTTCAAAAAGCTTTTTCTTTGGAAGATATAAAGTGTACATTTATTTATTTGGATGGCTGGCTTGTCCCTCTGCCAAACACTTATTAGAGAGATTCGTTATGGGTGTTTTTTTAGAGACCTGGTTGATGTTATTTAACTGATTGATAATGAGAGCTGATTCTCATTTGCAACTGTGACCTGGCCAAGAAAAGCATCAACATACTTTAATTCAGGTCCAGTGTGAGGATATGTTAGGGATGAGCAGCTTCCAGTTAAAACGCATGCATTTAGTTTCCCTGGAATTGAGCAATAGTTGGAGATCACAGAATCTGTGTGATTCTAATAGTATCACTCATTGATCATTTATCAGGGACATAGAGTGGGGCAAAAAAGTATTTAGTCAGCCACCAATTGTGCATGTTCCCCCACTTAAAAAGATGAGAGAGGCCTGTCATTTTCATCATAGGTACACTTCAACTATGACAGACAAAATGAGAAAAAAAAATCCAGAAAATCACATTGTAGGATTTTTAGTGAATTTATTTGCAAATTATGGTGGAAAATAAGTATTTGGTCACCTACAAACAAGCAAGATGTCTGGCTCTCACAGACCTGTAACTTCTTCTTTAAGAGGCCGTCCTTACTTCACTGTACTGGGATGCAGTTTATCCCTTCTAGTCTGTGTAGGCTGCCTTTCACAGTAGTGAACCACCACCCAGCAGGTGGCGCTGATGTGCAATTCTATGCTCACCACCCACTAGAACCAAGAAAAAGAAAAAAATCCTTGACTCGAACATGGAAACAGGATTGGAGAACTTTGTTTTTTTTATTTCAAACATTATTTGTGTGGAGTAAAGAAATAAATACTGACTTACACAACACATTCACAACTCTCATTCGACCAAAAATGTCCATTCATCCATATTCCATAATGTCCTATATATTTGAATGAATTCCTTCATCCATTAGGTCTTTCATCCTGTGTTCTAACTTTATTTATCTATTCATTCATTTATATATCCTATTTATTGATCTACCCATCCAGTCTTAACTTTTTTTATAGCAGCTTTATCATTTGATTAAGAAACAAATGTATGGTTGAATTGAGGTTACTATAACTAAAACCTCTAATTCCTTATGAGTAATTATTACAGCTTGCATATACTGTGGTTTTCTAGTAGAAGAGTGTGTAAAAGTGTACTAGTCTTATTTGTTACGAATTATGTGATGGAACTGCCACAAACTCCAGAGTAATAAGGTTGACATAGTAGTTTATCAAAATAATCAGACCAGATATTTTTATATATTTACCTTTGACTATATTTCACCGCTTCACTTAAGCAAAACGTTTTAAACTTCTACCACTACTATAAAAATACTTTCAAAGAGCTAAAGCATGTCACAAATTTTCTTCATGGACAATTACCATCTAGTTCACCCCATTTGTCAGATCTGTCTGATACCCCTAATTTAATGTAATTTAATTGGCCTACATCATGTGGATGAATACTACGTGAATGGGTTTTATAGCTGATTGGGATTACTACAAAATATTGATATAATTCTGTTTTTTTGGGGGGGATTCGTAAATTTGGGGGGTTTCTGTAGCTGTGTTCTTGGCTATGATGATGTGTAATAAGATTGGATTGTTATATCCGGGGGTTGGTCGAGTGAGTCAGGAGAGGGAGTGTCTGCACTGTGATTTCTCAACAACACGAAAACGTTAGAGCCACTGTGCTTCTATCGCCTCAGAAAGGGAACTACAGCAGTGCTCTTCATACAACTGCTGGGAATTATGCTTGGTTTCTTGGGCAGAGGGACGCTCAAATCACCAGCGAAACATGGATATTACATATTTAATGCTTTCGATTTAGGTCAGTAGACATACAATTTACCACGATTTTCCTGCTCGACTCCTTTATCGCGTCGTCAGTATGGAGAAGATGCTCTGCAGTCCGCATCCTGGGACAAATAAAACGAACTCTGCTTCACTGCCGTCGGACAAGGGGAATTCGGCGAGACAGATCGGACGAGCTGGTTCTCATAGCCCCGGCTCGGCTTCACTTGGGAGCGGGGCTGGTGGAGGAGTGAGTCGGGGAGGTTTTTTAGGAAACAGTATGCATTTTCAGCAAGCGTGTAAGCGTCAGTTAGAAGGAGTGTTGAGCAAATACACAAACTTAATTCAAGGATGGCAGAACAGGTAAGCAGAACTTTCAATCATGAGGTTCTTACCCACTGGGCAAAAACGAGTTGAATCAACGTTGGTTCCACGTTATTATTATTTTGTATATATGTGATGACTCTGAATTGACGTGAAACAAAGGGAATTTCGTTTTAATTTTTTACCCAACTTTTAACCTAAATCCAATTACATGTTGATATTTTGTTGTCGATTTCACATTGAATTCACGTTAGTTGACAATTCAGTGCTGGAGGCTTCACTACAGACCCTGGTTCGATTCCAGGCTGTATCACAACCGGCCGTGATTGGGAGGGCCCATAGGGTGGTGCACAATTGGCCCAGCGTCATCCTGGTTAGGGTTTGGCCTGGGTAGGCCATAATTGTAAATAACAATTTGTTCTTAACTGACTTGCCTACTTAAATAAAGGTTTAATTTGATTCAAAAATGTTTTTTTAAATGGTGTGTTCCTTGGTACTTGCTATTAGTTATCTCTCCTTGCACTGCAAAGGTCAGTATTGTGTGGATTGATAATGTGTAACAACCGCTTTAAAGGCTACAGGTTGCAGCCCAGTTAGCCTACTTAAGTAGGCGGCAGGGTTACCTGCCTAATGGATGGAGCGTTGGACTAGTAACCGAAAGGTTGCAAGTTCAAATCCCCGAGCTGACAAGGTACAAATCTGTTGTTCTGCCCCTGAACAAGGCAGTTAATCCACTGTTCCTAGGCCGTCATTGTAAATATGAATTTGTTGTTAACTGCCTAGTTAAATAAATAAAAAGTGAGCAGAAGGAACTGCTATTTAGATCCCAGCCATAGCCTAGAAAATGGAAACATTGTAATTTTGACAACTACAGAGCCTGTGCATATTGGATAACAATGCTCATGCATGATTTAGCATTTGTCGGCCTTCCCTTGTTACAGTATCTGTGCGCATCATCGACATCTCTAACGCAGATACTGTCCCTACAACCTAGTCTATTTATTTAACCTGGTCTCAGAGCATTTTGTATTATTCTGTATGTAAGTCTGAGACACTTCATTTTAGTATGATATGTAAGGTTTGGTATGGTCACATAAGACCGATGGTTACTTCCCAGGTAACACAAACGTCTGGCCCACATCTGGCCTGATTCCGGCATACCAGATCTAAAACTGCTGGCCCGGGTCTGGCAGCCGGATCCGGCCCGAGTCTGAAATGAGTGACTGTACAGACTAGGCCTGAGTCATTTGGGCCAGATCTGGCGGCCTGAACTGAGCCAAAGCTGCCATTTTAGGGCCAGAATCAGCCCAGCAAGGGCCAAAATCCACTCAATTCTGATGTTATTCTATCTGCAGAGTTTACGTGACTGTGTTAGCCGTAGTTGGCTAGCTAGCAAGTAAGGGATAAGAACATTGCCAGCCTGCATAGTAATCAAACAAATAGAATGGACAACAAATCCGCTTCTCTAGCAATCTTAACAGTTTTAACGAACAACCAGGTTTAGTGAAAGGATGAAATAGTATGAATTTATTTGTCAAAATCTCAATGAAAACATGTACATTTTACCAGTAAATGTGTGCTTGTTTTCTTTGGCAACAGTGGTATAAGCGGGATAAACGCCTCCGCTCGACATTATATGGAACTAATAAACACGGGTTGTACCAAGTTGTCCATTATTTCCAGATAATGTATAAAGCGTCAGTGTTCATCTCTTACATGCATGTCTCTCTGGGTCTATCTGCCCTTTCCTTGCTGTCCATCTGTACCCTTGGATGTGAAAGTGTTTCTCCTGACAGCACCTTTTGAATAACAGGGGTAGAAAAGAGCAAAAGCAGTAGTTCCAACAATTAGTCAGATTTTGACACCACACAGAAATCCTATGAATCACAGTCCAGACCTCAAATGGGAAGCAAATCAACACAACACAGTAACCACAGAGGTTTTCACTTTCAACAAATCCAAATATATATGTGCCCGTTGTAGCGCCACCGTGTGGTCAATCTGAATGTGCTTGCATATGTTGACTCTTGACAGGGTTTGGGTATGTGTACCAAGAGTGGTTACAATACAAATATCTGATGTATATGCATTTGTGCCAGACCACACCGACATGAATGTTTATTGGTCAGTTGTTTGACACTAGTCTGGAAAATATTGCTTTGAAAGACCTTGGTGCCTAGATGCCATATATCAAGTTTCATCCAGATCGGCCCTGTGGTTCCGGAAGAGATGGCATTTTAAGTGTTTTTCAAAAATTCCAAATGGTGGAAAATCCATCATGGCAGACATTGTGGGTCCTTGAGGAAAATGTGTTCTTTTTGAGAAGAGGCACCTATGCACAGAATTTCAAGACTCTAGGTCAGGGATGGGCAACTGACGGCCTGTGGGATTTGGTTATGTGTTTAGGATAGGGATATCCTAAGGATCCCAGATAGCACTGACCATAAACATATAGAAGCTATGGATGCAAGGACTGGCCATCCGTTATATAAAAACTATAGTTTTGAGGCTATACAGTGTTTTGTTTTCAGTTAATCCTGTTTGGTTCTGATGGGGAAGAACAGTTGACCGAAGCTCAACAAGCATTAACACATTTTCTTCGAGAAGCAATAGGTATACAGTGACTAGTGAAAGTCTACGCACCCTTGAACAGTTTTCACATTTGAGATTGACTCTTTTACTGTCCAGCCCCACCATCCCAGGCTCAGGGTGCCATCCTTCACATTCACATTTTGAGTATTTGTTGCACGGTGGTGGAGACAGTCCATCAGAGAGGCTGAGGGTGGAGAAACAATAGTCTGCTGGTAGGGAGACAAACAAGAACATGTGTATTGTCAAGCAAATCACTTTACACAGGGTTCAAGTGAGGAATGGGATCAGCTGGGAACACTAATAATTCAACCAATATAATGTTTAATAATTGAACCAATAGAATGTTTAACATTATACTTATAGTTTTTTAAAATATAGATTTACTTTTCAATGAAAGAAGACAGCAGCTGATTGACCCATTACAATTATTTTTTTAATTTCACCTTTATTTAACCAGGTAGGCAAGTTGAGAAAAAGTTCAAATTTACAATTGCGACCTGGCCAAGATAAAGCAAAGCAGTTCGACACATACAACGACAGAGTTACACATGGAGTAAAACAAAAAGACAGTCAATAATACAGTATAAACAGTCTATATACGATGTGAGCAAATGAGGTGAGATAAAGGAGGTAAAGGCAAAAAAAGGCCATGGTGGCAAAGTAAATACAATATAGCAAGTAAAACACTAGAATGGTAGATTTGCAGTGGAAGAATGTGCAAAGGAGCAAAATAAATAAATACAGTAGGGAAAGAGGTAGTTGTTTGGGCTAAATTTATAGGTGGGCTATGTACAGGTGCAGTAATCTGTGAGCTGCTCTGACAGTTGGTGCTTAAAGCTAGTGAGGGAGGTAAGTGTTTCCAGTTTCAGAGATTTTTGTAGTTCGTTCCAGTCATTGGCAGCAGAGAACTGGAAGGAGAGGCGGCCAAAGAAAGAATTGGTTTTGGGGGTGACCAGAGAGATGTACCTGCTGGAGCGTGTGCTATGTGCTACATGCTGGAGCGCGTGCTATGTGCTACATGCTGGAGCTCGTGCTATGTGCTACATGCTGGAGCGCGTGCTACATGACTGTATAGGGTCCACCATTTTGTTGTTGTTGTAATTTAAAAAAAATTGAACCTTTTTAACTAGGGAAGTCAGTTAAGAACAAATACTTATTTACAATGACGGCCTACATCAGCCAAACCCGGACAGAGCTGGGTCAATTGTGCACCACCCTATGGGACTCTCAATCACGGCCAGGAGATACAGCCTGCATTCGAACCAGGGTGTCTGTTGTGATGCCTCAAGCACTGAGATGCAGTGCCTTAGAAGCGCTGGGCCACTTGGGAAACCAAACCATGAATAGTTTTTCAAAACAATGTATTGTTTTGTGATTGACCACTATCTAGATCCAAATTATTCAAGTAGCTAACGTTACAAATAACCACTGGGACTATGTAATAAATGTATGTATATGTGTGTTACTGTAATTCAGCGTTTAGCTGCCATAGTACACACAAAGCTAAATAAACCATTATTATCATCATTATGAACTTAGACAAAGTTTATGTTCAGGTTCAGCAAAACTTTGGCATGCAACCTTGGGTTATGACAAAAAAACACTATGGCTAAGTAACACAGCTGGTGACACAATTCATAATTTACCTGGTTTAGATACGCAGTTTTATTTTCTTCTGGCATCTCAGAATGCGCAGGCATAGCTACTGTCAAAGGTTCCATACAGAATATTTACATTTACATTACATTTAAGTCATTTAGCAGACGCTCTTATCCAGAGCGACTTACAAATTGGTGCATTCACCTTATGACATCCAGTGGAACAGCCACTTTACAATAGTGCATCTAAATCTTTTAAGGGGGGTGAGAGGGATTACTTTATCCTATCCTAGGTATTCCTTAAAGAGGTGGGGTTTCAGGTGTCTCCGGAAGGTGGTGATTGACTCCGCTGTCCTGGCGTCGTGAGGGAGTTTGTTCCACCATTGGGGGGCCAGAGCAGCGAACAGTTTTGACTGGGCTGAGCGGGAACTGTACTTCCTCAGTGGTAGGGAGGCGAGCAGGCCAGAGGTGGATGAACGCAGTGCCCTTGTTTGGGTGTAGGGCCTGATCAGAGCCTGGAGGTACTGAGGTGCCGTTCCCCTCACAGCTCCGTAGGCAAGCACCATGGTCTTGTAGCGGATGCGAGCTTCAACTGGAAGCCAGTGGAGAATATACATGTTTGATGTCTCACAAATATAAGGTGTGCAAAAATAATAAATGTGACATTAAGCAGATGCTTTTATCCAAAGGGACAGTATATATGCATACATTTATTTTCTGTTCGTGGCCCCGGGAATCGAACCCACAACATTTTGAGCGCCAGGATTTTTTTCCATTGACTGTCATGGTCGTTATTTATTTATCTATTTTAGTAGGCTATAGACTACATTTGTAACCGTTTTAATAGGTTACTGCAATAATTCAACATGCATGGTTGTAGGCTGCATCACTCCTTCAGCAGAGGTTGCAGATGATCAAATGGAAGATCTAGGCCTACATTTTCAGAAAATACAATTATTCTACGCCATAGGCTACAACAACCGTGAAATGAGGAATGTATTATTATTGGGACACGATTATTGTCTAGGCTGTAAACTGCCCGCTCAAACATCATTTTGTGTTTTATGCCAAAATAAAGGTTTTTTAAAAATACAACCATTTGGATCAGTTATGGGTTTATTTTCGACAGGTCCAGAAAATTAATTGAGCAAATTCAAATCATTATGCATTATATGTAATACATGTTTTTTTTATGGTAACATCATAGTAAATGGAGTGTCTTGGATTTACGTACAGATTCATATGAAATTATCTGAGACCAGGTTGATTTATTTCCCTTGAGGTCAGTGGCTTATTTGAAAACCACTGAACACTTGTCAGAATTGTGAAATTATGCGTGTGAAAGTTTAGACAGTGACCGATCATGAGGAAACTGGATGTATGGCAGGTTGTTTTGTATGGGCTCCTCAAACTGAGTTTATTTATTTTGGACAGAGAACTTGAGGAAACAGAGAGTTTATGGTAAAGTACAAAACACTTCTTGATACAATTGTTGAATAGCATGTTAGCTATGTGTGCCTTTTTTAAACTGGAACAGTTGAGGCATACATCAAATTCACAAAAAATGACAAATGGACAGTTTTTTAAATTTCCTGTGGGATTTTACACACCTAGGAAAAAGCTGGTAGTATTCATGGTGAAACGTCACTGTATCTATGTAGGACTGCAGAGATGAGCTAAAGGACAGCAGTGTGCTAGAGCATATATCCGCTCTACTTAGTCCCCTTTCTGTGTTTGCAAACATTGCCGCAATAGGACGATGTACGCAAGTTGGTGGCAGAACGAGGGAGAGTTCTAATAGAATGCCAGCAAAAAAAGCCTAATTTATGTTGCTTATAAGTGCATTTCACACTACTTTTGGATTATAATTGGATTTTAAGGCTCATATGAATGTCCTGCTTAATATGTTTGTCATCATCGCAAATCAACTGCATTATACTTATCAAAACGAACGGCTCTTTGGCTAGCTTTTTCTACAGCCTATATCAATGAGCGTTAGCATTCTAGCTACAACTGCTACATCCAAAATAGATATTTTGCAAAGATCCCAACCAGATAAACTCAGCGAAATAAATTAAATGTCCCTTTTTCAGGACCCTATCTTTCAAAGATAATTCATAAAAATCCGGACAGCTACGGAGAGACCATGTGTAGCAACACCTGCACAGGATCGGTACAGCCGAACATCACACCTGCGGGACAGGTACAGGATGGCAACAACTGCCTGAGTTACACCAGTGCTCAGACTGTCCACAGTAGGCTGAGAGGCTGGACTGAGGGCTTGTAGACCTGTTGTAAGGCAGGTCCTCACCAGACATCACCGGCAACAACGTCGCCTATTGGCACAAACTAGAGGTCGACCGATTAATCGGAATAGCTGATTTTAATTAGGGCCGATTTCAAGCTTTCATAACAATCGGAAATCGGTATTTTTGGGCGCCGATTTTTCTTTTCTTTTTATACCTTTATTTAACTAGACAAGTCAGTTAAGAACACGTTATTATTTTCAATGACTGCCTAGGAACGGTGGGTTAACTGCCTTGTTCAGGGGCAGAACGACAGATTTTCACCTTGTCAGCTCGGGGGACCCAATCTTGCAACCTTACAGTTAACGAGTCCAGCGCAATAATGACCTGCCTCTCTCTTGTTGCACTGCACAAGGAGACTGCCTGTTACGCGAATGCAGTAAGCCAAGGTAAGTTGCTAGGTAGCATTAAACTTACCTTTTATAAAAAACAATCAATCATAATCACTAGTTAACTACACATGGTTGACGATATTACTAGATATTATCTGGCGTGTCCTGTGCTGCATATAATCTGACTGAGCATACAAGTATCTGACTGAGCGGTGGTAGGCAGAAGCAGGCGCGTAAACATACATTCAAACAGCACTTTTGTGCGTTTTGACAGCAGCTCTTCATTGTGCGTCAAGCATTGCGCTGTTTATGACTTCAAGCTTATCAACTCCCGAGATGAGGCTCGTGTAACCGAAGTGAAATGGCTAGCTAGTTAGCGCGCGCTAATTGTCGTTTGTGTTGCTGGTTCAAGCCCAGCGAGGAGAGGGACGGAAGCTATACTGTTACACTGGCAATACTAAAGTGCCTATAAAAACATCCAATAGTCAAAGGTTAATGAAATACAAATGGTATAGAGGGAAATAGTCCTATAATTCCTATAATAACTACAACTTAAAACTTCTTACCTGGGAATATTGAAGACTCATGTTAAAAGGAACCACCAGCTTTCATATGTTCTCATGTTCTGAGCAAGGAACTGAAACGTTAGCTTTCTTACATAGCACATATTGCACTTTTACTTTCTTCTCCAACACTTTGTTTTTGCATTATTTAAACCAAATTGAACATGTTTCATTATCTACTTGAGGCTAAATTTATTTTGATGTATTATATTATGTTAAAATAAGTGTTCATTCAGTATTATTGTAATTGTCATTATTACAAATACATTTTAAAAAATCGGCTGATTTTAATCGGTATCGACTCTTTTGGTTCCTCCAATAATCGGCATTGGCATTGAAAAATCATAATCGGTCGACCTCTAGCACAAACCCACTGTCGCTGGACCAGACGGGACTGTCAAAAAATGTTATTTTACTGATGAGTCGCGGTTCTGTCTCACCAGTGGGATGATGGTCGGATTCGTGTTTATCGTCAAAGGAATGAGCGTTACACCGAGGCCTGTACTCTGGAGCGGGATCGATTTGGAGGTGGGTCCGTCATGGTCTGGAGCGGTGTGTCACAGCATCATCGGATTGAGCAATCTTAATGCTGTGCGTTACAGGGAAGACATCCTCCTCCCTCATGTGGTACCCTTTCTGCAGGCTCATCCTGACATGACCCTCCAGCATGATAATGCCACCAGCCGTACTGCTCGTTCTGTGCGTGATTTCCTGCAAGACAGGAATGTCAGTGTTCTGCCATTGCCAGCGAAGAGCCCGGATCTCAATCCCATTGAGCACGTCTGGGACCTGTTGAATCAGAGGGTGAGGGCTAGGGCCATTCCCCCGCAGAAATGTCCGGGAATTTGCAGGTGCCTTGGTGGGGTAACATCTCACAGCAAGAACTGGCAAATCTAGTGCAGTCCATGAGGAGGAGATTCACTGTCGTACTTAATGCAGCTGGTGGCCACACCAGATACTGACGGTTAATTTTGATTTTGACCCCCTTTTGTTCAGGGACACATTATTCCATTTCTGTTAGACACATTATTCCATTTCTGTTAGTCACATGTCTGTGGAACTTGTTCAGTTTGTCTCAGTTGTTGAATCTTGTTATGTTCATACAAATATTTACACATGGTAAGTTTGCTGAAAATAAACGTAGTTGACAGTGCGAGGACATTTCTTTTTTTGCTGAGTTTATAATCTTGGCGACTGTTCAAGCAAGAATCCAAACATCATTTTAAGCCTATAGCACAAAGATTTTGTTTAGAAGTGGTGCAGTGTATGATGACTGCCAGGTACCTGGTTATTGATTCAAAACCAAAAGTGTTTTTCAAAGGAGATGTGACCTTTCTCCCCACAACCTGAGTGAATGCATATACACACACACTCTACCTCTTTTCAAAAGGTTAGCTCGTAGTATACTTCAAGCAGATGTATAGTTGGCTAATATGTCTGTGTAAAACTCCACAAGTTGAGTGTTGGGATTTGGGTTTCGAGATGGTTCTTCCACAAGAACAAAATATTTCTAAATGACTTTTTATGTATTGGAGGCAAATTTGGTTATTTGGAGTTCAAGGTAACTGTTCCATATTCAATTTTAAAAAGTGATTAAGGGGCCTCCCGAGTGACGCAGCGGTCTAATGCACTGCATCTCAGTGCTAGAGGCGTGTCTAAACACCGAGGTTCAATCCCGGGCTCTACCACAACCAGCCGTGGCGGGAGGCCGATAGGACATCTGGGTTTAGGGAGTGTTTGGCCGGAGGGGATTTACTTGGCTCATCGTTCCCTCAGTCACCAGCTGAACAGCGTTTCCATTGGTGCGGCTGGCTTCCGGCGGGTCATGTTTCGGAGGACGCATGACTCCACCGTTGCCTCTCCCCAGCCCGTTGGGAGTGATGAGACAAGATCCGAGGAAACATGGAAACAAGACGGCGAAGCTACACTGAGCACCGGCTGAACTTAATATGAAATCGCATTCCAAATCTCAGATTCACATTTTGGTCATTCAGCAGACGCTCTTATCCAGAGCGACTTACACTAGTAGTAAGTGCGTACTTTCATGCTTTTTGTTGTTGTACTGGTCCCCCATGGGAATCGAACTGCACAACCCTGGCGCTGCAAGCGCCAGACTCTACCAACTGAGCCACACAGGACCATTCACTGGAGCATGTTGTTTTCTTCTGTCAAAGTAAAATAATGCTAGCCTATTGAAACTACCCGAATCATCGCAGTAGTGTGCCTACCTGCCTGCTACTTGAAAATAATGAGAGCAACCAAGTTGAAAGCTTTTCCTGGGGTTGTTGTACTATTATGTTACGGTGTGTGCCACTTTTCAATGCTTTTCTGCTAGTATAGCCCACTTCTTCTTGACATTTGATGTGTCAATGGACCAAGTAAAGCCTACTGTACCAGTACATGTAACACTGTCTATAAGCTGGAAAAGCCAATAATATATTTTCCCTTCACCACAGATCTCATGGCCTTAAATTGCAGTTCTAACATAGTTCTAACATAGTTTGTGTGACATTTGGGTTCACGTACAGGATTTCCAGACGTACTTTCAGTCGAGACTGATTTTCATCTAGCGGCCAAGGATGGCACATTTTCACAAATTTGGGAAGCTGAAAAATGAATGTCAGAAAGTATGCCATAGCCAGAAAATGTCCTTTTGACGTGTTTTCCACCAGCAAGTCGTATTTTGTCATGCACAACAGATGTGATAGTTCGGAAAAGCCTCCCATGCCTAAGAGTTCAAAAATGGCAAGGAATGCACAAGAGGCAGTCTTTCAGTGGGAGACTGTGTTGGTGTAATTACTAGGTCTGCCACTCAGAGCCCTGTGTCTAAGAGCATAAACATTGTAGGCTATGTACAGTATGTACCTGGCTATGCTGTGTTCTTGTGAGCATCTCTGAGAGCGGGTCTGTGCCAAGTTTGCACTGTGTTTGGGTGATCATGTCAATGTCAATTGCTATATTGTAGGTGTGTGAATGTGCACGAGTATTGTACTGAATGCTTAGTTTTCATGTTTGTCTCACACGTATGTACATATTTGGGTGTCTACCTAAGTCCTCCAATTGTGCACCACACCATCACCCTGAGAGAGGGCCTGCATGTGCTTTAGGATGAATGGGTTGCCCCTCTATTACGGCTCCCCAGTCTATAAGGTCCCAATGCTCAGAGTGCAGCTTTCAGAGAAACTGGGCCGTTATACACGCAGACACTGTGAAATGACCTTCCACGTCACATGCGCCTCATTTACTTGCACGATTATTAATGTATCGCAAGGCCTCTGGGTCAAACCTAATGCAAAGACTCCGGGAGGTACCATTGCCAATTTCCGAGCCAGCCAAGACGTTCCTGATACTGCCATTGGGTCCAATTGGGAAGCTAGATGGTTGTAACATTCGGGGGGGGCATCTACTTAAAGGTGCTGTTATTAAATGTATACTGACGGCTGGAAGCTAAGCTGTTGAGTCTGACTTAAGTATGCTCTTTGTAAATGTGTGGTAAGCCAAGCTTTTTCAGGGTTACTGTTTTACCACAACTCAAAATGTTTTCTTCTTTAAACTAGAACGAGTCCTCAGTGTGCCGGAGCTGAAGGCTGGTTTCCATGGGGACGGTACAGAGCTGAGGAGAAACCATTTAAAAACCAACTGGATGAACAAATGTTTTCCGTTGCATAAGACGCGGCACTTTTAACTTTAACTCTGTTTTCATGTGCACATTCTTATTTCAAATACATTGCATTCGGAAAGTATTCAGACCCGTATTTTGTTACGTTACAGCCTTATTCTAAAATTGATTATAAATCGTTTTTCCCTATCAATCTACACACAATACCCCATAATGACAAGGAAAAAACAGGTATTTTGAAATGTTTGAAAATGTATAAAGAAAATATCACATTTACATAAGTATTCAGACACTTTACTCAGTACTTTGTTGAAGCACCAGTGATTACAGTCTTCTTGGGTATGATGCTACAAGTTTGGCACATCTGTATTTGGAGTTTCTTCCATTTTCTTCTCTGCAGATCCTCTCAAGCTCTGTCAGGTTGGATGGAGAGTGCCGCTGTACAGCTATTTTCAGGTCTCTCCAGAGATATTCGTTCAGGTTCAAGCCCGATCTCTGGCTGGGCCACTCAAGGACATTCAGAGACTTGTCCCAAAGCCACTCCTGCATTTTCTTGGCTGTGTGCTTATGGTTGCTGTCCTGTTGGAAGGTGAACCTTTGTCCCAGTCTGAGGTCCTGAGAACTCTAGAGCAGGTTTTCATCAAGGATCTCTCTGTATTTTGCTCTGTTCATCTTGGTTAGCAGATGTTAATGCATGTGTAGCGAAATGCTTGTGCTTTTAGTTCCGACAGTGCAGTAATATCTAACAAGTAATCTTACAATTCCCCAACAACTACCTAATACACACATCTAAAGGGGTGAATGAGAATATGTACATATAAATATATGGATGAGTGATGGCCAAGCAAAGGTGCAATAGATGGTATAAAATTCAGTATATACATATGATATGAATAATGTAAGATATGTAAAGTGGCATTGTTTAAAGTGACTCGTGATCCATTTATTAAAGTGGCCAGTGATTGGGTCTCAATGTGGGCAGCAGCCTCTCTAAGTTAGTGATTGCTGTTGAGCAGTCTGATGGCCTTGAGATGGAAGATGGTTTTGAGGAAGAAGATGGTTTTCACTCTCCCAGTCCCTGCTTTAATGCACCTGTCCTGACCTCGCCTTCTGGATAGTAGCGGTTTGAACAGGCAGTGGCTCAGGTGGTTGTTGTCCTTGACAATCTTTTTGGCCTTCCTGTGACATCGGGTGCTGTAGGTGTCATGTAGGGCAGGTAGTGATGCGTTGTGCAGACCGCACCACCCTCTGGAGAGCCTTGCGGTTGAGGGCGGTGCAGTTGCCGTACAGGATGCTCTCGATTGTGCATCTGTAAAAGTTGGTCAGGATTTTGGGCGACAAGCCAAATTTCTTCAGCCTTCTGAGGTTGCTGCTCCTTCACCACACTGTCTGTGTGGGTGGACCATTTCAGTTTGTCAGTGATGTGTACCAGAGGAACTTAACTTTCCACCTTCTCCACTGCTGTCCCATTGATGTGGATAGAGGGGTGCTCCCTCTGCTGTTTCCTGAAGTCCACGATCATCTCCTTTTTGTTTTGTTGACGTTGAGTGAGAGGTTATTTTCCTGACACCACACTCCAAGTGCCCTCAGCTCGCTCCTCGCTGTAGGTTGTCTCGTCATTGTTGGTAATCAAGCCCACTACTGTCGTGTCGTCTGCAAACTTGATGATTTGAGTTGGATGCGTACATGGCCACGCAATCATGTGCCTTTTTACTGAGGAGTGGCTTCCGTCTGGCCACTCTACCATAAAGGCTTGATTGGTGGAGTGCTGCAGAGATGGTTGTTCTTCTGGAAGGTTCTCCCATTTCCACAGAGGAGCTCTGGAGCTCTTTCAGAGCGACCATCGAGTTCTTGATCACCTCCCTGACCAAGGCCCTTCTCCCCCGATTGCTCAGTTTGGCCGGGCGGCCAGCTCTAGGAGGAGTCTTGGTGGTTCCAAACTACTTCCATTTAAGAGTGATGGAGGCCACTATGTTCTTGGGGACCTTCGATGCTGCAGAAATGTTTTGGTACCCTTCCCCAGATTTGTGTGTAGATTGAGGATGTTTATTTATTTGAGTGCACTTATGTTGGGCGATTTAGGCCTGGCTCGCAGTCTGCATTCCAATTCATCCCAAAAATGTTCAATGGGGTTGAGGTCAGGGCTCTGTGCAGGACAGTCAAGGTCTTCCACACCAATCTCGACAAACCATTTCTTTATGGACCTCGCTTTGTGCACGTGGGCATTGTCATGCTGAAACAGGAAAGTGCCTTCCCCTACCCAAAGTGTTGCCACAAAATTGGATGCACAGAATTGTCTAAAATGCTCTAGTGTTAAGATTTCCGTTACCTAGATCTAAGGGGCTGAGTCAAAACCATGAAAAACATCCCCAGACCATTATTACGTTACAGTTGGCACTATGCATTGGGGAAAGTAGCATTTTCCTAGCATCCACCGAACCCGGATTCGTCTGTCAGTTTGGCATTGCGCATGGTGGTCTTAGGCTTGTGTGCGGCTGCTCGGCCATGAAAACCCATTTCAGGAAGCTCCCGATGAACGGTTCTTGTGGTGACGTTGCTTCCAGAGGCAGTTTTGAACTCGGTCGTGAATGCTGCAACCGAGAACAGACCATTTTTACCTGCTTCAGCACTCGGTGGTCCCGTTCTGTGAGCTTGTGTGGCCTACCATTTCGCGGCTGAGCTGTTCTTGCACCTGTATGTTTCCACTTCACAATAACAGCACTTACAGATGACCTGGGCAGCTCTAGCAGAGCACACATTTGATGAACTGACTTGTTGGAAAGGTGGCATCCTATTCTACTGCCAATGTTTGTCTATGGGGGTGGCTGTGTGCTCGATTTTATACACCTGTCAGCAATGGGTATTGCTGAAATAGCCGAATCAATTTATTTGAAGGGGTGTCCATACATTTGTATATACAGTACCAGTCAAAAGTTTGGACACATTGTCATTCCAGGGTTTTTCTTTATTTTGTACCTTTTTCTACATTGTTGAATAATAGTGACAACAGTGACATCACAACTATGAAGTCATACATATGGAATCATGTAGTAACCATAAAATGGTATTTTAGATTCTTCAAAGTAGCCACCCTTTGCCTTGATGACAGCTTTGCACACTCTTGGCATTCTCTCAACCAGCCTCATGAGGTATTCACCTGGAATGCATTTCAGTTAACAGATGTGCCTAGGTGGAATCTCTTTCCTTCTTTAATGCGTTTGAGCCAATTAGTTGTGTTGTGACAAGGTAGGGGGTGGTATACAGAAGATGGACCTATTCGGTAAAAGACCAAGTCCATATTATGGCAAGAACAGCTCAAATAAGGAAAGACAAACAGCAGTCCATTACTTTGACTGATCTTCATGTCTTAGTGTGTAAAATGTTAAGTTTGAAAGTTTCTTCAAGTGCAGTCACAAAAACCATCGAGCGCTATGATGAAACTGGCTCTCATGAGGACGCCACAGGAAAGGAAGACTCAGAGTTACCTCTGCTGCAGGGGATAAGTTCATTAAAGTTACCAGCCTCAGAAAGTGTATCCCAATGAAATACTTCAGAGTTCAAGTAACAGACACATCTCAACATCAACTGTTCAGAGGAGACTGCGTGTATCAGGCCTTCCTGGTTGAATTGCTGCAAAGAAACCACTACTTAAGGACATTAACCTCTTGCTCCTACCTGGCACGCAGGCGTCCCATCTAGAGATCTGGAAATGCAAATGCGCTACGCTAAATGCTAGTTAAAACTCAAACGTTCATTAAAATACACATGCAGGGTATTGAATTAAAGCTACACTCGTTGTGAATCCAGGCAACAAGTCAGATTTTTAAAATGCTTTTCGGCGAAAGCATGAGAAGCTATTATCTGATAGCATGTAACACCCCAAAAGACCCGCAGGGGACGTAAACAAAATAATTAGCATAGTCGGCGCTACACAAACCGCACAAATAAAATATAAAACATTCATTACCTTTGACCATCTTCTTTGTTGGCACTCCTAGATGTCCCATAATCACGATTGGGTCTTTTTTTCGATTAAATCGGTCCATATATAGCCTAGATATCGATCTATGAAGACTGTGTGATAAACGGAAAAAAATAGCGTCTTGTAACGTCATTTTTTAAAAATAAAAAAAGTTGATGATAAACTTTCACAAAACACTTCGAAATACTTTTGTAATGCAACTTTAGGTATTAGTAAACGTTAATAAGCGATCAAATTAATCACGAGACTAAGTGTTTTCTATAGGGGTCCGTCTGGAAATGATGTCCGTGTATTTCTCAACCAAAATATCCGGTCGGAGACATGAAGAAAAAGCCTGTCTCTTGTTCGTTTGACCAAGAAACAAAGAATTGGCAAATGACAAGACTGTTGACATCGTGTGGAAGCTGTAGCTACTGCAACCTCAGCCCCATTTAATGTCGTTCGCCCATAACAATGGGTTGAAGTGGCGGATGGATATATTTTTCCACTTTCAGTGATCAGATATTCCTGCACTTTTCGATGAAACGCACATTCTGTTACGGCCGTGATTTAACCAGTTTTATAAACGTCTGAGTGTTTTCTATCCACACATACTAATCATATGCATATACTATATTCCTGGCCTGAGTAACAGGGCGCTGAAATGTTGCGCGATTTTTAACAGAATGTTCGAAAAAGTAGGGGGTAGGAGTAACAGGTTAATAGGCAGAAGAGACTTGCTTGGGCCAAGAAGCACGAGCAATGGACATCAGACCGGTGGAAATCTGTCCTTTGGTCTGGGGAGTCCACATTTTAGATTTTTGGTTTCAACCGTGGTGTCTTTGTGAGACGCGGAGTAGTTGAACGGATGATCTCTGCATGTGTGGTTCCCACCGTGAAGCATGGAGGAGGAGGTGTGATGGTGCTTTGCTGGTGACACTGTCAGTGATTTATTTAGAATTCAAGGCACACTTAACCAGCATGGCTACCTTAGCATTCTGCAGCGATATGCCAGTCCCACTAAGCGCAAACCAAATGGGATATAATTTTGTTTTTCAACTCGACAATGACCCAACACACCTCCAGGCTGTGGACGTGCTATTTTACCAAGAAGGAGAGTGATGGAGTGCTGCATCAGATGACCTGGCCTCCACAATCACCCGACCTCAACCCAATTGAGATGGTTTGGGATGAGTTGGACCCCAGAGTGAAGGAAAAGCAGACAACAAGTGCTCAGCATATGTGGGAACTCCTTCAAGACTGTTGGAAAAGCATTCCTCATGAAGCTGATTGAGAAAATGCCAAGAGTGTGAAAAGCTATCGTCAAGGCAAAGGGTGGTTACTTTAAAGAATCTGAAATATAAAATATAATTGGAATTTTGTTGATAAATATATATATTTTTTCAACATTATTCCATGTCTTATTTCATAGTTTGTCTTCACTATTATTCTACAAAAGTAAAAATAAAATAAAACCCTTGACTGAGTAGGTGTCTAAACTTTTTTGACTAGTAGTGTATAGGGTATATTAAGATGGTATTATTTGTCTATTTTGCCCAAATGTATGAAGATGAGATGTAAGCTCCAATGGGTATTTTGGCAACCTTGTAAATAACAGTGTAATAAAAGTTATAAAGCTGCTCTCAGTTATGTTAGGCTATACAGTCTGCCAGCTGTTTGTGTTAGTCTTCCCTCATGTTGTCTATCCTCCGGTATCCCCATCCATCAGTTTCCTCTGTTTGTGTTAGTCTCTCCTCATGTTGTCGATCCTCCGGTATCCCCATCCATCAGTTTCCTCTGTTTGTGTTAGTCTCTCCTCATGTTGTCGATCCTCCGGTATCCCCATCCATTATTTTCCTCATGCTGTTTGCGTATTCATGCAAGAGCTCTGGAGGAGACCCAGAATGTGCTGATATGCATTTCCTTTTAGCAAAGTCAATGTTAATACCGTTAGGAAATGCCTGGCTGTCTGTGTATGTGAAAGAATGTGCAACAATAAGCACTTTTGAGTGTATTATCACGGTGGAGAATAATTAGTTTAATTCCAGTAGTATTCCCTATTGAAATGCTATTTTGGCAGTGCTGGGTGTAGTACCACTGCTCACCACTGATTGAACAATACCTGACGACTCAAACTGATCCCTCAACCCCCCCCACCCTGCTATAGGTTTGCTACATACTTCAGTCTGAGACTGCTATCGTTGAAGTTGTTTGTGGTGTTGTGAAAAACAGTCATGCGATTGGATCATCTCTAACTAATCAGAGTATCGCTGCTTTGAATTACCCATGTATGTTCTGGCTCTGGGCCAACCCATCAGGTTCTGGTTCCAATCAGAATGGTTAGAAATGGTTTCGTTGTAGATATCATTGAGGAGGTACTCAGATCCAGACGTATTGCGGCGGAAAAACTAACTAACGTCCATGGGCCTAGCGTTTGGCCAAAGCAAGGTGTTTAGGTAGCCAGGCAAGATTGCACCCACCTTGACTTTGGTGTTCTGCTTCTTCCGTCCCCATAGAGCGGTGCTATGACTGATAGTCTTGAGTTGGAACTGTTGGACATCAGGCCCTCAGAAGAATGGAGCTCAATTGAAAAGATCTGTTTCATTGGGTTATCAATCATTGTTCAACACAGGTCTTTTAGCAGTTCTGTCCAGTGTAGGTACCTTGTGCCTCCTGGTAATTGGTGTCCTCAGTAGGGTGTCCCTTTTGGGCTATTGGAGTTGAACCAGGAGTCGTGTGGGAGTGATGTCTCGGAAGTATGAGGATAGTTTTCCCATGCTTTGTTACAGTTTCTAGTGTGCTACTTAGCCATGAATTTGAGTTCACCTGGGGACAGTGTGCTGCAGTGTTGTCATGGTATTGTACTGAAACAACTGGCTGTTTAGTAAGGAGTAAGGTTACACTATCCATCACTTTTAACACCATTACCATTTGTTTTCCACTGACAGGGCCAGGACTATATCTGGGGTCAATTATAAATCATGCTCTTTGCTGACTGTGTCAGGGTTGAAATACTGACCCAGGCACAAAGATCCCTGTTGCACACATTAATCACATTCTCTTGGGATGGAGCGGGAGGTCGTGGGTGTGGGATCCATTTCCAGATGGCACTACACTTTATGGAAATCCTGAGGTTTAATGGGAAAATGGCTAATGTGAAGGACCCGGCTATCATTGCCCACATTTAGAGTCCGATGCACTGCATACATTCAAGTTAAGGTAATGCATATTTGTGGACTGTTAAGGTCTTGTAAAGTTGACAATTTTATCACCAGCTTAAGTCAGAACACCATTCCTTTTTGGGAAGCATGCAATGTGCACGCACATGAAATACATTGAACACCAGAGATTTAGTTCAAGCTGTCTTGAGTGTTAATGCAAAGGGGCCGGTGAAATATGACCATTATCACGGATACATCTTCTGCTGCAAGATACAAATTGCCCTAATGAAACAACGTATGAATAAATTCAAATAGGCTGGTATGCTAAATGAGCCTCTATAACAAAGCAACAAGCTCCAAGACCAGCTGATGCAAGCTTGGAATCCAGTAAAATTAATTACCTTTTCCAAAATGAGAGAGCTAAGTACTCGTGCCTATGCAGAAATAAATGAAATCATTCAAAATACTACACCAGAGAGCATGATTTGGCCACAGAGGATAATTAACTTTTTTAATTTTTTTAAATGAGCTGTGTGTTTTGTTTTAAGCGTGCAGTTAGGGAAATGCGCATGGCAAATAGCTTATCAAATAGATGTATAAAATCATCCCTCATGTGGCACTTTGGGGTGGACCCACCTGTCTCAATGAAAGAAATGGACAAGATGGCGGTGAACACATTGTTGGATTGCTTCATTGAGCAAAAATGTATTTAATTTAATACAAGTTTATTTTATTCAAACAAACCACTTTGCAACTGGACAGAGACATTTTAGAACATCCCATGTTTGACCCGAAATCAAGAACGAAGATAGTATCGGCAGGTTAAGGTTGGCCAAATTCTCTGTCCTACGCCAAACATAGCCAGCCGATCTGACCCTCTTGCTTACAATTGCAATAGGGTTGGACAGCATTCCTATGTCGATTAAGACACCACAGAGCCGGTGCGAGATATGGCTCGGAAAACATACCTCAATCCAGGGTTGAGAAATGCGTAGTACTCCAAATTGTACGATTTATCCCAACTGTTACACCTATAGTGCAGCTTGTAAGCAAGCGGGTCGGATCTGTTGGCTATGCCAAACAGTACCTATCCTGTAACGGCTAATGGAACATAACATTAGCCAGTTACATGTCATGAGCCATATGCAAGCTAAGTTACTGCTAGTTAAAGCTAACAACATGTCTTCATCAAGTAAGGTTAGCCTATCGAAAATGAACAAATACTCCTCCAACACATAAATGTACAGTAGGCCTACCTTACAACATTACAACAAACCATGTTTCAATTGAATAAATATCATGCAAATCATTAGGCTATACATGGGGTATAAGAAAATTGCCATTGAAAATGTGGGTATAATTCACCGGGAAGTTAAGATGAGCTGTTTTGATATGGAAGCCCATTCCCGCCACCCAAGAATGAAATGCATATATTCATAAAGTATTCAGAACCATTGACTTTTTCCACATTTTGTTATGTTACAGCCTTATTCTAAATTTGATTTAAATTCAAGTTTTTCCTCGCCAATCTACACACAATACCCCAAAATGACAAAGCAAAAACAGGTTTTTAGACATTTTGGCCAATTTATTAACAAAACAGAACTACCTTTACACAAGTATTCAGACCATTTGCTATGAGACTCAAAATTGAGCTCAGACGCATCCTGTTTCCATTGATCATCCTTGACGTTCCTACAACCTGATTGGAGTCTAGCTGTGGTAAATTCGATTGATTGGGCATGATTTGGAAAGGCACACACCTGTCTATATAAGGTCCCACAGCTGACAGTGCATGTCAGAGCAAAAACCAAGCCATGATGTCGAAATAAGTCGTAGAGCTCCGAGACAACAGGATTGTGTTGAGGCACAGATCTGGGGAAGGGTACCAAAACATTTCTGTAACATTGAAGGTCCCCAAGAACACCGTGACCTCGATCATTCTTAAATGGAAGAAGTTTGGAACCACCAAGACTATTTCTAGAGCTGGCCGCCCGGCCAAACTGAGCAATCGGGGGAGAAAGGCCTTGCTCAGGGACGTGACCAAGAACCTGATTGTAACTCTGACAGAGCTCTAGAGTTCCTCTGTGGAGATGGGAGAGCCTTCCAGAAGGACAACCATCTCTGCAGCACTCAACCAATCAGGCCTTTATGGTAGAGTGGCCAGACGGAAGCCACTCTTCAGTAATAGGCACATGGGCGGTCATCTTGGAGCCAAAATGCACCTAAAGACCCTGACGAAGAGAAACAAGATTCTCTGGTCTGATGAAACCAAGATTGAACTCTTTGGCCAAGCGTCACGTCTGGAGGAAACTGGCACCATCCATACAGTGAAGCATGGTGGTTGCAGCATCATGCTGTGAGGACGTTTTTCAGCAGCAGGGACTGAGAGACTAGTCAGGATTGAGGGAAAGCTGAACGGAGCAAAGTACAGAGATGAAAACCTGCTCCACCAGTCAGATCCTGAGCGCTCTGAAGGTTCATCTTCCAACAGGACAACGACCCTAAGCACACAGCCAACACAACACAGGAGTGGCTTCAGGACAAGTCTCTGAATGTCCTTGAGTGGCCCAGCCAGAGCCTGTACTTGAACCTGATCAGACATTTCTGCAGAGACCTGAAAATAGCTGTGCAGTGACTCTTCCATCTAACCTGACAGAACTTGAGAGGATCTGCAAAGAAGAATGGGAGAAACTTCCCAAATACAGGTGTGCCAAGCTTGTAGTGTTACACCCGAGAATACTCAAGGCTGTAACTGCTGCCAAAGGTGCTTCAACAAAGTAGTAAAGCGTCTGAATACTTACGTTAATGTGATGTTTTAGGTTATTTAAACATCTCTTTTTGCTTTGTCATTATGGGGTTGTGTGTGTGTGTGTGTGTAGATTGAGGAGAGAAAAAACAATTGAATAGATTTTAGAATATGGCTGTAATGCAACAAAATGTGAAAGAGGTCCAAGGGTCTATTTTTTTTTTTTTCCCCCGAATGCACTGTAGATCATGCATGGGTTATGTTTCTTCATTTGTAGCATTGTGTGGCAATTTCCATCAATCCACATTGTAGAAATCAGCACAGCAGGGCTGCCCGTAAATGTGTGGGGAGTTGACATTTGCCCCAGCACTTTTGAGTTGGTTTAATAAAAATAGACAAGACAGCATTAAGAGGGACAAAGTACTGTTGTTTAGACTGATTTGCCTCATAATTTGTTTGACAGGACTTTGTTTTCGTCCTCCCTAGGGCCAGGAGTTTATTTATGACCTGATTAGAAAAAGGCTGGTGCCATCGTAGTCTATTTTTTTACAGTTGATTTATTACTATGTCATCCCCTACAACTAGGGTCTGAAGTTTACCCGGTCAGGTTAGCCTACCAGATCAGGAAAAACTCTGGGCCCCAGGAAAACAATTCCCCCCCCCCCACCACCACACGTGTTGGTGCCACCTCTGAAATCACCACACGTTACAAATGAAAACTTGATGATCTACTATCTAAAAATGGATTTGCATATCTTGTTGTTTTTTAAAATATTGTAGTACAAACATTTTTAAAAACTGTGCCCGGGAATGGGCTTCAATAGTTTTATGTGGCTCATTACAGCCAGCAGCTACTGTGACAATTTCAGAATGTGACAGGCTGCAATTTCTGCAATAAAGCAAGCCTCAAATATAACGAACATGTCTATACATTTATACTCTAGGAGTTTTGAACACAACAAGAACATTTAGTTTACACTGCTCTGCTCAAAGGGGGGGCAATTCTTTTTTTTGGGGGGTGGGGGGGGGTGAGTAACTTGCAAAGTAAGAATTTTGCACTTTTAGACAATAGTAATGTCTCTCGAAAATCTCTCCAGTGTCTATCGTCAATGTGAAAACGGTCTATGATGATGCTCTCTGTTCCGGTTGTAGCAGTGTGGAGGTTTTTGTCTGTGGGTGCTGTTGACCTGTAAGTACTCGCTCGGCATGTTCCAAGGCCTGGTCAATAGAGGTGCTTCTCTAATCGCACTTTGGAAAGAGACGATTGATCGGCTGTAAGGGAATCTCCAGGTAATAACACTTCAGGGTCTAGATGGCCATACAATGAAAGGCCAACCAAACAGGGCAACACACTGTCTATGTCATGACAAGTCAGCCTAATAGGTGACAAACTGGTACTGTCCCATAGCCAGGACTGGAGTGGGTGTGTCCTTTACTTGCTCTGTGTATGTCATGTTGCAGGCTCTGACTGAAATTAAATTAGGCCTAAGCTTGGGGCCATTCAATAATCAAAGGTAACAAACCTGTCTGATTCCGTTTAATTTTCACTTGGCGAGCTGTGAGCTCCAGCCTCTCCACTCAAGGTACCTATACACTCCTAATGCCTTCTTGGGTAATTTGGGATAGCTAGTGGGTAGGTGTTGAAGTCACTTCTTAATGAGCTCAGTAATATGGCTGAAGCTTCTATAACGAAGAGCCCCTGTGAAATATCCGTTTTTGCATGAAAGGTGAGAGGAATTTGAGTGGTGGAAACATTGAGGAGGATGGGAGACCCACGGTAATCGGCACGGAATGCATGGAACGACAAAGTGTGTTTCAGAAATCGTCAGACTATTTGAACCTAAAGCATTTTATAAAGACCTTTTATTTATAATACAATGTTATGGGAAATGGGAATGAGAGGGCTACTCACTGTGTTGGGAAGGGATCACCACAGTGATTGAATGAGGGTATGAGGCATGAGTTGAGCTGTTCAGAGCCTTGACTTCAGTGCTGGACAGGATTTGACTGGGTAGACAAACAACAACACAACACAGACAAAAGAGCTAAGAATGATTTAGTCCAAGTAAGGAGTAAAATCATTGATGTGTAATAATGTGATTGTGTGTGTGATTGACTCTACATATAGTAATGAGAGAAAATTGATCGGGGTACTCACAGGTGCTTGGAGAGGAAACATTCAATGTGCCAGTGGATGAGAGGGCACATGAGACGTGGCTTCGGTTCATGTCAGGAGAGAGTTGACAATGGTTGTGGAATGGTCATCATCTCTTAATCAGGGCACTTCGCTGTAAATGCAAATAGCAGATACATTCCATTACAGCTGCGCCGTCGTAGGTTTGGACAATGAGTTTCTCTATGAACTTAAACTCGGAAGTCTCAAAATTCACAAAGTCAAACACAGACTGTGCATCTTGCCCACTTGACACATCAAAGTGGCCAAAGAAACGTTCCTGAATAAAGCCCTGATCATCCACATACCTGACGATAACTGACAACTGCAAGCAGACTGCTGGCACCATTAGGTCCCAGAGCTTTGGGGCAATTTTTACCCCCTGGGGCCCAGAGTTTTCCCTTATCTATTAACCTAACCAGGAAAACTATGGACCCTAAGGTATGACAGTGATTAATCAGTTGTAAAAAGGTTTTAGAAGGGCTTTGATGGGACCAGTTTTTCCTAATCAGGTCACATGTTTTTTTCTTTTTCTCCTGGACCTGGGGGGATGAAAACCCTTTCAAACTGCAGCAACCTTTATACTTGTTCATATTAATTATATTTAGACTAGATTAGGAGGGGTATTTCCTCTTCACAGAGACAACTGCTAGACAGTAGAACTCACTGGGCTGAGCTTGCGTTATGCATGTTTGCATCGTGCAACTGTAGGCCTTATCAAAAATGAACTCTGTCATCACTATGTTGTATTTATTATTTCCAGTGAATCACTTTGGGTTGAAAACGTATAAGCAGCTTCGCCAGCCCAATTTTTAATATAAAACAAATTTCCTCACATTCACATTTTCTCCTGACATACGTACAAATTGACCATTTAAAAACAACTTGACCAATTAGTTTACCCTGAAAAAATGGACAGGGCACATAGGCTGTATGCTGTGGAACGCCGTTAGGGTCTTTGCATGTCAAAAAAGATACACGTCAAATAACGTTTGCGTTCATGAACGTTTTACGTAGTTATTTACACATTGATTATACTATCCCTCGTATTTCAGATGTCACAATGATTCATCGATACGTATGCTATGATGCTGATAAAGTGGTCTCGCTCACCTACAGTGCCGGTCATTTAAAAAAGCTAGCTAGCTCATGGATGCAAACAATGTTGTTCCCCAAAAACATAGCAAAACGACAATCTGTTTCAGTAGCTATAGTTAGCTAGCTAACTGTATAGCTAGGTGTCATCTAAAATAACCCTCATTTATAAGCGAGTTCTTATTTGATTGATGGTTGTCAGACCCATCTATGTGAAGCTAGCCACAATAAGGAATAGCCACAATAGTGAACTTTGGTTCGCCCTTCAAAATAAGTGTCATGCTAAACAAGTTTGAAATGTTATATAAAATCAACAAAAGGCAATCATTTGTTAATTTGACAAATCTGTTGAAACCACACTGGATGTATTAGACTTTAGAATTGCATTGGGGCGTACTTATTTCACTGTACAGCCTTACCCCTTGTCATTGATCCACAATCCATAGGTATCAGTCTACTCAGTGACACCCAGAGAACATTAGTTTCGTAGCTCTTATTGTGGGACTCTTAAACTGTGAATTGAGCCACATTTATTGTCAACCTATGTGTATTGAACACTATTCCAGAGGAAAAACAATATTGCGTGGATGTTTGAGTCTGAAAACTCTGAGGAGGACATATGGAAAAAATATATTGGGTATTGAGTAGACTTTTACCCCATTTCATTGATCCCCAATCCTTAGGTAAAACTGTACAGTGCCATATGAATGTCAATACACACAATATGCTGACTGGGAAGGGGTTTCACACAGTCACAGTCCTGCGATAAGAGCTACAATGCTAGTATTTTCGTAAACCCTTCACAGTTGTGTTCTGTGGGTATCACAGAGTAGACTGATACTGATATTGCACAGAGTAGACTGATATTTCATTGCTTCACCTTCTAACCTTGTTTGACATTATCTAGTCTAAATATGGCATGATTCCACCAATTGTAACCTTCTGCATCACTTTCAAGAGGTACTTTTGAAGGCAAACAGCAAATTCCAATATTGTGAAGCTAGCCACAATAAGGATTAGGCACAACACATAACCCAGTCCGGTCGAGCCTCATGAAGCTTGCTGGCTGCTTATAATGTTAGCTTTGGGCAACAGGGTTCAGTATCTGGCTAGCTATTTATTTTCATGAACTGAATTTCAATTACAACAGGCGAACAACAAGTGGCTACCTAGCTAATACCAGAAGTTTCGGTCCAGCACAACATTCTACAATCAAACTGTGTTATTTGACGTGTCAAATGCAGCTGTTCTTAGTAACGTAGTAGCCTAGAGTTGATCAGACTGAAAAATCGTCTCGTTTTCATCCCATCCAGCATGTCAGAGCTCTAATGTTTAGGTGAAGCCAAGGTTGCTACCCCATTTATGTAATGAGTTTTTGTTTGTGTCTGTCTGGAGTGATTATGTGTTATCATCTTTGCTAAATAAATACCGGAGGAAAGTGGAAAGCTTACTTGAGCGGGTGAAAAACATTCTCTGCATCAGCCACTCTCTCTCTTTTTAATCTAACTTTTAATGGATGATGCGATGGAAGCTATCAAATCATTCTGAATTGATTTCGACATCCCAGAAAATGTGCAATTTCCTCTGCAACCTCCTTGTAGTTGCCCTTGTTAGTGGAACTTTCCCTTTCGTCGTGTACTCCGTGTACCCCAGAGAATGAAAGGGGTAAAAGTCAACAACATTTTCGGTAGCGTTGGCGGCGAGCTGATAGCTAGCTAGCTACTGCTACTTGCCACGAAGTTAGCAAGGCAAATTGAAATGGATTGCACTAACTGGACAATTACAATAAAGTTCTAAAACCAAGAAAACTATTTTACAATCTACCTCTTCCATCTCATGTAATTTGAAAAAACTATTTTGAATTTAATAATATCCAAGAAATGCTCAGCTATCACTTTCAATCTCTCTCCAATAATGCTCTGCGACACAACCCCAATATAACACACTAGGTTAATTCTCTGATCCTATCCTATGATGGGATGGACAACATGTCAGTTCATGCTGCAAAAGCTTTGATTTGTTGGAAGTTATCCTCCGGAAATGGTCATATTTACTATGTAGGTCAATGGAAGGGGGTGAGGCCTACAAGCCTCCAAGGTTTTGTATTGAAGTCAATGTACCCAGAGGAGGACAACAAGCTAGCTGTCCTCCGGCTACACCATTGTGCTACCACAGAGAGTGCTGTTTAAGTTACTATAGACCTTCATTGCGAAACAACAGTGTTTTAATGTTGTGGCATATGAATATATTTAGTATAGCTTTATTTAAAAATTATAACTTTTAGTGTTTCACTATTAAAACAAATGAAATTTCACTGAGGAGGATGGTCCTCCCCTTCCTCCACTGGTGTGCATGTGTCTCTTGCTCTCTTTTTCTCTCTCTCTCTCTGTCTCATGACTGTATTACTTAGCAGTTGCAATTACTGCTAAAGTAATAGCAGAAGTATTAAACAATGATGAGTACGTAAAGAATCAATATCTAAAAAAAATCTCTCCCTCTCTGTTCCCCTCTTTTTCTTTTCTCTTTTCACTATGCCTCCCTTTTCTCTCACCCTCTCATACAGGTACTTTGTGCTGGATCCAGAGCTGGGACAGCTGCAGTACTTTGTACATGAACAGGGCAAGAGCCAGAAGCCCAGGGGCTCCTTGCCTCTGATTGGTGCATCGGTTGTCCAGAGTGATGAGGCACCACACATGTTTATCGTCAACTCATTCAATGGCGAGCTTTACAAGCTCAGAGGTACGCAGACACTTATTGCCAATTATTCAGCTTCCACAAATGAAACTGTTATAATATTAAGTGTTTATTTTACATGCTGCCTAGTCAGAGATTGGGCATACAGGGAGATTGCATGGGGACATTGGGATGTGTGCATTTCCTTATGGGTGTTTTGCAGTTACATCATAGAGTGATACCACTTGAGCAGCTTAAATTGTGCAACTGCCGAAAAACATCTCTTTGTTTTGGAAAAGCACATAATGCAATTGAACCTGGAATGTTATAACTTAGCTTCAAAAACATTTCATGAGTTGCATTACGAACTTTCACTTCCCACATTTGACATGAGTTTGTCAGAAGTAGGACTGGGACGATACCAGTACCGCAATATTTTTTTCCATGGCAAAAATAAAAACATGAAGCAGACCAAGCTCTTTGGTCCTTTTAAAAAAACCTGTTGTATATCAAATATTGTGTGCTATAGCTTGAAAAAAACTAAAATGTTGACTCTGTATGACAAAATAAGGATGTTTGTTTCCAACCTTAGGGCTGTTTTCCGAAAGGAGTTAAAACCGCTTTGTGTTTTGTTTCCTTGGCACGATACTAACGAGTGTCGCAGTTCTGGCATCGTCCCGGCTCTAGTCCTATGCTTGTATCCACTGATTCAGCGAGAGTCTACCTGTTGCTCTGCTTCAGTCTCTGGAATGTCCCCATACATTCCCCAAGAAAGCTACCAGAATAACTGGCCCTAGATCTGTGGAGGATGTAGGATCCATCTATTGAGCTCAGAGCAAGTGATAGTCCCACAGAGAATAAGTCATTGTAGTAAATCAATGCAGGAGTACAGGGATCCACTGTCTACAATGCAGATATGGAATTAGATGCAGCTTAAATGAAAGAAGGTTAAATGACGGTCCTTATCAAAGAAGCTAGTTGGGTGCATGTTGTGTTGCTTGGAAGGTCTAAACACTATACTTAGTGGCTTACAAATCGTTCCTTTCATTGGGATGGGGGCATTTTATTTCAAACTTCAGTTTGCCAGAGTTAAACCAAATGATGGGGAACAATGCCCACCCCCCTTGAGTGTAGCAGCTTTTCATGAGTTGACTAAGATTAGTAGGCGCAGCTTACATCACACACAGGTTGTCATGGAAACCCTGGGCCTCTATGGGGAAGGGAGAAGATCAAGGTTCAGCCGGGAACAAGTTTCCTATTCAACGACCTTCGGCGAGTCTGCAACAACAGACCCCTCTTTCGTATCGCCTTACGGGTGATTTGTACAGCCCAGATGTGAATGTGTTCTTTCTTTCCATGATGTGGATGCACTTGAATCCCTTTCACAAATTGTCAAGTGCCAAGTCACTGAGAAGGTTCATATTTCTACAAGCCAATAATCTCCCTCCAGGTGTCCTTGGTCGAACATTTTAAGTTGAATTTAAGAATGTTGTAATGAAGCCAGGGGGAATTATGTGAGATCTGATACAGGCGCCAAAGCACAGGCTCTGTCTTCATCTGTTATCCAACCAAGGGAGCATAGGGTAATTCGTTTTAGTCTAAGAGAGGGTGCATTCTGTTTCGAGCTTCGCCCAGAGCCATGCTCAGAGAGTATGACATAAAAATGGGGGAAAGCATGAATTGAATCATGTTTGAATGATCAAATGTCAAATTAAAGCTGTTGATCACATGATGCCATCAATAAGGCAATAGGGGTGTTTATAAGGGTCAAGTCATTCTCACTGCTTTTCAAGGGGCTCATTGAGATGCCTGACTGCATATCATACATTATTGTGAAGTAGCATAATGCTTTATAGAGTCTTTGGTGATAATGGCAACAAAATAAAACCTGTAGATTCAATCCCACTGCAAAATCAGACAAAGATAAAATATTTTAAAAGATCAATGGAACATTATAAAACTTGAATATTGCCTAAAACACATTCAATCTCATCTATAATCTTTATCCATATTACATCTACAGTTGAAGTCGGATGTTTACATACACCTTAGCCAATTACATTTAAACTCATTTAAACTCAATTCCTGACATTTAATCCTAGTAAAAAAAACGACTTTATTTTAAGAATGTGAAATGTCAGAATAATATTAGGGAGAATGATTTATTTCAGCTTTTATTTCTTTCATCACATTTCCAGTGGTCAGAAGTTTACATACACTCAATTAGTATTTGGTAGCATTGCCTTTAAATTGTTTACCTGGGTCAAATGTTTCGGGTAGCCTTCCACAAGCTTCCCACAATAAGTTGGGTGAAATTTGGCCCATTCCTCCTGACAGAGCTGGTGTAACTGAGTCAGGTTTGTAGGCCTCCTTGCTCGCACACACTTTTTCAGTTCTGCCCACAAATATTCTGTAGGATTGAGGTCAGGGTTTTGTGATGGCCACTCCAATACCTTGACTTTGTTGTCCTTAAGCCATTTGTCCACAACTTTGGATGTATGCTTGGGGTAATTGTCCATTTGGAAGAACCATTCGCGACTTGAGGTCTTGAGATGTTGCTTCAACATACTTTTCCTTCTCATGTAGCCATCTATTTTGTGAAGTGCACCAGTCCCTCCTGCAGCAAAGCACCCCCACAACATGATACTGCCACCCCCGTGCTTCACGGTTGGGATGGTGTTCTTCGGCTTGCAAGCCTCCCCCTTTTCCTCCAAACATAACGATGGTCATTATTGCCAAACAGATCTATTTTTGTTTCATCAGACCAGAGTACATTTCTCCAAAAAGTACGATCTTTGTCCCATTGTCACTCCCTGACCTTAGATCCTTTTTTATTTCTCTATTTGGTTAGTTCAGGGTGTGATTTGGGTGGGCATTCTAGTTTGTCTGTTTCTTTGTTGGCCTGGTATGGTTCCCAATCAGAGGCAGCTGTCTATCGTTGTCTCTGATTGGGAATCATACTTAGGCAGCCTTTTTTCCCACCTATGTTGTGGGTAATTATTTATTTTCTGTGAGTGTTTGTGTGCACCACGGTTGTGTCACGTTCGGTGACGAAGTTAGGTCAACAACGGAAGCCCGAGAGGCAGCTTTTGGGGGGGTAAAACGGGGAGATTGGCGGAGTCAGGGTTTAGACCTGAGTCAACTCCCCTGGGCTTACCGTGGGGAGCGTGTGACTGGTCAGGCACCATGTTATGCGGAGATGCGCTCTGTGCTAGCTCCCCGCATTTTCCGTGCTAGAGTGGGCATCCAGCCGGGATGGATTGTGGCGGCTCAGCGGTCCTGGTCTCCAGTGCGTCTCCTCGGTCCAGGATATCCTGCGCCAGCTCTACGCACGGTATCCCCAGTTCGCCAGCACAACCCAGTCCCGCCTGTTCCAGCTCTCCGCACTTGCCATGCTACAGGGGGTATTCAGCCAGGACGCGTTGTGCCAGCTCTACGCTCCAGACCTCCAGTGCTCCTCCACGGTCCAGTATATCCTGCGCCGGCTCTACGCACTATGCCTCCAGTGCGCCTTCATAGGCCAGTGCGTCCTGTGCCAGCTCTCCACACTCACCGAGCTAAAGTGAGTATCCAGCCAGGACGCGTTGTGGCAGCTCCCCGCACCACGCTTCTAGTACGTCTCCTCAGTCCGGTGATAACTGTTCCGGCTCCACGTACGAAGCCTCCAGTGATGATCCATCGCACGGAGGCTCTAGTGATGAACCATGGCCCGAAGCCTCCAGTGACGATCCATGGCCCGAAGCCTCCAGTGACGATCCATGGCCCGAAGCCTCCAGTGACGATCCATGGCCCGAAGCCTCCAGTGACGATCCATGGCCCGAAGCCTCCAGTGACGATCCATGGCCCGAAGCCTCCAGTGACGATCCATGGCCCGAAGCCTCCAGTGACGATCCATGGCCCGAAGCCTCCAGTGACGATCCATGGCCCGAAGCCTCCAGTGACGATCCATGGCCCGAAGCCTCCAGTGACGATCCATGGCCCGGAGCCTCCAGTGACGATCCATGGCCCGGAGCCTCCAGTGACGATCCATGGCCCGGAGCCTCCAGTGACGATCCATGGCCCGGAGCCTCCAGTGACGATCCATGGCCCGGAGCCTCCAGTGACGATCCATGGCCCTGAGCCTCCAGTGACGATCCATGGCCCTGAGCCTCCATTGATGATCCAGGGAAAGGAGCCTCCAGCGACGGTCCCCAGTCCGGAGCCTCCAGACAGTGAACGTGACACCCATGTGCAGTTGCAAACTGCTTTTTAATAGTGGTTTTGGAGCAGTGGCTTCTTCCTTGCTGAAGATATGTGTCGATATATCGATATATGTCGACTCGTTTTACTGTGAATATAGATACTTTTGTACCCGTTTCCTCCAGCATCTTCCTCTCCTCCAGCAAGGTCCTTTGCTGTTCTGGGATCGATTCACACTTTTCGCACCGAAGTACTTTCATCTCTAGGAGACAGAATGCATCTCCTTCCTGAGCGGTATGACGACTGCCTGGTTCCATGGTGTTTATACTTGCGTACTATTGTTTGTACAGATGAACGTGGTACCGTCAGGCATTTGGAAA
The DNA here is from genome assembly GCF_023373465.1 of Oncorhynchus keta. Classification (NCBI taxonomy): domain Eukaryota; kingdom Metazoa; phylum Chordata; class Actinopteri; order Salmoniformes; family Salmonidae; genus Oncorhynchus; species Oncorhynchus keta. The sequence continues at coordinate 2,596,689 of NC_068440.1, read as the reverse complement.
TTGCTCCCAAGGATGAACCAGACTACAATTGTTTTTCTGGGGTATTGGCTGATTTCTTTAAGTTTTCCCATGATGTCAAGCAAAGAGGCATTGAGTGTGAAGGTAGGCCTTGAAATACATCCACAGGTACACCTCAACTTAGTGTATGTAAACTTCTGACCCACTGGAATTGTGATACAGTGAATTACAAGTGAAAATCATGCACAAAGAAGATGTCCTAACCGATTTGCCAAAACCCATAGTTTGTTCACCAGATTTGTGGAGTGGTTGAAAAACAAGTTTTAATGACTCCAACATAAGTTTATGTAAACTTCCGACTTCCATCTGTATATAGTGGGGCTCCACGATATGGGGGGAAAAAAATAGAGTTGCGTTTTTACACGTTTGTGATCTACAGTTAACTGCCAAAATGAAAGATATACCAACATAAAGTGTCTTAGGAGTTAAACACACCAATCGCGTTTGCTGGCCAATATCACTGATTCCCCCAGTACTGCTGCTCTTTCTGTGCACCAGTTCCGGAGGTCTACGTCACCGGCCGCTAGGCACCACTGAACTGTCTCATTACGCACACCTGGTTCCCATTCCCCCTGATTAGTAATTGTATACATTTTTTTTAACCTTTATTTAACTAGGCAAGTCAGTTAAGAACAAATTTAACCTCGCTCTTTTGTTTTGCGTTGCATCCCTGTAATTGTTTTGAGCTTTGTCCCCGTGCCTTTCATGGCATGTTGTATTTTGGGTGGAGTATTAAATCCACCTATTTTGTATTCCTGCGCCTGTCTCCAGCGTGGCATACAATGTGGTAGCCGAGAGTACTTAGCACCTCTGAACCGAGTGCCAGCCGTAATTTGCGAACCTAGTGCGCACCAAATTTACATGTAAAATCAAGCGAAAATGTCTGCAGTCAGACATCTACAGCGGGTGGTCCCTAAAACGCAGTGTACTGAACGATCGGTAGACAAATGCTTGATCCTCATTCGGTGTGATGTGTGCCTTTTTAATAGGGCTTTGGGCCACCACGAGCCAGAACAGCTTAAATGCACCTTAGCATAGATTCTACAAGTGTCTGGAATGTCCATGAGAAATTCAATCATTTGATGTTTTGTTGATGATTGTTGAAAACTTTCTCAGGCGTCGCTCTACAATCTCCCGTAAGTGTTCAGTTGGGTTGAGATCTGCTGACAAAGGCTGCATTTACACAGGCAGCCCAATTCTGATCTTTTTTCCATGAATTGGTCTTTTGTTCAATCGCATCAGATCGGTCAAAATTCCAATTAGTCAAAAAATGATCCGAATTGGGCTGCCTGTGTAAATGCAGCCTGAGACACACACACACACATCCTTTAAACCCCCTATGCTCCCTTGAAACCCCTATTTCAAAGTCACTGAGATCTCTTCATCTAGCCATGGTAGCCAAAATAATGGGAAACTGGGCATTTGTATACATGACCGTAAGCATGTTGGGATATTACTTGCTTAATTTACTCAGGAACCACACCTACGTGGAAGCGCCTTCTTTCAATATACTTTGTATCCCTCATTTACTCAAGTGTTTCCTTTATTTTGGCAGTTACCTGTAGATCAAAACACTCGGGGTGAATTGTTGGAATCATTGAAATAGAATGATTTATATTAAGAAGCAAAGTGGAAAGCTGCAACATTATTTTTTTGGAACAATTTGTTTACTGCATCTGACCGAACAGAACAGCTTTAGTCTTAATAGAACAACTCCTAGTGAATCTAACAGCGAGGAGGAACTGAGAGGGGGTGGAACTTGGTGTGTGTGGGAAGCAGCCACAAGAGGGGAGGGAATGAGAAATGGATGTTTCACGTGGCATAGTGGTGTTTTAATGTGCGTGATTTATATGGATCTCTTGCAATATGGATATTGTGCATGTCAGTATTGCGATTTCGATGTGAATTTGATTAATTGTGCAGCCCTACTACATTCATTACATTTTTGCGAGTGGCCACTGCGTAGAATAAGCCCCAGGCTTTACAATGTTCTTCCCAGCAACTGCAATAATCCCTACTGTCCCATAGTAGTAATGTTTAACTTAACTTGCATCACTTTCAGTTAAGTACATATTCTGAGCGCTGCCCTGTCATATTATCTCTTCACCTTAATCAGATCCCCCTACGAGTTCCCACGAGAGTATGACCGTATTATTATAGCCAACAACATCCATTCAATCATTGTAATTAGCAGCAGTGTAATTGCATGGTCATGGTGTAATACTTGAATGGCAATGGATAGACATTAGTGCCCTCTTGAGAGTCTACATTGAAGCGCAGGTTGACCTTATTGAAATGCAGAGATATTGTTATTTTAAAAGGGATGTGTAGAGCATTGTTGAGTAGTACTAGTTGCTCATTGTAAATGGGTAGGACTGTGTTGTGCTACTTGTTCTCATTTTCCAAAACAAGCGTGGCTTATTCATCAACTGAATGGAACTGTCAGCCTTCCAACTACAAACCTTTTTTTTAAAAACTAAACACCATCTTTGAATTCTTCATTAGCATTGGCCTCCTTATAGGTTACCTCTTAGAATGAGCACAAGAACGACCCGGTCTTCGCTAAGAAATGATTAGTGTGCAAATAGCTCATGTTAGAGACTTAGCGTCCTTTTCATCATTCAAAACAGGTGCTCTGCCAGATCCACCTCTGTTCATTACAGATAGCTAATTATGATAGATAGCTAATTAAATCAAGACCCAAAATTGCTGATCTAAATGCGTTGCAGACTGTCGTGGACATTGACGCCTTGCTCCCAGACAAATTAAACAACTTCTTTGCTGAGACGTTTTGAAAGGAAAATATATGTTTATGGTGTAGAAGGAATCAATGGGGGAGGGAATAGCCTGCATTAACAGAGCCTTCGCTTGAGTGCAGAGGAGCTATTCGCTGGAGAAGGTATTGTTTTAAGTTTCACATTGACATTCGTCTGTGTGTGTGTGTCTCTGAATCTGTCCTAGTGTTCCTCTCGTGCCACTTCACTCAAGCGACATTTCAGGTGCTTGAAAAACAGTGAAGGGCTTAAGTGATTGACAGACACTCATGTCAGTGCTCAGATTTAGGCCATTATCATTCCAAGAAATGACTCGTTCTCGAGCTTAACTCACATGAATAGATTTAACATTCAGTACTTCACCATTCATGATCAACCTGCCCATTGTTTCAGTTAATCACTACTAGGGACTCCAGGAGTCCAGACAATGCTGCTATATTCGGTTACGTTGCCAATGAAATGTTTTTATTTTCTCCATGAGTGGGGACTTGAGACTTGGGTACATAACATTAAATTATATCTCACAGAATAGGTTGAGATGCTGAATTACTCTTGAACTAAAGTTTTACCAGTCACTCCGGATGATCAGCCCAATTGGTCTCTAGATAGTCTAGGTCAGTGGTTCCCAGAATGTTATAGTCCCGTACCCCTTCAAACATTCAACCTCCAGCTGTGTACCCTCTCTAGCACCAGGGTCAGCGTACTCTCAAATGTTGTTTTTTGCCCGCGATGACTATTAAAACCTTCCCCAACCAGAAACTGTGGATTTATGGTAGCATCACAGCAAAATTGAAAGTGCAAACCACTGCTTTTAATCATGGCGACCGGAAACATGACGGAATACAAACAGTGTAGCTATTCCATCCGCAAGGCAATCAAACAAGCTAAGCGTCAGTATATATTCAAAGTAGAGTCACAATTCAATGGCTCAGACACGAGATGTATGTGGCAGGGTCTACAGTCAATCACGGATTACAAAAAGAAAACCATCCCTGTCGTGGACATTGACGTCTTGCTCCCAGAAAAATTAAACAACTTCTTTGCTTGCTTTGAGGACAATAAAGTGCCACTGACACGGCCTGCTACCAAAACCTGCGGGCTCTCCTTCACCGCAGCCAACGTGAGTAAAACATTTAAACGTGTTAACCCTCGCACGGCTGCCGGCCCAGATGGCATCCCCAGCCGCGTCCTCAGAGCATGCGCAGACTAGCTGGGCGGTGTGTTTACGGACATATTCAATCTCTATCCCAGTCTGTTGTTCCCACATGCTTCAAGAGGGCCACCATTGTTCCTGTTCCCAAGAAAGCTAAGGTAACTGAGCTAAATGACTATCCCCACATAGCACTCACTTCCGTCATCATTAAGTGCTTTGAGAGACTAGTCAAGACTAGTCAAGGATCACCTCCACCCTACCTGACACCCTACCTGACACCCTAGACCCACTCCAACTTGTTTACCGTCCCAATAGGTCCACAGACAACGCAATCACACTGCACACTGCCCTAACCCATCTGGAAAAGAGGAATGCCTATGTAAGAATGCTGTTCATCGATTACAGCTCAGCATTTAACACCATAGTACGCTCAACTCGTCATTAAGCTCGAGACACTGGGTCTCGATCCCGCTCTGTGCAACTGGGTCCTGGACTTTCTGACGGGGAGCCCACAGGTGGTGATGGTAGGAAACATCTCCACCCCTCTGATCCTCAACACTGGGGCCCCACAAGGGTGCATTCTCAGCCCTCGACTGTACTCCCTGTTCACCCATGACTGCGTGGCCATGCACGCCTCCAACTCAATCGTCAAGTTTGCAGACGACGCTACAGTGGTAGGCCTGATTACCAACCATGACGAGACGGCCTACAGGGAGGAGGTAAGGGCCCTCGGAGTATGGTGTCAGGAAAATAACCTCACACTCAACGTCAACAAAACAAAGGAGATGATCGTGGACTTAAGGAAACAGCAGAGGGAGCATCCCCCTATCCACATCGATGGATCAGTAGTGGAAAGTTTTAAGTTCGTTGGCATACACATCATGGACAAACTGAAATGGTCCACCCACACAGGCAGCGTGGTGAAGAATGCGCAATCTCGCCTCTTCAACCTCAGGAGGCTGAAGAAATTTAGCTTGTCACCAAAAACACTCACAACCTTTTACAGATGCACAATCGAGAGCATCCTGGCGGGCTGTATCACCACCTGGTACGGCAACTGCTCCGCCCACATCCGTAAGGCTCTCCAGAGGGTAGTGAGGTCTGCACAACGCATCACCGGGGGCAAACTACCTGCCCTCCAGGACCCCTACACCACCCGATGTCACATGAAGGCCAAAAAGATCATCAAGAACAACAACCACCCGAGCCACTGCCTGTCCACCCTGCTATCATCCAGAAGGCGAGGTCAGAACAGGTGCATCAAAGCTAGGACCGAGAGATTATTTCGATATAGAGAGAACCTACTTTGATGCGAAAAGTGCAATCAATCCCAGAAAAACAGCAAAGAACCTTGTGAAGATGCTGGAGGAAACGGGTACAAAAGTATCTATATCCACAGTAAAACAAGTCCTATATCGACATAACATGAAAGGCCGCTCAGCAAGGAAGAAGCCACTGCTCCAAAACTGTCATAGAAAGCCAGACTACGGTTTGCAACTGCACATGGGGACAAAGATGGTACATTTGGAGAAATGTCTTCTGGTCTGATGAAACAAAAATAGAACTGTTTGGCCATAATGACCATTGTTATGTTTGGCGGAAAAAGGGGGATGCACTTCACAAAATAGATGGCATCATGAGCAAGGAAAATTGTGGATATATTGAAGAAACATCTCAAGAAATCTGTCAGGAAGTTTGGAAGCTTGGTCACAAATGGGTCTTCCAAATGGACAATGACCCCAAGCATTCTTCCAAAGTTGTGGCAAAGTCAGTGTGTTGGAGTGGTCATCACAAAGCCCTGACCTCAATCCTATAGAAAATGTGTGGGCAGAACTGAAAAAGTGTGTGTGAGCAAGGCCTACAAACCTGACTCAGTTACACCAGCTCTGTCAGGAGGCATGGGCCAAAATTCACCCAACTTTTTGTGGGGAGCTTGTGGAAGGCTACCCAAAACAAAACATTTGACCCAAGTTAAACAATTTAATGGCAATGCTACAAAATACTAATTGAGTGTATGTAAACTTCTGACCACTGGGAATGTGATGAAAGAAATAAAAGCTGAAATAAATAATTCTCTCTCCTATTATTCTGACATTTCACATTCTTAAAATACAGTGGTGATCCTAACTGACCTGAGACAGGGAATTTTTACTAGGATAAAATGTCAGGAATAGTTAAAAACTGAGTTTAAATGTATTTGGCTAAGGTGTATGTAAACTTCTGACTTCAACTGTATGTGCATGAGCTCTAATATGCATATGATCATTTTTGTTAATCACCCTAGAAAGCTCTGTCCATTTCGTTGTGTTAGGCTTTGAAACAACATTGACAGCAACCGTGTTTTCCACTCAGTTTCAACCTGTTGTTGAACTTCTTTCTTCATATTGATCAATCACAGTGAGGTGAGTTTTAAAAGCACAGTACTGTTTTGATGGTAAATGTTTGTGTTTTTTGATAGCATTTGCATTGATGTCAGTGGTTAGAGGGACGATGGAGCCCTGAGTACCAGGCCATCAGCGACCTGATGGTCGTTAGCTAGCTGAGTACTACCAGCATGTGTCCAGATTGCATAAGAGTTCACGTGAAATTTTACTGCGGTCATGACTACCGACAGCCCCACCAGTGAGTCACTTTTTTACATGGTTGGTGTTTGGATAGCAGGCCGTCTTTGGGCCTGTGAGAGCTCCTCACACAGACACCGATGCATACCCTGACCCTTTAATAGAATACACAGCACATTGGTTGATAATGTGTCAGACACAAATTGGATGTCAATCTGAAATGTGATAGTCATCACAAAATGTATGTCATTATGTTTTGCATATCTATTGACATGACCATGACCTCAGTATCTACCATGTTATAATTAGATTTGTAAGTGTAATGATGATGTTCTACCATATTTCTCCCATTGTGATGATGATGGTTATTGGAAATTAACATTTTGATTCTCTCCTTTTGTTTCTCCGTAGCATCTAATGCCAAAGAGCAGCGATTCTGGATGAACCAACTCCAAGCATGTGCCAGACGCCACTCCGACAGCAGTGCCAAGGTGTTTACAACGCGTGCACACACACACACACACACACTGCAGTCACAACTAAGCTCTAGCTCCTGGCATATGTCCCTAAGAGCGAGCCGTGCAGTGACAGGGAAGCCTTGACTTCCCTTTAGTGATGAATATACCACTGAGTTTACAAATCGCATCGCTGGCATTTCCCTCTTCTGTAAGCACAGCTCAGATGTATATAATTACTTGGGTTCAGGCACTTTGGAGGAAATGAAATTGCTGTTAATATGGCTTTGGACAAAGGGCTTGAATGGACAACTATGGTATTAGTGTAGGGGTCAGGAGTGGGAGAAAGGCTGTAGTTTGAGAAAGCAGCTTTGTGGTTGTGAGATTTTGTCGCAAACCACTGTGCTTTTGTTGGGTGCATTGTTGGCACACAGCAAATGTTCTTTTCTATAGTGGTTGGATTTTGAAAATATTTAGCTTTCCTGCAGCCTCTGCACACAGCAGGCAAAAATAGATAGCATTCATATACAGTGCATTCGGAAGGTACGTTACAGCCTTATTCTAAAGTAGAATAAGCCTTATTTTTTTGTCGATTTTTTTCCTCTTCAATCGACACACAATACCCCATAATGACACAGCAAAATATGTTTTTTAGAAATGTTTGCAAATGTATTAAAATGTAAAAACTTAAATAACTTATTAACATAAGTATTCAGACCCTTTGCTATGAGACTCAAAATTTAAGCTCTGGTGCATCCTGTTTCCATTTACCTGTGGTAAATTAAATTGATTGGACATCATTTGTAAAGGCGCACACATCTGTCTATATAAGGTCCCACAGTTGACAGTGCATGTCAGAGCAAAAACCAAGCCATGAGGTCAAAGAAATTGTCTGTAGAGCTCCAAGACAGGATTGTGTCGAGGCAATGATCTAGGGAAGGGTACCAAAAAAAATGTGTGCAGCATTGAAGGTCCCCAAGAACACAGTGGCCCCCATCATTATTACATGGAAGAAGTCTGTAACCACCAAGATTCTTCATAGAGCTGGCCACTCGGCCAAACTGAGCAATCAGGGGAAATGGGCTTTGGTCATGGACGTGACCAAGAACCCTTGTCACTCTGACAGAGCTCCAAAGTTACTCTATGGAGATGGGCAAAAAGGTATTTAGTCAGCCAGCAATTGTGCAAGTACTCCCACTTAAAAAGATGAGAGAGGCCTGTAATTTTCGTCATAGGTACACTTCAACTATGACAGACAAAATGAGAAAAAAATCCAGAAAATCACATTGTAGGATTTTTAATGAATTTATTTGCAAATTATGGTGAAAATAAGTATTTGGTCAATAACAAACATTTATCTAAATACTTTGTCATTGCCAACAAAGGGTATATAACAGAGGTCAAACGTTTTCTGTAAGTCTTCACAAGGTTTTCACACACTGTTGCTGGTATTTTGGCCCATTCCTCCATGCAGATCTCCTCTAGAGCAGTGATGTTTTGGAGCTGTTGCTGGGCAACACGGACTTTCAACTCCCTTCAAAGATTTTCTATGGGGTTGAGATCTGGAGACTGGCTAGGCCCGGGCGGTGTGTTCGGGATCATTGTCATGCTGAAAGACCCAGCCACGTTTCATCTTCAATGCCCTTGCTGATGGAAGGAGGTTTTCACTCAAAATCTCACGATACATGGCCCCATTCATTCTTTCCTTTACACGGATCAGTCGCTCTGGTCCCTTTGGAGAAAAATAGCCCCAAAGCATGATGTTTCCAAATCAAATCAAATGTATTTATAGCCCTTCGTACATCAGCTGATATCTCAAAGTGCTGTACAGAAACCCAGCCTAAAACCCCAAACAGCAAGCAATGCAGGTGTAGAAGCACGGTTGCTAGGAAAAAACTCCCTAGAAAGGCCAAAACCTAGGAAGAAACCAAGAGAGGAACCAGGCTATGTGGGGTGGCCAGTCCTCTTCTGGCTGTGCCGGGTGGAGATTATAACAGAACATGGCCAAGATGTTCAAATGTTCATAAATGACCATGGTCAAATAATAATAATCACAGGCAGAACAGTTGAAACTGGAGCAGCAACATGGCCACGTGGACTGGGGACAGCAAGGAGTCATCATGTCAGGTAGTCCTGAGGCATGGTCCTAGGGCTCAGGTCCTCCAAGAGAGAGAAAGAAAGAGAGAAAAAGAGAATTAGAGAGAGCATACTTAAATTCACACAGGACACCGGATCGGACAGGAGAAGTACTCCAGATATAACAAATTGACCCTAGCCCCCCGACACATAAACTACTGCAGCATAAATACTGGAGGCTGAGACAGGAGGGGTCAGACACTGTGGCCCCATCCGAGGACACCCCCGGGCAGGGCCAAACAGGAAGGATATAACCCCACCCACTTTGCCAAAGCACAGCCCCCACACCACTAGAGGGATATCTTCAACCACCAACTTACCATCCTGAGACAAGGCCGAGTATAGCCCGCAAAGATCTCCGCCACGGCACAACCCAAGGGGGGGTGCCAACCCAGACATGAAGATCACATCAGTGACTCAACCCACTCAAGTGATGCTCCCCTCCTAGGGACGGTATGAAAGAGCCCTAATAAGCCAGTGACTCAGCACCTGTAATAGGGTTAGAGGCAGAGAATCCCAGTGGAAAGAGGGGAACCGGCCAGGCAGAGACAGCAAGGGCAATTCGTTGCTCCAGAGCCTTTCCGTTCACCTTCACACTCCTGGGCCAGACTACACTCAATCATATGACCCACTGAAGAGATGAGTCTTCAGTAAAGACTTAAAGGTTGAGACCGAGTTTGCGTCTCTCACATGGGTAGGCAGACCATTCCATAAAAATTGAGCTCTGTAGGAGAAAGCCCTGCCTCCAGCTGTTTGCTTAGAAATTCTAGGCACAGTTAGGAGCGTAGCGTGACTGTAGTGTATGTATAGGTATGTATGGCAGGACTAAATCAAAGAGATAGGTAGGAGCAAGCCCATGTAATGCTTTGTAGGTTAGAAGTAAAACCTTGAAATCAGCCCTTGCCTTGACAGGAAGCCAGTGTAGGGAGGCTAGCACTGGAGTAATATGATCAACTTTTTTGGTTCTAGTCAGGATTCTAGCAGCCGTATTTAGCACTAACTGAATTTTATTTAGTGCTTTATCCGGTTAGCCGGAAAGTAGAGCATTGCAGTAGTCTAACCTCGAAGTGACAAAAGAATGGATTCATTTTTGTGCATAATTTTTGGAGAAAGTTTCTGATTTGTGCAATGTTACGTAGATGGAAAAAAGCTGTCCTTGAAACAGTCTTGATATGTTCTTCAAAAGAGAGATCAGGGTCCAGAGTAACGCCGAGGTCCTTCACAGTTTTATTTGAGACGACTGTACAACCATTAAGATTAATTGTCAGATTCAACAGAATATCTCTTTGTTTCTTGGGACCTAGAACAAGCATCTCTGTTTTGTCCGAGTTTAAAAGTAGAAAGTTTGCAACCATCCACTTATGTCTGAAACACATGCTTCTAGCGAGGGCAATTTTGGGGCTTCACCATGTTTCGTTGAAATGTACAGCTGCGTGTCATCCGCATAGCAGTGAAAGTTAACATTATGTTTTCGAATGACATCCCCAAGAGGTAAAATATATTGTGAAAACAATAGTGATCCTAAAACGGAACCTTGAGGAACACCGAAATTTACAGTTGATTTGTCAGAGGACAAACCATTCACAGAGACAAACTGATATATTTCCGACAGATGAGATCTAAACCAGGCCAGAATACAGGAAGCAGCTCTTTCAGTAGCTTAGTTGGAATAGGGTCCAGTATGCAGCTTGAAGGTTTAGAGGCCATGATTATTTTCATCATTGTGTCAAGAGATATAGTACTGAAACACGTGAGCGTCTCTCTTGATCCTAGGTCCTGGCAGAGTTGTGCAGACTCAGGTCAACTGAGCTTTGAAGGAATACGCAGATTTAAAGAGGAGTCCGTAATTTGCTTTCAAATAATCATGATATTTCCCCCCCCCATGCTTCACAGTAGGTATGGTGTTCTTTGGATGCAACTCCGCATTCTTTGTCCTCCCAAACACAATGAGTTTGGGATCATTGTCATGCGCTGAAAGACCCAGCCATGTTTCATCTTCAATGCCCTTGCTGATGAAAGGAGGTTTTCACTCAAAATCTCACGATACATGGCCCCATTCATTCTTTCCTTTACACGGATCAGTCGTCCTGGTCCCTTTGCAGAAAAAAAGCCCCAAAGCATGATGTTTCCACCCCCATGCTTCACAGTAGGTATGGTGTTCTTTGGATGCAACTCAGCATTCTTTGTCCTCCAAACACGACGAGTTGAGTTTTTACCAAAAAGTTATATTTTGGTTTCATCGGACCATATGACATTCTCCCAATCTTCTTCTGGATCATCCAAATTATCTGTAGCTAACTTCAGACGGGCCTGGACATGTACTGGCTTAAGCAGGGGGACACGTCTGGCACTGCAGGATTTGAGTCCCTGGCGGCGTAGTGTGTTACTGATGGTAGGCTTTGTTACTTTGGTCCCAGGTCTCTGCAGCTCATTCACTAGGTCCCCCCCGTGTGATTCTGGGATTTTTGCTCACCGTTCTTGTGATCATTTTGACCCCACAGGGTGAGATCGTGCATGGAGCCCCAGATCGAGGGAGATTATCAGTGGTCTTGTATGTCTTCCATTTCCTAATAATTGCTCCCACAGTTGATTTCTTCAAACCAAGCTGCTTACCTATTGCAGATTCAGTCTTCCCAGCCTGGTGCAGGTCTACAATTTTGTTTCTGGTGTCCTTTGACAGCTCTTTGGTCTTGGGTCTAGGAAAAAAAACAGATAAAAATCCAATCAGGAAGTGCGGCATTTTTTGTAACCGCCTCATGCCAATGACTCCTGATATGGTTGTGAAGGAGCTAGGAGTCGGCTTACATTTTCCACGTTTTCCCCAAGGTGTCTGCAGCATTGTGACGTATTTGTAGGCATATCATTGGATGATTGACCATAAGAGACTACATCTACCAGGTGGTCGCTTGGTGTCCTCTGTCGCAATTATTGCGTAATCTCCAGCTGCAGTATTTTTCCGTTTGCTTCTGATGAGAAGCCAACTGCCACCACTGATAGATTATCGAATAGATATGTGAAAAACACCTTGAGGATTGATTCTAAACAACAATGTTTCTGTCGATATTATGGAGCTAATTTGGAAAAAGGTTCGGCGTTGTAAGTGACTGCATTTTCCGGTCTTTTTCTTAGCGAAACGTGATGAACAAAACGGAGCTATTTCGTCTACACAAATAATATTTTTGGAAAAAATGAACATTTGCTATCTAACTAAGAGTCTCGTCATTGAAAACATCCAAAGTTCTTCAACGGTAAATTATTTTATTTGAATGCTTTTCTTGTTTTTGTGAAAATGTTGCCTACTGAATGCTAGGCTTAATGCTGTGCTAGGCTATCAATACTCTTACACAAATGCTTGTGTAACTTTGGTTGAAAGGCATATTTTGAAAATCTGAGATGACAGTGTTGTTAACAAAAGGCTAAACTTGTGTTTCAATATATTTATTTAATTTCATTTGCGATTTTCATGAATAGGAAACGTTGCGTTATGGTAATGAGCTTGAGGCTATGATTACGCTCCCGGATACGGGATTGCTCGACGCTAGAGGTTAATACAGGTAACAAGTGGAGGACAGAGGAGCCTCTTAAAGAAGAAGTTACAAGTCTGTGAGAGCCAGAAATATTGCTTGTTTGTAGGTGACCAAATACTTATTGTCCACCATAATTTGCAAATAAATAAATTAAAAATCCTACCATGTGATTTTCTGGATTTGTTTTTTCTAATTTTGTCTGTCATCGTTGAAGTGTACCTATGATGAAAATTACAGGCCTCATCTTTTTAAGTGGGAGAACTTGCACAATTGGTGGCTGACTAAATACTTTTTTTTCCTTTTCTACCCTTTGCCTTGACAGCTTTGCACACTCTTGGCATTATCTCAACCATCTTCATGAAGTAGTCACCTGGAATGTATTTCAATTAACAGGTGTGCCTTTAGGAATTTATTTCCTTAATGCATTTGAACCAATCAGTTGTGTTGTAACAAGGTAGGGGGGTATAGAGAATATAGTCTGTGAGTATAACAGAACTCATATGGCAGGCAAAAACCTGCGAACAAATCCAAACAGAAGTGAGAAATCTGATGTTACTATATATTCAACCCATTCCCTATTGAAATCCCCTTATATGAATGAAGATTAACTTCCTAGGGCTTCCACTAGATGTCAACCGTCTATAGAAATTTGAATGAGGCTTCTACTGTGGTGTGGGACTGAATGAGAGGGGAATGAGTCAGACTACTGGCAGAGAGCCAGTTCCAGGTCACACGCATAACGCATGATATCTTCCTGCGTTCTGTTCCTCCTCAAGACACAAAGGAATTCTCCAGGTGGTACTTTATTGAAGATTTATGATAAAAACATCCTACACCTTCTGCACTTAGTTTGAAATGTTTCTTCGACCTGTAATATAACTTCTTGAAGATTTTGTCTGAAAAAATGGTTTACCAGCTCCAGCGTTTGGATAGGTGTACCAAACGTGCTAACAAAAGTAGCTAATTTGACATAAATAACAGACATTATCGGACAAATCAAGTATTTATTGAGGACCTGGGATTCCTGGGAGTGCATTCTGATGAAGATCATCAAAGGTAAGGGAATATTTTGCATGTCATTTATGGTTTATGTTGACTACAACATGGCGGCTAATTTGACTAGATTGTTCTGTGCGCCGTCTCAGATTATTGCATGGTTTGCTTTTTCCGTAAAGTTTTTTTGAAATCTGACACAGCGGTTACATTAAGGACGGGTATATCTATAATTCCATGTGTATAACTTGTAGTATTTCTGTTGAATCGATGTGGCTAAGCAAAATCACTGGATGTTTTTGGAACTAGTGAATGTAACGCGCCAATGTAAACTCAGATTTGTTTATATAAATATGAACTTTATCAAACAAAGGACTGCCCGTTCCATGATCTCGCCATCACGGTTGACAACTCCATTGTGTCCTCCTCCCAGAGCGCTAAGAACCTTGGCGTGATCCTGGACAACACCCTGACGTTCTCAACTAACATCAAAGCGGTGTCCCGTTCCTGTAGGTTCATGCTCTACAACATCCGCAGAGTACGACCCTGCCTCACACAGGAAGCGGCGCAGGTCCTAATCCAGGCACTTGTCATCTCCCGTCTTGATTACTGCAACTCGCTGTTGGCTGGGCTCCCTGCCTGTGCCATTAAACCCCTACAACTCATCCAGAACGCCGCAGCCCGTCTGGTGTTCAACCTTCCCAAGTTCTCTCACGTCACCCCGCTCCTCCGCTCTCTCCACTGGCTTCCAGTTGAAGCTCGCATCCGCTACAAGACCATGGTGCTCGCCTACGGAGCTGTGAGGGGAACGGCACCTCAGTACCTCCAGGCTCTGATCAGGCCCTACACCCAAACAAGGGCACTGCGTTCATCCACCTCTGGCCTGCTCGCCTCCCTACCACTGAGGAAGTACAGTTCCCGCTCAGCCCAGTCAAAACTGTTCGCTGCTCTGGCCCCCAATGGTGGAACAAACTCCCTCACGACGCCAGGACAGCGGAGTCAATCACCACCTTCCGGAGACACCTGAAACCCCACCTCTTCAAGGAATACCTAGGATAGGGTAAGTAAGGATAAGTAATCCTTCTCACCCCCCCTTCTCCCCCAACAAGATTTAGATGCAAGTGGCTGTTCCACTGGTTGTCATAAGGTGTATGCACCAATTTGTAAGTCGCTCTGGATAAGAGCGTCTGCTAAATGACTTAAATGTAAATGTAAATATATTGTGTAATATGAAGTCCTATGAGTGTCATCTGATGAAGATCATCAAAGGTTAGTGATTAATTTAATCTCTATTTGTGCTTTTTGTGACTCCTCTCTTTGGCTGGGAAAATGGCTGTTTTTATTGTGGTTTGGTGGTGACCTAACATAATCGTTTGTGGTGCTTTCGCCGTAAAGCCTATTTGAAATCGGACACTGTGGTGGGATTAACAACCTTTTAAAATGGTATAAGTTACATGTATGTTTGAGGAATTTTTGAGAGATTTCTGTTTTGAATTTGGCGCCCTGCACTTTCACTGGCTGTTGTCATATCGTCCTGTTAACGGGATTGCAGCCCAAAGAGGGACATGAAGGTCAGTCAATCTGGAAAATTTCAAAAACTTTGTCAATTTCTTCAAGTGCAGTCGCAAAAACCATCACCTATGATAAAACTGGCTCTCATGAGGACCGCCACAGGAAAGGAAGACCCAGAGTTTCCTCTGCTGCAGAGGATACATTCATTTAAAGTTACCATCCTCAGAAATTGCAGCCCAAATAAATGCTTCACAGAGTTCAAGTAACAGACACATCTCAACATCAAATGTTCAGAGCAGACTGCATGGTTGAATTTCTGCAAAGAAACCACTATTAAAGGGCACCAATTAGCAGAAGAGACTTGCTTGGGCCAAGAAACACGAGCAATGAACATTAGACCGGTGGAGTTTTGGTGGTTCCCACCATTGAAGCATGGAGGAGGTGTGGTGGTATGGTGGTGTGGAGGTGCTTTGCTGGTGACACTGTCAGTGATTTATTTAGAATTCAAGGCACACTTAAGCAGCATGGGTACCACTGCATTTTCAGTAATATGCCATCCCATCTGGTTTGCGCTTAGTGGGACTATCATTTGTTTTTCAACAGGACAATGACCCAACACACCTCCAGGCTGTGTAAGGGCTATTTGACCAAGAAGGAGAGTGATTGAGTGCTGCATCAGATGACCTGGTCTCCACAATCACCCGACCTCAACCCAATTGAGATGGTTTGCGATGAGTTAGACTGCAGAGTGAAGGAAAAGCAGCCAACAAGTGCTCAGCATATGTGAGAACTCCTTCAAGAATGTTGGAAAAGCATTCCAGGTGAAGCTGGTTGAGAGAATGCTAAGAGTGTGCAAATCTGTCATCAAGGCAAAGGGTGGCTACTTTGAAGAATCTGAAATATAAGTTTTTATTTGTTTAACACTTAAAAAAAAATTACTACATGATTCCATGTGTTATTTCATACTTTTTTTAAAATGACGAAAAACCCTTGAATGAGTAGGTGTGTCCAAACTTTTGACTGGTAATGTTCATGTGAAAACATTTATTAAAAAGCTGTTTTTACTTTGTAATTATGGGGTATTGTGTGTAGATTGAGGGTATTTTTTACATTTTTTAAATAAATGTTAAAGTAAGGCTGTAAGTCAAGTAGTCTGAATACCTTCCCGAATGCAGGGTATTCAGTACCCTTGACTTACTACACGTTTTGTTGTGTTACAACCTGAATTGAAAATGTATTAATTTAGATTGTTTTGTTTCACCCATCTACACGCAATACCCCATAATGACAAATTTTAGCACATTTTTGAAAATGAAATACAAAAATATCTCATTTACATAAGTTTTCACACCCCTGAGTCAGTACATGTTAGAATCACCTTAGTAGCAGTTACAGCTGTGAGTCGTTTTGGGTAAGTTCTGTCAAGTTGGTTGTTGATCATTGCTATTTTCAAGTCTTGCCATAGATATTCAAGCCAATTTTAAGTCTAAACTGTAACTAGGCCACTCAGGAACATTTCAGTGTTGCCTTGATAAGCTACTTCAGTGTCTATTTGGCCTTGTGTTTTAGGTTATTGTCCTGCTGAAAGGTGAGTTCCCGAGTGTCTGTTGGAAAGCGGACTGTTTTGCTCTATTCTTGTGCTCAGCTCTATTCCATGTATTTGTATCCTAAAAAACGTCTTAGTTTTTGCCAAAGAAAAGAATACTGTGTTCTACCTGAAATGGTTTACAGAGTTAATGTTTACAGTTAATTCATTGATCTGTATCTAAAACTATTTTTCATTTACAGTTATTTACAAGAGTCATTTAATTAGAATTCACGTGATGAAGATTGAGAGAACTATGTACGTATTTCTGTTGTATTGGTTATTATTATTATTGGATTACACTATTGCCCATTGGAGGCTGGTGACTTGAACAATCGAGGAGGATGGGAGTCCCACGGTATAGGTACGGAACGCACGGTGATGACAAAGTGATTAGTGCTCACATGTCAAAGCTGCTGAATCTCACTCTTGTAAGGAAATCCTCTTTCATAAATACATTAAGGCAGCTATATGATGAATGTGAAATTCAGATTAGGAGCATAGAATCGCTGGGTGTAGTGTCAGAATCCTATTGAAGCCTACTATGCCCAATCTTACTGCAGAGGATTCCAGAGAACATAGTTCTTGACTATAGTCGTCAGATGGGAGTAGAGGATAGTCCGTTTCCTACAGAAAGAAGTTCAGACCAGGGAGATGACCAAGAACATGCAACCTACAGAAAGAGGTTCAGACCAGGGAGATGACCAAGAACATGCAACCTACAGAAAGAGGTTCAGACCAGGGAGATGACCAAGAACATGCAACCTACAGAAAGAGGTTCAGACCAGGGAGATGACCAAGAACATGCAACCTACAGAAAGAGGTTCAGACCAGGGAGATGACCAAGAACATGCAACCTACAGAAAGAGGTTCAGACCAGGGAGATGAGACAGAAAGAGGTTCAGACCAGGGAGATGACCAAGAACATGCAACCTACAGAAAGAGGTTCAGACCAGGGAGATGACCAAGAACATGCAACCTACAGAAAGAGGTTCAGACCAGGGAGATGACCAAGAACATGCAACCTACAGAAAGAGGTTCAGACCAGGGAGATGACCAAGAACATGCAACCAACAGAAAGAGAGCAAACCATGGAACAAGTCATGCTTCTCCAATGAAATGAAAACAAAATGACCCAACATGCCATCTGCTGCGGCACTGCACACAACCAGGCAGTAGGAACAAAACGGTCTATTCTGTGACATTGCAGACCACAAATCCAAAAACTGCACAGACCACAATATTGCTGCACGCAAAGAGAAAAAGAGAGACTAAAGAAAAATGGAAGATGCTTTGTTTGTTTAGGACAGAAACACACAGCATAATTCTCTTACTGTGTGTACCAGTAAGAGGAGGGAGGTGCAACCCCCTATTGTTTCTGCAGAAGCTGTTCTTTCCTCAGTTATTCCCCATTTAGTGAAGATGAAACCAGATGGACAGAACAATGTGTTGCTACAAACGGCAAAGGCATGGGTAGAAGGCCCATTGGGCAGGAAGATGGCTCGTTGCTTATTAGATGGAGGCAGTCAGAGAAGCTTCATACATGAAAATCTTGTGAAGAGGTACTCACACTTCCCAACTTCTGCTCCAGCAACGTCCTAACAGAACACATTGAAGAGAATGTCTGGTACAAACAGCAGAGAATAGAGATGGAGGCAATTGAAACCCCACAAGTGTGCACAGCTGTGATGAAGGTTCCTGGTGAACAGATTCAACATGAGCTCAATAGAAAGGGACTGCAGCTCGCAGACTTTCCAGGAGATGACAATTATCCTGAACTCTCTGTCCTGATGGGAGCAGACGACTACTGGCAGATGGTATCAGGCCGAGTGGAGCGACTGACAGAGACACTGGTTGCTTTAGAGAGCACCTTTGAATGGTAGGTGCAGTGATCCGTGTCAAGTGTCGCCGAGGCAATATGTATGTTCATCCCACTTGATGAAGACACACTAGACTTCAAGCAACTGCATGCATTCTGGGAGCTTGAGTCTCTGGGTATCACCAGTGAGAAAACAACACAGAATCCAGAGGGAAATGAGGCTCTACAGAGGTTTGAGAGAACAACCACCTTCAAAGATGGACTAGACCATGTGGAGTTGCCATGTAAACAAGAAATGCCAGAACTCCTAGACAACTATAAAATCTCCAAGAAACGGTTTGAAGGTCTGAAGAAAAGACTGAAGAAGGGTGTGACTTTGTACCGCAGATACAATGAAGTTGTGGAGGACTACTTACAACAGGATATGGCATAGGATGTGACCAAGGACAATGTATCAAGGGCAAACAACATGAAATACTACTTACCTCACCACGCAGTACTCCGGGAGGACAAGGTGACGACAAAACAGAGTGGTGTTTGATGTCTCGTCCCATGACGATGGCTGTCCATCCCTCAATGACTGTCTACTCACAGGACCGAATCTGGATCAGCTCAGCGTTCTGATAAAGTTCAGACTACATGAGATAGCATTCATGGCAGCCATCAAGAAGGCTTTCCTGCAGACATCCAAAGCAGAGAGAGACTAACGTTGTGAGATTCCCGTGGCTCACATGCCCACCAATGGGAGAAAATAAAGAGGAGATGCGCGTGCTGAGGGTGAACAGAGTGCTATTTGGAGCTTCCCCAAGTCCATTCTTGCTGGCAGCTACAATCAGGAAGCACCTGAAACAATATGAAACAGAACAACCAGAAGTCACTCTATGTAGATGACTTCATTGCAAGTTCACACGATGTTGAAGAGGCTTACTTTGTGACAACTGCAAAACGAATGGTGTCGACTGCAGGCACAGACCTCTGCAAGGGGATGACTAACTCTCCTGAACTGAAAACAAAATGGGAGGGGAGTACGACAACTTACCACCCGTTGATGCTAGAAACACAAGGAGTAGTGCTCAAAGCTTTAGGTTTAGTGTGGAGACCGGGACCAGATGAGAAGTATTCTGCACGCATCTTCAAACCTCTTTGCTTCCTGATCCCCTTCAACATCAGGGTCAAGTAAATGCTCCAGGAAATGTGGGAGAGAGGACTCAGCTGGGATGAAGTGACCATCTGAACTGACATGAGAATGGCAACCGTCGTGTTCAGAACTAGTCACACACTGAAACTACACGTGTTCTGTGACGCAAATGAAAGGGCTTACAGTGCTGTAGCATACATGCAAGGTGAATCACAAGACAGAGGAACAATGACAAGTCTAGTCACATCAAAGTCGAGGGTAGCCCCACTCAAGAAAATTACGCTGCCACGCCTGGAGCTCATGGGAGCTGTGATTGGAGCGAGAATAGCAAAAAACCTCATGACCACACTGAAAATGGAACAAAAACGGATCTAAATGTGGACAGACTCTATGATTGGATTTGCAGCTCACGAATGTAAACAGTTTGACGCAAACAGAGTGCCAGAGATCCAGTCCTTGACCAATCTAGAGTCATGGTCACATATGGAAGGGAAAATAAATCCAGCCGACATCCCTACAAGAGGACAAACTGTTCAAAACTTGACACAGAGCCAGCTATGGTGGAACGGACCCAGCATTCTGACATCACCCCATTAGTCGGAGGAGACTGATGACGACAAGGATCCAGAGGAGGTGGATGCAGAACTCAAGTCCAGTGACCTGGTGACTGTACAGCTCACATCAAA
Source organism: Oncorhynchus keta (assembly GCF_023373465.1). Taxonomy (NCBI): domain Eukaryota; kingdom Metazoa; phylum Chordata; class Actinopteri; order Salmoniformes; family Salmonidae; genus Oncorhynchus; species Oncorhynchus keta. Next base: position 2,576,332 of record NC_068440.1, on the reverse strand, counting down.
CAGCACAGACATCCCTGAACCCGTGTTGGAGCTTGAAAGGTACAGCAAACTGAAGAGTGTTGAGTGACCGCCTGGATAAAGAGATTCATAGCCAATCCTCATACAAACATGAAGATGCAAGGTGGACTGAGAACTCCCAAAGCTCAACAAGGAGGAAATGGCAAGCAGATGGGAAGTACAGGCAGAGACTTGTGACCAGCTTCTGGAACAGCTGGTGAAGAGACTACTTGCTGGATCTAAAGTCAGCACACCGCTGTGACACACCACAGCCCACCCCACTGAAAGTGAGTGACGTTGCAATCATCGGAGAAGATAACACACCTAGACAAGCCTGGAAACTAGGGAAGTTTGGGCAACTGTTTCCAGGCCGAGATGGCCTAGTTAAGTCATGTTCAGTTCGAACTGCCCCAGGGACTTTGTTGAGGAGACCTGTACTGCTTAGAGATGTAGATGAACACAGAATGTTGTAGCTTAAATGGGTTACAGAGTTAATGTATACAGTTAATTAATTGAGCTGTATCTAAAGATATGTTTCTTTTACAATAATTCTTTACATATGTACAAGAGTAATTGTATTAGAATTCACGTGATGGATATTGAGAGAACTATGTACATATTTCTGATGTATTAAATTACGCTATTGACCGCAAGTACCAGAATGCCTTGGAAGTTAAAAAAATAAAGCGATAGCGTCAGTTATGTACAAGTGAACCAGTGTTATTACTAAAAATAAGCTTTCATCTCACAACTGACAACCTGAGTCATTACTTTGAAGTTAGTTATTCTATATACCCATAACATGATGCAGCCACCACCATGCTTGAAAATAAGAGTGGTACTCAGTGATGTGTTGTGTTGGATTTGCCCCAAACATAACATTTTGTATTCAGGACATAAAGTGAATTTATTTGCCACATGTCTTGTAATTTTACTTTAGTGCCTTAACCTCATAGTCCGCCCCATCCCGCATGCGGTCGCGTTACTACAGCCTCAAGCTCATTACCATAACGCAAAGTTAGCGATTTCTAAAAATCGTAAATGAAATGAAATAAATATGCCTGCTCTCAAGCTTATCCTTTTCTTAACAATCCTGTCGTCTCAGATTTTCAAAATATATGCTTTAGAACCAGAGAAAATCAATAATTTGTGTAAGAGTGGTGATAGCTTAGCATTTAGCGTTAGCATTTAGCACGCAACATATTCACAAAAACCAGCAAAGGGATCAAATAAAATAATTTACCTTTGAAGAACTTCAGATGTTTCAATGAGGAGACTCTCAGTTACATAGCAGATGTCCAGTTTTTCCTGAAAGATTATTGTGTAGGACACAACGTTCCGTTTTGTTACTATGCATTTGGCTACCGAAACTAACCGAAAATTCAGTCACCTACACGTCAAACTTTTTTCCGAATTAACTCCATAATATCGACTGAAACATGGAAAACGTTGTTTGAATCAATCCTCAAGGTGTTTTGTCATATATCTCTTCATTGAAATGCCGTCCCTGGAAGCCTGCATTCTTCTCTGATTCGGATGGAAAAATACTGGTAGCTGACTTTTGCGCACCAATTTCCACGCAGACACCGTGCGGGACACTTGGCAATTGTAGTCTCTTATGGTCAATCTTCCAATGATATGCCTACAAATACGTCACAATGCTGCAGACACCTTGGGGAAACGATAGAAAGTGTCCTTCATTCCTGTCGCATTCACAGCCATATAAGGCGATCATGGAAAACGTAGCCTCAGAAATCCTGTTCATTTCCTGGTCGGTCAAACATCTTGGTTTTGCCTGAAGCATTTGTTCTAGGGCACTCACAGTGAAAATCTTTGCAGTTCTGGAAACGTAAGAGTGTCTTCTTTCCAAAACTATCAATTCGAGCATCTTTTCGTGACAAAATATTGCGCTTAAAACGGGCACGTCTTTTTATCCAAAAATGAAATACTGCCCCTATAGGACTAACAGGTTAATACAAACTGGGTGCATTTAAAATGTAAAAAAATAATAATTCTGTACAGGCTTCCTTCTTTTCACTCTGTCATTTAGGTTAGTATTGTGGAGTAACTACAATGTTGTTGATCCATCCTCAGTTTTCTCCTATCACAGCCATTAAACTCACCATTGGCCTCATGGTGAAATCCCTGAGCAGTTTCCTTCCTCTCCGGCAACTCGGTTAGGAAGGATGCATGTATCTTTGTAGTGACTGGGTGTATTGATACACCATCCAAAGTGTTATTAATAACTTTACAATGCTCAAAGGGATATTCAATGTCTGCTTTTTATTTTTTTACGAATAAATAAATGCCCCTTTCAAGGCATTGGAAAACTTCCCTGGTCTTTGTGGTTAAATCTGTGTTTGAAATTTACTCCTCAACTGCGGGATGTTACAGATTGTGCATTTATATTTGGGGTACAGAGAGGTAGTCATTCAAAAATCATGTATTATTGCATACAGAGCCCATGCAATGTATTGAGTTTTTAAGCCACATTTCACTCCTAAACGTATTTAGGCTTGCCATAACAAAGGGGTTGAATTCTTACTGACTCAAGATATTTCAGCTTTCATTTTTTGTAAGCATTTCTAAAAACATAATTCCACTCTGATGTTATGGGGTAGTGTGTGACACAAAATGTAAATGTAATCCATTTTAAATTCAGGCTGTAACACAACAAAATGTGCTCAAAGTAAAGGGGTGTGAACACTTTCTGAAGACACAGTGCTTTCTGTCGACATGAATGGCATCACCTCGCAAGAATGATCCTCTCTATTAGATCCCATCTTATCTTGGCACCCCACGTACACCTGCTCCTCCCACCGCTACCCCTTTAACTCTCCTGCCATCTCCTCCCATAGGGCTCTGCTGCTGCTGCTACAGTTGGCCTTATGTGAGACAGCTCCTCACTTTGAGTACAGTATCATCCCTGATTCTCTGCCTGTTTGAGTGTGAGAGTGAAGTTGGGTACGTGCCACCTGGCAATCGCTTTTAAAGGGAAACCCTTCCAAACCTATGAACCCTTTTTGATTTTGAAAGCTTTTGTGTGGGAAAGTCTGTGAAAGTCATATTCACATCGAGGTCGTGGTGATTCACGACTGCCACCCGAGTGTTTTAGTTTTTTAAATTCTACTCCATCATATTGTGTTGTTCTTGTAAGAAAATGTTTTCAGCAAATGGCTTATTCTTCAGCATACTGTGTAGTGCAGTTTTTTTCTTCATTTCCTTCACTCCCCCCCCCGCACCATCTCTCCATGTCCTCAGACTGATTGTGTGAGTGCACCGCAGCAGTCTACATTCAATGCTCTCTCTGTCTGTCTGCATCTTCTCTCTCTCTCTCTCCCATGATGCATCACCCCCATTTCCTCCACCCATGCCTCGTGGCACTGTGTTTCCTGTAAAAAAAAAAAAGACACATTTTCTTATGTAAATGAGTTGAAGTTCAGCCAGTGCCAATGTAGACTTGATTTGAGGAGTGTATATCATTTGCTGAAGTATGTCTGGTTATGGACTCACATAGGGCCCTGCAGCTACTACAGTAGGCCTTATGAGTCAGCTATTCCCTTTGAATACATTATCATCCTTGTTTCTCTGCTTGGGTGTAAGAGGTAACCTGGGTACGTGCCACCTGGCAATAGCTTTTAAAGGGAAACCTTTTTGATTTCAAAAGCTTTCGTGTGGGGAAAGTCATATTCACATCGAGGTCATAGTGATTCAGGACTGCCACCGGAGTGTTTTGTTTTTTAATTCTACTCCAGCATATTGTGTTGTCTTTGTTGGAAAATGTTTCAGCAACTAGCCTATTCTTCAGTGCTGTGTTTCTACCCCCCACCATCTCTCCATGTCCTCAGACTGATTGTGTCCCTGTCCTCCCCCCCTACCATCTCTCCATGTCCTCAGACTGATTGTGTCCCTTTCCTTCTCCCCCCCTACCATCTCTCCATGTCCTCAGACTGATTGTGTCCCTTTCCTTCTCCCCCCACCATCTCTCCATGTCCTCAGACTGATTGTGTCCCTTTCCTTCTCCCCCTACCATCTCTCCATGTCCTCAGACTGATTGTGTCCCTTTCCTTCTCCCCCCACCATCTCTCCATGTCCTCAGACTGATTGTGTCCCTTTCCTTCTCCCCCTACCATCTCTCCATGTCCTCAGACTTATTGTGTCCCTTTCCTTCTCCCCCACCATCTCTCCATGTCCTCAGACTGATTGTGTCCCTTTCCTTCTCCCCCCTACCATCTCTCCATGTCCTCAGACTGATTGTGTCCCTTTCCTTCTCCCCCCTACCATCTCTCCATGTCCTCAGACTGATTGTGTCCCTTTCCTTCTCCCCCACCATCTCTCCATGTCCTCAGACTGATTGTGTCCCTTTCCTTCTCCCCCTACCATCTCTCCATGTCCTCAGACTGATTGTGTCCCTTTCCTTCTCCCCCTACCATCTCTCCATGTCCTCAGACTGATTGTGTCCCTTTCCTTCTCCCCCCACCATCTCTCCATGTCCTCAGACTGATTGTGTCCCTTTCCTTCTCCCCCTACCATCTCTCCATGTCCTCAGACTGATTGTGTCCCTTTCCTTCTCCCCCACCATCTCTCCATGTCCTCAGACTGATTGTGTCCCTTTCCTTCTCCCCCTACCATCTCTCCATGTCCTCAGACTGATTGTGTCCCTTTCCTTCTCCCCCTACCATCTCTCCATGTCCTCAGACTGATTGTGTCCCTTTCCTTCTCCCCCACCATCTCTCCATGTCCTCAGACTGATTGTGTCCCTTTCCTTCTCCCCCTACCATCTCTCCATGTCCTCAGACTGATTGTGTCCCTTTCCTTCTCCCCCTACCATCTCTCCATGTCCTCAGACTGATTGTGTCCCTTCCTTCTCCCCCCTACCATCTCTCCATGTCCTCAGACTGATTGTGTGTCCTTCCCCCCACCATCTCTCCATGTCCTCAGACTGATTGTGTCCCTTTCCTTCTCCCCCTACCATCTCTCCATGTCCTCAGACTGATTGTGTCCCCCACCATCTCTCCATGTCCTCAGACTGATTGTGTCCCTGTCCTTCTCCCCCTACCATCTCACCATGTCCTCAGACTGATTGTGTCCCTGTCCTTCTCCCCCTACCATCTCACCATGTCCTCAGACTGATTGTGTCCCTTTCCTTCTCCCCCTACCATCTCACCATGTCCTCAGACTGATTGTGTCCCTGTCCTTCTCCCCCACCATCTCTCCATGTCCTCAGACTGATTGTGTCCCTGTCTTTCTCCCCCTACCATCTCTCCATGTCCTCAGACTGATTGTGTCCCTTTCCTTCTCCCCCTACCATCTCACCATGTCCTCAGACTGATTGTGTCCCTGTCCTTCTCCCCCTACCATCTCACCATGTCCTCAGACTGATTGTGTCCCTGTCCTTCTCCCCCCCTTCCATCTCACCATGTCCTCAGACTGATTGTGTCCCTGTCCTTCTCCCCCCTACCATCTCACCATGTCCTCAGACTGATTGTGTCCCTTTCCTTCTCCCCCCCTACCATCTCTCCATGTCCTCAGACTGATTGTGTCCCTGTCCTTCTCCCCCCTACCATCTCTCCATGTCCTCAGACTGATTGTGTCCCTTTCCTTCTCCCCCCTACCATCTCTCCATGTCCTCAGACTGATTGTGTCCCTTTCCTTCTCCCCCTACCATCTCTCCATGTCCTCAGACTGATTGTGTCCCTGTCCTTCTCCCCCTACCATCTCTCCATGTCCTCAGACTGATTGTGTCCCTTTCCTTCTCCCCCCTACCATCTCTCCATGTCCTCAGACTGATTGTGTCCCTTTCCTTCTCCCCCTACCATCTCTCCATGTCCTCAGACTGATTGTGTCCCTTTCCTTCTCCCCCCCCACCATCTCTCCATGTCCTCAGACTGATTGTGTCCCTGTCCTTCTCCCCCCTACCATCTCTCCATGTCCTCAGACTGATTGTGTCCCTGTCCTTCTCCCCCCTACCATCTCTCCATGTCCTCAGACTGATTGTGTCCCTGTCCTTCTCCCCCACCATCTCTCCATGTCCTCAGACTGATTGTGTCCCTTTCCTTTCTCCCCCTACCATCTCTCCATGTCCTCAGACTGATTGTGTCCCTTTCCTTCTCCCCCCACCATCTCTCCATGTCCTCAGACTGATTGTGTCCCTGTCCTTCTCCCCCACCATCTCTCCATGTCCTCAGACTGATTGTGTCCCTGTCCTTCTCCCCCCCCACCATCTCTCCATGTCCTCAGACTGATTGTGTCCCTTTCCTTCTCCCCCTACCATCTCTCCATGTCCTCAGACTGATTGTGTCCCTTCCTTCTCCCCCTACCATCTCTCCATGTCCTCAGACTGATTGTGTCCCTGTCCTTCTCCCCCCCACCATCTCTCCATGTCCTCAGACTGATTGTGTCCCTGTCCTTCTCCCCCCCTACCATCTCACCATGTCCTCAGACTGATTGTGTCCCTGTCCTTCTCCCCCCCTACCATCTCACCATGTCCTCAGACTGATTGTGTCCCTTTCCTTCTCCCCCTACCATCTCTCCATGTCCTCAGACTGATTGTGTCCCTTCCTCCCCCCACCATCTCTCCATGTCCTCAGACTGATTGTGTCCCTTTCCTTCTCCCCCCACCATCTCTCCATGTCCTCAGACTGATTGTGTCCCTTTCCTTCTCCCCCTACCATCTCTCCATGTCCTCAGACTGATTGTGTCCTTTCCTTCCCCCCTACCATCTCTCCATGTCCTCAGACTGATTGTGTCCCTTTCCTTCTCCCCCTACCATCTCTCCATGTCCTCAGACTGATTGTGTCCCTTTCCTTCTCCCCCTACCATCTCTCCATGTCCTCAGACTGATTGTGTCCCTGTCCTTCTCCCCCTACCATCTCTCCATGTCCTCAGACTGATTGTGTCCCTGTCCTTCTCCCCCTACCATCTCTCCATGTCCTCAGACTGATTGTGTCCCTTCCTTCTCCCCCTACCATCTCTCCATGTCCTCAGACTGATTGTGTCCCTTTCCTTCTCCCCCACCATCTCTCCATGTCCTCAGACTGATTGTGTCCCTTTCCTTCTCCCCCCCTACCATCTCTCCATGTCCTCAGACTGATTGTGTCCCTTTCCTTCTCCCCATCTACCATCTCTCCATGTCCTCAGACTGATTGTGTCCCTTTCCTTCTCCCCCTACCATCTCTCCATGTCCTCAGACTGATTGTGTCCCTTTCCTTCTCCCCCCCCACCATCTCTCCATGTCCTCAGACTGATTGTGTCCCTTTCCTTCTCCCCCCACCATCTCTCCATGTCCTCAGACTGATTGTGTCCCTTTCCTTCTCCCCCCCTACCATCTCTCCATGTCCTCAGACTGATTGTGTCCCTTTCCTTCTCCCCCCCCACCATCTCTCCATGTCCTCAGACTGATTGTGTCCCGTTCCTTCTCCCCCCCAACCATCTCTCCATGTCCTCAGACTGATTGTGTCCCTTTCCTTCTCCCCCCACCATCTCTCCATGTCCTCAGACTGATTGTGTCCCTTTCCTTCTCCCCCCCTACCATCTCTCCATGTCCTCAGACTGATTGTGTCCCTTTCCTTCTCCCCCTACCATCTCTCCATGTCCTCAGACTGATTGTGTCCCTTTCCTTCTCCCCCACCATCTCTCCATGTCCTCAGACTGATTGTGTCCCTTTCCTTCTCCCCCCACCATCTCTCCATGTCCTCAGACTGATTGTGTCCCTTTCCTTCTCCCCCCTACCATCTCTCCATGTCCTCAGACTGATTGTGTCCCTTTCCTTCTCCCCCCTACCATCTCTCCATGTCCTCAGACTGATTGTGTCCCTTTCCTTCTCCCCCCCCACCATCTCTCCATGTCCTCAGACTGATTGTGTCCCTTTCCTTCTCCCCCCCTACCATCTCTCCATGTCCTCAGACTGATTGTGTCCCTTTCCTTCTCCCCCCCACCATCTCTCCATGTCCTCAGACTGATTGTGTCCCTTTCCTTCTCCCCCCCCACCATCTCTCCATGTCCTCAGACTGATTGTGTCCCTTTCCTTCTCCCCCCCTACCATCTCTCCATGTCCTCAGACTGATTGTGTCCCTTCCCCCCCCACCATCTCTCCATGTCCTCAGACTGATTGTGTGAGTGCACCGCAGCGGTCTACAATCAATGCGCTCTCTGTCTGTCTGCATCTCCTCTCTCTTTCTCCCATGATGCATCACCCCCATTTCCTCCACCCATGCCTCGTGGCACAGGAACTCTCCGAAATAGTTCTTCCTGTTTCCTGTCAAAAAGACAATCCGAAAGACCCGTTTCCCTTATGTAAATGAGTTTGTTTTCAGCCAGTGCCAATGTAGACTTGATTTGGGAATGTTTTGAATTTGCAGAAGTATGGCTCATTATGGACTCCTGCTCTCTTGGTATGTTGGTATCTCTGGCACTCCAGTTCAGCCCTGTTGTTGGTCTGTGCCGTCTCTGCACTGTCTGCCTGGGGTACATTGGTTCTCCATTTGACAGTGGAGCCAGTGGAGTGTCAGCCTCATGACGGAGTTATCCCGTCCTCTGGATCTCTGCTGTGGGCCTTGACAGCCTGGTTTGGAAGTCACTGGGTTGTGGAGGAAACAGTAGAGATTCAGAACCTACTGTATAGTAGTGAGCCGACTAGTTCATTTTAACAGGCGGAAGGATGAAACTTAATCCGTTTTGCATCTGGGTCATGTTCAGTAGGGCACATAGTTTTGTAATGGAAAACATAAATAACTTTTCTTATTGGACAAGTTCAGGTAGTATCTTTCCATTTCCCAACCTACTGAACATGACCATGTACTGAGTTCTCTGTTATTTTGTGTTTGGCCTTAGGTGTGGAAGTTGAAGGGGTCGGATGAGCACCTGAATGTGGAGAGAACGACGGGAGGCAGCCAGGAGGGGCTGGTGAGTCCCGATGCACCCATCCACACCTCAACTACTGACTCTGTACAAACAACTGGCCCAGCACAATCACCTGCCTACTTTCAGTTCTCTATATACTGTAGGCATACATACACTTATACGGTTATCCATGTCTTTATCTCTAGTTGTGTCCTGGTTCTCACTTTCTGCACTCATCCATATATTTAAAAGTAAAGAAAACGCCTTTATATTATTGGATACCCGCTTGAAAAATGTAATTGCAAACTCTCAAACCACATTCACTTTTTCAAAAAGTGCTGCACAGTTGAATAGACCGAGAGGTCCAACTCTACTCCCTAACTTGGATCAGCAAAGGAAAGGCTCCCAAAAGAAGAGGGTGAAGAGCAAGATTAGCATTTTTTTTTTCCTTGTCAAAAGCAGTTTTTTTGGGGGGTGATTCCTGTACTGTGACAGAGGGCACAAGTTGTCATTACCATGCAACCGTAGTAGTCTAATCGCGTCTAAAGCTTCCCATTCTACTTCAGTGAATAAGTATTGCAGCTCCTCCGAAGGCGAAGATATATTCCTGGCTTAGCATACACCATCTACAATGACTCCATGTTAGCCTGAGCACTGAAATACACTTGGGGAATGAGGGCATTTTTGTTCCACAGTATTTTATCTCCAATGCTGGGTGTACAACGGGTAAGTGAATGCCACTTTCCTCAGGTTAGCTGCTTATGTTATGCTTTCGGTGGAGATGAACACTTTATTTAAAAAAAAGCTGTCAAGCATTTCATACTAGGGTTATTATGATGACTGTATTGCCACCACAGCACACCAGTAGTCACGAGCCATGAACGCAGTCAAATTCCACGTGACCGTTTAGTCACGGTAACTAGGCTTCTCCAAGCTCTGATGCTGCTGCTGCTGATCAGTAGTAGCCTACCGAACTTGCTAACGTTGTGGAAATATTGGTTCAATAATGTCTCTCAGATACCGGAGCCTGTGAATTCAAATGGACTTTATTACAAAGTAACAAGCTGAGTTGGTCCATTGACGAACTGCCGGACTCTGTTTCAGTCCACTCTTTTTTTTATACAGTTTCATGCTTATTCAAGTTTCATAGTCCCTCCACTTTATGCTAATAACCATATCCCCTCGGCTTTACTCCACCATTGTTTCCAAATCTAAGTTATTTCCTCTAGGCGGGGTTTACCCTCCCCTCTAGTTCTTTGGGTCAATTATATTGGTGGCACACCTATACATTATTTCCAGAAAATAATAAGTACAGATTACTATAGGCAATTATAGAATTGCTACATGCCATTATCGGACTATAATATTACTACGGGCCATTCTAGGATTAAGTACAGATAACTATAGGCCATTATAGAATTATACAAATAAATACACTTAATCCCAGGATTACACATAGTGCCTTTGCTTACTCCCTTTTAGAGCTGTTCAGCCTTTCAACAAGAAACACATTCTCTTAACAGAAAGCACCCATATATTCCCCCCTTTGGGACTTACGTCCCAACCCTTAAATTTGATCCAGTACAAGTGAGAAGGAGAAGCACCTTCTGTATGTATTGCTATGGAGGCAATCTGCCTCCCTTTCTCCTTATCGACCGTTGCTCCTCTTCCTCACCCATACTGGGCAATCAGGACCAAACATCTCCTTTCACATATAGCTAGAAAGAAGTAAAATATCCACCCTCCAGCCAATTGTCCTTTAACACACTGTGTATAACCTCATAAACCCTTACTCTACCTCATAAACCCTTATAACATCGTTCTCAATATGACACCGAAACATGTGGCCCTCCCTCACGGACACCTCTCCAACAACCATTTTAGCATAAGCGTTAAACATGCCGGAGGATTAAAGGCATGGTCCGTGGACTCTTGTAACCGGAGAAACCCTATGTTACATACATGTTTAGACAAAACAAATTCTCAGAAGGTCTTAACATTTATAGTATCATTCAACAATTGATATACTGAATATATGTATATTCACTAAACGCACTATTCATCACAATTACAATGGGCAATCACCCCTTTGACACATTGCACAATCCAATGGTTCAATATAATGATAATATCCATCTCTTTCTTTCCATCCCATTGGGCACCACTTACGATACCCTCGTTTAGGGCACTGTTGATGCCAATGTGCTCCTACATTCTGTTGAAACCTGTGATCAGGATCCTCATTATCCTTGAGTCCGGAACTGGATATATGTCAGGAAGTTAACCATCTATTTCAGTCTCTAACAATTGTTGTTGTTGTTGATAGGTACAACAAGCCACACCTCCCCCTGGAGCTACTCCCCATAACCATGCAGGATTTCCAAATGGACAGTCCAAAGGTCCTCCTTTAGCATTACATGGGTTTTCCCTGTTTGTTGGTGTATTGTCCTGGAGCTCCAGGGACAGGGTACACCTCCACAGGTGGGTTGGTAAGGACTGTCTTTGGATCAGGAGAGATTTCAGTAAAGGCAAAACACAACCGAATACCACTCCCATCACCACTAGTGTGACACCTATCATGATTGCCATTTTTGCAAACATTGCTCCCCATTTTCCCAGGATTCAGTCCAACCAGTCCCAGGCATGGGAGTCATGTCCAGCATTGACCTTTACTTCCTGTCGTAGTCCTTTCAGCTTGGTCATTGCCTTAGTAAATGAACCATCTGGGGCGGTGTTATTGGGGATGAAGGTGCAGCATTCATCTCCAAACATAACACAAACTCCACCTTTTTCTGCTAAGAGCCAATTCAAGGACTGCCTGTTCTGCCATGTCATTCTGCTTGTGGCCTGTACTTTCTCTCCCAACGCTGTCAATGCAGAGTCTGTATAATTAATGAATCTTTGTTGGTTATAGTAAATATAATTAATCCATTCTGGATTTTTGTTTGATGCTATCCAGAGAAATATTCAAATCCTGATTTAACCTCATCTCTTGCTTTGTATTCCCTGGGGATTCCTCTAGGTTGTCCTATTGCATCCAAATAGACCTTGGGGTCAGACTTGTACTCTCTCCTTACTGGAAACGGGTACAAAAGTATCTATATCCACAGTAAAACAAGTCCTATATCGACATAACCTGAATGAACTCTCGGCAAGGAAGAAGCCACTGCTCCAAAACCGCCATTAAACAAAAGCCAGACTACAGTTTGCAACTGCACATGGGGACAAAGATCGTACATTTAGAGAAATGTCCTCTGGTCTGACGAAACAAAAATAGAACTGTTTGGCCATAATGACCATTGTTATGTTTGGAGGAAAAGGGGGAGGCTTGCAAGCCGAAGAACACCATCCCAACTGTGAAGCACAGGGGTGGCAGCATCATGTTGTGGGGGTGCTTTGCTGCAGGAGGGACTGGTGCACTTCACAAAATAGATGGCATCATGAGGTAGGAAAATTGTGGATATATTGAAGCAACATCTCAAGACATCAGTTAAAGTTAAAGCTAGGTTGCAAATGGGTCTTCCAAATGGAGAATGACCCCAAGCATACTTCCAAATTTGTGGCTAAGTTTTCATTTATTTACTTTTCTGTGGCTTTTGCATCACAAATCCCTACCTCAATGCCCATCTGATCATTTATGGGCAGAACTGCAAAATTGTATTAGGAGGCCTACAAACCTGACTCGGTTACACCAGCTCTGTCAGGAAGAATGGGCCAAAATTCACCCAACTTATTGTGGAAGGCTACCTGAAATGTTTGACCCAGGTTAAACAATTTATAGGCAATGCTACCAAAAACTTATTGAGTGTATGTAAACTTCTGACCCACTGGGAATGTGATGAGGGAAATAAAAGCTTAAATAAAAATTGCTCTCTACTATTATTCTGACATTTCACATTCTTAAAATAAAGTGGTGATCCTAACTGACCTAAGACGGAGTTTGTACTAGGATTAAATGTCAGGAATTGTGATAAACTGTATTTGGCTAAGGTGTATGTAAACTTCCGACTTCAACTGTGTGTGTTTCCTTTTTTTTTTATTTGTACGTAAACGCAAACCGATGTCTGCACTACTCCGCCGGGGGCACACTAAAAAATGCTCCACATAAATCGATCACTATAAGGTACTTGGCATCTGGGGGAACATTGATCGTGTAAGGGTTTGGAACTTCCGCAAGCCAGTCCTGTGCTATGTAATTTATTGCTCTTAAGACATGTACCAGTCTCCATTTCTTTCCATCTGCTTTAAGGACAGGCAATAGAGATGTATTGTAGCAGCTCTGTGTTTCTATTAATACCCCTGCTTTTATCAGCCCCTCAATAGTCATGCTTATGCCTTCCCTCAGCTTCTGGTTTCCTATAATATTGGTCTTTTCAGGGGTGTTTAGCATCTGGTTTTAATTTAATGCTTACAGGACTTGCTGATTTCATTACTCCAATATCTGTGTCATGTTGTGACACCCCTTCTGGTCAGTGTTTGTTCTATTTCCTGCCTCTGCTGGTTATCTGGTGCGATCCCTTCTCCTAATTCTACTTGGTAAGTGTTTGTTCTATTTCCTGCCTCTGCTGGTTATCTGGTGCGATCCCTTCTCCTAATTCTACTTGGTAAGTGTTTGTTAAAATTTCCTGCCTCTGCTGGTTATCTGACATTTCTCCTAATTCTACTTAAAGTGTTTGTTCTATTTCCTGCCTCTGCTGGTTATCTGGATTAAATCCCTTCTCCTAAACTCTATTTGGTAAGTGTTTGTTCTATTTCCTGCCTCTGCTGGTTATCTGGTGCGAACCCTTCTCCTAATTCTACACTAAAAGTGTTTGTTCTATTTCCTGCCTCTGCTGGTTATCTGGGGGAACCTTCTCCTAATTCTACTTGGTAAGTGTTTGTTCCATTTCCTGCCTCTGCTAATTTATCTGGTGCTATCCCTTCTCCTAATTCTACTTGTAAGTGTTTGTTCTATTTCCTGCCTCTGCTGGTTATCTGGTGCGATCCCTTCTTTAATTCTACTTGGTAAGTGTTTGTTCTATTTCCTGCCTCTGCTGGTTATCTGGTGCTATCCCTTCTCAGGGTAATTCATCTGGTAAGTGTTTGTTCCATTTCCTGCCTCTGCTGATTTATCTGGTCCAATATCTGTCTCCTAATTCTACTTGGTCAGTGTTTGTTCCATTTCCTGCCTCTGCTGGTTATCTGGTGCGATCCCTTCTCCTAATTCTACTTGGTAAGTGTTTGTTCTATTTCCTGCCTCTGCTGGTTATCTGGTGCGATCCCTTCTCCTAATTCTACTTGGTAAGTGTTTGTTCCATTTCCTGCCTCTGCTGGTTATCTGGTGCGATCCCTTCTCCTAATTCTACTTGGTAAGTGTTTGTTCTATTTCCTGCCTCTGCTGGTTATCTGGTGCGATCCCTTCTCCTAATTCTACTTGGTAAGTGTTTGTTCTATTTCCTGCCTCTGCTGGTTATCTGGTGCGATCCCTTCTCCTAATTCTACTTGGTAAGTGTTTGTTCCATTTCCTGCCTCTGCTGGTTATCTGGTGCTATCCCTTCTCCTAATTCTACTTGGTAAGTGTTTGTTCCATTTCCTGCCTCTGCTGGTTATCTGGTGCGATCCCTTCTCCTAATTCTACTTGGTAAGTGTTTGTTCTATTTCCTGCCTCTGCTGGTTATCTGGTGCGATCCCTTCTCCTAATTCTACTTGGTAAGTGTTTGTTCCATTTCCTGCCTCTGCTGGTTATCTGGTGCTATCCCTTCTCCTAATTCTACTTGGTAAGTGTTTGTTCCATTTCCTGCCTCTGCTGGTTATCTGGTGCGATCCCTTCTCCTAATTCTACTTGGTAAGTGTTTGTTCCATTTCCTGCCTCTGCTGGTTATCTGGTGCGATCCCTTCTCCTAATTCTACTTGGTAAGTGTTTGTTCCATTTCCTGCCTCTGCTGGTTATCTGGTGCGATCCCTTCTCCTAATTCTACTTGTTGGTTAGCTCTAACTTCTACCTCCTTTGGGTCCCCATTCATTACTGTTGTGGGCAGTATTTTAATAAAGGCTTTATGAGTGGATAGTCTGTTTTGTTCCACTTGCTTATTTTCGCTTGTTTCATCATGGACCTAAATAATTTTCTATAGCCCCCTTATTTACTAGCAATGTAATGTGTGGAATGGAATCAGAAATATTATACAATGTTTCCACAGTATGAATCATCCCTATCCTCTACATCCATTGCTGCTCCCTGTTTCCCTATAATGATGTACTAGGACATAATTGGTACTGATTTTGCATTTATTATCCAAAGTTGTTATGATCTTGTTAGGGGTCATACTGCATTGTGCAGTGATACTCAGAGCAAAATCAATCAGTTTCAGGTATCTGAGCCTGGATAAACCTTCCCCACTACAGTTTTATCTATTTCTATCTTCATTTCTCCTAACCAATACATATTTGCTGTTCCTTTTGTCATTACCATTTTGTAGGTTTTAGTCCCGTTACCCCTTCAGGAGAGCACTTCATTTGTATGCCCATTTTGCATAGAGCATCCCTCCACAGTGCATTCATTGGGGTTTGTTCTGACACTAATATAGGAAGGGTCGCTGATTTATCATCAGCTGTTAAATGGACTGGACCTGTCATTGGAATTAACTGCGTTTGTCCCGATAATCCTATAGTTTTGGCATATTCACCAGACATGGAGAGATCAGAGGCATAATTTGGACTTACACATTGTGTAAGTGGCTCCTGTATCTATCATCATGGGTGTGCCTCTGTTCTCCATTTGAACCTGCAGGATAGGTTCTTGATCAGCTCTTGTGGCGATCACTGGGAACTGAGCCTCCCCTGTAGGATTCTCTGGGCACCCCTAGTATCCCTGATTAGGCCCTGCCCATGGGTTCACAGGACCCTGTGGTTGCTTCTGATTTTTGTTTCCAGCCTCCTCCAGTCTGTTTCCAATTATTTTGGTTCCTGTTTCCCTGTTGTTGCCAGGGGTTAATAGGACAATTTCGCCTAGTGTGTCCTGGCTGTCCCCAACAGATCCCAGGTGGTCCCAGCGGGCCCCTGTTTCCTCCTCTCTGATTGGTTTGCACAAGTCTTTGTTGCCTATTGCCATTATTCCATTGTTGGGGTTGTTGTGCATACACATTCACTACTGGTGGTGTGGGTTGTACTTGGGCCTGCTGGACAGGAGATGGTTGTAGTCCTCCAGAGGAGACTGCAGCCATTGTTCTGCTTCAGGCACAGGGGCTGTCACTGGAGCTTGGACTTTTCTTTTTTTCCTTTGTTCGTTAGTTCTTCCAGCTGGAGCTGTATTAGCTTGTTCTGAATGTATTCTCCTTGTTCCTTGAGTCTTTGTTGATCCTTTCTGTATTTTCCCACTGCATGGATTACATGGTCACATAATTCTTTGTGTGATTTTGAAGACAGTCCCTCCACGTCCTCCAGCCTGCTTCTCACTGGCTGGGGCATGGCCTCTATCACTGAGTTCCGGAACAGAGTTGTCATCAGTGTGTGCCCCTCTGGATCCCGTTCTGTTTCCAGCCTCCATCGTTTCAGCTGTCCATGTAGATACGCAGCTGGATTCTCTGTCTCCCCCAGTGCTTCCACTTTTAGTAACTTTTCAATCCTTGCCGGGTATTGCCTTCTTAGAGCACACCAAAAGTCTGGGCGGTGTGAGTCAAAGTCTATTCCATCTCCCAGTGTAGTCCCTATTGCCTCGTTCTGGTTACTGGACCTCCCTACATCCTCCTTCTTTGCCACTCCCACTACTCTCGCCAGCAGTGCCTTCAGATCCCCCACAGCCAGTATCTTACCCATGGTTTGCTCTTCACAAGTCCTTATCCATTTTCCTGCTCCATCATGGAGGTCAGGTATGCGGGCAAACAACCCTTCCAGGTCCTGCGAGCCCCATGGGACATAACCGCAGCCCTCTTTTTTTCCCTTTCCCTGCCATAGACCATTTTCCTTAAAACTGGCTATACAGTTGAAATCGGAAGTTTACATACACTTAGGTTGGAGTCATTAAAACTCGTTTTTCAACCACTCCACACATTTCTTGTTATCAAACTATAGTTTTGGCAAGTCGGTTAGGACATCTACTTTGCGCGTGACACAAGTAACTTTTCCAACAATTGTTTACAGACAGATTATTTCACGTATAATTCACTGTATCACAATTCCAGTGGGTCAGAAGTTTACATGCACTAAGTTGATGGTGCATTTAAACAGCTTGGAAAATTCCAGAAAATTATGTCATGACTTTAGAAGGTTCTTAGTGGGGCAAAAAGGTATTTAGTCAGCCACCAATTGTGCAAGTACTCCCACTTAAAAAGATGAGAGGCCTGTAATTTTCATCATAGGTACACTTCAACTATGACAGACAAAATGAGAAAAAATCCAGAAAATCACATTGTAGGATTTTTAATGAATTTATTTACAAATTATGGTGGAAATTAAGTATTTGGTCAATAACAAACGTTTATCTCAATACTTTGTTATACACCCTTTGTTGGCAATGACAGAGGTCAAATGTTTTCTGTAAGTCTTCACAAGGTTTTCACACACTGTTGCTGGTATTTTGGCCCATTCCTCCATGCAGATCGCCTCTAGAGCAGTGATGTTTTGGGGCTGTTGCTGGGCAACACGGACTTTCAACTCCCTCCAAAGATTTTCTATGGGGTTGAGATCTAGAGAAACCAGGACCTTGAAAGCTTCTTACAAGCCACTCCTTCGTTGCCGGGCAGTGTGTTTGGAATCATTGTCATGCTGAAAGACCCAGCCATGTTTCATCTTCAATGCCCTTGCTGATCGTTCATTCTTTCCTTTACACGGATCAGTCGTCCTGGTCCCTTTGCAGAAAAACAGCCCCAAAGCATGATGTTTCCATCCCCATGCTTCACAGTAGGTATGGTGTTCTTTGGATGGAACTCAGCATTCTTTACCAAAAAGTTATATTTTGGTTTCATCTGACCATATGACATTTTCCCAATATTCTTCTGGATCATCTAAATGCTCTCTAGCAAACTTCAGACGGGCCTGGACATGTACTGGCTTAAGCAGGGGGACACGCCTGGCACTGCAGGATTTGAGTCCCTGGCGGCATAGTGTGTTACTGCTTTGTTACTTTGGTCCCAGCTCTCTGCAGGTCATTCACTAGGTCCCCCCGTTTGGTTCTGAGATTTTTGCTCACCGTTCTTGTGATCATTTTGACCCCACGGGGTGAGATCTTGCGTGGAGCCCCAGATCGAGGGAGATTATCAGTGGTTTTGTATGTCTTCCATTTCCTAATATTTGCTCCCACAGTTGATTTCTTCAAACCAAGCTGCTTACCTATTGCAGATTCAGTCTTCCCAGCCTGGTGCAGGTCTACAATTTTGTTTCTGGTGTCCTTTGACAGCTCTTTGGTCTTGGCCATAGTGGAGTTTGGAGTGTGACTGTTTGAGGTTGTGGACAGGAGTCTTTTATACTGATAACAAGTTCAAACAGGTGCCATTAATACAGGTAACGAGTGGAGGACAGAGGAGCCTCTTAAAGAAGGTCTGTGAGAGCCAGACATCTTGCTTGTTTGTAGGTGACCAAATGCTTATTTCCCACCATAATTTGCAAATACATTCATTAAAAATCCTACAATGTGATTTTCTGGATTTTTTTTCTTCTCATTTTGTCTGTCATAGTTGAAGTGTACCTATAATGAAAATGACAGGCTTCTCTCATCTTTTTAAGTGGGAGAACTTTATTTTAATTTTTTTATTTTTTTTATTTCACCTTTATTTAACCAGGTAGGCTAGTTGAGAACAAGTTCTCATTTGCAACTGCGACCTGGCCAAGATAGAGCATAGCAGTGTGAACAGACAACACAGAGTTACACATGGAGTAAACAATTAACAAGTCAATAACACAGTAGAAAAAAAGAGAGTCTATATACATTGTGTGCAAAAGGCATGAGGTAAGGTAGGCAGGTGTTTGCAGATTAACACTGGAGTGATAAATGATCAGATGGTCATGTACAGGTAGAGATATTGGTGTGCAAAAGAGCAAAAAGTAAATAAATATAAACAGTATGGGGATGAGGTAGTACAACGGTTAGCTGCTCAGATCCACAGTCACTTGCACAATTGGTGGCTGACTAAATACTAGTATCTGACTAATTGAAAAGATGAGAGGCCTGCTTTTAATAAGTATCTTCCAACAGGACCGTTTTTAGACCACACCCTAGTTCCTGCTATTCTATCCAGGTTAGTTCTCTCAGTCTAAGCCAAGTTTTATATTTTACTAAACTCATTTCATTGATTGTGCTGCACCCAGCATCAGTTGCTTTTCCAGTCTTTTTAGATACCTATTCTATTATTGCTGCACCCAGCATCAGTTCTTTTTCTTTTAGTGCGTAATTCTCCTACCCACATTTCTATCATTACTATTTCCTGTGCCGACCACTGTTTTAATCAGTCGTAGTTTAAAGGTTCTTCTTTCAACTGGTTTATGCCACCACCTGCAATGGTAAATTGAGAAGTTCTTATCTGTACCCACCTTACTCTTAACTCCAGACCACCTGGTAACAGACATTTTTCTGTAAATGTTTGATCACCATACATTCGTACGTTGGGTCCAGGCCAAGAGCGTCCTCCCTACCAGGTCACACTTAAGTTACGGTCCAGGAGCGGTTCGCTTCCAGACCGAATCCTTCTTTTACTCTTTCTTTCACACTTGCTCAACCCCGGTGGAAACCGGGCGCGTCCTCCCTACCAGGCTGCACTTAAGCAGCGATCCAGGAGAGGAGCTTCCCCACCAACAAGAAGAATTCCACACTTACCTTTACGCATTTCTTATGCTTTCCCCAAGCGACCTGAAAATTCAGCCCTTCTCTGATACACTTCCCCGACCCACATGACTCGGACTGATTGAATAAGATTAATGAATTGCACTTGCAACTAATTGCGATTGCAACCTCAAATGGGTTGAACAAACAAGTCCGGCCAAACTGAATTGGACAAACAATCCAAATGTAACGGATGTGAAACAGTTAGCTTAGTTAGCGGTGGTGCGCGCTAAATAGCGTTTGAATCGGTGACGTCACTTACTCTAGAACCTTGAAGTAGTAGTTCTCCTTGCTCTGCAAGAGCTGTGGCTTTTGTGGAGCGATGGGTAACGATGCTTCGTGGGTGACTGTTGTTGGTGTGTGCAGAGGGTCCCTGGTTCGCGCCCGGGTATGGGCGAGGGGACGGTCTAAAGTTATACTGTTACACAAACTCAAACAGACTGAACAAACTGGTCAGATGAACCACCGAAATAAAACAGGTGAATAACCCCACTCAACTGAGCCAATCAAAACTGATGTGGCACAACCCCCCCCCTTTGCTTAATCTCTTTAGAGCTATTCAGCCTTTTAACAAGAAATACATTATCTTAACCTCTCTGGTACAAGGTCCCACCTCGACAACAGCCAGTGAAATTGCAGGGCGCCAAATTCAAAACAACAGAAATCCCATAATTAAAATTCCTCAAACATCCACCATTTTAAAGATAAACCTCTTGTAAATCCAACCACAGTGTCCGATTTCAAAAAGGCTTTACTGCGAAAGCACACCATGCGATTATGTTAGGTCAGCACCTGGTCACAGAGAACCATACAGCCACTTTCCAGCCAAGGAGAGGGCTCACAAGTCAGAAATAGCGGTTAAATTAATCACTAACCTTTGATCTTCATCAGATGGCACTCATAGGACTTCATGTTACACAATACATGTATGTTTTGTTCAATACAGTTCATATTTATATCCAAGAATCTCAGTTTACATTGGCGCGTTAAGTTCAGAAATGCATTGTCTCAAACAAATATCCGGTGAAAGTGCAGAGAGCCACATCAAATTACATATAAACTTCTCCTTAATGCAACCGCTGTGTCAGATTTCAAAAAGGCTTTACGGAGAAAGCACACTTTGCGATTATGTTAGGTCAGCACCTAGCCACAGAAACCCATACAGACATTTTCCAGCCAAGGAGAGCGTCACAAAAGTCAGAAATAGCATTCAAATTAATCACTTCCCTTTGATGATCTTCATCTGGTGGCACTCCCAGGTCTCCATGTTAGACAATAAATGTTTGTTTTGTTCGATAATGTCCCTCTTTATGACCAAAAACCTCCTTTCTGTTTGCGTGTTTTGTCCAGTAATCCGAAGTCCAGACAAAAAGTTTTTAAAAAGTACAATAAAAGTTAGTAGAAACATGCCAACCGATGTTTAAAATCAATCCTCTGGTTGTTTTGGTCATAAATAATCAGTAATATTTCAACCGGACAAAAGCTTTGTCAATAGGAAAGGAGAAACAATCAGGCGCATGGCTGAGGAATGGAAACTTCCACTGGCCACTGATTGAAAGTGCTGTATCTCCCTCATTTGTCAGAGTAAAAGCCTGAAACAATGCCTAAAGACTGGCCACATGTAGAGGAAGCCACAGAGCTCGTGAACTGGGTCCTAAGTCTTTGTATGGTGGATTGGCTTTCAATGGAAAAACAGCCTATCAAAATAATAGTACTTCCTGGTTGGATTTCCCCGGGTTTCCTCCTACCATATCGGTTCTGTTATACTCAGACATTATTTTAACAGTTTTTGAAACTTTAGTGTTTTCTATCCAGATCTACTAATTATATGCATATCCTATCTTCTGGGCCTGGGTAGCAGGCAGTTCAATTTGGGCACGCTTTTCATCCAAAATTCCGAATGCTGCCCCCTACCCGAGTGAAGTTAACAGAAAACACCCATACTAACTGTCTGGTACTCAGCACTCTGGTACTCAGCCCATGAGCTCATGTTGTGCAACATATCTATAGGCTAGGCCTACTATATAATAGGCTAGGCCTGTTACTCGCTTGTTCAACCTCTTTCGTATCGTCTGAGATCCCTAAAGATTGGAAAGCTGCCGCAGTCATCCCCCTCTTGAAAGGGGGAACACTCTAGACCCAAACAGTTACAGACCTATATCCATCCTGCCCTGCCTTTCTAAAGTCTTCAAAAGCCAAGTTAATGAACAGATCACCGACCATTTCGAATCCCACTGTGCCTTCTCCGCTATACAATCTGGTTTCCAAGCTGGTCATGGGTGCACCTCAGCCACGCTCAAGGTCTTAAATGATATCATAACCGCCATCGATAAAAGACAATACTGTGCAGCCGTCTTCATCGACCTGGCCAAGGCTTTTGACTATGTCAATTACCGCATTCTTATTGGCAGACTCAATAGCCTTGGTTTCTCAAATGACTACCTCGCCTGGTTCACCGACTACTTCTCAGACAGAGTTCAGTGTGCCAAATTGGAGGGCCTGTTGTCTGGACCTCTGGCAGTCTCTCTATGGGGGTGCTACAGGGTTCAATTCTCGGGCAGACTCTTTTCTCTGTATATATCAATGATGTCGCTCTTGCTGCTGGTGATTCTCTGATCCACCTCTACGCAGACGACACCATTCTGTATATTTCTGGTCCTTTGGACACTGTGTTAACAAACCTCAGAACGAGCTTCAATGCCATACAACACTCATTCCGTGGCCTCCAACTGCCCTTAAATGCTAGTAAAACTAAATATATGCTCTTCAACCAATTGCTGCAGGCACCCGCCCGCCCGACTAGGGTCACTACTCTGGACGGTTCTGACTTAGAATATGTGGACAAATACCTACAGTAGGTGTCTGGTTAGACTAAACTCTCCTTCCAGACTCACGTTAACCTTTTTAGGGCAGGGGAACCCCTCGACAACATTCCTCTAAAAAGGCAGTGCGCGAAATTATACAATATTTTTTTGAAATATGTAACTTTCACACATTAATAAGTCCAATACAGCAAATGAAAGATACACATTTTGTTAATCTACCCATCTTGACCAATTTCAAAAATGCCTTACAGCGAAAACACAACATATGATTATGTTAGGTCATAGCCAAGTCGAAAAAACACACAGCCATTTTTTCCAGCCAAAGAAAGGAGTCACAAAAAGCAGAAATATAGATTAAATTAATAACTAACATTTGATGATCTTCATCAGATGACACTCATAGGACATCATGTTACACAATACATGTATGTTTTGTTCGATAATGTGCATATTTATATTCAAACATCTGTTTACATTGGCGCCTTACGTGCAGTAATGTTTTGATTCCAAAACATTCAGTGATTTTACAGAAATACTCATAATAAACATTGATAAAAGATACAAGTGTTATTCACAGAATTAAAGATAAACTTCTCCTTAATGTAACCGCTGTCAGATTTTAAAAAAACTTTACGGAAAAAGCATAATCTGAGAACAGCGCTCAGAACCTAAAACAGCCAGAGGAATAGCCGCCATTTTTGAGTCAACAGAGTTGGAAACAACACCATAAATATTAATTATTAATCTATAAGTCTTTGCTAGGTAAATCCCCGCCTTATCTCAGCTCACTGGTCACCATAGCAACACACACCCATAGCACGCGCTCCAGCAGGTATATTTCACTGGTCATCCCCAAAGCCAACACCCCATTTGGCCGCCTTTCCTTCCGGTTCTCTGCAGCAAATCACTTGAATGAATTGCAAAAGTCAATGAAGCTGGAGACTCATTTCTCCCTCATTAACTATAAGCATCAGCTGTCAGGGCACTGCACATCTGTAAATAGCCCACCCTCATCCCCATGTTATTTTTTATTTTTTTTGCTATTTTGCAACCCAGTAGCTCTACTTGCACATCATCATCTGCACATCACTCCAGTGTTCATGCTAAATTGTAATTTACCACTATGGCCTATTTATTGCCTTTCTACATTTGAACAGACTGTATGTATATTTTTCTATTGTGTTATCGACTGTACATTTGTTTATTCCATGTGTAACTCTATTGTTTTTGTCACACTGCTTTGCTTTTTCTTGGCCAGGTTGCAGTTGTAAATGAGAACTTGTTCTCAACTGGCCTACCTGGTTAAATATAGTTGAAATAAATACATATATTTTTATTATCTTTCCATTTTCACCGAAAATGATATACCCAAATCTAACAGCCTGTAGCTCAGGACCTGAAGCAAGGATATGCATATTCTTGATCCCATTTGAAAGGGAACAATTTGAAGTTTGTGGAAATGTGAAATGAATGTAGGAGAATATAACGCATTAGATCTGGTAAAAAGATCTATATGTTATGTTTCATCATCTTTGAAATTCAAGAGAAAGGCCATACATTGAGATAGGAGTCTGTGTCATTTAGATGTTGTCCACAAGATGGCAGCAGTGTGTGTGCAAAGTTTCAGACAAATCCAGTTAAGAATAACATCACTACACAATGTTTTGTATCAAGTCTGCCAAGAGTTTGCCCAAATGACCTGAATTGGTCCATTTATACATTTTCAAGTACATGCCTATAGAGAACATACAAAAATGCTATGGTAATACAAAATTAAAGTTTACACACTCCCAGGAATGTCATTCATGATTGATAATTCGCTTCCCTACAGAAAATACACTAACCTTCACACATCTAGATGGCCGGGGGTGGGGGGTCAAACTGTAGAACCCAGTTCCTACATTTTAATATAAAAGCAAAACTATGCTATATTTTATCTCTGGGACCCTCAGGATGACAAATCAGAGCAAGATTACTGAATGTAAGTACATTATTTACCTTCAGAGGTGAATGTATCAAACCAAGTGCCATGATGTGTTTTGTTGTTGTGCACTCGCCTCAAACAATAGCTTGATATTCTTTTTGCTGAAATAGCTACTGTAAATTGGACACTGCAGTTAGATGAACAATCATTTAAGCTTTCTGCCAGTTATAAGACATGTCTATGTCCTGGAAAGTTGGCTGTTGTTTACATTGTCATTCTAGTCACATTATTGCATATTGAGCAATAATTGTCCTGGTTTAGGGACAGCGATCCAATAGAAGTTAAGTAAATTGCTTCTCTTTACAACAGGAGTATAGCATACCTGGCTGGCATGACAATGAACCACGGGAAAAGCATCATCCATTTGCTATTTAAGTGCATAGGCAGCATTTTTTTTTCTCTACCCATGTTCCGAGATAGGTGCATGATAATGGTCCATTCTGAATAAAACCACATTTCACACATATTATGTTTTGATTTTTTATACATTCTAAGGCTGCATGGTGAAAATCAAATGATGATTTGAAATGTGTATTTTACACCCCTTTTTTCATCCCAATTTCGATCTTGTCTCATCGCTGAAACTCCCCAACTGGCTCAGGACAGGCGACGGTGGTGTCATGCGTCCTCCGAAACGTGACCCACCTATCCGCGCTCCTTAGCACACACCAGCTTAACCCGGAAACCAGCCGCACCAATGTGTCGGAGGAAACACCGTTCGACTGGTGACCTGGGTCAGCCTGCAGGCACCCGGCCTGCCACAAGGAGTCGCTAGAGCGTGGTGAGTCAAGTATAGCCCCCCTGGCCAAACCCGCCCCTAACCCGGACAACGCTGGGCCAATTGTGCGCCTTCCTATGGAACTCCCGGCCACGGCCAGTTGTGGCACAGCCCGGGAATGAACCCGGGTCTGTAGTAACGCCTCTAGCACCGTTGCGCCCATATCCTTTCTATTTTATTCAGCTATGTTCAATTGTATTTTTCATACTCTAAAATAATATAACATAATTCCAAGGAATTTTAAGCAAATCTTTTCTGATAAATGAACTAGTGTATCCCATAGCCAGATCAGGGCCTAACACTGAGTAAGCTATTCTGTTCTTCTGAAATAGACAGAATTTTCTTCATATCATGTTTCTTTAGACCCGTCTAAAATAAATAATGGATTTATTGTGACGGTGTAGGCTAAATTAAATTGGATTTATATACTTTAAAAAAAATGTAGATGTGTTGATGCTAAATATGTTTATGTTAATTAATGGCCGATTACCGTGAGACCGGCAGTTATTTGCTTGACAATCACTGGCTGACAACATTTCATGACCACCACAGCCCTATTTCATACCATTTCTTTCAATGAGTCAGTCACCAGTTACAAAGAGCAACCCTTTTTCAATGACAATGACTTTCATTGTACTGTAGTTGGTTCATGTAAGGAAGAAAGGCATCTCTTATATTGCCGGAGGCTACGTTTTCTACCACACTGCAGTGGAAGAAAGGATGCTACCGTATTTTAGAATAAATCTCATTGAGGTTTGAAATTCCTCTCATCCTGGCTCTTTGTAGACTTATTTCTCTGCAGGCCCCCCCAGCATATCATTGCGTTTGATGCATGAGTGGTGTGCTCAGGCAGGTATTTGGTATCAGTCCCTTTTTCAGGTGCCTCTTAACAGGCTCAGCAGAGCCCCACTATAGATACATTACAGTAGATGATTTCTATCTTTTTGATACCGTCTCCTGCCCCATGTTCCATTATTGAGGGCCAAGTCGACCCACGCAGTAAGGGCACACCTGTGAGGGGGAGACCTGCCAGTTGGGATGGGGGGGAAGGGAGCTTGGTGAAATACTGTTGAGGTTGCAGTACGTGGAGAGTGACTGCATTATGTATAGAGTATATGTAGATTTATTCACTCAATTGTTTCTTACTAGGGAAATGCATTAAGCAAGGGGGATAAATATTTAACAGTCCCCAATTGGAGACCTAATGGAATGCAGAAATTGGAGAGTTTCATTAGTATACTGTTTTTTGTACCTTTATGAGAAAAGTCATGTTTTTCTTTCTGTATCTACAGAAAAGTAGAACCAAGTACCTTTAGTTCACAAGCTTGAATAATATTTGCTGTATTCATAAGTTAGCCGAGCTAGCAGATTGTAATGGGCTAATGTGATGGTCCATTTGCTGTTACATGAAGGGTACTGTTTGGTGTAGCACAGAGAATCTTCGACTAACCTTAACTTGGCGATACTATATTTGTTCTCGATTCGGCCTAACATGTATCTTCTAAAATATCAGTGTCCAGTTGCAGGTGGTTTGTTTGAATTTTGAAAATGCTCCGTTTATGTGTACACTGCCGTCTTGTCTATTTCAAATCCTCTCTCATTGAGCGTGACAGGTGAGTGACATGCGGCACTTTTAGGTGGACCCAACTGTCTCAATCAATGAGAGAAGATTTGTACACATTATTGGATTACTTCATGGAGCAAAACATTTATTTATTTTAATAACAGAGCATTTTCTAAATTCAAATGCATCAATAAAATTGATTAAATTGCTGTTTTTCCTCATCAATCTACACACAATATCCAATAATGACAAAGCAAAAAAAGGTTGGTCGAAATGTTTGCAAATGTATAAAGAGAAATACTAAAATATCACTTAAGTATTCAGACCCTTTACTGATTACTTTGTTGAAGCACCTTTGGCAGAGATTACAGCCTTGTCTTCTTGGGTATGATGCTACAAGCTTGGCATACCTGTATTTGGGGAGTTCTTCTCTGCAGATCCTCTCAAGCTCTGTCAGGTTGGATGGGGAGCGTCGCTGCACAGCTATTTTCAGGTCTCTCCAGCGATGTTCGATCGGGTTCCAAGTCTGGGCTGTGGCTGGACCACTTAAGGACATTCAGAGACTTTTCCCCGAAGCCACTCCTGCGTTGTCTTGGCTGGGTGCTTAGGGTCGTTGTCCTGTTGGATGGTGAACCTTTGCCCCAGTCTGAGGTCCTGAGCACTCTGGAGCAAGTTTTCATCAAGGATCTCTTTGTACTTTCCTCCGTTCATCTTTCCCTTGATCCTGACGAGTCTCCCAGTCCCTACCGCTGAAAAATATCCCCACAGCATGATGCTGCCACCACCATGCATCACCGTAGGGATGGTGCCAGTTTTCCTCCAGATGTGATGCTTTGCCAAAGAGTATCAATCTTGGTTTCATCAGACCATAGAATCTTGTTTCTCACGGTCTGAGAGTCCTTTGGGTGCCTTTTTGCAAACTCCAAGCGGGTTGTCATGTGCCTTTTACTGAGGAGTGGCTTCCGTCTGACCACTCTACCATAAAAGCCTGATTGGTGGAGTGCTACAGAAATGGTTGTCCTTCTGGAAGGTTCTCCCATCTCCACAGAAGAACTTGGGTTCTTGGTAAATTTTAAGAATGATTGAGGCCACTGTGTTCTTGGGGACCTTCAATGCTGCAGACATTTTTTGTTACCCTTCCTCAGATCTGTTGCTCAGCACAATCTTGTCTCGGAGCTCTACGGACAATTCCTTCGATCTCACGGCTTGGTTTTTGCTCTGACATGCACTGTCAAAGGGGGACCAATCAATTGATCTTACCACAAGTGGACTCCAATCAGGTTGTAGAAACAGCTCAAGGATGATAAATGAAAATAGGATGCACATGAGCTCAATTTCGAGTCTCAATGCAAAGGATCCGAATACTTAGGGAAATAAGCTATTTCTGCTTTTTATTTTTTATTAATACATTTGCAAAAATGTAAAAAAAGAAAAACTGTTTTCACTTTGTCATTCTGAGGTATTGTGTGTAGATTGGTGATAAAAAATAATAAAATCAATTTTAGAATAATGTTGTACTGTAACAAAATGTGGAAATGTGAAGGGGTCTGAATACTTTCTGAATGCACTGTAGATTATGTCCTGTACTTTCCTGTCACATTGTGCCCTTGTCCGTTTGTGACTATTCAGGGCTCTGAGGTCCTGGGAGCGAGAGTTGCCAGTTCTAAAACTGAAGCTGAGTTGTTTCTCCTCAGGTTTGCAGTGCTCAGGGACAGAGTCGTTTATTTGATTCATGTATTTATCTTTACTGCTCTCTCTTGGCTGTGCCTAGTCCTCTGTGGTATCCAGGTTGTTTTGATTGAGGGTGATGACGAGTTCCGACTGAGAGACATGGCAGCTATTTATTATAGAGAGGGCAGGGAGATGTAGAGAGAGGGAGGGAAGGAGCTAACTGAATTTGATTTTGATGGTGTGAGCTATAAAGAAAACAAAAGGCAAAGGTCCACTCTTTAAGTTCCGTTGATAGCTTCTTAACTCTCTTTTAACTGGTCGTTCACCTCTGTAACTTCTTGGCTCTTGTCAGGAGGGAAGTACCCTGAATTTAGGAGTTAACTTCACTGGAGAGGTGGAAGCGTTTGCTCTAGTTTTGTTTGGGGGTTTGTGATAACAAGAGGCCCAGGCTAAGGGTTAGTCATGGTTCTCTTCATACGACTGAAATGTGGACCTTTTAAGGAAACAACAAGGCACTGTCTTCGGTTTGCTGCCTTTCGTCAGGCACTGGTTTCAACATGACTTTCATACAGTACCCAAGCTTATTCAAGAAGGCTAAACTCCTTTTCTGGTTTCTGGTTTGACTCTCAGTTCATAGGATACAGGTGAATGTTCGATGAAAGTAGAAGTAGGAAGTAGTTGAATATTTGGCACTTCACATATCCCTCCTCTATTTGTTTTGTCTTTCTCTCTTAGGGCTCATCATCTTCCGGTCGGTCCCGTAGTGTCTCCCTCCTGCCAGCCTCCTCTTCGCCTGGTACCCAGAGGCACTTGGCGGGTTTGGGCACACCCAGCAACATCGTGACCATCACCCACCACAAGTCTCCAGCCGCTGCCCGACGGGCCAAAAACCAGTATCCTGGCAGACTGCTGGAGGTCAAAGAGGTGGGTGGAACCAGGAACTGTCCCTCTCTGATGACATCATCATGGATTCATTGATTATTCATTGTTGTAGACGCTAGGCAGACTGTCTGCCAAATTCATCCCAATTCCAGCCAGATTGGAGTCATGGAGTTTGGATTTTTAAATGAACTATTTCCACATTATGGAATATTTCTGTTCAAAGTACATGACCCAGTCATTTCAAGTTGACCGCAACATTGACCCCAACACACTCTTGTTTCAATACTGCACTCTATCCCATGTCCTATGCATTCAGTGTTTCTGCCGACCCTCTGGTGGGCCGTTGGTGCAGTGAGTTCATAAAATATTTTTGGGCCTGGGCGTTTGACCCGATCAACATTGACTGCACTGCTCTCTATGTCTGTAGCTTGATCTGGCTTTGCATTTCTCTGTATACATCCATACTGCTTAACATGGCATGCGACAAAAGGGATATCTAGCTAATAGGCAAGCTAATGTTGTACCTATGGAGTGAAGTCTGAACTAGAGAGAGGTGGTGTGTCTTTATGGTCTACATTCCGTAGGGGCATTATAGCAGTAACTCCAGTTTCTGCTAAAATGGTTAAATAACCAACTGAATAATTTGGCATTGATTTGCATAAACATTTTGAGACTGAAACTGCCCTTTTGAATTCTTCCTCCAAAACTGATCAGTGTCACAACCGTCGAAATAACATTCGGACCAAGGCGCAGCGTGATATGGGTTCCACATCTTTTATTTCGTGAAACGGCACAAAACATTTTTTTTTTAAACAAATGAAACGTGAAGCTATGCTTTCAGCTGTGCTCACAGGCAACTACACATAAACAAGATCCCACAAAACACAGTGGGGAAATGGCTGCCGAAATATGATCCCCAATCAGAGACGACGCTAAACAGCTGCTTCTGATTGGGAATCATACCAGGCCAACAGAAATTGGACACTTCTGTTACAATAACAAGAATGGAAGCTTTCTGGAAAGTTGGGTGTTACGTACAACGTCATTCTAGTCACATTAGCACACGTTAGCAACAACCGTCCCAGTATAGGATCACCGATCCCATAGAGGTTAAAACCAGACTGAACACACTGTGAGCGCAGCAATCTGGGTTAAGCAGGCTATTGCTCACATGCATTCATTCATAAATGTAAGCTTTGCCTTTATAACGACTGATTTTGTAACCTTTCTGTATAGCCTGTCTGCAGTTGCTTATCGGGATTTATTGAAAAAGATGACGCTATACTGTACTATAGGCCAGAGACAGCAGATAAGAACTTGATGGAATCACGATTGTCTGACACTTTTAGCTGAGCAGTCGCCTCATTCACAACTTTTGTTTAGTTAGTCCTAGAGGTCTAGTCTTGTTCCTGCTATTGTCAGTGGGCTGTGTACTTGTCTGCTGAATTATATAGATAAGATGACTTGAATACATTTTCAGCTGATGGAAATCATTCTCCAAGTGATGACCGTGTATTCTTCTAACCATCAGGGATAAACTGTTTTTCCTCTAAGCTTTGAAAAAAGTAGGCCTATTTTTGTTCATTATTATTATGTATTTTCCCTGAAATATTCGCAGGTTAGCATTTTTCGTCATGAATCTTGTTCTGGAGCCAGATATGTGTAGTTGTCACTAGCTGGCACAGCCACAAAGTCCTCAAATCTGATTTTTGAACCCTAACCTTAACCACACTGCTAAACCCTAATGTCTAACCCTAACCTTAAATGAAGACTAAAAAGCTAAAAAAAAAAAATAAATCATGAACTTTTACAATATAACCCATTTTGTCTTTGCTGCTGGCCTATCTAAGGGGAAATTGCTCAGTTCTGCCTCCAGGACAAGACTCATGACAATAAACGTCAACCTGCGAAATATTTGGCTGTATACAGCTTTAGACACCGTCAGCAACCGAAGCTGGTGCAGATTAGAGTTGTCTTTGAGGCCTGGTATATGGAGTATTGGCAGTGGACACACTTGTGTGCTGTACCATTGCCTCTGTCGGACATTGCCTTCCAGGAATGGGTAACGGGCTGAACATTAGTTCCATTAGTTACTGTACATCTAAAGCCTAGCTTCCTGCCATCCAGGACCTCTATACCAGGCGATGTCAGAGGAATGCCCTAAAAATTGTCAGACTCCAGCTACCATAGTCATAGACTGTTCTCTCTGCTACCGCAGAGCAAGCGGTACCGGGGCGCCAAGTCTAGGTCCATGAGGCTTCTTAACAGCTTCTACCCTCAAGCCATAAGACTCCTGAACATCTAATCAAATGGCCACCCAGACTATTTGCATTGCCCCCACCCGCTTCTTTTACACTGCTGCTACTCCCTGTTATTATCTATGCATAGTCACATTATGTACTGTACATGTACTGTACATATTACCTCGTCTAACCGGTGCCCCCATACATTGACTCTGTACCGGTACTGTATATAGTCTCGCTATTGTTATTTTACTGCTGCTCTTAAATTTTTTTTCTTATTTTTGTAAGGTATTTTGTCTTAAAACTGCATTGTTGGTTAAAGGGCTTGTAAGTAAGCATTTCACTGTAAGGTCTACACCTGTTGTATTCAGCTCATGTGACAAATAAAATGTTATTTCATTTTACTGATGGCTCTACATGGCACGAATAACAACATTTTTTGCCCGTTCTGGATAAAGGACATGATGGTCAGAACTCATTATTCCTGCTGTAGCTACCGGACACTGTATCAATGCACAGGTATGGGAGCCAACAACAAAGGCTGCTCTCTTTTGAGGTTCTGCTTCTGGAACAAGTTGGCTTTGTCCAGGTTCTCTGAAACATGGAACTCTAAAAGGGCATAAGGTGAAAAGTACACCGGCTAGAAGAATGGTGTGTAATCAAAACTGAGGAATTGGATCACCTAACACCACAAGGACTCCGCTAAGGAATATGGAGACATTTTACCAGGCTCCCCATGAAACTATAGCTCTGGTATTTTTCTTCAATGAATGCATTTTTCTACTTCAAACAACACTGTGATGTGCCAGGTTATTGACATTCTTGGAAGAAGTACACATTTTCGTGACGCTTTTGATAAGAAAAACGACTTCAGGAGTGGCAACATTTCTCACCATTTGGAAAGTAGACTTGTCACCTGAAATGAACCCAGAGTGATTTGAGTAAATATCAAGCAGATGGTTTGACTGTTAAATAACCCAAACACTCATTTGGGGCCATCTCTGAATTTGGACTTGGATTATAGGAAACTGGGTTATCTTTCTTTTCTCTATGCTGTTTCAAGCTTGTGCTAACCTGCATTCTGCCCAAAATGAGCCTTGTTACATTACCCTTTTTTCCATGACCTGATTTACATCCCCTCCCTCCCAGGGGCTTGGTAAAGTTGTAGAGGTAGTAGTTGTTAACTTAAAATGACACCAGTTCCAGTTTAACAACATCACTTGTAGATAAACTCAGAATTGAACCAATGGAAAACCGATCAAGCCAATAGAAGATGGCAGAATCCACCGTTTTCCCACCTGTACTCTGCACTTTGTTGTACCAGTAGAGTGATTCATCTGCCAGGCCATGCACACACTTTTTTTTTTAGTTTCCACAGTGTTCCTTCGCTCGTAGCTTCAGGCGGCACTCGGATGTGAATGTCCCTTGACAGCTCTGTTCCCTGCAAAAATGCAGATTTGATGTCTATGGAATGAAGTGTCCATTTTTTCTGGCAGATCACTGAGGCGCATGTCGGTGAGTCTTTTGGGAGTTGTTTAGCAGCCAGCTCCTCTAAACCTCTAGCCACTAGATGAGTCGTTTGGGAGTTGTTTAGCAGCCAGCTCCTCTAAACCTCTAGCCACTAGATGAGTCGTTTGGGAGTTGTTTAGCAGCCAGCTCCTCTAAACCTCTAGCCACTAGATGAGTCGTTTGGGAGTTGTTTAGCAGCCAGCTCCTCGAAACCTCTAGCCACTAGATGAGTCGTTTGGGAGTTGTTTAGCAGCCAGCTCCTCTAAACCTCTAGCCACTAGATGAGTCGTTTGGGAGTTGTTTAGCAGCCAGCTCCTCGAAACCTCTAGTCACTAGACGTGCTTTTGGCACTATTCCAGTTAATGATTCTTTAAGGGTACATACCCACCTTGTTGAGGCGCATTTTTGGCCAACATTTTTCCTCCAATTACTGAGCTCATCTAGTTTAGCTGAGTCAAATGACATGTCCTTTGTTTTAAGTACATAATTTTGAATGTCATTCTGATTTTCTTGATTTTCCATTGGCTCAATTCTGAGATTATCTACAAGTGACAGGTCAGCTGACCCTGTTGTACCAGAAAGTGTAGCTGGTTCAGAGTACTGCAAGTTGTACCAGTTCTGGTGTTTTCCTTTTGGCTTTTCCTGCTCGTCCAATGACGGTTGCTGCGTGTGGAATACCACTTCCTCTGTCCATGTATTTAACAGTTTGTCCAGTTTTCAGATTGAAACAACCATGTTGTCTTTACACGTGGCTGCTGTTGAATGTTTTCCTCATTTGAACGCTCAACAGTATTACCTGTGTCATGGTTGAAGGTCTCTGCTCCATTTCCTGTTTCAGTGTCCATATCATTGGATGCGACATCTGGTAGATTTGTGTCTGTTAATTTGTCCTTTTTGTCATTTACATTAGGAGGCTGATTCTCAGCAACAGCCCCTCCGTCTTGTTGATCATTTACTTTCCGCAATCTTGAGTGATGCACCCTGACAATGGTGCCTCCGTGACTCACAAATATCACCACACCGTCCTTTGCACTCTTGACAGTCAACTCGTTTGTAGTACACTTTGTTTTCAGTCTCGTACTTCTCATCGGTGGGTCGGCGCTGTTTTACGTAGAGCAGAATTCTCTCTGAACACTCTCTCCTTCAGTGAATGCTTTTCTCGCTGCATGTAGTGCTGAAAGGTGCTGTCCCATCCATGCACTCACATTGTTCCCTTCTAGTTTTGGTGGCTTGTCAACAAGTACAGAGGGAAGATTAGGGTTCTACCCCAACACTAGTTGTTGTGGGCTGTATAACCATGAACATTGTGCATTGAGTTTTTTTGACATCAAAGCTCCAATCTAGGGCTGTTTTCCAGTCACATCCATTGTCTTGCTTCACTTTCTGTGAGTGTTTGATTATGTCTCTCCAGAAGTCCATTTCTCTGTGGACTGTATGCAGCAGTTGGCTTTACTTCCATGTTGAATTTCTCAGCCATTTCTCTTATTTCATTATTATTGAATTCTCCTCCATTGTAACTGTACAATTTCTGGGGCGGGCCTTGCACACTTATCCAGGAATGAATGAATGAAGTGCTTGACGATTTCTCTGGGCTTCTTTGTATTCACAATGCTTCCAGCACTGAGGCATATGATTTGGTCAATCATGTGGAAGGACACAGCGTGTGGTACTCTCTCATGTAGATCTACAGCTACTGTTTCCTCGTACTTGGAAGCCAGTGGCAAACCAAAAGCTGGTCTGGCATGTCTCAACACTGTTAAATATCTGCCGTAGAATGGAAATACACTCATCATTATTCCTAGAACTGCTGAGTCATTTCTGAACTCTGTCAACTGTAGCATGTCCAAACTGTTTGTGACGTTTTTAAAATTGTTCTCATGTTCTCTGTCAGAATCTGCATGTGCTCTGTTTCCATCAGAATCACATTTTTTACATAGACTCCTGTAATGCCTTTGTCAAAAATGTTTACGCAATAGTGGCCTGAGGTAGTAAGTTCAAGGGTCACTGGTTGTTTAAACATCACTGCCTTGTCATTGTTTATGTCTAGTACAGCCCCTGACTTCTTGAGGGAAGCTTTGCTTAATAGTACGGGGATACAGTGGCTTGCGAAAGTATTCACCCCCCCTTGGCATTTTTCCTATTTTGTTGCCTTACAACCTGGAATTAGAATAACTACCACTTTGAAGATAAAACATCTTTTTTATTGTGAAACAAACAAGAAATAAGACTAAAAAACAGGATGTGCATAACTATTCACCCCCCCAAAGTCAATACGTCGTAGAGCCACCTTTTGCAGCAATTACAGCTACATGTTTCTTCTCTATAAGCTTGGTACATCTAGCCACTGGGATTTTTGCCCATTCTTCAAGGCAAAACCGCTCCAGCTCCTTCAAGTTGGATGGGTTCTGTGCTGTATACAATGCTTTGTAACTATTTAATCTTTCAGCAATCTTTAAGTCATACCACAGATTCTCAATTGGATTGAGGTCTGGGCTTTGACTAGGCCATTCCAAGACATTTAAATGTTTCCTCTTAAACCACTCGAGTGTTGCTTTAGTAGTATGCTTAGGGTCATTATCCTGCTGGAAGGTGAACCTCCGTCCCAGTCTCAAATCTCTGGAAGATTGAAACAGGTTTCCCTCAAGAATGTCTCTGTATTTAGCACCGTCCACCATTCCTTCAATTCTGACCAGTTTCCCAGGCCCTGCCAATGAAAAACATCCCCCACAGCATGGTGCTGTCACCACCATGCTTCACTTTTGGGATGGTGTTCTCGGGGTGATGAGAGGTGTTGGGTTTGCGCCAGACATAGTGTTTTCCTTGATGGCTAAAAAGCTAAATTTTAGTCTCATCTGACCAGAGTACCTTCTTCCATATATTTGGGGAGTCTCCCACATGCCTTTTGGCGAACACCAAATGTGATTGATTATTTATTTTCTTCAATCTCTGATGTGGAGCTTTGCAGCTCCTTCAGGGTTATCTTTGGTATCTTTGCTGCCTCTCTGATTAATGCCCTCCTTGTCTGGTCTGTGAGTTTTGGTGGGCGGTCCTCTCTTGGCAGGTTTGTTGTGGTGCCATATTCTTTCCATTTTTTAATAATGGACTTAATGGGGCTATGTGGGATATTAAACGTTTCTGATATTTTTTATAACTCAACCCTTATTTGTCCCTGACCTGTTTGGAGAGCTCCTTGGTCTTCATGGTGCCGCTTGCTTAGTGGTGTTGCAGACTCTGAGGCCTTTCAGAACAGGTTCATAAATACTGAGATCATGTGACACTTAGATTGCACATAGGTGGACTTTTATTTCACTAATAATGTGACTTCTGAAGGTAATTGTTTGCACCAGATCTTATTTAGGGGCTTCATAGGAAAGGGGGTGAATACGTATGCACGCACCATTTTTATGTTTCAAATAAATACTTTTTTTTCCACTTCACCAATTTGGACTATTTTGTGTATGTCCATTATGTTAAATCCAAATAAAATCAATTTAAATTACAGGTTGTAATGCAACAAAATAAGAAAAACAGTCTTTCTCTTCTTTAAGACACACAGAATCCAGTGCTCTGATCAACGTTCTCACACCGTCATCCTTGTTTAAATCCTCCACGGATATTTCCAGTGCTGTATCTCTCGCTCGTCCCTCGGGCGATAATAACATCGCAAGTGCTTGCTTTTTCTCGTCCAGATTAGTAACCTGTGTCCAGATTCCAACTTTCATACGACCTCTTGTCGAAGTGAGGTGGCACATTGCAGTTAACTTTGGTAGCAGAGGATGGCT
Organism: Oncorhynchus keta; assembly: GCF_023373465.1. NCBI lineage: Eukaryota > Metazoa > Chordata > Actinopteri > Salmoniformes > Salmonidae > Oncorhynchus > Oncorhynchus keta. Next base: position 2,539,467 of record NC_068440.1, on the reverse strand, counting down.
ATTAATTAACTTAAAATGACACAACAACTAGGTTCCAGTTTAACAAAGTTTACTAAAACGTATTTTCACAAAACATGGTTGCCATTGTACTCAGACCAGGTCCATCCACAGTGAGGCTACCACCAGGCGTACTAATAACAGAGTGACTGCGCCGTAGTGGCAGAAGTATAAGGATACTGAAAACATGAACTTAACAGGTAGTGAGTAGTTGTGAATTTGTGGGTTGTATAGTAGGAGACTCAGGCTGTAATATTTCACACCCCAGTGAATCTCCACATGATCAAACCTCTGCTCAGTCGAATGGAAACACAGCACACCAACACTCACTGGGTGTCAAAACCCAAACCCAACACCCCCTGTTGAAATCCATCACATCCTCCATGTGAACACTGGGAGTGCTGCCATCATGCTGTTGCCTTTCACTCGCAGGTTCCATCACCATCCGACCAGCTCAGAAACTAGACCACATGACTCCAGCAGTGCTGCCTGTCACAACTGGCTGATGTGAACCCATCAGACGCCTGGACCCAGTGAATAGAGCAGCACCGCTGGGCATTTAGACATCCACGGCTCAAAGGTTCAGTCAGGTCAGGCTATTTCTATACTCATTGTCTCTCCAGTGGGAAATGAGGGGAGGCAGTTTATCTCTGCCTAGTGTCTACCTCCATACTGGCTGCCATTTTGAACCAAGCTATTTTAGTTTGTCCACTCTCTGTGGACCCTCTATTCCTTTGCTCTGGAGTCTTAAGACAAGTGGATGTAATGTGTATACAAAGCATATATATATATATATATATATATATATATATATATATATATATATATATATATATATATATATATATATATATATATATATATATATATATATATATATATATCAAAATAATAGAACTCACTGGGATTCGTCAGGGTGTGTGTCATCGTTTGAAGGATGTTCAAGCTCGTGACAATTTTCCAGTAAAGGAGGCTGGTCCCTGACAGAGGGAGACTGTGGCCTAATTCAGTCAGGCTATCTCTACTGATGGGCTGTCTGTCTCTTTCTCTCTCTAAGTCGAGGTTGTGTTCAATCAACCGTGAGTGTGAAGTCTCACATCTGCCACCTGAGAGGGATTTGTTTTTAGATTCTACTGCAGCGTACTGTATTGGGCTCTGTAGGAAATACTCTTAGGCTTGATGACCCTGGGCTACATCGCTTTTTCTCCTTTTTTTTCTCTCTCTTACTATTCCCTCTTTCTTTCCTTCCCTCTCTCTCACTCTTTCCTTCCATCTCGCTCTCTTTCTTTCCTTCCATCTCGCTCTCTTTCCTTCCTTCCATCTCTCTCTCTTTCCTTCCATCTCGCTCTCTTTCCTTCCTTCCATCTCGCTCTCTTTCCTTCCTTCCATCTCTCTCTTTCCTTCCATCTCTCTCTCTTTCCTTCCTTCCTTCCATCTCTCTCTCTTTCCTTCCTTCCTTCCATCTCTCTCTCTTTCCTTCCTTCCTTCCATCTCTCTCTCTTTCCTTCCTTCCTTCCATCTCTCTCTTTCCTTCCTTCCTTCCAGCTCTCTCTCTTTCCTTCCTTCCAGCTCTCTCTCTTTCCTTCCTTCCATCTCTCTCTCTTTCCTTCCTTCCTTCCATCTCTCTCTCTTTCCTTCCATCTCTCTCTCTTTCCTTCCTTCCTTCCTTCCATCTCTCTCTTTCCTTCCTTCCATCTTTCTTTCCTTCCTTCCATCTCTCTCTCTTTCCATCTCTCTCTCCTTCCATCTCTCTCTCTTTCCTTCCTTCCATCCATCTCTCTCTTTCCTTCCTTCCTTCCTTCCATCTCTCTCTCCTTCCTTCCTTCCATCTCTTTCCTTCCTTCCTTCCATCTCTCTCTTCTTCCATCCCTCTCTCCTTCCACCTCTCTCTCCAGAGGTGTTTCTATGTAAAACACCACAGCTGTCTGAGGACTGAAACTTAACAACAAAAAGATGTGTATGTGCTGCCCATGGCGTGGGGCTCTACACACTAAGCCCATGTTAAGCCTAGTGAAAATCAGGTCTGACTCCTCATGATAGGACACAGGGCCTCTGTCTGAATGGTGGGATGGATGAGAGTTGTGGACTGATCCACTGAGCTGCAGCTACTTCAGTCACATACGGACGGACCTGTTGGGGGTCAGTCCGGTAACAGTTGTTTGTGTTTTTGAAGGAGAACGTAACATTGCAGTGCAGTCCCAATGGAAAAGCATTTAGTCACTGATTTAATTGTAGTGTTTGATGTACAAAATCTCTTGACGATAAAAAATATCATCAGAGGGTAGTCCTATCAATAACAACTCATTTCTTCTGTTTGTATTGTAGTTTGATTAGCTACGTATTCCGCATTAATGGAAGTACCACAAATATACCCCTGGCTGTGATGGCTCTCACTGAATCTGTCAGTCAGCAAAACAACGGATGTGCCATTGAAGAGTGGGCTGCTGTGTGTTTGTGTGTTGGAATATTAATTAACTGAACAAGACAAAGGGTGGCTACTTTGAAGAATCTCAAATATAAAATATATTTTGCTGTGTTTAACACTTTATTTTGTGTCATTTCATAGTTTTGATGTCTTCACTATTTTTCTACTATGTGGACAATAGTACAAGAAAAACCCTTGAATTAATTAGTAGGTGTGTCCAAACCTTTGACTGGTAATGTACAGTACATGTAAACAGGGGTGGAAAGTGACTGGTAGCAGGAATATAGATACGTATGGTAATATACTAGTGGTAATACAGTGCCTTCAGAAAGTGTTCATACCCTTTGACATATTCCACATTTTGTTGAGTTCGACTGAATTCAAAATTGATTACATAAGATTTTTTTCTTCTCCCATGTACACATAATATCCCATAATGACAAAGTGAAAACCGTTTTTTAGAAATGTTTGCAAATGTATTGAAAATGAAAGTATTCACACCCCTGAGTCGATACATGTTAGAATCACCTTTGGCAGCGATTACAGTTGAGTCTTTCTGGGTAAGTTTCTAACAGCTTTGCACACAGTGCACATGAAAATCCATTGACAAGCATAGCCATAACATGATGCAGCCACCACCATGTTTGAATATTTGAAGAGTGGTACTCAGTGATGTGGTGGATTTGCCCCAAACATACCGTTTTGTATTTAGGACATTTATTTTCTTTGTCACATTTGTAGTAGTTTTACTTTAGTGCCTTATTGCAAACAGGATGCATGTTTAGGAATATTTGTTATTCTGTACAGGCTTTCTTCTTTTCCCTCTTGTCATTTAGGTTAGTATTGTGGAGTAACTATAATGTTGTTGGTCCATCCTCAGTTTTCTCCTATCACCATTGGCCTCATGGTGACATCCCTGAGTCGTATCCGTACTATCCGGCAACTGAATTAGGAATGATGCCTGTATCTTTGTAGTGAGAACTTCACCGTCCTCAAAGGGATATTCGGTGTCTGCTTTTTAAATGTTGCATCCATCTACTAATAGGTGCCCTTCTTTTTGCGAGGCATTGGAGAACGTCCCTGGACTTCGTGTTTTGAAATTCACTCCTCAACTGAGGGACCTTTACAAAGTATTATTTGACATGTTTACTCCTGAACTAATTTAGACTTTTGCCATATCAAAGGGGTTGAATACTTATTGACTGAAGTCCTTTTTCTCAATTTAATTCATTTTAAATTCAGGCTGTAAAAAAACTAAAACTAAAATGTGGAAAAAGTCAAGTGGTGTGAATACTTTCTGAATGTAATGTATATACTGTACATGTAAACAAGAGTAATAGTGACGAGTAAGCTGCTAGCTAGAATTGGCACTGTGGCTTACAGGCTTTTCATGTCGTTTTCAGCCTCCCGGAGGTGAGTCATACAAGGATCCAACCCCAAATGATGAATCTATGACGCATGGAGATAATCATAGTACCTTTTTGAGTTCTTCAGTAATTTAGTCAAAACACATTTATTTTACTCAATTCATAAGGAATGATTCATATTAAAGGAATAGTTATTAAAATATGAAGTTAACACATTTTCGACTTACCGAGGCGGTGGTCGCTTCATTCACACAGAATGTCAATTAGCTAGTTATTTAGCAACATCCAGCATATTCTGGCAAGTTTTTTTTCCCAAGCATGTAGCAATGCTAATAGAAATACACTAGGCTGATTCGTAGCCTCCTTTTTTTGAGTGAGAGATTTCCCAAGGTAAAGTTTGTTGTCTGCTGCCCTGGCATTCTCAGGGTCACAGTGAGGTCAGTGCATCTGTTTCTCAGGGAGTTTGCACAGCTGTAGCCGTTCCCACAGAAACTCAAATGTAACATGGGGAGAGAAGTAGATGCAGAAGATGTATTCCTCAATTCCACAATCATCTATTCAGTAACTGAGCTAAACGACTACCGCCCCGTAGCACTCACTTCCGTCATCATGAAGTGCTTTGAGAGACTAGTCAAGGACCATATCACCTCCACCCTACCTGACACCCTAGACCCACTCCAATTTGCTTACCGCCCAAATAGGTCCACAGACGATGCAATCTCAACCACACTGCACACTGCCCTAACCTATCTGGACAAGAGGAATACCTATGTGAGAATGCTGTTCATCGACTACAGCTCATCATTTAACACCATAGTACCCTCCAAACTCGTCATCAAACTCGAGACCCTGGGTCTCGACCCCGCCCTGTGCAACTGGGTACTGGACTTCCTGACGGGCCGCCCCCAGGTGGTGAGGGTAGGTAACAACATCTCCACCCCGCTAATCCTCAACATTGGGGCCCCACAAGGGTGCGTTCTGAGCCCTCTCCTGTACTCCCTGTTCACCCACGACTGCGTGGCCACGCACGCCTCCAACTCAATCATCAAGTTTGCGTACAACACAACAGTGGTAGGCTTGATTACCAACAATGACGAGACGGCCTACAGGGAGGAGGTGAGGGCCCTCGGAGTGTGGTGTCAGGAAAATAACCTCACACTCAACGTCAACAAAACTAAGGAGATGATTGTGGACTTCAGGAAACAGCAGAGGGAACACCCCCCTATCCACATCGATGGAACAGTAGTGGAGAGGGTAGTAAGTTTTAAGTTCCTCGGCGTACACATCACAGACAAACTGAATTGGTCCACCCACACAGACAGCAGCAGCGCCTCTTCAACCTCAGGAGGCTGAAGAAATTAGGCTTGTCACCAGAATCACTCACAAACTTCGAGAGCATCCTGTCGGGCTGTATCACCGCCTGGTACGGCAACTGCTCCACCCACAACCCGTAAGGCTCTCCAGAGGGTAGTGAGGTCTGCACAACGCATCACCGGGGGGAAACTACCTGCCCTCCAGGACACCTACACCACCCGATGTCACAGGAAGGCCATAAAGATCATCAAGGACAACAACCACCCGAGCCACTGCCTGTTCACCCCGCTATCGTCCAGAAGGCGAGGTCAGTACAGGTGCATCAAAGCAGGGACCGAGAGACTGAAAAACAGCTTCTATCTCAAGGCCATCAGACTGTTAAACAGCCACCACTAACATTGAGTGGCTGCTGCCAACACACTGACTCAACTCCAGCCACTTTAATAATGGGAATTGATGGGAATTGATGTAAAATATATCACTAGCCACTTTAAACAATGCTACTTAATATAATGTTTACATACCCTACATTATTTATCTCATATGTATACGTATATACTGTACTCTATATCATCTACTGCATCTTTATGTAATACATGTATCACTAGCCACTTTAACTATGCCACTTTGTTTACATACTCATCTCATATGTATATACTGCACTCAATACCATCTACTGTATCTTGCCTATGCCGCTCTGTACCATCACTCATTCATATATCTTTATGTACATATTATTTATCCCTTTACACTTATGTGGATACGGTAGTAGTTTTGGAATTGTTAGCTAGATTACTCGTTGGTTATTACTGCATTGTCGGAACTAGAAGCACAAGCATTTCGCTACCCTCGCATTAACATCTGCTAACCATGTGTATGTGACAAATAACATTTGATTTGATGATTTGATTTGATATCTGTCAAGTATAATATAACCCCTTCAACTTTTAGTTGTTGATACAGTTGGCAGCTAAGGTTGAAGAGTGGTAGCTAAAGATTATGAGGTACATGTATGAGTCAATGTATTATATCTAAATGTGAAAGTTACTCTGAAAAAGTGGGTTTATTAGTTCATGATAATAGGTCACTATTGGTATCAATGAGTATGCTGTTGAATTCAAACATATGATTTCACTATATACAGTTGAAGTTGGAAAATGTACATACACTCAGGTTGGAGTCATTAAAACTTGTTTTTCAATCCCTCTACAAATTTCTTGTTAACAAACTACAGTTTTGGAAAGTCGGTTAGGACGTCTACTTTGTGCATGATGCAAGTAATTTTTCCAACAATTGTTTACAGGCAGATTATTTCACTTATAATACACTGTATCACAATTCCAGTGGATCAGAAGTTTACATACACTAAGTTGACTGTGCCTTTAAACAGCTTGGAAAATTCCACAAAATTATGTCATGGCTTTAGAAGCTTCTTTAGAAGCTGGAGAAGCTAATTGGCATCATTTGAGTCAGTTGGAGGTGTACCTGTGGATGTATTTCAAGGCCTTCCTTCAACTCATTGCCTCTTTGCTTAACATCATGGGAAAATCAAAATAAATCAGCCAAGACCTCAGAAAAAAAAATTGTAGACCTCCACAAGTCTGGTTCATCCAGCAATTTCCAAATGCCTGAAAGAACCACGTTCATCTGTACAAACAATAGTACGCAAGTATAAACACCGTGGGACTGCGCAACCATCATACCTCTCAGAAAGGAGACTAGTTCTGTCTCCTAGAGATGAATGTACTTTGGTGCGAAAAGTGAAAATCAATCCCAGAACAACAGCAAAGGACCTTGTTAAGATGCTGGAGGAAACGGGTACAAAAGTTCTATATCGACATAACCTGAAATGGCCGCTCAGCAAGGAAGAAGCCACTGCTCCAAAACCACCATAAAAAAAGCTAGACTACGGTTTGCAACTGCACATGGGGACAAAGATCGTACTTTTTGGAGAAATGTCCTCTGGTCTGATGAAACAAATATAGAACTGTTTGGCCATAATGACCATCGTTTTGCTTGGAGGAAAAAGGGGGAGGCTTGCAAGCCGAAGAACATCATCCCAACTGTGAAGCACGGGGGTGGCAGCATCATGTTTGTCGGGGTGCTTTGCTGCAAGAGAGACTGGTGCACTTCACAAAATAGATGGCATCATGCGGGAGGAAATGTATGTGTATATATTGAAGCAACATCTCAAGACATCAGTCAGGAAGTTAAAGCTTGGTCTCAAATGGGTCTTCTAGATGGACAATGACCCCAAGCATACTTCCAAAGTTGTGGCAAAATGGCTTACATATTCTAGCCATCCGGGATCGTCAATACAGCCTCAAGCTCATTACCATAAAGCAACGTTAACTATTCATGAAAATCGCAAATTAAATGAAATAAATATATTAGCTCTCAAGCTTAGCCTTTTGTTAACAACACTGTCATCTCAGATTTTCAAAATATGCTTTTGAACCATAGCTAAACAAGCATTTGTGTAACAGTATTGATAGCCTAGCATAGCATTAAGCCTGGCATTCAGTATGCAACATATTCACAAAAACAAGAAAAGCATTCAAATAAAATAATTCACCTTTGAAGAACTTCAGATGTTTTCAATGAGGAGACTCTCAGTTAGATAGCAAATGTTCAGTTTTTCCAAAAAGATTATTTGTGTAGACAAATCGCTCCGTTTTCTTCATCACGTTTGGGTAAGAAAAAACCCGAAAATTAAGTCATTACAACGCAAACTTTTTTCCAAATTAACTCCATAATATCGACAGAAACATGGCAAACGTTTAGAATCAATCCTCAAGGTGTTTTTCACATATCTATCGATGATAAATCATTCGTGGCAGTTTGGTTTCTCCTCTGAAGAAATGGAACGCGCATGGACCTATAGATTACGCAATAATTTCGATGCAGGACACCGGGCGGACACCTGGTAAATATAGTCTCTTATGGTCAATCTTCCAATGATATGCCTACAAATACGTCACAATGCTGCAGACACCTTGGGGAAACGGCAGAAAGTGCAGGCTCATTCCTGGCGCATTCACAGCCATATAAGGAGACATTGGAACACAGCGCCTTCAGAATCTGGGGCATTTCCTGTATGAAATTTCATCTTGGTTTCGCCTGTAGCATTAGTTCTGGGGCACTCAGATATCTTTGCAGTTTTGGAAATGAGCTTTTTCTTTCCAAAGCTGTCAATTACATGCATAGTCGAGCATCTTTTCGTGACAAAATATCTTGTTTAAAACGGGAACGCTTTTTTATCCCAAAATTAAAAGAGCGCCCCCTATCTCGAAGAAGTTAAGGACAACAAAGTCAAGGTATTGGAGTGGCCATCACAAAGCCCTGACCTCAATCCCATTTGTGGGCAGAATTGAAAAAGCGTGTGCGAGCAGGGAGGCCTACAAACCTGACTCAGTTACACCAGCTCTGTTAGGAGGAATGGCCCAAAATTCACCCAACTTATTGTGGGAATCTTGTGGAAGGCTACCCAAAACGTTTTACCCAGATTAAACAATTTAAAGGCAATGCTATCAAAATTTATAGTTGAGTAAACCTCTGACCCACTGGGAATTTGATGAAAGAAATAAAAACTGAAATAAATAATTTCTACTATTATTCTGACATTTCACATTCGTAAAATGAAGTGGTGATCCTAACTGACCTATGACAGGGAATTGTTACTAGGATTAAATGTCCGGAATTGTGAAAAACTGAGTGTAAATGTATTTGGCTAAGGTGTATGTAAACTTCCGACTTCAACTGTACATCTAAAAACTCAAGCAAAACACCTACAAACTGTCTGGGGTACTAACAAATGGCCAGACAAGTGTTAAGACGGGCCCAGGAGTGTTTTGGGGTGAACTTCTCCTTTAAACAAAGTAAACATCACTAAAATATTGTATTCTGAATACTCTGTGATCCTTTGTTTTGATTACAAAGCCCTGTCCAGGTCATTTGGGACAGCAAATACATGTTGTTCAGTCATTATCCAAGTTTCAAAGTAAAAGCAAATACATGTTGTTCAGTCATTATCCAAGTTTCAAAGTAACAGCAAATATATGTTGTTCAGTCATTATCCAAGTTTCAAAGTTACAGCAAATACATGTTGTTCAGTCATTATCCAAGTTTCAGAGGAACAGCAAATACATGTTGTTCAGTCATTATCCAAGTTTCAAAGTAACAGCAAATACATGTTGTTCAGTCATTATCCAAGTTTCAAAGTAACAGCAAATATATGTTGTTCAGTCATTATCCAAGTTTCAAAGTTACAGCAAATACATGTTGTTCAGTCATTATCCAAGTTTCAAAGTAACAGCAAATACATGTTGTTCAGTCATTATCCAAGTTTCAAAGTAACAGCAAATACATGTTGTTCAGTCATTATCCAAGTTTCAAAGTAACAGCAAATATATGTTGTTCAGTCATTATCCAAGTTTCAAAGTAACAGCAAATACATGTTGTTCAATCATTATCCAAGTTTCAAAGTAACAGCAAATACATGTTGTTCAGTCATTATCCAAGTTTCAAAGTTACAGAAAGTACAGATCCATTTCCTTGCCTCTCTGGTATGAGGAATTGAATGAAATAGCTCTCATTATTCCTCTACTAGCAATCTACTCTGCATACAGAATAGTGATGCTGGGACTATTGTATTATACCTGCCAAAATATTGCATGGGGTATTGGAAATGCATAAAACCACCTGATTTTTGCTAACACAAGCACTATAAATCCTCGGCACACTCTGACCCCCTGCTAGATGATGACTTGCTTTCTCCTGATGTTAAATCCCATGTTTCCTCGGCACACTCTGACCCCCTGCCAGATGATGAAGTGCTTTCTCCTGATGTTAAATCCCATGTTTCCTCGGCACACTCTGACCCCCTGCCAGATGATGAAGCGCTTTCTCCTGATGTTAAATCCCATGTTTCCTCGGCACACTCTGACCCCCTGCCAGATGATGAAGTGCTTTCTCCTGATGTTAAATCCCATGTTTCCTCGGCACACTCTGACCCCCTGCCAGATGATGAAGCGCTTTCTCCTGATGTTAAATCCCATGTTTCCTCGGCACACTCTGACCCCCTGCCAGATGATGAAGCGCTTTCTCCTGATGTTAAATCCCATGTTTCCTCGGCACACTCTGACCCCCTGCCAGATGATGAAGTGCTTTCTCCTGATGTTAAATCCCATGTTTCCTCGGCACACTCTGACCCCCTGCCAGATGATGACGTGCTTTCTCCTGATGTTAAACGCCATTTTAAACATCATGTTTTTACTGCTTCTGTTCTTCCTGAATCAGAAGAACAAGTCTAATGACTGATGCTGCTTTAAAAACAGAGAATAAGCATAGAGTCAAGAGTGTATGGAAACTCCAAGAGCTACACACTTCCCCTTGGCTCGTGTATGGTGTTAAAGGCAATGTCACAGACGAGTCGAGGTGTGAAATAAATAAAAGCGGAAGTAAATAATTCTCTCTACTATTATTCTGACATTTCACATTCTTAAAATAAAGTGGTGATCCTAACTGATTTAAGACAGGGAATTTTTACTCAGATTAAATGTCAGGAATTGTGAAAAACTGAGTTTAAATGTATTTGGCTAAGGTGTATGTAAACTTCCGACTTCAAGTGTGTGTGTGTGTATTTATTTCTATTTTCTCCAACACCCTCACTCAGATTTGAAATTGACCCACACCCTCTAACCTTGTCCTGTCCTCCCTCAGGTGATGAGCCAAGCAGAGTGTCAACAGAAGAACCTGGTCCAGTCCATAGAGTCCCTCCCCACGCGAGGACCCCTTTCCTGCCTGGACCAGGACCTCCTGCTCCTCAAAGCCACGTCGGCTGCCACCATGAGCTGCCTGGGAGAATGCCTGAACATCCTGCAACAGACCCAGACCCAGAGCCAGCCCCAGGCCTCCCAGCCCAACCACACCTGCGGTCCCTCCTCCGGTGAGTCCGCCACAGGCATCCCCCACCCCGTCTCCCCTTAGAACCCGACAGCAGCTGCAAGGGCCTGAAAGGAGAACGTGGTTCTGAGAGAAGCCTTACTTGGCATACAAACTAGATCCATGAGGGAGAATCTGGTACTTACAGGTATCCAAGAGAAAGAAGGAGAAGTGCCTGAATCTGTAGTTAGAATCTGAAGCGCTGTAAGGAGGAACTCTCGATCAGATTGCTATCGACAAAATCCAACTCGAACGTGTACACTGCTTCGGACAGAGAGGGCAGAGGTATGAACGCCCAATCGTTGCCAAATGTGCTTTCTTTAAAGATAAAATAATGGTTAAAAGTCCGGGTAAAATACTTGCTGGCACGAAAATAGGCATGAATGACCAGTTCCCGAAGGAAATTGCAGAACGGCGCAAAGTTCTGTATCCAATTTTCAAGGAAAATAGATTGAAAGGGAACCGAGTAGCTCTCGTCATCGATAAACTGTATATTGACAACCAGTCGTTCAGAGACACAAAGACCACGCGATTCTAAAAATCACAAAGATCTCATAGAGGAGACAAATAATGAAATATATATATATATATTTCATTATTTGTCTCTTCATTATATATATATATATAGCTTTTCTATTTATCTTCAAATATAACTAATTGGAACACAAAAGTACATTCAACAACAGCACGGTATGTGTGGATGTATTGAGATGGATGGTGTGGTGTGTGCTTTTTGGTGTTTGGATAAGTGTGGCGTTAAGTGAATGAGAAAGGAAATGGTTGCATATCCCAGAACCAATGTCTGTCTGTGAGCAGGGGTTGTGAGAGAGCTTTCAATTTTGTGCAGATGAGGGATATAAACTCTGCAAAAAAAGAAACGTCCTCTCATTTATCAACTGTGTTTATTTTCAGCAAACTTAACATGTGTAAATATTTGTATGAACATAACAGGATTCAACAACTGAGACATAAACTGAACAAGTTCCACAGACATGTGACTAACAGAAATTGAATAATGTGTCCTTGAACAAAGGGGGGTTCAAAATTAATATTAACAGTCAGCTGCATTAAGTACTGCAGTGCATCTCCTCCTCATGGACTGCACCAGATTTGCCAGTTCTTGCTGTGAGATGTTGCCCCTCTCTTCCACCAAGGCAGCTGCAAATTCACGGACATTTCTGGGGGGAATGGCCCTAGCCCTCACCCTCCGATCCAACAGGTCCCAGACGTGCTCAATGGGATTGCGATCTGGGCTCTTCGCTGGCCATGGCAGAACACTGACATTCCTGTCTTGCAGGAAATCACGCACAGAACGAGCAGTACGGCTGGTGGCATTGTCATGCTGGAGGGTCATGTCAGGATGAGCCTGCAGGAAGGGTACCACATGAGGCAGGAGGATGTCTTCCCTGTAACGCACAGCGTTGAGATTGCCTGCAATGACAACAAGCTCAGTCCGGTGATGTTATGACACGGACCTTCCACCTCCAAATCGATCCCGCTCCAGAGGACAGGCCTTGGTGTAACCCTCATTCCTTCGACGATAAACGTGAATCCGACCATCACTCCCCCTGGTGAGACAAAACCGCGACTCTTCAGTGAAGAGCACTTTTTGCTAGTCCTGTCTGGTCCAGCGACGGTGGGTTTGTGCCCATAGGCGACGTTGTTGCCGGTGATGTCTGGTGAGGACCTGCCTTACAACAGGCCTACAAGCCCTCAGTCCAGCCTCTCTCAGGCTATTGCGGACAGTCTGAGCACTGATGGAGGGATTGTGCGTTCTTGGAGAAGCTCGGCAACTTGTTGCCATCCTGTACCTGTCCCGCAGGAGTGATGTTCGGATGTACCGATCCTGTGCAGGTGTTACACGTGGTCTGCCACTGCGAGGACAATCAGCTGTCAGTCCTGTCTCCCTGTAGAGCTGTCTTAGGCATCTCACAGTACGGACATTTCAATTTCTTGCCCTGGCCACATCTGCAGTCCTCATGCCTCCTTGCAGCATGCCTAACCCACGCTCACGCAGATGAGCAGGGACCCTGGGCATCTTTCTTTTGGTGTTTTTTCACCCAAATAAATATGAAAGGCCTCTTTAGTGTCCTAAGGTTTCATCACTGTGACCTTAATTGCCTACCGTCCGTAAGCTGTTAGTGTCTTAACGACCGTTCCACAGGTGCATGTTCATTAATTGTTTATGGTTCATTGAACAAGCATGGGAAACAGTGTTTAAACCCTTTACAACAAGCATGGGAAACAGTGTTTAAACCCATTACAATGAAGATCTGTGAAGTTATTTGGATTTTACATTTTAGTTTATCTTATTTATTTATTGGCCTATCATGGTGGAACAGCATTTTTTAAAATAAATTATACATCTCATTTATTTATTGTCCCATCATGGGGAACTACATTTTAAAAATAAATTATACATCAAATGTATTTATGATCCTATATTGATGGAACGGTCCACAACCCTATACCCTAGACACCCACCTGAATGACCCAGATACTAAGGAGAAGTCCCTAACTGTTTTATGGGCCTGCTGTAAGTGGTCTGTATGCAGCCGAAATGTGGTCAGAGACCTAGAGCAGCACTGCCCCCTCAAGATCCTGAGGCTGCTTGGCAGGGTTGGTCCTGCAAAGCCAAAGCCCCTAAAGGGAGAGCATACTACACAAGGAAATTCTCAAAGCTGCTAATGAGAACCTTGACGACCTTGTACCTAGCCGGTGGGGATTCCTGTGGGGTGCCCCCACCCAGGCAGTGGCAGTACTGGCAACACTAGCTGCAGTAACCCATGGGGAGGGGGTCACACTCGGACATTCAGAGAGGGGGTATATTATTGTAGCCCTGGTGACACAAAATCAAAGGTCTGACTGCACTGAGATGCTTGGGAATATGGTCAATACGGGGGACTGTGTTGTGGGTGTTTCAGGAGAAGGGGGTTTATCTCCATCTAGGACGTGGCAATGGTTAATCAAATATCCCCACTTCTGCCCATTTTTTGCTCAGTCTTGCAGGCCTTCTTTTACAGCTGCAACTGTATATGCATTCATAAATCAAGACCTTTCTTGAGTTGGGCTCTGGGATGGTGCAACTGTTAAGTTTATGGTTGTTGTGGGGGAAAGGGGTTGTGTGTGTGTGTGTGTGTGTGTGTGTGTGTGTGTGTGTGTGTGTGTGTGTGTGTGTGTGTGTGTGTGTGTGTGTGTGTGTGTGTGTGTGTGTGTGTGTGTGTGTGTGTGTGTGTGTGTGTGTGTACAGTGGGGCAAAAAGTATTTAGTCAGCCACCATTTGTGCAAGTTTTCCCACTTAAAAAGATGAGAGAGGCCTGTAATGTATCACAGGTACACTTCAACTATGACAGAGAAAATGAGAGAAAAAAATCCAGAAAATCACATTTTAGGATTTTTAATGAATTTATTTGCAAATTATGGTGGAAAATAAGTATTTGGTCAATAAACTTTTGTTATCTCAATACTTTGTTATATACCCTTTGTTGGCAATGACAGAGGGCAAACGTTTTCTGTGTGTGTGTGTATGAGTGTGTGGCTGTGTATCCCACAACTGTTGCGAGGGAGTAAAAGACGTTATGGACAATATAGGATGAGCCACAATAATTGTTTGATATAATAATAATTGTTTGCCATAATGTTCATTTAATGTTGTAAATGACTATTGTAGCTGGAAACGACAGATTTAAAAAAATTGAATTACGTACAGAGGCCCATTATCAGCAACCATCACTCCTGTGTTCCAATGGCACATTGTGTTAGCTAATCCAAGTTTATCATTTTAAAAGGCTAATTGATCATTAGAAAAACCCTTTTGCAATTATGTTAGCAGAGCTGAAAACTGTTGTCCTGATTTAAAGAAGCAATAAACCTGGCCTTCCACTTAAGCCAAATTTTGCTTTGACGTCAATGGAAGACTAACCGAACATTGGGAAGTTAGGATTCGCCCATTCAAGAAAACCTTCCACCTTTTCACATTTTACTCCTAGTTCAGGATCAGTTTCGCTTTTAAATACATGGTTATATTTGACATAAGGTTGGGGTTGAGCTGACCCTAGAGCAGTACTTATGAACAACCAACCTCTGTCTGGTGCAAGTAGATGTAATGGTTTGGCTGGGAATGAGGATGATAGTTGGGATGGGGGTTGTTTCTCTCAGTCTCCTTATGTCTTCTCTTCTGGTGTTCTTATTTATGTCCTAACAGTCACCCTGCCCTGTACGTCAGACAGGGGGAGGTGTGGAGTGGGACCGCCAGGCCGCAAGTACAAACCAGTTTCTTTCCACTGCCTTGCTCACAACGCGTTGTCTTGTGGGGGACCTGCTGTGCCCCGGTGCCACCTTCACTAGGTGCCACCTTCACTAGGGTGAAGGTGGCACTGGCATGGATGTATTCCAGATTAGGACTGTGGCACACAGGCATTGGAGTGTTTGGGGGCGCAACATCCATTCCACACTGTCCTGAGCCAACCCTTGCAACAACCACTGCATGGACAGGGTCACATTGTTGCATGGCGCCCGCCAAGCACGAGGTCGGGACCGCAAATTGGCTGACTGGGACGGTCCCTGCGGGTCACCCCCTTAGAAATCTCTTTGGCGCTGTGGGTACTGTATGCCTGGAGCTTTTTAAAGGTCTTTGTGAAACTTCTGGAAACCCTGTACGTTCTATTGGGTGGCCTACTGAGTGATGTCATGGAGGAACTGGCTGCTCGTTGCTTTCTTGGTTCTCGTGCTCCCACTACTACACAGCTTGGTTCTCGTGCTCCCACTACTACACAGCTTGGTTCTCGTGCTCCCACTACTACACAGCTTGGTTCTCGTGCTCCCACTACTACACAGCTTGGTTCTCGTGCTCCCACTACTACACAGCTTGGTTCTCGTGCGCCCACTACTACACAGCTTGGTTCTCGTGCTCCCACTACTACACAGCTTGGTTCTCGTGCTCCCACTACTACACAGCTTGGTTCTCGTGCTCCCACTACTACACAGCTTGGTTCTCGTGCTCCCACTACTACACAGCTTGGTTCTCGTGCTCCCACTACTACACAGCTTGGTTCTCGTGCTCCCACTACTACACAGCTTGGTTCTCGTGCTCCCACTACTACACAGCTTGGTTCTCGTGCTCCCACTACTACACAGCTTGGTTCTCGTGCTCCCACTACTACACAGCTTGGTTCTCGTGCTCCCACTACTACACAGCTTGGTTCTCGTGCTCCCACTACTACACAGCTTGGTTCTCGTGCTCCCACTACTACACAGCTTGGTTCTCGTGCTCCCACTACTACACAGCTTGGTTCTCGTGCTCCCACTACTACACAGCTTGCTGACGGCCCATTTCAAATGCTTAATGTGGAGCGTTTCCTTTTTGCAGATCAAAATCCATGAAGGAATGAATTGCCTCGCCAAGAGTTTTATTTTATCTCCATCGTGAAATAACTAGCAAATGTGCCATGTCTCCAAATGGTACTAGGGGCAAATCAAGTAGCATTTCACACAAATGAATGAGAGGGCTGAGTGTGTTTTGACTTCTTTCTTGTATGGGAGGAGGGAGAATGTGTCAGTTACTTGAACTCTGAACACTTCACAATCTGAGGTGCATTTAACTCTAATGAACTTATCCTCTGCAGCAGAGGTAACTCTGGGTCTTCCTTTCCTGTGGCGGTCCTCATTAGAGCCAGTAAAGCGGCACAAATGAGGCGCATTGAGGTCCCAGCCCTGAAATGGAAGACAAAAGCCATTTTGAAAAGCATACTGTAGTGCATTAATTTTTCTGTACAACACTCCTGGCCTGCAGCGTAACCCTGTTCACACCCATGTCTGTTTTCATTGACAAACACTCTTTTATTGCCACACTCTCTTCTTCTGTTTTGGTGGTGCATCATCTTCATTGTGTGACAATCACTAAGCTCACAGCTGTTCAGTGACAGCCACTGGATATCATCCAGATTTGAATAGGGAGGACACAATGATTAATTCCTGGCACGAGAAAATGTATTTTCTCTCCCCAAAAGAATGGACAACTGCAGTGATAATCCCCCAGCCCTAATTGCATCACATATAACAAATGTTTTATGCTCTTACAAAGGATATTTAATTAGTTCCTTCACGACTGATCTTTGTTCCTTGAAGACGTGTACATTTATTTTAACTACAGAATAAATAGGTAGAGAAAATGCAACAAAAGCAGGGACCTCAGCAATGCAAAATATGCTGGTCCTCCGCAGTGCTGCCACTTGTTATACAGTACTCTCTTATGTGCATGCATTTTTCAATGGAGGATACCATTAGCTACGGTAGGGGTTTGCTGCCCTGTGTACTGAGGGCTCTGCCTGCCAGATCAACAGAAGCCTGCGTGGAGGGCAGTGTCAAAGCATTCTGACACCCTGGGCACCTCGCCAGTCGACTCGGCTCAACTGGACCATCAATAATGGACACCAGAGAGTAGAGAGACGAAGGTGCATTAGAGTTAACCCAATCTCAACTGGGGGAGGATTGGAATTTGGAAACGGTCCTCAGCAGCGGCAGCGTAGCCTAGTGGTTAGAGCGTTGGACTAGTAACCGGAAGGTTGCGAGTTCAAACCCCCGAGCTGACAAATCTGTCGTTCTGCCCCTGAACAGGCAGTTAACCCACTGTTCCCAGGCCGTCATTGAAAATAAGAATATGTTCTTAACTGACTTGCCTGGTTAAATAAAGGTTAAATAAAGGTAAAATAAAAATAAAAAAAATAAAATAAAAAAATATTTACAGGGTCTTGATTGCGTGGACTTGCATTAGGTAGGCCGCAGCCTGCGTTTCAGCTCATCCTACTAGACAAGTAGCTGAACTTGCGTGGGTGTACACTAATTATAGACCGGAGTCATGTGACTTGACCAATCACGTGTCAAGGCGGGCACTGCAGAGCTTAGCATCTCAACAGACACTATTTGTATGGTCTTTCATTTGGTCAGGTTATTTGTGCTCATCAAAATGGTTAAACAACTGAAACGGTCCCATGCCGCTGGTAGATCATGTTAGATTTAGCCATACACATACAGGTGGGCACTGAATGACATGCAGGGGGAAGGGGAACAAATTAAATACACAGGTTACAATTACCTCCCTCTTCATTTCTAGTCCTTGATATCTGGGAAGTCGTGACTTGTATTTTAATAACCAGCAAGAAAATTAAATCACCTCGTCATAGGCACAAACACAACACAAAGACATCTTGTTCACAGTTGACAGTTTCCATAACTTGTTCATATCCTAAATGTATTCACACAGTATGTAGGTCTCGTTCTTATCAAACACATTTACAAATGACCAGTCATTTTCTGACCAGTGTCTGTCAGAATGCATTGTTCCATTTGGATTCTTCCTATCATTTTGGAAACGGCTCCCTCTCGTCCCCCCGAGTGGAAGAATGTGATTGTTCTAGTCTCGCATTCCTTC